>NC_040903.2:77978890-78608890 GCF_004126475.2 Phyllostomus discolor | reverse complement strand
GAAACAACTGGAGAATGAGACAGACCTCACAGCTCAAAATGCCAGTGTGGACAACATAAAGACTCAGAACCTCTGGCTGTAAAAAGCTGTGGGGGTTGTGGCAGCAGGAGAAATCAACCAGCACTGGTTCCCTTCTGATCCCTCCCCCATACAGAGCGCCACACAAGTGAACTGGGTTGCCCCAATCTAGTGAATACCAAAGGCTCCACCCCTCACAACATAATAGATTAACTGAGACAAAGAAATATGGCCCAAATGAAATAACAGATCAAAACTCCAGAAAAAGACCTAAGCAATGAGGGGACAGCCAACCTAGCAGATGCAGAATTAAAAACACTGGTAATAAGGATGCTCACAGGAATGACTGAGTATGGCCGAAAAATAAAGGTGGAAGTGAAGGCTATATAAAGTGAAATAAAGAAAAGTATACAGGGAACCAAGAGTGAAGGGAAGGAAAATGGGCCATGAGCCAATGACTTAGACAGAAGGAAGAAATAAACATTCAATCAGAAAAAGAATGAAGAAATAAGAATTCAAAAAATGAGGAGAGGCTTAGGAACCTCCAGGACAACTTTAAATGCTCCAACATCCAAATCATAGGGGTGCCAGAAGAATAAGAAGAATAAGAAATTGAAAACTTATTTGAAAAAATAATGAAAGAAAACTTCCCCAATCTGGCTAAGGAAAGAAACATGCAAGTCCAGGATGCTCAGACAGGCCCAAAGAAGCTGGACCCAAGCAAGCACACATCAAGGCACTTCATAACAACATTATCCAAGACCAAAGACAAGGAGAGAATCTTAAAAGCAGCAAGAGAAAAGGAGACAGTTACCTAAAACAGAGTTCCCATAAGACTACCACCTGATTTCTCATAAGAAACCTTACAGGCAAGAAGGGGCTGGAAAGAAGTATCAAAGTCATGAAAAGCAAGAAATTACATCTAAGATTACTCTATCCAGCACAGCTCTCATTTAGAATGGAAGGGCAGATAAAATGCTTCCCAGATAAAGTCAAGTTAAAGGAGCTCATCATCACCAAGCCCTTATTATATGAAATGTTAAAGGGATTTAGTGAAGAAAAAGAAGATAAAAAATACGAACACTAAAATGACAACAAACTCACAACTATCAACAACCAATCCTAAAAAAAAAAAATACAACAAAAATTAAGGAAACAACTAGAACAGGAACAGAATCACAGAAATGGAGATCACATGGAAGGTTATCAGTGGGGAGGAGGAACAGAGAAAATGGGGGAATAGGTACAGGAAATAAGAAGCATAAATGGCAGGTACTAACAGATAGGGAGAAGTTAAGAAAAGTATAGGAAATGGACAAGCCAAAGAACTTATGTGTACAACCCATGGACGTGAACTTAGGGGAGGAATGCTGGTGGGAGGAGGGTTGCAGGATGGAGGGTAATAGAGGGGAGAAAAAAAGTGGGATACCTGTAATAGCATAATTAATAAATTATTTTTAAAAAGGAAAAAGAAGCATAATTGGTAGGTACAAAATAGGGAGGCTAAGAATAGCATAGGAATGAAGAAACTAAAGACCTTATATATATGACCCATAGACATGAACTAAGGGGGGATAGTGCTGGAGGGAATGGGGGTACTGAGCAGAGGAGGATAAAGGGGAGAAAAAGGAATGGGGCCACTGTAATAGTGTAATCAATAAAATATACTTAAAAAACAATCAGGGATATAATCCTGATGGGATATTTTATGTTATTACAAGAATTACTCTGTTTTCTTAGATATGATTATGATGTTATGATTACATTTAATAAAGAGATCCTGCTGTGACTGGTGTGGTTTAGTGGACTGAGCAATGGCCTGGGAATTGAAAGGTCGTTGGTTCGATTTTCAGTCAGAGCACATGTCTGGGTTGTGGGCCAGGTCCTCAGTTGGAGGCATGTGAGAGGCAACTGATCGATGTATCTCTCACATATTTCTCTCCCTGTCTTCCTCACTCCCTTTCCTTCTCTTTAAAAGTAAATAAATAAAATCTAAAAAAAAAACTTGAAAAAAAAGAGACCCTGCCTTTTTGAGAAGCATGTTGAAGTATTTACTGGGGAAATAACACAATGTCTAGAATTTTCCTCAAAGCAGTATGTGTGGCAGAGATGTGGGGCTTCACCATTGCTCCTCCTGGAGAAGGGTATAGGATTCATGATATGGTACCGTCTACTTTGGTATGTTTGTTCTTTAATACAAAAGCATCTCAGCTCAACAAAAGCAACGGTCCTGATCTGACCCATGCATGCTATCCATAAACAAATAATCTTCACATCATGCCACTATGGCTCTCAATTACTGACCTGACATGCATACAGGTTTCTAAAAGTCCAACTATTACACTACCAAGTTTGCCAATAGAAGGGGTTATTAATAGGCATATCCTTTAAGCACTACGACAGATACAAAGCATTAAAATTAGACTTTATTATCAAATGTCTGAATCTAAAATAAGATTTAAAATATGGTGATGATGATTCAAGTACTGAAACCCCTCCAATAAATAATAACTTTTACTTGTTCAAGAAACCAAAACTATTTTAAGACAAACTATAAACTATTGCTCCTGGTATGGCTAAAAAGCAGGTTTCTAGGTTGTAAAGAGAAATATGCAAGAGGGAAAACCTACTGCCAAACCAAAGTACTTTCTGGCCCAAGACCCAGTAGTCTGGAACCATGAGGGTTCAGAGATAGCCTCAACATAGCCTTAATGAATTGAACAAGAGGGGTTATTTCTCTGATTTCATTTCATCACTCTTTATAAGAAAACACAGAGACAAAGCAAAGGGCCCTCCTCTCACTTGGTGGACTCTATCCTAGCAGTACATTTTTCATCTCAGTGTCAAAGCTAAACTGAAAGTTTTATCAACCTTATTAAATTCTTGAGAATATAATTCTCTTACCTTTGTTTCTAAATTCCTTTCACATATACTAGAAATACATGTTTCATAAAACACTCAAAGCAATAAATCGATCTCAAATTTTACCAAATATCAAGTTGGTGGCATAACTATTCAGAGAATTATTCTAAGTGATTTTAAGACAGTATTTGCAAGGTGGCCCAAGAAGCATCTACCTGAGTTGGTGGTACAAGCCTTGGACACTTGCTATGGAGAGGTCTATGGAGTCAAGGTGGAAAACTAAGGCCAAGGTCACCAATGAGCTTCTAGATATTCAGTGGAAACTGGGTATGGCTGTGAAGTCAGACAGTTGCAGATCACGTAAGTATCTGCAACTGTCACATAAGGATCACATAAGTATCTGCAACTGTCACATAAGGATCACATAAGTATCCTTATGTTGCACTCATTCAGGTCACATAAAGAACAAGTCTCTTGAAATGACAATTCCACAGTTTCAGAATTTCCACAGGCAGTTCAAGAAAATTGCTGTACTTGCTGAGACTGTATAAAAACTGATTACTTGGTTAATAAATTGCCACCATTCTTCTGAAAATCATGGACTCCATTTTCTGAGACAAAATTACATTTTTGCCTTTCCATTATTAAATAATAAAAAAATCAAACAAACAGGAATTAGGTAAGTGGTGATCAATGCACAAGGTTGGGAATATACTAAAAGCCAATGATTGACACTTTAAAGGGTGAACTCAGTGGTATGTGAATTACATCTCAATAAAAACATAAGTCAGACAAACAGCTGGAAAAAAAAAGATGGTATTTGAACACAAGAGCCTAAAAATTCACCAAGAAATCCTAAAAAGCACTCAACTGGCTTGTTCCTTGGGGGTGAATCTTGGTACTATCTTGAAAGTAATTTATTTTATATATTATACATACTATCATAGGATAAAGTACAAATTACATTAATTTTAAGTACTCAGATTATCAGCATAAAAGAGATACAAACAAATAAGCTGAGTAGAATATATGTAATCTGTTGTTTTGGGGTTTTTTGGGCAACAGGATATATAACTTTTTAATTAAGCTACAGATTTCTCTTCCTTTGGTTTTTACCATTTAACTAATGTCCTCTTTGTACTCCAGGATCCAATTTAGCTTCCCACACTGCATTAAGTTGTCACTTCTCTTCCATTTCCTTCAAATTGTGACAGCTTTTCCAGATTCCCTCATCCTTCATCTACACTTTACACTTTATAAGAGTTCTGGTTAATTATTTTGTAGAATGTTGCTTGATTTGAGGTGAATACTTGGGACACCTTACCATGAAAGCAAGGAAGCTATATCAAAGAAAGACTCCTGTAGTCATGACATGGGAGCAACAATAAAGGAAGGAGGACTCCTGATAATAACAGATGGACAATATGGGGATCAGAAAGCATCAATGGACAAACATAAAAATCCATGATAGTTCAAAGCACCACCACCACAATGGTCACCTCTGGAGGCTGTTATGACACCAAATCATTTTTCTAACTATTACTAAAGGGAAACAATGATTAGCCTGCCTTTCCTGGATGAGTATTTCAGCACAACCAAATAGCTAATCAGGGAAAGTTGCTCCCTATACAGGAACCACAATTAATAAGTAGAGAGTGAATGAGAGAATTAGAAAATCAAAACACTGCAACATCTAATGAAATAACCAAGGCAGTGATCATTAACCTCTGCTAAAATAAGTGAGGAGCTGACAAGGAACTGTATAAATGGTTGGATCAGATGGACAGTGACTGAAGCTACTTTTCAATCTTTTCACTAAAAGTCAAATGAAATATTACATTCTTCTTGATGTTGTGAGAGAGCACCATCTATGAAGTATTCTTGCAACAACAATAACAACAACAAAAGCCTTATTTAATCAAACCTCTAGATCTGATTCCCAACTTAAAGGAAATTCTGGGACAACACATGTTAAATAATACCAACAGAAAGACATTAGCTAAATCCAAAATGTAGGGCATGCTACAAGTCAGATGACCTCATTTCTACAGCAAATTTAAGACATGAAAAAATGGGAGATTTGTATTGCTGCAAAACACAAAAGATTTAGTTAAAATAGCCTTATATAATGAGAACTATATCTGCATTCAAAGTCAAATAAATTAAAATGAAGTATTTGACTGAAAAAATGGACTGTTGCCTAGGTGATAAAGGATATTATGGAATGATTATCAATTGCATTGAGTGCAATCAAGGTGCTGTGGCTATTTGTTTTAAATGGTTTTACCTGTAAGAGATACAAACTAAAAGACTACAGATAAAATTATACATCTGGAATTTGCTTTAAAATATGCTAATAATTTTTTTGTAAATTTAAGAAAAGAGAAAAAACAAAAATACAAGCATGCAGCAAGTTGACAATAGCTGAAACTAAATGACGGGTATGTTGAGGATTCCTGTACTAGTTTCTCTCCATTTTTGGTTAAAATCTTCCATAATAAAAAATAAAATCTCACTAGGATATAGTATCAATATACTTCTAAAACTGCATATATTTACAACTACTTAAAATCTGTACAAATGAAATACACAACTATGTAAACCATTTTTTTTTTTAAGATTTTATTTATTTATTTGTGGGGAGGAAAGGAAGGGAGGGAGAGAGAGAGAGAAACATCAATGTGCAGTTGCTGGGGGTTATGGCCTGCAACCCAGGAATGTACCCTGGCTGGGAATCGAACCTGGGACACTTTGGTTCCCAGCCCGCGCTCATAAACCATTTTATAAACAATGTTCAAAGCAGCTTTAGCACACAAAAAAAGAAAAACTACAGAAAACCAGAAACTAATGTATTTATATTAAATTGTTTAAAATATTCACAAAATAATATAAAATTTAAAAAGGTGGATATAAAATGATAGGCAACATAATTACAACAATGTTTTAAAAATTCACAGAACTAAAACTGAATATTTAAAAAAAAAAACAAATGAAACTTGAAGGAAATACACCAGATAACTAACAATATGTAAGTGTGAAAACTCAAAAAACTGTTTTACTTGGATGTATTCCTGTAGTCTCAATTTTTACAATAACTTATTATTTTTATAATCACAAATACTTAAAAAAAAAACTGATCCAGCTTGCTGATTCCGTGTTTACCCTTTAGGTCTAGCGGTGTCTTTCATAGAGAAGCTCAAGTACTGACCGGGAGGAAATGTATCCA
Organism: Phyllostomus discolor; assembly: GCF_004126475.2. Lineage (NCBI taxonomy): Eukaryota > Metazoa > Chordata > Mammalia > Chiroptera > Phyllostomidae > Phyllostomus > Phyllostomus discolor. The sequence continues at coordinate 78,602,784 of NC_040903.2, read as the reverse complement.
AATCCCTTCCTAACTATTTGTCAATACACATAATAAAACTGTCATTCAGCCCTGGCTGCTGTGGATTAGTGGACTGAGTGTTGACCTGCAGACCAAAGGGTCACTGGTTTGATTCCCAGTCAGGGAGCATGCCTGGGTTGCAGGCTAGGCCCCAGTAATGGCGGACAAGAGGCAACCCCACATTGAGGTTTCTTTCCCTCTTTCTCAATCTCTTCCCCTCTCTCTAAAAACAAATAAATAAAATCTTTAAAAAAAAAAAAAACTGTTATTCAGTCATCATGCCATTTTGTTGCAAAACTGCACTATTCAGTTTTGTTCTTTAAGACACACTTATCTCAAAGTGTGGCTTGGGCTGTTGGGGATCCCAGAGACTCTTTCTGTGGGCCTGCAAAGTTAAAATGACTTTCATGTACCTATTTCATTCTCATTCTCTCCTCACAAAAGTGCAGCAGAGTTTTGGTGTAGTATCAAACAATATTCAAAGTTACATAAAAAGACATTTAAAATTCTCCTCACTTTCCCAACTATGCATTTGTGTGAAGCCAGATTTCCTTCTCATATTTCAATCAAAATAGCACATTGTAAGGGAACAAATGCAGAGGCAGATGAGAATCCAGCTGAGCTTCTATTAAATCAGACATTAGGAGATTTACAAAAATATAAAAACAATGCCACTCTCCCCATTAAATTACTGTTTTGGAAAGGACTGCTATCTGTTCATAAGCAATGCTATTTATATGTAATGGGTTTTTTTATTATAAAAGAAAAAGATATTTTTAAAATTTGTTAGCCTTCACTTTAAGAGATAGAGATCTTCAATGTTGAAAAGTGCAAGAGGTCCTGAGATCAAAATATTTGAGAACCACTGCTGTAAGAAAGTAGTTCTGTTGGACAGAAACCTGGTGTTCATGGACAGAATACATCTCATGTTCACATATGGGAAAACATGCTGCTCTTAAAATGGCAACACTCCCCAAAGGAACCTACAGAGTCAATGCAATCCCCAGCAAAAATCCCACCTGCCCTCTTTGCAAAAATTGATGGAAATTAATCCAAAAGACCTATGGAAGCACAAGGTACCAGGACAGCCAAAACCATCTTAGAAAGAACAAAATTGGACGAGTATAGCTTCTAATTTCAAAACTACCACAAAACTACAGCAATCAATGGTGTGGTAATGGCAGAGACACACAGATCAATGGAATAGAATTGAGAATCCAGAAATAAACCCTTACCTTTATGGTCAATTAATTTTCAAAAGGCTGCCAAGACCATTCAATGGGGAAAGAATACTCTTTTCAAACAAATGGTGCCACATGCAAAAGAATGAGGAACTTAGTGAGAATCTCAACATTATAAAAAAGATCCAGTCAGAAACAAAGGATTCACTGATTGAAATAAAAAACAATGTATAGGGAAACAACAGTAGAGTGGACGAAGCCAAGAATCACATCAATGATTTGGAACATAAGGAAGCAAAAACAACAACAACAACAAACAAAACAAAAAAACACACCAATCAGAACAAGCAAGAAAAAAGAATCCAAAAATATTAAGTATAATATAAGCAGCCTTTGGGACAACTGCAAGAGGTCCAACATTCACATCATAAGGATGCCAGAAGAAAAGAAAGACCAAGAAATTGGAAATCCATCTGGAAAAATAGTGAAGGAAAACTTTCCTAATTTGGTGAAGGAAACACACATGCAAGTCCAGGAAGCAGAGAGCATCCCAAACAAGATGGATGCAAAGAGGTGCTCTCCAAGACACATCATAATCAAAATGCCATAGGTAAGATAAAGAGAGAATCTTAAATGTACTAAGAGAAAAAAGTTGGTTACCTACTAGGGAATTTCCATAAGACTGTCAGCTGATTTCTCAAAAGAAACTTTGCAGGCTAAAAGGGATTGACAAGAAATATTCAAAGTCATGAAAAGCAGGGATCTATAGCCAAGATTGCGCTACCCAGCAAAGCTACCATTTAGAATTGAAAGGCAGATAAAGTGCTTCCCAGACAAGAAAAATAATAAAGGAGTTCATCATCACAAACCATTGTTATATGAATGTTAAAAGGACTTATTTAAGAAAGTTAAAACTATGAACAATAAAATGACAATGAATACGTATCTATAAACAATTTAATCTAAAAAACAAACTAAGCAAACAAGAACAGAGACAGAACCAGGGATATGGAGAGCATTTTGATGGTTGCCAGATGGGAGGGGGTGTGGAGAAATGAGTGAAAAGGTGAGGTGATTAAGAAGGATAAATAGGAAGTTACAGAATAGCCATGGGGATGCATAATACAGTATAGGAAATGGAGTAACCAAATAAGTTATCTGCATGGCCCATGGACATGAACAATGGTGTGGGGATGGCTTGAGGGAGTGGGAGATACTGGGTGCATGGGGACAAAGGGAGAAATATTGGGACAACTGTAATAGCAAAATCAATAAAAAATAATTAAAAAAATATATGGAAGAACTAAAGCAACAAAACTCAGAAAACACTGGAGTTAATCTTTGTGAGCTTGAATCAAGCAATGGTTTCTTGGGACACCAAAAACTCAAGTAGCAAAAGAAAAAAATAAATTGGTCTTCATCAAAATTAGTAACTTTTGTGCTTCAAAGTACACCATCAAGAAAGTAAAAAAATAACCAATAGAATGAGAGAAAATATCTGCAAATTATATATCTGATAAGGAGCATACAGGGTCTGGCAGAAGTAAGGCCTGCTTGAGTATGCTTGGTAGGGTAATAACATGGGTGTAGTAATTTATAGTTTTAATTTGAACATTTCACCTAAAATGTCATATGGTATGCTTGAGTGTGATATTGTTAAGTTACAGAATATACATGTTTATGACTTTATAACAAAAAAAGGATGATATTTGTGACAGACCCTATGTATCTAGAATAAAGAATTCCTCAAACTCAGTATAAGAGACAAGTCAAAAACGGTAGATAAGCACATGAAATAACGCTCATTGTCATAGGGGAAATGTAAATCAAAACACAAGATACCACTTCACTCTCACTGGGATGGCTACAATCAAAAACACAGTAAGAACAAGTGTTGGCAACAATGTAGAGAAATTGGAGCCTTCTTACATTGCTGGTAGGGATGTAAAATGGCATAGCCACTTTGGTAAACAGTTTCAAAATATTTATCTAGACAAGGAAGCTCAGCATAGTGCCTACTCATCCTGCGCCCACCCACTGGCTGGGGCCCAGAGGTGTCAAGGGAGTGAGGGGAGAGGACTGGGGAGAAGAGGAACGAGGAGCCCGCCCACACCCGCTCCTGACCATGCACACTGGGGTGCACATGCTCACTTCCCTTCCCTCAGTTATTCCTTCTCTTTCCTCCCAGTCCAACTCTCCTTTCTCTCTCCCTCTCCTTCTCTCCCTCCAACACACTCTCTCCCTCCCTCTCCTTTTATTATTTCTCATCCCAAGCTTTATCTCTCTGGGTCTCTTCTGGTCTCTGAGCTCCTTTCTCTCCCTTTCTCATCCTTCCCTCACTCCTCCTGACATCTATTCTCCCTCCAAGGGTGCTTACCTCCACAGCTTGTCCCTCAGTCTAACTCAAGCACACATACACTGTTATCTTTTATGCTGTATTTTCACTGAACCTTTTCTATGTTTAGATATACACACTTATCACTGGGTTACAATAGCCTACATTATTCAGTATAGTATAACAGGCTATGCCAAACAGTCTAGGTATGTAGTAGGCTATACCTTGTGCTCCATATGTGCACAACAAAATCAATGCACTTCTCAGAACAATGAATCCCTGTCATATGGGACTATAAACTATTAGAGGTTATTAGAGTTCAGGAGCTTTACTTTCATACTTGTGTCTAGTTTACTTCAGTGGATTTTCAAATAACAGTGAGAGACTCACAGTTTGAGAATTTGATGATTTCTAAAACAAAAAGATATCATTCTCCTAAAGGGCATAAAATTCTTTCTCTTTGTACATAAGGGTGATGTGGAAACATGATTTGTCTCTGAATCAGAAAAGATCAGAATTAGATCTCTGAGTTACAGAAGAGAGCATGAGCAAAGGAGATGGAAGAGGTGGATAGTATAAGACACCACTGCACAGTATAAGAACTCCAGTATAACTACTAGAATCATTTTATAAAAACAAAAACAAACAAACAAAAACAGTAAGTGAACAGTCAACTAGATAAATAAACACAATTTGACTAAAGATGGAAAATGAGTTTAGGAACTTTACAGACTGCCCTAATTAAGTACTGCATGATCCCCTTTGAGAATCAATTTAAAAAGTCAAAATTTGTTACTTTCAATGTCTAAACATAACTTTGTAAAAAGCAGTTTACCTTCCAAACTTTTGAAACTAAATAAACCCATTAGAAAAAAACAAAAATGATCAAAGAAGCAAAATCAAATCATTAAAGCACAATGACAGCATTTTGGGATTGGAAGGATATTTGTTAACTTTCTTTACTGAACACCGTATGCCTATTGCTAGAGGAGCATAAGAAAATAAAATACCAAAATAGGAATTATAGTTCCTTGTTCATTTGCCTAGTGCTGCTGGTTGGGTTATACTATGTATCTCACAGCTGCTGGTATTAGTAAAATATCTAAACTGCATGTTCCTGTCTCACAGCAGAATAATTTGTATCTTAGGTGTTGCACCTTCCACAGATTATACAAGTTGAGCCTTGAACAATGCTGCAGTGAGGAGTACAGACCCTTGGGTTCTTAAACTCGAGTGTAATTCTTAACTCTACAGTCAGCCCTTCACACCTGCAAACTCAACTTTGAACCAAAAACAGTATTTTCCATCAGTGGCTGTGGCTGTTAGGAATGTGAAAATACTGTTTTTTGATCCGAGAATGTTTAAAGCTGATGATATAAAGGGCTGACTGTATTTATTGAAAAATTCTACACATAAGTAGACTCACATAGTTCAGACCTTGTTCAAGAGTCACCTGTATACTCAACTGAATCTGTAAGCTACAACTGGGGAGTTATTTATACAGCAACAGATGGCTGTTTCTACTAGATATCATTCTAGCTCTTTGTGTTTTGTTTAAGATGCAGTATCTTTACAATAGTCCTTTCTTTCTATTGACTCGTTTCACAGTAAATGTGTCACTCAAAGACAGTGACAAATGAAAGAAAGGAATTCAATCTCAGTAGAAGAGATGTTTATTTACATGTTTAACTGGCACCTAGTATGGAAATACACCTAAGCAGATGCTGCCAATAACCTTCAAGATTATCTTTTTTTAAATTGCCTTTTATACATCTTCATCTGTGCTTCTATTGAAAAGGATAGTAGTGGGTAAGGGGGATTTATTTTTATACCTTGATCTGGTTCTGCTCCTAGGGAGGATATAAATCAGGCACAAGATGAAAAACTTACTTGTTGGCCAAATATGATTTTCCACTAAATTACTTTTAATTCAGAACTTACCTAGAAATTCTACACCCAAAAAAGAAAGAAAGAAAGAAAGAAAGAAAGAAAGAAAGAAAGACCTTTATAGTTTTAAGCCTTATAATTGGTTTATGACATGTTATCTTGCCCCGGAAAGGACAATTATTTGGAAAGATCATTTTAGTTAGGACTCTTATTATAATCCCAAACAAAAAGAGTTTAGCTCATCTCATTAACGCTCTACTAGGAAAGAAGTATTTCATCCATCAAATCTCTGAGAACTCCAAACAACCACTCTAATACCTGGTTACAAAGAAGTCTAAATAAAATGTTATGTGTAACAATACGAAGATTAAAAATCCTATCTCTTATTTTGCTTGTGGTTGTAATGGTTATTATGTAAAACTAAGTGTAAAGTTGATGTGGGGAATAACATCCTTAGAGACAAAGCCTTTTCTGCCCTTAAAGTATAATTTCTTGCTCTTTATCAGGGATACAATGCAGCACAACTAATTCATTTACCCTAAAATGGAAGGAGTAAAATATAAGAAATACTTTTAACAAAAATGGTCAATTCCATGGGTGAAAAGCTAAGTGTCCTCTGTCCAGTCTGTTTAGGATACATTCTAATACCCATTTATCTATCAACATTCTGTTCATTTAAAACTACTTCCCATTTGAAAATAATAATGCCTGCCATGCCCGATTTGCAGCATACTAAGCTGAGAGTCCCATTTTTCTTGCCTTACTCAGGTCCCCTCACTCTCACCCCCAAGTTTTCTCTTTTGCTGTAAAGGCACTTTCCACTGAACTTCTCTGTTTCTCTTTTATTAGCCTCATACACTAACGTCCCTCAATGGCAAACAAAATGCATCTAGAGTCCAGAGTAGGGGAAAAAAACAACTTACTGCTGATATTTCAGATGTAATATCACCTTTTAGACAAAGAGCAGAACTGCCTGGTTCAGGAGCTTCACTTTCTTTCATTCACATTTGAAAACAAAAAATGTTGACGGCCAAATCTACCATTAGTATTCACCTGTATCAAGGAAAAGGCAGAATCAGTACCACAAAAGCCTTAAGAGACCTGAAATCCTCTTTAAAAATGAACTCTGTCTCTAGCCAGTGTGGCTCAGTCAGTTGGAGCATCGTCCTATACTTAGACCGAAAGATTACATGTTCAATCCCCATTTGGGGGTGCATATGAGAGGTCAACTAATTGATGCTCCTCTCCCCCCTCACTGTTTCCTCTAAGAACAGTAAAGAAATGTCAAGTGAGGAATTTTTTTAAAAAATGAATTCTGGATAGTGCCTTATTCAGCTCTTCAATGGAATGTCTCAGTCTCATTCACCTCAACCTTCTAATGAATTCTGCTTTTCTTCAAGGACTGCTGGTCACATTCTATTACACTTTACAATTTATTACCACATAACTACAGATTTTCAATTCAAAGTACCTAATACTTAAAGAATAAGATAGGGTGGTGGCAAACCTACTTAGACCTCAACAGTTTAAAGAATGTCAATGTCTAAGCTGAAAAGCAACTTGGACATACTTGAACCCTGTGCTGCTGAGACTGGGCCACGCTAATCCCTAGGAGGGCGCTGAAGAACCAGAAGTAGAGGTGGTAAAACTGTGAAGTCCTAGAACTATACATAGATTGATTTAGGAAAAAAAAATACAAAAAACCCCCACCCTGACTGGTGTGGCTCAGTTGGTTTGGCATTGTCCCACAAGGCGAAAGATCAGTGGTTCAATTCTCAGTCAAGGCACCTGCTAGGGTTGCAGGTTCGGCTTCTGGTCAGGGCACATACAAGAGGCAACCAATTGATGTTTCTCTCCCACATCGACTTTTCTCTCCCTCTCTTCCTTCCTCCTTTTCCCTCTAAATACATACATAGACAGACAGACAGACAGATAGCTGTGCACACTTGATACTGATAGAGTATTTCACTGCATCCTGTAACAAAGCAATTTCTTAAAGTACTACCAAGATACCGTTTTCAAGTAAACTGAAGTAAGAATTTTGCTGTTGAGAACAGATACTTCTGATCTATGCTAATCAAACAGCAAGAATGTGTAACATTTCCTCAAATAAAGGACAATGAAATTCAGCAAGTCATGGAGAAATTGCAAAGGGTCTGTAGAGTTCTAACAGAGTAAACTGCTGTTTGAAGCAACACATGGTTGTGAAATGCCCAACCTGTCTTCCTCCTGTCCTGACCAAAGCCCACAAAGCTCCTAAGATCTTGTTAATCAACATGTAAACCACCTTCCTTAAAAATTCAAAGCCACTGAACAGCTTTATAAATAATGATAAAACATGCCTCATGCCCAGGCCGGTGTGGCTCAGTGGACTGAGTGCCACCAGCCTGTAGACTGCAAGGTTGCTGGTTTAATTCCCAGCCAGGTACATGCATAGGTTGTGAGCCAGGTCCCCAGTTCAGGGCATGAGAGAGGCAACCGATTGCTGTTTCTCTCCCTTTCTCCCTCCTTTCCTTTCTCTCTAAAATAAAAAAGTCCCAGGCTCACAGGAGAGTTTATTGGAGAGACCCACAGGGTCCTAGTCTGTATACAAAACCACCCACCTGGGAATCAGTACCACCAGAAGGGTCTGATTTGCTTGTGTATAACAGAGGAAGTGACTGAAAGCCAGCCAAGAGCAGAGGAAGCCCCTCTCCAACCCCGACCCCTCCCCACATACAGCATACAAAGCAATGACCTGGGTTGCCCCGCCTGGGTTGCCCACCTTGGTGAATACTTAAGACTCTGCCCTTTACTACATAACAGGCACACTGAGACAAAAAAAAAAAAAAATATGGCCCAAAGGGAAGAACAGATCAAAGCTCCAGAAAAAATATAACTAACAGCAATGAAGAGATAACCAACCTATCAAATGCAGAGTTCAAAATACTGGTCATCATGTTGTTCACAGAAATGGCTGAGTATGGTCACAAAATAGAGGAAAGAGTAAAGGCTATGAAAAGTGAATTAAAGGAAAATGCACAGGGAACCAACAGTGACAGGAAGGAAACTGAGACTCCTATCAACAGTTTGGAACACAAGGAAGAAATAATATTCAACCAGAACAGAATGCAGAAATAAGAATTCGAAAAAATGAGGAGAGGCTTAGGAACCTCTGGGACAACTTTAAACATTCCAACATCTAAATCATAGGGGTGCCAGAAGGAGAAGAGGAAGAGGAAGAAACTGAAATCCTAATTTAAAAAATAATGAGGGAGAATTTCCCCAATCTCACTAAGGAAATAGACTTCCAGGAAGTCCAGGAAGCTCAGAGTCCCAAAGAAGTTGGACCCAAGGAGAAACACACCAAGGTACATCATAATTATATTATCCAAGATCAAAATGAAGGAGAGAAGCCTAGAAGCAGCAAGAGATAAGGAGACAGTTACCTATAAAGGAGTTCCCATAAGACTATCACCTGATTTCTCATAAGAAACCTTACAGGCAAGAAGGGGCTGGAAAGAAGTATCAAAGTCATGAAAAGCAAGTCTCCATCCAAGATTGCTCTATCCAGCAAAGTTCTCATTTAGAATGGAAGGGCAGAGAAAGTGCTTCCCAGATAAAGTCAAGTTAAAGGCGTTCATCATCTCCATGCCCTTATTATATGAAATGTTAAAGGGACTTATCTAAGAAAAAGAAGATCAAAACTATGAACACTAAAATGACAACAAACTCACAACTATCAACAACCAATCCTAAAAATAAAAACAAAAACTAAGGAAACTAGAACAGGAACAGAATCACAGAAATGGAGATCACATGGATGGGGGAGAATAGGGGAAAAGGTACAGGGAATAAGTAGCCTAGATGGTACATACAAAATAAACTGGGGGAGGTTAAGAATAGTGCAGGAAATGGAGAAGCCAAAGAACTTATATGCACAACCCATGGATATGAACTAAGGTGGGGGAATGCTGGACAGAAGGGAGTGCGGCATGGAAGGGGATAGAGGAGAACAAAAAGTGGGACAACTGTAATGGAATAATCAATAGAATACACTAAAAAAACACAAAGAGGATGAGAAAGGTGTTCACTGAATTCACAACTGGTAGCTAGAGGGTGGAAGAAAAATGTTGAGACAAAAGGAGAAAGATGGCAGGCTGTACAAAGAGGTCACATAGCTGGGCCACAGGCACTGCTAATGCAGTGTGTGGTCTTGCTCCCCATTAGCAGAGTTGTCCCAGAAGCAAGAAGTTCCTGGGTGTAATCCCACTCCATCCTCTGCATAATTACAAAGGTCAGTGTATTTAAATGTTTTTCCCAGCTTGGTGAGTTGGCCTAAGTTTGCTCTACTGCATTTGTGACAATTTGTGACCACTGATTCACTTTGCTGTGCTGACAAGGCGTTACCACCAGTTGCAGTTTCTATGGCCTCTTTCACAGTGTGATCCCTTCATCAACAAAAAAAGTCTCATGGGCCCCCCAGTAGTCTTCCATCTTCCCTCCTGCACATCGCCTCTGTCACCCTCATTCCCCAATTTTTCATAGTTGTCTTATCCATATACCTAATTTAACTGCAGTCTTCTTAGTGATTTTCTTGTTATCGAGATGCTCCACAGTTATTACTCTTGCTATGAGTAACTGTTTTTGCACTATTTTTATCAGTTTATATTAGTTTAATTGTGTAATTGAGCTAATGAATACATCAGCCCTAAACAAGTTTAGGGACAAGCAGAACTGCCTTTGTAAGCACAATTCAACTGGTAGGAAGAAAGAAAGAGACATAGAGAATGGCCAGCTAGCCCCAGCACTTCACTGCCCACAAATAAACAGTCTAGCCAGAAAAGAATCACACCTGAAGCTCCTACCTTCCTCACTGTGCCTCAGTTCAGCTCTTCTACTCTCAGCTTTCCAGGGCTTCAGTTAATACAATATACTGAATTTCAGTGCAAATAAACAAATTTCTTGCAAAAATTATTTTGACCTACAGAGTCCACAAATCATGCTCCCACCCATTTAAAACAAATAAACAAGCCAAAACTGACTATGGATCCCTTGATCTCAAGGAAAGACAGAATATCATCCACCCAGCTGCCCCAAAACAGAAACCTAAAAATACATTTCTAACCTCTTCCTCTCAGATAAGCTTGTATCTCCCTTTCTGTATTATCTAAACAGTTCGGATAACTATCATCTCTGAATTACTACTCCAATTTTTCAAGTCTTCCCTAACCCCAATTCTTCTATAGAACCACCCTCCTGAACATAAGACTCCTCTCCCACCTCTCAGCTTACACTGAAAACAAGCAAGGCCAGCTGAGATGTCACTCCCCATCACCACAGAGCCTAAGTCAAAAACCCTTTACACACAGTGACACAGCATATCAAATGAGTCCTGTAGCTCCAGTACTGTAGGGCAGGACTATGTCTACCTTCTCAACTGTTGTATTCCTGACATGTACCTAAGAGAACAGAATGTCACAAAATACATATTCAGTAGTTTCATCTTTTGTACAATAAACCTGTGGGAAGAAATTCCTAGTATTTAAAATATAAAGCTCAGAAAATGAGATAAATCCAGGTGAAAGCCTCTTTTACTACATATTCTGAATGATGTGGTAATAGGGGAAAAGGCAGTATTTTTAGGTTAGGGTAAAATTAAAATTACTTGAATTCATTTTCATCTTATTTTAGATATTCTCTAGATTTTGTATATGTATACATGTATGTATATATATAATTGTCCACTTGGGATCTAAACATATAGAACAATTAAATACAAAGTAAGGGTTGCAATAAAAGATTACATTACCAAAACAAATCACTGAGAGGTTCTAAGTGGCAAACATACTAAACTGTTATTTGTATTGAAGGAAGAGGTCAAAGATCCTTCTGAAATCTGCTGAAAGCTATGAGCCCTATCACTAGAAAAACAGACACATATAGAAACGTTAAAAACAGACTCAGAAGTACAAGGTCATTCTCCCCTCCATCTATGAACAATAGGCTGAGAGTCTGAGGAGGGAGTTAACCCAAACTCCCCACTCTCCAGGTGGTGATGCTAGGTACTCCCACTTTACCCACTGTAAGCATTTTTAGAGCATATATATAGAAACAGAGCACATGCTTTTTAAACAATGCATTCACATACTAGCCAGATGACTCAGTTGGTTGGAGCATTGTCCTGTACACCAGAAGGACGAGGGTTCAATTCCCAGTCCAAGCACGTACCTTAGGTTGTGGGTTCAGTGCCCAGTCGGGGCACATACAAGAGATAATTGAGCAATGTTTTTCTCTCACATCAATGTTTCTCTTTCTCTTTCTCTCCCCCCACCCACACTGCCTCTAAAGTCAATTTAAAAAACTAAAAGATAGCCCTGGCTGATGTGGCTCAGTGGATTGAGCACAGGCCCGTGAACCAAAGGGTTGCCATTTCGATTCCCAGTCAGAGCACATGCCTGGGTTGCAGGCCAGGTCCCCAGTAGGGGGCATATGAGAGGCAACCACACACTGATGTTTCTCTCCCTCTCTTTCTCCCTCCCTTCCCCTTTCTAAAAAACTATATAAATAAAATCTTTAACAAATGAATTCATTAAATATAAAATCAAAATTTAAAAGGTAGTCATTACTGTTACTAGAGAAGCCAGAGGTCAGACCTGGGCAGCTAGGAAATACCACTGTACTCAAGAAGCCACTGTGTCCAAGCACCAAATCCAACCCTATTCCTTAAATATTAGAAGTGACAACTGAACATGCTTTCACTTGTCCAAGATGACAGTGCAAAACAGCTACTATCAAAATACAATGAACAGCCCCTAAAATGAAGTGTCCCTTACAAAAGTGATACATAATACATCTCCACTTTACAAATAACTGGATCACAATTCCTACACCAATTACAATTACAGTTCAACAAACAACGTACCAAATAACATCACAATAAAAGTTCTGAGGAAAATATCAGAATCAGGTCCAATAACCCTGAATTACTGTTCAGCCTTAAGGTGTGGGATATCTCTGACCTCAATGATTGTAACTATTAAAACTACTATTAAAACTTCTAACCCTAACTGGTGTGGCTCAGTGGATGGAGTGCTGGCCTGCAAACCAAAAGGTCACCAGTTCGATTCCCAGTCACAGCACATGCCAGGGTTGCAGGCTAGGTCCCTGTTAGGGGGCATGGGAGAAGCAACTGATCATGTTTCTCTTGCATATCAATATTTCTCTCCCTCATTCTCCCTTCTTTCCCCTTTCTCTAAAAAATATATTCTTAAGTTAGAAAACACAAAAACTTCTTAGTCAAAGCCAACACATCTGATACTTAGCTATGCGGTGTGGCTAGCCCTCACCTCTATCAAGTTATTTGGGCCTAAAGTACTATACAGGACACACACACATTTTCAATGCTGCAATCTGTAGTGGACTTAGAGGCAAGAAACTAGACAGATCCCATTTTCTGCTCTTTCCTCATTTGGCGAACTGTCTCCAGGTCTATTTTCCAAATGGCAAAATAGATGTTATGAAAAACAAATAGGCAGGGGTAAAAAGCAAGGAATTTGGCCCTGGACGGGTGGCTCAGTTCATTGGAGCAATGTTCCATATATAAAATGGTTGTTGGTTTGATTCCCGGTCAGGGCACATACCTAGGTTGTAGGTTCAATCCTGGTCAGGACGCATGCAGGAGGTAACCAATAGATATTTTTTTCACAGAGATGTTTCTCTCCCCCCACCCCCACCACTCTTCCTCTCTCTCTCAAATCAGTAAAAACATATCCTTGGGTGAGAATTTAAAAAAAACAAGGGCTTTGGATCCTCTGAATTATCACCAAATATAGTTTGGGGGGTGGGGGGAACTATGGTAATCTTTCTTCATTCCTCAATTCTGTAGGAGAGCTGCAGGCTGTTAAATTTGAAATCAGCAGCTATTAAGTAACAATTGTTGAGGATAGTAAACTTTACCAAGAGAAGTAACACAGTGCTCACAACAAGTCACTTCTCTCTTTACAGGAAGGTGACAGGTATGGTAAGGACAGAGGTGCTAACAACACCAAGGCCTAAACACTGAGCCCTAAGCCAGCAGTGTGGACATGAAGGTTCACAACTGTCTGAATGCTTCAGGAAGGAAACCACTGAATTTATATAAATGTCTCTTAGACCATTTCTGAAAGAAAACATGTAAACTGCAGTCTGAATATATGAGACAAACTGGAAGGCCTATTAGCACCTTCCTAAATGGACTAAACCTAATAGGTTATCTAAAATGACAAACAAAACCCTTAATTTTCCTGAAATACTTTATTTCAATGTTTTAAAAAGCATAGTTTAAGAGCTGCTTTAAAAATTTGCTTTTAAAAAATGCCTACCTAAAACCTACAGCATATATATAAAGCTAACACTTTCTCCAATTCCAATTTTTATTTTGAAATAGCATTGTTAGGACTATACCTGGAGAATATCTTATGTGAGGTCCATAATTATAGTCCAATGGAGAACTGAACTTAGAGAAGACACCAACATTATAATCTTTACTCTGCCACAAACTAACTAGCTGTATTTCTAATTAATTTTATCTCTGTGGGCTTCAGTTTCTGAGTCTCCAGAGTTCTAAAATCTTAAGAATGCTACTGCAATGTATTTTCTGGAAGTTATTTTCAGAAACTAGTTATCAAATCTCAGTTATAAAATAATATAGATCAGCCCTGGCTGATATGGCTCAGTGGACTGAGCACCGGTCTGTGAATCCAAAGGTCACCGGTTTGACTCCTAGTCAGAGCACACGCCTGGATTGTGGGCCAGGTCCCCAGTTGGAGGTATGTGAGTGGCAACCACACACTAAGGTATAATTTCAGACAGACGACAATGGTGCAGATAAAAACAAAATACTCCATGCTACTGGACTAAAGCTGATTAACAGTACCATTAATTATTATTAAACATTTGATAAATATACTCTTCACAAATTATCAATAAACTTCCCTAATCTCACCTCCATATAGCAAACTGTAAAGTGAGAGTTGATAATCCAGCTTTTATTCACCTGCTTATAAAATTATCTAGTAATAAATACAATTTATGGCAATATAATGACTTTTGGAAAACACCTGATCTGTGTTTTTATCTTGAGCTGTAATATTGTGATTTCATAAAAACTTATACTGTTATAATTAAAAACCTCCACAATGACAAGCAAATGCACTCTCAATATTCTGAACTTGAAAGGAAGAGTATGCCCAGAGTGTTGCGGGCATGACTTCAATACTAAAACTGATGGTCATTTAGGATTTCAAAGCACTCTCTGCCAGAAAGCATTTCACTCTGTGACTGGAATTCCACAAGTCACAGAGACTTAAATGCTATGTGCCTGAATGCCCTGCAGTTTTACTTGGCAACTCTATTTTCTCCTTCCAACGCATAAAAGAAACAGGAGGAGACATGAAAGACATAGGTACAGAGAGCAACTTCTGTCAACTGCCTTATTCACATTGCCCTTTGGTCTTTACTGATCACCCTTCCACTCCCTATATACCTAAGGTGTGAAGAAGCAAATATTGCTGATTCATCAGTTACTCATTTGTACAATGATCTGTACTCCAAATGACCCACTGAAAGGAAACCAGAAACAGATTCTAGTCTGATAACAAGTATCATTAAAAATTCAGATATTAATAAAAAAGGAACATGGACCTTACAATAATGGTAAAGTTGCATCCAAAATGGTTTTCAAATTAAGCTTCCACACTAAATGACAGCCAGCATATACCATCAATTGTTTGAATGTTTTTATGTACTTACTAAAAACACAAGAAAATGCTTTTGACTTCCAAATATCTGGATTTTTAAAAGGTAACTTTCCACTGGAACTTCAAGTCTACTTTTAAAGGTTCTTGGTATTCTCCAACCATACAAAGTTGTAATAAGCTAGGCAGTAATGGATGACAGTACTATATACAGTCTGTGTAGAGATTATGTGTATATAAGGCAGAAATTATACAGATGGTAAAATCTCAACAACGAACAGATACTAGAATGTAATCAACAAAGAGAAAGAAAAATCATGTTCAAAAAGTATATCTTTGAAGAACAGATTTTAAAAAATTTGATATACTCAGGAAAAAATGTTTTACAAGGAAATGTTTAATGCAACTTTGTAAACCTATATCAAATTGGTCACTGTGTTTTTATCTCTGTATCTTGAGTTTTGATAATAAAACAAAGCTTTTTGAATCCCCAAAACAGAATGTTCTCATTTTTCAAAGATGTTTCCAAAAAAGGAATCTTGTTAATTAGTCTGACTTAATAAAAGCTGAAATAATAATATACTTTAAAAACTGAAAAATGCTAGCAAATTTAAGGCATAATTTTAAAGTACTTTTTAAAATATACATTATTACATATAATACAAATGAAAGGGGTTCTGAGCAAGCTATTCCTCAAATCAAGCAGGGCTTGGCCTTTTCCACTGTGATAATAAACATAGTGAA
Organism: Phyllostomus discolor; assembly: GCF_004126475.2. Taxonomy (NCBI): domain Eukaryota; kingdom Metazoa; phylum Chordata; class Mammalia; order Chiroptera; family Phyllostomidae; genus Phyllostomus; species Phyllostomus discolor. The sequence continues at coordinate 78,586,921 of NC_040903.2, read as the reverse complement.
AACAAGAGGGCTCTCTTCTCTAACCTGGGGCCAGGTAATACTCGTCCATGTGTGCCCATTCTTCCCCCTCCATGCCACTCTCCACAAAGCAGAATGATCACTTTAAAAGGGCAATTCTGGTTTAAAACCCTCCCAACTGTTCTTGAGATATATAGAAAACAAAATTCTCATCTATGCCAGGACCTCCCAGACCCAGTAGGATGTAGCTGCCACCTCTCTCAGTCCTTCCCCCTGACTCGGTCTCACTCAAATCAGTTCCTCCAAATTGCTCTGCTCCTCCTCAGCTCTGAGTGTTTCCACACTTATTTATCCTCTCTGCCTAGAGGGCTCTTTCTTCAACTTCACCCCACCCTTCCTTAGGGAAAGAAGGCTCCAGATCCCTTAATGCCTTACTGGACGATTTCAACACAGTCTACTCTTGTATCCAATTGTTTCACTATCTACCTGCCTCAATGGACAGCACACTCCCAAAAGGTAGGAAATATATCCCTTTTGTTCATCATTATAACCCTGAGATTTATTCATAAATTATTTAGTTCATATCGTGTGCCATTCTATAAGATCTGGTTTCCTATCAGTAAATAAAATAAGACAGAAACCCCTGACCTCAAAGTTTACAATTAAGTATGAGAAGAAAGATTATACATAAAATATGGAAATTACATGGCATGTTATAATGTAACAAGTGCTACACAGAAAAATAAAGCAGGGAAGGGAGATGTGGGGTGCCTGCCACAGGATATGCTACAATAAACGTGTCTGTCACAGTACAGCTGGCTCAAGGAAGTGTGGAGTTGAAAGTGATCAAGAAGTTTCATGTACGGAAGCTTTGAGAGTCTAAATGCCAGTTTACCTTCCTTTAAATAAAATAATTCACTTTACTAATTTCTTCTAGACCACAGCCTTAGGAAAGAAAGTTCTGGTATCATTCATCACTGTATTGCTAGTGTCTGATAAAAAATATCTGCCCAAAGAAGGAATGAATCCTTTCTTTTGTCAGTGGTCCTCCTCCCTATAAAGCCTGTAGCAATGATTCTCAAGAGGCAATTCACTTAAGTTTAAAACTACATTTTCACTATTGTAATTGCTTTGTTTTGGGTTAATAAAATCTGTTTTAATTGTAAAGCAAAATAAAGGTAAGAATTATTTGTTATTAAAAGGGGGCACATTTTTAAAGACTGAAGAAGTGTAATCTAGATAACATAAATTACTCCACCTGAAACAGTACTGTTTGCACTACATGCAGCTATCAAGATAGTTACATCTTATAAATATTTTATGCACCTTCTACTGTACCCTTTTCTAGTAAAGGTCTTCATGTTTGTTTACTGAAGTATGCAAATGGATGATCTGCAAATAATTTCTCTAAAACTGAGGTGGGAGGTATCTTCAGATATGCCTTGATCCCTCTAGTTGAACAAAGTTTACTAAACATCATGGCTGTGGGCTGAGCAAAGAGATTACATACATAAAAGGATCTTACCCACAAGGAACTTTCATTAATTAATTAGGTGCCATGCCTAGGATACTATGGAAGTAGGGGAGCACTCAGCACCACCTTAGAAATGAGAAAAAGGGTTCCTAAAGGACTCCTGAAATACCTTTATAAAGATAGGTTAAAAAAAGACATTCAGTTTCAGGCAAAGAAACTATGGAGACCAAAGGCAACACCATGGTTTTGGGGGGTGAGGTGGGCAGGAGGCAGTGGTCAGTGAATGTTGACCAAGGTGGCTCTGTCAGCAAGGAGGAGGCAGATCTGAAAGGCCCCATGGGACCAGGCCTGCTGTGCTAAGGGGCCTGGACACTTCTTATTTAGGCAGGGGCTAGTCACTAAGGAGTTTTTTAACTTAACAGTCAAAATATACCTTTTAAAGAAACCTCTGGCTGTAGTTGAGTAACATGGTGTGTGTAAATAAAAGAGAGCATTTTATTTTTATCATGCAAATAAATACCATCATAATTTATCAGTTTACAATCCAAAACTTCTGCATATCAGATTTCATAAAGAACATTTTCATTGAAGATTGTCTGTCTTGATGATAATCAACCCCCCCCCCCCAATTAAGTAGCACGCTTTCAAATTCAAGTAAATATCAAATGTCCTCCATGGTACACAATGCACTCTATGGCCTGGGTCTCACTACCAGGCATATAGGGCTGACACTAAAGAAGGAACCAGACCCTGACAAAGAAGCAAAAATGGTGGTTTCGTTCACCTGTAACCCTTCATGATTAAACAAGAGTCACAACAGCTTTGCCATAAAAATTTTGAAAAGACAGTGTTTATAAAGACATTGAAAGGATAAAAGGTATAGAGGCTTGAGGAGTTGAAGGTGGAAGGAAATGTAAGTTAATTTTCCCTGTTCCTAAGGAAGACATGTTACACTCAGGAAAAACAAATCATTAGAACACTAGGAAAAAAACATGTCCGTGTTGGAATTATCATCCTTCTTTTCATGAGAGGATCTAATGGCTTTTTACCTTACAATTCCAGATGCCAAAAAAAAAAAAAAAATCATTTTCTAATCACAATAACTCCAAAAGTAGAGGAGCTCTAAAGACATTAGCCAGTGTAACAATTAGGAGCAAAAAGTTTAAATTGAACTAAACTAACATCAGCTCTGTTGAGTTTAACCCTTTCAGAAGGCCATGCCTCATTCATTGTGTACTCTAAAATTCACTTTTACAGAAAAAGGAAAACTCTTTACAGGAATAGTTTTACAAAAGACCATAACCAACAAAACCTCTGCAGCAGCATGTTTTTTAACAATGTATTTTTGATAAACACATCACTGTTTTCTTCTATTAGCAAAAGGTTAAGTCAATAGTCTTACAGGAAGAATTACAAGAATATACTCAAGAGATTTTCCTGCAATTAAAAATCTGAAAAAAAGAAGTCTTTAAAAATGAGAACTCTGCAAGAGTACAAGCATGTGTCAATGAAAGCATATTTAAAATTTGTGCCTTAAACATTAGGACAACAGCAAATGTATTTAAACGAACATATCTATACACTTTTTGCAATCTCAAGGGAGCATCATAAAGATAATGTCACTAAAATTAAACCCAGATTATAATCCTAGTTATTATACAAAACGTATGAACTCCAGCACGACACTGAAATAAGAGTGAAGGGAGTTTCTCAGCCACTTCTTAGTAACATTAACCAGGGTGTATCACTACAAAAAATTGTAAATATTGTTGCAAATCCATAGAGTAGCAGGGCTACTGGCAGACAATGTTACTACCATTAACAACTTGATGTTGCCAATTTGTAGTTAAATATTTTAGAATGTTTCAATTGCTTCATAAAAATAAGTTACAAAGTAAAATATTTGTTTCCACAGAGTTTAACTGTGTATTTGTCAAGATTTGTGCTTATTTGTGGAAATCATATTAAATTCAATAAACCTCCAAATCTCAATTTACTTTAAAAAACTCAATTCCTAGGAACAATAAATAAAATCAAAATTTTCCCTGAATGCACTGCCATTTAATTTCAGCTACTCTTTTCTAAAACGTGTTAAAGTGAGTGCTAGAAACTTTTGTAACCTATATTATCATCTATTTTCTCTCTGGCTCCTACTCAAATATAGTGTGACTCTTTTCTCCAAACATACATTCTATCCTCAGAACCTGATTTCTCTACCTAGACACATGTGACGGAAAAAAAAAAAAAACACCCAAACACCTCTCTGTTAATAATTTAAAACAGACAATCACAAAAAGAATATTGGCAATAGTAATAAGCACCATTTTAAAAATTCTTAATAAGCATCTCAGTAATTTAAAAAATAATAAAAACAGCCAACATCAACATGTTACAACAGCAGGATGAGGCTATTATCCATCTCCTTTTTAGAGATGAAGAAAGTGAAGCACCAAGAGGATAATTTCTAATAAATAAGAAGCCATGCCATTATTTCATGTAAATAAGTCATCTCACATTAACTTTTCTTTTTTTTTTTTTTTTAATTTTTTTAAAGATTTTATTTATTTATTTTTTAGAGAGGGAAGTGAGGGGGAGAGAGAGAGAGAAACATCAATGTGTGGTTGCTGGGGGCCATGGCCTGCAACCCAGGCATGTGGCCTGACTGGGAATCGAACCTGCGACACTTTGGTTCGCAGCCCGCACTCAATCCACTGAGCTATGCCAGCCAGGGCTTCACATTAACTTTTCAAAATACAGGATGAAACTTATTCCTAACCAAACATAAGTTTCAAAGGAAGTACACAAATCGAATTTATGGTTGAATAAACTTGCTAATCTGATGCCTTTCAGAAATTATTTCACTTTAAGCAATTCAAGCAAACTTCAGTCAAGCAATTTCTTATAGCTTGATTATAAAACTGCTTTTCAGTATATTAAACACAGAGAGAAGTTGAAGAGTTACAACCATTTCAACTTCTGTAAATTACCCGGACTGTAAATTAGAGGGAGCCAGGCAGGTGGGGAAGCATGGAAATTGCAGATTGCACATACTATCTGACCACCACAGAGAAGTGAACATCACTCTTACCCCACCCCACCCCTTGGTCTTTGCAAACTACAACTTAGCACCTATTTTCAAGTGCGTTTTAAATACTTAATACAACTTAAGAGACCAGCTAAATACCAAAAGGTTTAAAAAACCTTTAAAAGGGAAAATAATTGTAGGCTCACTTTACCATATTCGCCTTCAAGTTGGCATTATCTTGTCTACAAACCCTCACATTTAAAAACTAAATTCCCTGCACAGTCCAGGGAAATCCTTCTGTTCCTTCAGTTATGTGAAACTTCACACTTCACTTAAGATTAGGACATTGCAGGGAGGGGCTCTCTAAAGCATAAGACTCACCCTACAGATAATTTCCACAAGTTTCAGGTCAGCCCAAATTAAAGACTATTTTACGAAAAAAAAAAAAAAAAGAGGGGAGAAGTAATATTAAGTGCACGAAGGATTGCAATACAAAGTTACACTGAAGTCTTAACTCTCAAGTTTACGTTCTGATTGGACACGACCGAGAAGCAGGTGCGTAAGAGATTCCAGACCTGTCTTTTTCTCTCGAATGTCTCCTAGCCCTATATCCAACACGGGACATACTCAGATTTGAATTTTCTTTTTTTTATAATTCTTTCAGAATCTGCCTCTGCTCAGGCCTATCAAGAGAATGGAAGCTTCCCAAACACACACCAAGCAACAGGATCCCCACTTCCTGGTCCGAATGACCCTGTCCCCTCCCCGCCCAGCAGGCCGGCGGCCCCGGGCTCCAGGGCGGAGGGCAGGGCGAGGCCGTCGCAGTGCGGGCCATACCCGCAGCAGGGCCTGGACCCTGCCCTGTCCTGCTCGGACTCCGTAACCTGCTCCTGCTGGGGCCTCAGCCCTGCCCGGACCCTGGGCTGCGACTCTGTACTTGCAGGGCCCCCGAGCTGTGACCCCGGCCCTGCCCCTGCCCTGCCCCTGCCCAGCCCCAGCCCTGACGGCCCCCAGCCCTGTTCTACCTGAACCCCAGCCCTTCCCAGGCCCCTGCCTGCCCGGACCCTGCACAGACCCCGACCCCAGTCTGGACTCTGGCCCTGCAAGCCACCGCCACCCTGCCCGCCACCCTGCTCTGTCCGGCCCGGTCCTGCCCGCCGCCCTGCCGGCCGCGTCCTCCGGGAAGATGGCGGCCCGTGACAGGCGGGCGCGGCGCGGGTCCGAGACGGCGGGTCGCGGAGGGGTGGAGCGAAGGGAGAGATGGGGCCCGAGACCAGCACGGCCGCCGCGCTCACCTGTCAGCGCCGCCGCCGCCCGGCCGCCGACCGCCGCAGCCCCGGTGCCCGGTGACCGCGCCACACGCGGACGGGCCGTGAGGGAGGGGCGGGAGCAGGGGCGCGGCCGGCCGGGGCGAGCGGCGGGGGACGGCGCGGCGCGGGCTGGCGGCGGGCGGCGGCAGCAACTTCCCGTTTCGGGCCCAAAAATGCCTCAACCTCGCGACTCCGGCGCCCCAACGCTCCTTCCCGTTCGCATGAGAACACACAGCTCCCGCTTCCGGGACTCGGCGGAAATCCCGCCCCGCGCGCCCGCGCATTCGCGCGCTCCCGCACTCTCCCGCCGGGCCCCCGACTGACGCTCAGAACCCTGGAAAGCCTCTCGTCAGGAAAGCGCGTCGGTCCAATTGGCCGCGAGCGAAGTTCAACCCGCCCCCTCCTCCCGCCGCGCTAGCACCCACCCAGCCTCGGCGCCTGTGATTGGCAACGGAGCGCACGCATCCAGGTCCCGCCCCTTGCACATTTCCCAACCCCGCCCCGCCGTCCCCAGCTGAGTAGATGTGGTCGAGAGGACTACAAACCTTGGCCTTGTCACCATGGGAGCGTATCCCCGCGCCCCTCCTCCCCTAGACTGTCCTGGCGGTCTGCAAGTCTGGTGGAGGTCTGGGAGCCCCATGAGCGTGCTGAGGAGAAGGCGGTCAGCTCGCAGGTATCTTCAGTCTCTCCTCGATCCTCGGCCGGTCAGCAACTTTCTCAAAGATTACAGGGGAAGTGCTGAAAATTCGGGTGTCTTCCCAAACACGACAATACGTCACCCACCTCTGACTCATTGTATGGGGAGAAAGAAACAAAAGAAAAGCGTGTACACCTCCTTAAGCTTGCTGCCCAACTCCCTGTATACCTGCCCTAATTGATTATTGATGGTATAGACATATATATGAGTCAGGCCAAATTGCAGGATTTAACCCCTGTTATAAAGGTTTTCTGGGTCACTCCGTCTAGACTTACGGTGCACCTGTACTTCTTATTTGTTCTTCCTAATGTATTCTGCATTCCAGACTTACATGTATCTATCGGTAGGGTTACAGTATCGCCCTCAGTGTGGGTGCTTCCTGCTTTGAGATATGTTGTCACATCCTGGCTCTAAGACTTAACATGTAAATTAAATAAGGGTATTCATAACACTGCCCTTAAGGAGAATAATCAGGTAAGACTAAGATTTCTTCTAACTTAGTACATATCTAACTAAGATATGTACTGAAATCATCTACATATTTTAGAGGGAGGAAAAAACGACGTTGAAACTCACTTTCCAAGAGAACCTACCTGTTGGATATGTTGCACGGCCCTTCTCAGGTGCCTCATTTACATGTATGTCCTCTTGTGACCTTTCAAACCAGGGCCTCTACTCTGGGCCCCTGACATTATCCCTGGGCCCAGTGATGTGGTCTACCTGTGAAATATCAGGAATTCTCCAAAGTTGGTAAATTAGACTTTTGCCATTTTACTATACAGACAAGTTCCTCAATTATGAAAAAGACCAAAAACCTAAATGATAGGAATATACATTATATTTTAATAGTATCTCTTACTTTCTGTCTATGTCATGTGACCCTTCCTGAAAAATTGACACTGGGATTTTTGTTCCCCTATGACTTTTTTTTTTGACCTGTGTTTCAAATGAATCATCCATTTTCACCTTGAGATGTGCGGATACAACATAAAACACATTTTTATGTCATTTCTACTTTAAAAGATAAGATCAAGTTTAAAAACCCATTTTAACATAAACTTATCAAACTACATCAAGCAGTTACAACCCCTACCCATCTATCCTATCTAAACTCTTTACTTCTCTCCCTAAGGGTGGATTTACTCTCTCCCAATTGTTTTCATAGCATGGAGGCTGGTCTCTGCTTCTTGGTCTCCTCACCCCATCACTCACCATGCCAACAGAGGTTTCCTTTCAAAGCTTCCTCACCATCCACCTGTGAGTCATGACCTGTTGTGTGCCCCAAAGGGCGAAGTCCACATTGTGTTCCACGGACTAGAAGGCCCTAGCCTGCTTCACCCTGTCCTGTCCATCTCCTTTTCAGTCCTAGGGTCAGACAGCCTAACCTTTTGATCACACTCAAGTAACAAGCATTTCAAAGTCAGTGCTGTAGTTATTGGGTGCAGATGGGAATAACACACAGGCTTTACACTATAGGACCTTACCAGTTACTGAAAGGCATATCAACTGACAATAGCCATAGTGTGTGGTGAGTCCTGTTAAAGACCAGAACAAAACAGGATCATGGGTTGCCAGATGTTTGCTGCTCCTGAAGTTGAGCATAGGGTGTCTTTTCATTCCTGAGCACTATGATCCTTTAGTGTCCTTCATCGGAGCTTTTCCCTCTGTTGGAAGCATCCTTCCTCTGCTTCCACTTCTGGTAAAATCTGGCTAATTTCTGAAGCTTCAGCTCAAATGTCAACCATAAATCTTTTCCTTTTACATAGTCCATTTCCCTTCTGGGTGCTCTTAGCAGTCCGTTCATAGCTCTGTTAAAACTGTTATACTGATATTTACATAACAGTCTGCAGAACAAGGGAAGAGACCAGTAAGTGTGATATCTAGCACCGTGTGGAAGGTAGGGGCATAGGACCACCTTAAAAATGTCTGTTGACTTAACCAATGAAAAAAGCAAAATATTATTCTCGTAGTAAAAGCCTAAATTTCAGCTAATATATGAGAACATTCTTTTATTTCCTGTTTAATAAAACACCTTTTCTCCATGTGTGTATCATCATTGTAAATTAGTTTACCTATATATTAGCAAACTCATTTGCAGCACTCAATCTATATTCCTAATGATCTAGAACTATCCATTTCCCCATGAATTCAACACACAGCAAGTCCCTACTTTGCCCCAGGGAGCTGTGCTAAGTGCTGGGGAGACACACAACAGCACAGACCAGAAGGAAGGGGAGCAGTGAGGGATTGTGAAAAATAAGGATGACTATGGAGTGTGCACAGAGTGCCCAGGTAGCAAACGCATGGCAGATGTTGATGCCAGCTTGGCAAGGAATCAGGGAAAGTGATAACTAAGCCAAGGCCAGGGAGACAGTAGTGGAGGGGCTGTCAGCAAACCTCCCAGCAGGGAGGGAGATACCAGTCCTGGCCAGAGAACAGGAGGGTTTAAACATGGCAAAACATAAAGTGAAGTTGATGAGAAGTAGGGTGGGCACAGAAGCTCAGAGGGGTAAGCAAGGCAAGAACCCCAAGGGTCTTGTGAGCCACTTCAAATGTTTGAACCTGATAGTGATTCAAGACTTCATAATGAGGTAAGAGGGGATTCATAAAAAGTTTTAAGCTCTGGAGGATCTCTGACCCTCAAAAGCCAGCCAAATTGAAATACAATAAGGAACTGGCTTAGGCAAAATTAGGTGAAAATATTAAAATGGATAGTGACTGTAAATATTAGAATGCTTTTTTTAAAACAGTACATCAGTTCATACTAAGAAATATAAATATAAATATTAAAAAGGTTAAATGACACATATAAGTTACCATCATTTCCATTTTATGTATTAGGAAAGTGAACTTCAGAGATGTAAAACAACAATCTGCCCAAGATTCCCAAACTAGTGAGTAGAAAATCAGACTAGAACCCCAGACAGGGTGCATTTCCCACTATACCATAATGTTTTCCATTTTCTGTCAGCAGAATGGAAGTCCCTTTGTGGAAACCTCACATTTCACTCAGTGGAAATTTTTTTGCTATACGTTGCTTAACATAGCAAAGTGGAAAACAAATAGCTTTCTATCTAAAGACTTAACCAGACTTAATCTATTGCTCTCTGATAAAATCCAGTCAGACTTTGACATTTGTGCTCAGAAAAGAACAGCTTCAATTATCCCTGAAGACATTAGTGTGTTCTATGGGTTCAGCTCTGGTTATATAATGTTTCTGAATGAAGACAGGAGTTATTTTAAGTCTGCTTGAAATTAGAATTCTTACTGTCTTGAGGTCTTGATCCTATTACCATATCCTAGTATATTTTTTGAAATGTAGGTGTATGTGGCTCTTCTTGGTTTACTCCTCTAACACCCCCCAAAACAGGATTATTCAGTGAACCACTGTAAAGTCCCCATTTTGATCTTGAGCATGATGTTATTTGCTAAGGGATATGCAACAAAATGCTTCTTTTTGTAAGTGTACAAAAGAAATAGTATGTATGATGTAGGCTATGTTCTCAAAGATACTACAATGTTTGGAAAGAGATGAGATATTGTGAACAAGACAATGTGTAACAAAATACTAAATCAGAAGATGAAGTGTGTTACTCTGAAACTAAGTTCTATGGCCACCAGGGGTAGGGAGGGGACTTAGCTAGCAGTGTTGAGACTTCAAGGAGTGATAAGTTTCTGGACTGGGAAGACAGTATAAGCTGGGCTTTTATGGTGAACAGCAAGAAAACTGGAGTATATATCGGAGAATGCATGAATGGGGAGGTAGCGAGAGGCAATATGAGAGACAAGAAGTGCAGGCTAGTCCCAGGTTGTGACTGTCAGCACCAAATCAAGGAGATTTGACTGCATCCTGTAGGCAATTAGAAGACTTTGAAAAGATAAAGTTTGACTTAGAAGTTGTTTAGTTCAGATGAAACTAGAGGTTGATCTAAATACTACAAAGTATTGAATGTTGGGTGGAAAGTTGGGCCTTAAGATCTTAAATAGACAAAATCATTGGCTCAGGTGGTGAGGTTAGTGGTGGCAGAGTATCAGAACCCTATTCCTCTAAGGTGATGGGAGCTAAGACCCTGGACTCTCAGGCCAGGTCTTTTGCTGAAAATGAGGTTGCCTAGCAGGTTGGAGAAGTGATAAAGTCTGTAAAAGTGGCTGTGAGTGATGTACTTGGGAGAAAATGAATGTTGGAGATGGCCTCTTTACTGCTAAGTCACTTTTACAGATTTTAGGGTCTCAGCCCACTTTTCTCGCTTGTCTAAGGTTGTCGGTTGTCACATATCTTATTGACAGAAGTCCTTCTCCTGCCTCCATCTGAAAACAGATGAATGTGGAGAGTCCCAATACCCTATGACATTGCTATTCCTTTTAAGTGATTGCAGTTCCAGTTGGTGTTATAGTAATCCAGATATTATATTATTGCATAATATCTATTTTGCCTTAATTTATATTTCTTATGTTAATTAGTATGTTCGAGCATATTCACATATTTGTTAGTCATATCTATTTTCTTTTGGCCAGTTTAGATCCAGGTTTATTATGAGAAGCATCTGATGGAAACAGCTTAGAAATGGAATGAGGGAGCATAATTATGTTAAGGAAAATAGGAGAGTATAGTAGGGAAAACAGAAATAAAACGGTACAGAAAGGGAGGGGACTACTTGGATCAGACTTCTAGACCCTCCTAAGAGCCTGACCCCCTCATTTTTTCCAGGACCAGATTTCTATATGTTTCTCCCTACCCTCTTTTATTCTCTCTGGACCAGATCCATTTTCCTAGGTCCCAGTTTCTTCCAAATAATTTATTTTAGCAAGATCTTCTTTCTCAAATGTCATATTTGCACACACTCAAACCAGAGGTCAAAAGAGACTTTGTACTGGAAGTTGGTTCTGTTTCAGGTGGAACAGCCTCTGCAAAGTGTAGAAGGCAGTGAGCTACCATATCTAATAGTGGGAGTATTACTGATATTCAGGTTTGAATGACTAGGGAACCACTATGGATCATCATAAATATGGGAAGTTCTTTTAATTTGATAATATAATGACATTTTTGGAATCATGGTCCCCTCTCTTGGGTTATCACATTGAGGGAAGCCTGCCGACATGTAATAAGGACACCCCAGCAGTTCTAGATGGGTCCAGGTTCCTTCCAATGGCATGGAGACCCCTAGGAAGTGGGTCTTCCAGCTCTAGCACAACCTTCAGGTGAGATCACACGCAGCCCAAGATGCTTCTCAACTGAGCCTTGTGTGATACCCTGCATGAGAACTAACCAGCTGAGCCATTCTAAGTACTTCATTCTTTTTTGAAGTGGTGAATTGGACCTTTGCTTGTTGTGTATTATTCTGAGGGTTGGGCTCAGCCAGCTTCCCTCATGCTGTAATTTTTGTCTAATGGTGAGACATGCATTGGTGCCTTTCCCAGGAGAGCATTTTGAATGTACATTAAGTATGTATCAGAAGCCAGTTTTTAGCCTTAATTCTGAACAGGAATGATTTCTGCCAGGTTTTCTTTTTAATGAGAGTTGATTGGTTGAGCTAAGATTGACATTATAAAGTTTCTTTCTTTTTTTTCTTTACTAACAAAGTTATGCAGGAGAAGTGGGCAGTGAGAGTGATGGGCTTTGAGAACTGGTACATAAGATGCTGCAGGAGACCAGGAGAGCAATGGGAGAGCAACACCATTTGAGTAGTAATTGTAGTTGTTTCTGATCTTCTTGCCTACCTGCAAGCCCCATGACACCAGAGGCACTGTTATCCCTAACACCTGCAAATGCCTGGCACCCAGTATCATGGGGCTGTGTGTGGCTGGGGTCCTAGAAAAAGATGGCTCCTCAACATTCCTGATGAAGGAAGAGGGCATCCTGAGTAGGAGAACAGGGCAGAGAGGAGAGAGGAAATGTGAGGTGAGGGTGAGGACATAAACTCAACTGTCTCCAAGGCCTCAGAAACAAGGAAGAATGTTAATAGCATGACCCAAAATCAGTCTTTCTGGTATATAACAAATGTGAATTAGAAAAAAATGAACCAAAGGACAGGAATTCTAAAGTCCAACTTCTCCACCGACACAGTTGTCTTACTTTAGGATACTCAGTAAGCTTCTGCACATTGGAAGCTCTAATTATTTTACTAACTTAACACCATGTCCCTAAAGACTAAAACTTCCAAATTCACCCAAAGATGGGCACATGTAGTGATCAATGTTTGCCTCACTGTAAGTAGGGAAATGTAAATAATCTAATTAATACACTTGTCCCATCACACTTCTTTGGTAGGCAGTTGGTTAGTTTTCACAACAAGGATAAGGTGGAAATCTTGTTCAGCATCGTGGGCCTGACTTTAAGACACTTAGAAAATGAGGGGAGGGGAGCGTGGGTCTTAGACTGAGCAGAATTGGATTCAAATTTCTACTTACACACTAGCCCCTTCCCAGTTCAATGGACAGGTGCTTGTCGTTTTTATTCAGAGGAAAGTGAGGTTCTCTTCCTGCCAAGGCTTGTGCTTTGAATTTTTATTCCTGGCCCCTAGAGTGGTGCTGACTCCACCCTGCCCTGTCTCTGCAGTCTGCCTTCTTGGGCTGACCTGCACCTGACTCAGTCCCTGCGTCTTCTCTCAAAGTGCTTCGTTCCATTCCAGTTTCTGCTTCTGGTGCTCATCTTTGACTTCTTGTTAAAATCAGCCCATAAACAGTTTGTTAAAAGCTAGTGTCTGAAGGTTGGCTAGAGAATTAGATGCTTTTAAGCCTTAGGGGACACATGATAGTCCTAGTTGTATGCATGGTTCATGGACAGCAAATTGTTGATAATATTGAACAAAATTTGAAACTCAGTAAATATTGGTTGATTCTTATGTTTATGGATTTTTAAATGTTTCCAATTTTTCATGCATATTAGTAAGCATAGATTATAAATTATGGTTATAATTTATATTTTATATTATTATACTATTAACATAATTTAAAGAAACTTTAGCATTACTGTCTGTTACAGACTGAGTGTTTGTATCCACCCAAATTTATATATTAAAGCCCTAATGCCCAGTGTGGCTGTATTTATTATTGTTATTTTTACAAATAAATGCACATTTGTCCATTTATTTGTAAAAATAACAAATACATCCTGTCCAAAAGGATGTATTAAGGTAAGCAAATTACTTTTCTGATAATTTTAGGGCAATTAATATGGCAGTTTCTTCAGTTATTAAAACAATCTTAAAAGGTTAGGAGAATAAACGTTTCCTTTAACATCATCTGTCCTCTAATTCATTGTGGAAACTGATGGTAGTCCATGCAAGTGGCTAGGGCCTGGGGAGGTCGTTTCTCTCTCTAGCTTTTAGCAAGTTATTCAAGTTCTTTGGGCCTCATTTCCTCAATTTGGGATTTTTCCCCCTCTTAATAAAAACTTTTATTCACTTTTGTTCTCTTTGTACTTGAGTTTGCATACTTCCTTTTGCGTTGTCATGAAGTTCACTGATCTTTTGCATACAAAAATAGATTAAAATAGTGTTCCCACTATTTTGGTCTTTTTTTTCTGCCTAAGTTTCATTTTGTATAATTTCTACTGGTGTGTCTTTAACTCCATTTATCTTTTCTTCTGCATTGTCTAACCTGCCATTAACCCCATACAGTGTATGTTTTACCTCAGAAACTGAATTTTTTATCTCTAGAAATTTGACTTGGGACTTTCTTTTCATTTTTCATACCTTTATTAACAAGGTTTACTTTTAACCTACTGGTGACTTTAAGTGGGTTTCTAGAGGCACCATATAGTTGGCCCTTTTTATTGTGTTTAGTTCATTTATATTTAATGTGAGAATTAACATGTTTAGGTTTAAATTAACATGTAATACTCTGTTTATCCTATTTGCTTTGCTACCCTTTTCCTCTTTTTCTACCTTCTTTTGGAGTAACCAAGTATGTTTTATGATAATTTATCTCCTTTCTTGGCTTCTTAGTTGTAACTTTGTTATTTAAATGGTTCCCTTGAGTTTATAGCATGCATCATTAGCTCATCATCATAAGTTCAAATGTTATTATACCTCTTTATGTATAGTAACAGAATCTTACAATAGTGTATACTTCCATCTTCTGTAGCAAGGTCAGTCCATGTTATTAAATTTGCCTGATTCGCAAATTATATTCCTTCTAACACAATCCCACAAATGTTCCCCACGTTTCTACTGAACACATAAACAATATATAAAAACGATAAATATCTCATGACCACATTGGACTTATCCAAGGAATGCAAAGTAGGTTAAAATGTGCCTAATTTTCTAAGTAATATAATTTACCAGTATATCTGGCTACCATAATTAATACCACGGAAAGGATAGTTTAGACAACAGAATTATTTTCTCACAGTTCTAGATGCTAGAAATCCAAGATGAAGGTTCCAGCCAATTCGGTTCTGGTGAGATCCTCTTTTTTGGCTTGGACAGCTGCCTTCTCACTTTGTCATCATATGGCCTTTTCTTAGTTGTCTGCATCTTAATGGCTGCACCCACATAGCTCCTCCCTAGCCTTAGGCTCAAAGGTCTTAACATCCAGGACCATCTCTGCCCATCCTGAGGGTACATCTGGCTGCCTTGAGCTTCTGAATAGCTAAGCACTTTGTGTATGCCCCTCGTGAATGTTGCACAGTCTGTCTCAGTGGCTCAAGTGGCTCAAAAATGCGGTGACACAGGTCGTTTTTAGTTGCTTCTCACTATTTTGAGCCTTCTGGGAAAAAATAGGGAAAGATAGATTACTCCTATGGTAAAGGGTAAAGCAGTTAGTTGGATGCTGCTTTACCACAGGAACAGCAAATGGCTGCTCTGGGTAAAATCTCCTCAATTTGTTGAATCAAATGATTGAACTAGAAAGTATACTATGACTTAACAGAACAGATGTCTTAGACCAAAAATACCCCCTCAAAAGTATTCTTTTTCTTGTTTTGAAAACATTCGGGGAAGAGGACTTGGGTCAAAGCTAACTGGAAATAAGAACTGCCATAACTGTGACTCAGATACTTTCATCTTTTGAGCTCAGAGGTAAACCTACTTCAGGGTGAAAAGGACGCAAGAGCCAGCATTTCACCACAAAACCAGTAGACCTTGCCAACAAACAAACAAACAAAAAACATTGTGTTCTGCTTCTTTCAGGCGTGGAAAAAATATGACTCAATTCTGTCCAGTAGTACAAATGGCAGAGGTGTTGTGGACTTTCTGGGCAGTGAGTGACCCACACATTTCAGCTCAGAGGCTGCCAGATCCCTGCCATGGTCAGTGATGCACAGTGTGACAGTGGAATGAGGGAAGGGGGTTTCGAACTTCTTAGAGCCAAGAAGGAGGCATTCTCTGGCCCTGGAAGATGAAGTTAAGAAGTCTCAGATTTCTTTACTGACTGATGAATAGTGATTTCTTCTTTAAGTTTTAAAAACTCTCCCAATCATGAAGTTAATTACATGATTTTTAAAAATTAGTAAACCAAACCAAGTGGTTTAAAAGGTGACACAATAGTGGACTTGAGTAGGACAAGAAGACATCATGAGGGCAGGGGCCATCCAGCATGTGGTCTCAACAGGCAGTTTTCCCCTCTGCACATACTGTTCACAATCACCCAGTGTGGAGAACACAACTCTGAATACAGAAGGCAAACTGCTGTGTTTTTAAATTAAACTTTTAATTTTGAAGTAACTATAGCTTCCTGTGCATTTGTAAGAAATAATACAGAGGGTCACAGGTTACATCTTCCTAGTTTCCCACACTGGTGGCATAGTGCACAATGGAAGTGTAACCCCACAACCATCTCTCTGACACCGATAACCCACTGCAGATATAGAACACCCACTTCTGCCTTAATCCTGGTAACCACTAATCTGTTCACCATTTCTAGAAGTTCATCCTTTCAGGAATGTTCTACAAGCAAAGTAACCTTTTGAGTAACCTTTGAGTATGTAACCTTTTGGCTTCTTCAGCAATTCTCTTCAAAATTCTCTTGAGAGTCACTCAGGTTGTGCATGTGTACCCACAGTTTGTTCCCCTTCTTCAGCTTTTTAATTTATTTCAAGTAATCAAAGTTGTACAAAAAAGGAATTATACATAAGAGATATTTTGGTAATTTTATGCATAAAAAGGTTGAGATATCCTTTTCTGGTTTTGTTTTTTAAAGTATATTTTACTGATTATGCTATTACAGTTGTCCCAATTTTTTCTCTCCTCTATCCCCCTCTGCCCTTCATCCCCTCACCCTCCAGCATTCCCCCCGCCCCCACTTACTTCATGTCTGTGGATTGTACATATAATTTATTTGGCTTCTCCATTTCCTATACTGTTCTTAACTTCCCCGTCTATTTCCTGCCTACCAATTATGCTTCTTATTCCCTGTACATTTTCCCCCATTCTCTCTCTCCCCAACCCCCTCCCCACTGATAATCCTCCATGTGATCTCCACTTCTGTGATTCTGTTCCTGTTCTAGTTGTTTCCTTAGTTTGTTTGGGGTTTGTTTTTTTTTTCAGGTTCAGTTGTTGATAGTTGTGAGTTTGCTGTCATTTTACTGTTCATAGTTTTGATCTTCTTATTTTTCTTAGATAAGTTCCTTTAACATTTCATAAGGGTTTGGTGATGATGAACTCCTTTAGCTTCACCTTGTCTGGAAAGCACTTTATCTGCCCTTCCATTCTAAATGAGAGCTTTGCTACATAAAGTAATATTAGATGTAGGTCCTTGCTTTTCATGACTTTGAATATTTCTTTCCAGCCCCTTCTTGCCAGCAAGATTTCTTTTGAGAAATTAGCTGACAATCTTATGGAACTCTTTTGTAGGTAAGTGTCTCCTTTTCTCTTGCTGCTTTTAACATACTCTGCTTATCTTTAATCTTGGGTAATGTTGTTATGATGTGTCTTGGTGTGTTCCTCCTTGGGTCCAATTTCTTTGGGACTCTCTCAGCTTCCTGGATTTCCTAGAAGTCTATTTTCTTTGCCAGATTGGGAAAGTTTTCTTTCATTATTTTTTTCAAATAAATTTTCAGTTTGTTTCTCTTCCTCTTCCCCATTTGGCAACCCTATGATTTGGGTGTTGGAATGTTTAAAATTGTCCCAGAGGTTCCTAAGCCTCTCCGCTTTTTTTTTTTTTTGAATTCTTGTTTCTTCATTTTGTTCTGGTCTAATGTTTCTTTCTTCTGTTCCAAATCATTGATTTGAGTCCCAATTTCCTTCATTTCACTGTTGGTTCCCTGTATACTTTTCTTTATTTCACTTTGCATAGTCTTCACTTCTTCCTCTACTTTGCATGTGTACTCAATCATTTCTGTGAGCATCCTGATTACTAGTATTTTGAACACGGCATCTGATAGGTTGGCTATCTCCTTAAGATTTAGTATTTTTTCTGGAGTTTTGATCTGTTATTTCATTTGGGCTATATTTGTTTGTCTTGGTGTGCCTGTTATATTATCGGGAGCAGAGCCTTAGGTATTTGCCAGGGTGGGGCAACCCACTTCCCTGTGTTGTAGCACTGTATATGGGGGAGGGGTCAGAGAGGAAACAACACCTCTTGCTTGGCTCTCACCCTGCTTTCAGTCACTTCTCATGCTACCCACAAGCAAATTGGGCCCTTTGGTGCTGATTCCCAGGTGGGTGGGTTTATGTATGTTCTAAGACCCTGTGGATCTCTCCAACAAAGTCTCCTGTGAGGCTGGGAATTTCTCCTCCCACTGTAACCCCCACAGATTTTTACAGTCAAAAGTTTTGAGGCTTTATTTCCTCACACTGTAACACTGGGTTGTGTGGTCTATCTCGTTCCCCAGTTGTTCCCCCAGCTTATCTGAATGTGAATGTGGGACCATCTGATCCAGCCACTGCCTCGCCTGCCTGGTCCACCAGCTGATGCCTTGCGGTGCACTTCTCCACCCCAGCTACCCATCTCTGCCCCTCCTACCAGTCTGGATGAATATTTCTTCTTTAACTCCTTGGTTGTCAGACTTTCATACAGTTCAGTTTTCTGGCAGTTCTGGTTGTTTTTTGTTTTTAAATTTGTTGTTGTCCTTCTTTTGATTGTGTGAGGAAGCAACAGAGCGTATCTACCTACACCTCCATCTCAGCTGGCTCACTGTTTTAATTTGCATCCCTGATAACTCATTATGTGGAGTGTCATTATGTTGAACATCTTTTCATTTGCTTACTTGCTATCCATAGATTCTCTTTGGTGAAATATCTTTTCAGATATTATATCCATTTTCTACTTGGATTGTTTGTTCTTTACCGTTGAGTTGAATTTTGAAAGTTCATAATATAGTTGAGATACTAGTCCTTTGTTAGAAATGTGTTTTTTAATATTTTCTCCCATTTTGTAATTTGTCTTTCCATCTTCTAAACATGTTTTTTGTAAAACCATGCAAAAGGTTTTATTTTGATGAAAACCAATTTATTAGTTTATTCTTTTATGTGTCACGTTAATGGTGTGATATCTAAGAAATCATTGTTTAACCCTAGATCTCAAATATTTTCAGTCTTTTTTTTTCTAAAAGTTTTATGGCTTTCTATTTTATATTTAAGTCTGTGATCCATCTTGAAGTGAGGTAGACTGATTTCTTCACTTTATTCTTCTTTTTCAAAATTGGTTTAGCAATTCTAGATTCCTTGTGTTTCTGTATATATTCTAAGATTTTCTATATCTATAAAATGTCTTCCTGGCATTTTGGCAAGCATTACATTGAATCTGTATTATATCTATGTGGGGAGAATTGGATCTTTACTATGTTTAGTCTTCCAGTCCATGAACTCCCTATATTTCTCCATTTATTTTGATCCTTTAAAAAAAATTTTATTTATTTATTTTTAGAGAGAGGGGAATGGAAGGAAAGAGAGAGGGCGAGAAACATCAATGCATGGTTGCCTCTTGCGCACCCCCTACTGGGGACCTGGCCCACACCCCAGGCATGTCTCCTGACTGGGAATCAAACTAGCAACCCTTTGGTTTGCAGGCCCATGTTCAGTCCACTGAGCTACAGCAGCCAGGTATTTTGATCTTTTTGATATCTCTCATTGGTATTTTGTAATTTTTAGCACACAAATTTTATACAGGGTTTATTATATTTACACCTAAGTATTTCATTTTTAGTGATTATAAATTATATTGTATTTTTAATTTTGGTGTCTATATACAAATACTGTAAAGTTAACTATGTATGTTTACCGTGTATCCTGTGATCCTGCTGAACTCATTGTAGAAGTTTTTTGGTTGATGACTTAGGATTTTCTATGTAGAGAATCATGTCATCTGCAAATGACAGTTTTCTTTCTTTTATTTACTTTTATTTCCTTTTCTTTGCTTATTGCACTGGATAGAACTTCCAGCACCATGTTGAAAAAAATAGTGAGAGCAGACCTCCTTGCCTTGTTCATGGTCTAAGGGGGAAAGCACTATCTTTACCAGTAAATATACTATTAGCTATAGATCCATGTGTTTAATTAGGTTGAAGAATATCCACTTTATTCCTATTTTTCTGAGAGTTCTCTGTTTTCTTTTTATCATGGGTGTGTGTTAATTTTATTAAATGCTTTTACTGCATCAGTTGATATGCTTTTTCTTCTTTAACCTATTAATATGGTAGATTACATTAATTGATAATTGAATAGTAAGTCAGCCTTCTACCCCTGGAATAAACTTAGCCACGGTATAGAATTCTTTTTATACATGCTGAATTCTATTTGCTATTTTGTTCCAAAGTTGTATATCTATGTTTATGAGGATGTTGGTCTGTAGGTTTCTTTCTTGGTACTATGTTTGGTTTTAGTATCAAAGTCATACTAGCTTCATGAAATAAATTAACAAGTGTTTTCTCCTCTTCTGTTTCATAGAAAAGATTATGGAGCATTGTAGTTAATTCTTTAAATGTTTCATAGCATGCTGCAGTGAAATTATCTGGGCTTGGAGATTTTAATATTTTGGGCCAAGTACTTGCTTTCTATATATGGTTTGATGGTGTGTCAGTGAAAGAAACTCATAAAGAAAAGGTATTATGTAAGTTGGTGCATATTAACATGCTGAAACTTTAAAAAACTTTTGCACTTCATACAGTGAGTTAGTGTTTATTCATACATATTTCCTTTGATCATCATATTACTGTTGTAAAATCAATGGTACAGGATTAGCCTCATCTTTAATTTTATTTCTGTTAAAAAATGGGCTCAAATGTTGAATGACTCAGCTAAGTTCACTTAATAATTTAGGAAGGAACAAAAATAAGCTTGACACTCAGATTTTCTGATTCATATTTTTTCCATGATGGGAAATATGAGGTTATATTAGCATGGAGTTAAAAAAAAATTAAGCTATCCTAGAAAAGGCAGGTGAACATAAGAAAGGGTGATCATAAAAACTAATTGTCCCTAGTTGTTTCTTCATAGAAACATGTGTTCTCGAGGCACTTAATACTTTAACAAGCATTTTAAAACATGCATTGTGACAGGAGTTGTGGAGGATTTTTAAAGCCCATTAGCAGAGATACTTTTAAAGGCAGCAGTCTGTACTATGGCCTTATTGTTTACATATCACCTTTTTGAGAACAAAGGTCCAGACCAAGCTACTTCCCAAGAAGTATTTCAGTAGGTTAACTCTGCCTGTAACTATGGCATCCTACCATGTCTAATAAGCAGAGAGGGCAGTTGGAGGTGGGCAGGAAGTAAGAGGACAGAGCAGCAAGCTTTCCATTTGTTCTTCCAGACAGCTTTTCTTCACCCTGATATCTACGTCCCTTACCAATGCTCAGAGATAATGAGATAATTAAGAAAAAAGGCAAATAGTCAGTAGTTGCACTTATGTTTCCCAAAATGACCACACAAATATTCAGAAAGCTCTACTTTCCCCTTCCAGATTATCCAAATCTTGCACACACTTTACAGTATTGCTCACTTATCATGTCTTTATGAAGGAAGGGCCTTGTACACATGTAATTCCTTCTGCCATTATTAACATTTTGTTACACACTTTTTTGCAGTATTGTGTGCATGGTCACTCTCTGAGCAGACAGTAAGCTCTTGGTTTCTGGGATCCAATTCTGTATGAGTTTATTCACTGTCCAGCTGAGTGTATTAGACACAGGAAGTGCACAGGCCACCATTAGGCCACCGGGTCTACTTGCCACACCCTGGGCATGCAGAGTGCTTTCCTCATTCATTCCTAACCTGGCCCTTCCCTCTGACTAGAATGTTCTTCCCTCGAGTTCCAGGAACTTTGTCCCTGAGCTATTCTAATATGGGCAGATCTGTTAAGGAGTAAGAATGGTTGTGCTTAAAAAGGGGGGTGGGATTTGTTGCCTCCCCACCACTTTATGTGCACATTTCAAAAAAGTCGAAATACTGAAAGAATCCTACCAGTGACATTCATATAGCAACCATTCACATTCAGCTGTTTCTATTGCATATAATTTTGAATGGTTTGTACCTACTTTACCTTACAATTCTTTTTCAGTGAATAAAGTAGCACAACTGAAAGTACTTATAGAAAAAGGTCATTAGGTCCAAGGTTTGGACCCAGGACTGGCATCTTTTTGTGGCTGGGTGAGGGGCTCCTGGGATTCGGCCTTCCACCCTTGCATGTTAGCTTGCCTTTGAGCTAGCTTCTCTCATACCTTCTTCTTGAAATCAGTCTTGCCCAGAAACCTAGCCTATTTGG
This sequence comes from Phyllostomus discolor, assembly GCF_004126475.2. Lineage (NCBI taxonomy): Eukaryota > Metazoa > Chordata > Mammalia > Chiroptera > Phyllostomidae > Phyllostomus > Phyllostomus discolor. Next base: position 78,564,812 of record NC_040903.2, on the reverse strand, counting down.
CTAAAGTTTTGACACCTTTTGCCAGTCTTCCTTTCCTTCCCCCTAGTCTTTTCTCTCCTTTCTTTCTATTCCTGGAACTATGCTTTTTTCCTGCCTGCAACTCTGAGTATCATCCACTGTTTATTTTTGCTGCCATGACCCACCTTCTTACTGCATTCTTCCAGGAAGTGAGTTTCTCTCCAGTTCAAGTCTGAATACTGCATGTTGGAATGCAGGGCCAGCATGATCCTCAGGGCCAGCACCCTCCTTCTTGACCTTGGTTTCCTTCCCCCTCCTACCTTCCCCAGGGCCCATGACCCTGGGGCCCTAGTGTAGATTGTGTGGGTGAAATCACCTTATTCTTCTAAGTGTCTGTAAACATCATTAATATATTCATCTCTGTCTCCTTGAATTGTAGTTATCCAAAAACATCTTATTTTTCTTACCAAATTTTAACCTCTAAGTGGCATAGACAATTTCTTACATTCTTTATACTACCAATAGTGTCCCCATATAAAAAAGCATTCATTTCCTAAATTTATTGAATGAATTTACTGATAAGAGGAAAGAAGGGAATAATTGTCATAGATTGGACTTAGAAAGATTTGAAGTCATTGTGGTGATCTGGATTTAAAGTGAGGGATTGGCCTAGTAAGGAGGAAGGTGGGAAGCTCTAAGTCAAAGTGCCAGAAGAGAGGGTCCTCCTGCAAACAGAGGAATGCACACATCTACACACAAGTGAATACAGGAGTGCATGGTGGGGACCAGGGCAGTCCCTGATGGATCAGAAAGTCAGCTAGAAAAGGTAGAAATGTTAGAATAGGTAATGGAGTATGTGGACATGGCAGGTATGGGGTCATTTCAGGAAGGGCTTTGAGCTGCAGGCAAGCATGGCATGAGGACTGCTTCTCTAGATAACAACATGCAGGATGTAGATAGGTAAGGAGACAAGTAAGGAAGGACAAGGATTTATAACAAATAGTATTCTATCTTGGACTCTTTTTGTTCCTTTGGGCAAAGGGGACATCCTCTACTAACATTAGCTTGAAAGATGGCAAATTGCAACTTCTAGTTTTACAAAAAGAAGCCAGATTTTTAAATCAGAAGTTTGGTATGTGGTAAATGTTTTCACAAACTCTTCTAAAGGTAACTGGGAAAGAAGTAAAACAGAACATCCGATTAGGAAGGTTTATTATGAGATTCCTTCCTGGAAGTCAAATTTTTCCAGCAAGATAGATGAACGGGCCCGTGCCACCATTCTTTCCACATTCCAGAAAGTTTAACAGTGTTTTTACTCAGAAAATCGCTGGGAAACCTGACAGCAAATACATGGCCTGAATAATTTCCAGGGTTTTTATTAGTGTATGCTTTTTGCAGGAGTCCAGGGTAAAGCCTTCTCCCCTGTTCCACTAGATTGCTTCAATATTCTTGCTATTCTGGATACTGAGGGCAATAAACATGCTTATTTCCTATCACTCCGTTCTTAGAACCCCTTTTGTTTCTTGACTTGAAGACATCTCTCTTCCTATACTATTGCTCTTTGAGGGTTAGAAAAGAAGTTCTGGCAAGTTGACATATGGACTTTCAGAAACTACAGGGTGTAAACTCCACAGTTATCCCAGAGCCTATGATACCAAGGTCCAGGCCCTGTGACTGTGACCTCCATGGTCTACTGCACTGGGGGGCATGTGGCTGCCACTGGCAGTTCTTTAGTCAGTTGGGTTACAGTTTTAGTGAGTGTGAACCTGAAGAACACATTTTAACACAGAGGGACCTCAGCCTCCTGTCACATGAGTGACATTTAGAGGGCATGGCATGTTCTTCATGCTAAGCAATGTGCCTGCCTTGGTGAGTCTCAGCATGTCCATAGGGGCTCAGGCTTCTCTCAGAATCTGAGGGAAGTGGTGGACACTTTCCCTACAAAGATGCCCATGAGTTTTTGTCATTCAGGGTTCCACAGTCCCTTCCATAGAACTACATCATGAATCCCACCTTAAGACTTAGACTATGGCCTCCCTTGACCCCACCACAAAGGGGCCCATGACCTAGCGAACATTTGACAGCCACTCAGCAAAGGCAGAGCAAGCAAGGAGATTTAGTCATTGCCTTGTCTCAGGAATATTTCCTTTATTCTGGTTTATTTGTCATATTTTGATTTTAGTTCAAGGGGACAGGTTTTATTTTCCACACCAGAGCGGGGGAACATGGGGCCCCTTGGTCCAGTTTGCGGAGGTCATTGGTTCCGGCACTACATTCTGAGTCTTTGCACACAACAGAGTCTGAACTGCCCCTGCCTCCATCCGAGTCCTCACTGACTCCTTGCTACCCACAGACCTTCTCTGGCCCTCAGGGCTTCTGTGTATGTTGTCATCTTTTCTAAATAGACTTTCCTGTCATTTATCACCCAGAGAAAGCCCGGGAGCTGGGGCTTGCCCAGATGGAGGAAATAAACAGGGACTTGGGAAGAATAACAATAGGGTGCAAGTTGGGTGGCCAGGGATGGACTTTCCTGAGGTGGTGACATTTAGGCTGAGACTTGAAGGGTTCCAGGCAGAGGGCATAGCATGCTCAAAGGCCCTGAGTGATAAATGGCTGAGTGGGGTCCCAAGAGAGAAAGAAGGCTACACTAGTGGTCATGGTCAGACCAATCTGCCCAGTAGAATACACAAACTAGGGGCTTAAACAACAGACATTCATTTCTCAGGCTAGAGAGTGAAAGTCCAGGGTCAAGGCAATAGCAGATTTGGTACCTGTTTAGAACCCATTTCCTGGCTCATAGGCGACATCTTCTCTCGATTCCCTCACATGGAGGAAAGGGCAATGGAGCTCACTGGAGTCTCTTTTATAAGGACACTAATCTTATTCTGAGGGCTCCATCCTTATGGCCTAGTTACCTCCCCAAAGCCTCACCCCATAATACCATTACCTTGGGGGTTGGGATTCAGCACATGAATTTTGAGGAAACAGGCATTCATCCTTTGGCAGGAACTGAAGGTATGAGTGAAGGGGGAGATCGGGGCTGTGTGAGGTGTCTGGTCATACAAGGCGTCCAACATCTCATGGTAAAGATTTTGGAGTTTAATCCAATAAGGGATCATTGAGCATTTTACATCAAGACTGTGAAATTATCTGGTTAGTATTTAAAAATATCATTGCTTAATATTTCTTCTGGGAAGAAAATGCATTGGAAGAGAGCATTGGTTCTCAACCTATGAAGAGCTGGGCCCCAGGAGATGTTCAGCAACGCCTGGAGATGTTTTGTATATCACAATTGGTAAGGAGCATGTGGAGGGGGAGCTGCAGGCATTGAATGGGTGGAGGCCAGGAATGCTGCTCAACACCCTACAATGCATAGGGCAGCTCTCCCCACACCCTGCCCCCATGACAAAGTGTCATCCAGCCCCAAATGTCAACAGTGTTGCTGCTGAGAACCGGAGTCAGGTGGCAGCCGGCCAGGTGGACTTGAGCCAAGCCGGTGGCCACAGAGCCAGAGTGGTAGATGGCTTCAAATATATCACAGAGGTGGAAAGCAGGGCTTGCTGATGGATTGCAAGTATGGGGACAGGAGGCAAAAGTCACACAAGAGTCCCAGGTTTCTGAGTAACCATGCTGATACTAGTTTTACTCAGCTAGAGGAAACTAGGAGACTATGGGGGGTGGGGGAAGCGAAGCCAAGATTTCTGTTTGGATGTCATTGGTTGGAGATAAGTAAGTATGAGACATCCAAGTACAGATGTCAAGTCGGTTGTCTGAAGGTCAAAAGAAATGTGAGGACTGATGTAAAACTGTTGGAGTTTTCAGTATATGGGTCTTGGAACCTTTGAAACTGACGTGACTGCTTAGGAACAAGAGAGAACCGGAGGCACAGGGTAAAGCCCTGGGGTTCACTAATAACCACTAGATATTCCTTTATGCTTTTGTCGTAACCAGAAAAACTCTCCATATTCTGAAATCCTCAAAGCTGAAAAAACCTGATATTTACTATACGACAATGTAAATTTCAAATATTTATTTTAAAATATTATCCTCCTTTTTCAAAGCTGTACTATAATCTTCTTCACCAAATTTCTAATCTTTGAAATGCTGGCATTTGTTTATTATCAGAATAACTAGGGACACTCACTCCAATCGCCTGTAGATACGTGGCCCCAGTGGAATGTGGACAAGGCTGAGGTGGGGTTGGCAGGGTTGGTGGAAAGTTTCTGAGTCAACACACAGGCTGGAGTCAGGCTTTGATGCTCCAGGGCCTCCGCAGAGCAACTGCAGTCACAAAAGGGCTCTGATGCTGCTGCGGCCATTGGCACTATCTGTATGCATATGACACTCAGCAGAATCTAGTGCACAGTGGGCTTACTGCTGCCATGTTTCGAGACACACAGGTATTCATTCTCAATAGTCATGTATGCAAACATCCCATGTGAATGTGCTGTTTTACTTTGTTGGTCTGAATATCCTAGCTCTGAAATACCCCAAACTCTTACTCTATGCCGAAAAGGCACATACAGGTTTGCATGGTAATGAAAGCAAACTGTTCCATCACAGCACAATGTACCCACTAAGACATATAAATCATCTACAGATATAAGGGTAAATGATGATGAAGAAGAAGCAACACCAAAGGAGCTGAGACCCCTGAATAGGAAGTAGAAACATTTGCCTTGAATTGGGATGTTCACTCCAATGTTTAGAAATTCAGGGTTCTCTAACAACAACATTTCACTAGACTCTGAGAGGAATCACTGTCCTCCAAGATGGCCCTGTGGGTCCGGCCCCTGGACAGGGCAGAATCCAGTTTCTTCTATGGTCATCGATAGGCAGCCCCTGGCTGGAGAGCAAGCTTAAAAGTGGTGCCTATACTGGTTCAGATCCAGCCCCGTTGTGGACCAATATGGAATGTTAAAAGGACCTGTAGTTTCTGAGAAAACACAAGCAAAATGACTCAAAGTAACTCTTCCTCCCCTGGCACCTGTTCCACTTCACTTGGGTGCACTGCCAGCAATCGTAAAGGCCCAGAGACCTGGTTAATACATGACTGCACTTCTAGAAAGGTTTAATCCACTCCTGCTGGGGGAAGGAGATGGCTATTGAGAGGGAAACAGACCACTTTGGGGTAGGGACAAGTGTGGCCAGTGTGGAAGGGAGTTGGCACAGTGGCCATGAGTGTCCTGTGAAAGAAATGCACTGAAGAAAGGTCAGGGTCCGATCCTGTGACAAAGCCCAGCTCTCCCCAAAGGGGGTCAGGAACTTCTCTCTCACTGCCCCTTGTATTTCTGGAGCAGTACAGCCCCATCTGCAGGACCCCAATGCCAGGCTGGGACTCACCACAGACTCACGTGCAGCAGAGTGACAAGGGTGAAAAGGAGGGCCTGTTTTGGCAGTTACCCTCTCCTGCCTTGGCTATTTATTTCCACTGTGACCTCGATTGAGTTGCTTATCCCCTTCAAGCCTCAGTTTACTTATCTGTAACATGTGGATCATGACATCTGCCTCAGGGGACTGCTCCAAGTTAGGTCACTCAGTAAAGAGAAACTCTTATTTGCCCCAAAAGCCACTGTTATCAAATTCACTGGTCCTAATTCCTTATCATCATATGTTAGCTGCTTGGCATGATTTATGCATATGTGATACTTTAAAAAGACATAGGGTTCACCCTCAGTTGTACTTGGTGAGTAAGCTGGGAATCAAAATACCATGGGTGACTTTATTCCAAATATTATATATGGATTAGCTTTGGACTATGACTTATTTGTAACCCAGGGACCCCCTGAGCCACCTTCAGAGGTAGAAAGCCTCAAAGGCTAATCTAGGTTCCTTGTGTTTATCAGAGACTGTATTCAGCACCACTGAAAAGCACTCTCTGTGAAATGACCGAGCTGTCTTTCAGCTTGGGCTGTGTTTATTTCTGGAGAATAATGACTCACCAAATGCTGAAAGTATTGCGACTGGGATTTTTCTGACGGCTACTCTAGGTTTCCTTTCCTGCAGTGCCATTTCAGTTAATTATAGCATGGTAGTAAACTGCAGCATTTCAGCATATTCACACGGAGAAGATGCATTTATATATCTGTTGTCAGTGGGATCTTCTTGAAGAAAACACGTGGTATTTGCTTCTAGTGTTCTTGTAGGTATAGACAAACAACACTGCTATTTAAAGGCCCCAGTGTTAGCTCCTTTGGGACAACCTTCTGCCTTTCCTCTTCAAAGTACTCCAGTTAGCACATTCTCCTCTCCCCAGGACACAAGTCTGCCCAGCTTGCAGTGCAGCCAGAACAGGCTACATAAATTGTGATTAAGAGTCTCTTCCTTCTTCGTACTTAACAACCTATAAAGCTGTGGCTGTTTTTGTTTTTGGGTGGGTTTTTTTTTGTAGATTTCCACCCAAAGAGAGATGGAGTTAGCCCAGACAGAAAGAATACAGAACTGAAACATAAACACTGACTTACCCATGATCCAAAAACACGTACTTCATTAGTACACTGAACTCTCATTTTATCTTTGGACTTTCTTTGGCCTATTTATAGTTTTTCTCTGCATCTTATTGATCTGAAGGATCAATAGAAAGTGACCCCCAAGACTAAAGATGAGACTACCCTTTGAGACTATAATGAGGAAAAATGGAGATAGCACGTATGGCAGAGTCACATAATTGAGGAAACTCCCACACCAACTCCAGACACTCATAGACTTAGCTCTTCATTTGCAAACCTGGATAGATTTCCAGGTACTTCTGGGGCTCCCCAGACATGTCAGGACAGAAGGACCACAGGTAGAACTAGAACAATCAGCCTGGATGTGATGGTGCTAATTCACAAATAGGCCAGAACTTTAAGAAAAGTGAACCTAACAGAGGCAGTGGAGACAATATTATGTCCACAAAATAAGACTAGACTGCCAGTGGGAACACCAGTACAAGAAAAGGTTGTAGGAAGCTTAAAATGTGTTTTGTTTTGTTTTACTAAAATGAATTACAAAATTCAAAGGCTCAGCTGACTAACAGGATGTATTCAAGTATATAATCCACAGGATGTATCTGAGGAAATCTGAACATACAGTAAGAGCACAGGGGCAGGACTTGGGGTTTCTGCTTCTATAGTGCTAACCAGAAACACCTAAAGAGGCAGGATATTAAAAGCTCCTGGAAAACATACAAGGACTGACCAAGATCCAGGGAAAGATGGGAATCTGTTTTATGTAGCTTAGGAGGTATTTGCAGATCAGAAAGAGGGACTGCGAAGATGGAATGGGCTTTGACCAAGGAGCCTGCATGGGGAAGCTGCTCACTGACCATTGCAGAACCCCAAAGTCCTGGAGAGCCAGGAGCAATCAGCCCTACAGAGACTGCATCCTAGTTTTGTGGCCTTGGGGGACCCAGAGGCTAGATGACTGGTTTCAGGTGCTGTCGCCCTCCAGAACACAGCTCATTTGATGTGTGTCATCTGTGGTCACTTTGCATATTGAGAAGTTGTCCTTTAAAATATTTTTATCTTCGGTTTTTCATACATGAAGGATTGATTATATCTGTTCAAAGTGAAAGTAGAACAAAGATGAAGAATTCAGCTGCCAAAGAAACTGCTCCCAGAATACTTTGGTGGGATATGAACAAGTTCACTACTGATTGTCATGGTGGTTTTAGTTCTATCACAGTGAGTTAAATATTTACTATGTGCCAGAACTTGAAAGGGTGGCAAATAACTGCTAACCCAGCAGTCAGTGGTCATCTGCATGTCAGAAGCCGAAGAAGAAAATCCCACTTCAGTCTAGCAGTCCCCTGCAGAGCATGCCTGCCCCTAACTAAATCACTCCTATTTTGTTCAAATAAAAATTATACACATATGTATTAAGGTGTACAATGTGATGGTTTGATATATGTACACATCGTAAAATGACCACATATCAACCTAATTAATACCTCCATCACCTCACATAATTACTATTTTGTGTGTGTGTTGAAAACACTTAAAATTCACCCTTTGGGCAAATTTCAAGTACACAATACAGTATTGTTAACTATAGTTACAGTGCAGTATATTGGATCTCCAGGACTTATTCATCCTGCGTAACTGGAACTTTGTACCCTTTAATGAGCATCTCCCCATTTCCTCTCCACTCTAGCTGCTAGCAACCACTATTCTATTCTTTGATAGTATAAGTTCAACTTTTTATGATTCTATATGTAAGTGAGATCATGCTGTATATATCTTTCTCTATCTGACTTATTTCATTTAACAAAATCTCCTCCAGGTCCATCATGTCGCAAATGTTAGGATTCCTTCTTTTTTTAAGGCTGAATAATATTCTATCATATGTATATGCCATACTACATTTTCTTTGTTTATTTGTTTGTCAAAGAACATTTAGGTTATTTCCATATCTTGGCCATTGTGAACATGGGAGTGTGGATATCTCTTTAACACATTGATTTTCTTTCCATTGGACATGTACCCAGAAATGGGATTGCTGGATCATAATGTATTTCTTTTCAATTTTTTTAGGAACCTCCATACTGTTTTCCATAATGATTGTACCAATTTACATTCCCACCAACAGTGCACAAGGGTTCCCTTTTCTTCACATGCTCACCAACACTTGTTCTCTTTTGTCTTTTTGATAAAAGCCATCCTAACAGGTGTGAGATATCTCACTGAGATCTAGATTTTCGTTTCCTTCATGATTAGTGATATTGAACATTTTTTCATGTACCTGTTGGCATTTGTTTATCAACTTTTGTGAAATTTCTATTCATATCCTTTGCCCATTTAAAAATCAGATTATTTGTAGGGGTTGTTAATTTTATATTCTACAACTTTACTAAATTTGTTTATTGGTTCTACAATTTTTTGGTGAAACCTTAGGGTTTTCTACCTATATAATTATATCACCTATATACAGACCACTTTACTACTTCCTTTCTAATTGGGATGCCTTTTATTTCTTTTTTGTGTCTGAGTGCTTTGGCTAAAATTTTTGATACTGTGCTGAATAGAAGTAGCAAGAGTGGGCATCCTTGTCTTTTATTGAATCTTAGAAGAAAAGCTTTCTTTTTTTCACCAATTATGATGTTAGCTGTGGTGTGGGCTCTGGTTATCTCTGACAGCTGGAGTTTATGTCAGCCAAGACTGTGGGGGTCCTTGGCAGTTCAAGGGCTGCAGAGTCCTCAGTAGCAAAGACTGCTGTCATCTTCCTCCTCTCCTTTCCCATGCAAGGAACTCACAGTGGAGGGGTTTCCTTTTGGCACTGAGATGTGTCAGTTTGGGGGGTTGGTGACATAGGTAAAATGATTCTGTGCCTTTCTTTCTTTTTTAAATAATTTTTTAAAGATTTTTATTTATTTTTAGAGAAAGGAGAATAGAGGGAAAAACAAGGAGAAAAACATCTATCAGTTGCCTCTTGCACCCTGTCCCCCAAACTGGGTGCAACATAAGGGTACGAACCCTTTTGGTTTCCAGGCTGGCACTCAATCCACAGAGCCATAGCAGCCAGGGTGATTCTGTGCCTTTTCTATGTGGTCTTCTTCAGTTTTTGCTGTAGTTTCTAATTGTACCCCAGAGCATTCTCAGAGCTAATATCACCTGTGGGTCATTGTTAAATTGTTGGGGTTTAGGGGAGTGGCAGAGACCAACCAGGGCTGAGACCACCTAGTCTACCATCTTGCTGACATTACCTACATCTCTGCTCTTAGGTCAGCCTGCCAGTAGTGTAGCCAGCCAGCTGGGGAGTCCCACACCACAGGCTATGTGATGGGAGATTAGGCAGGTGCCGAGCATACCACTCTTATGATTAAATAAAAGCTTTGGCTTAGGTCATTGCCTTTTCAATAAAATATTTTACTGCCTAAGCAGCATGTGTCTTTACCTGTTGCCTAGGATATGCAGCTTATGTTTCCTACTCCATGGATTTAAGAGAGCTTTTCCAGTCCGCCTGATGTACTGCAAAACCTGAAGAGCTTAATACTCTTTCTACTTTAAGTTGTAGCAGGAAATAAATAAAGTGAACACTATCTTGTTAGCTGAAATAACTGAAACTGCACTGTTATTTTTTTTAAAAAATATAATCCTTTGAAAACCTTGGCAAGAAAGAAAATATGTGAGGGTGTTTGGAAGCTTGGGTCTTAATTTCTCCCTCTTAATCCTGCCTGACACAGTGTGTTTCTGGCTGGCTGAGAAATCTCTCCCTCTGCACTCTGGTCCCCATAGTTTGCCTCTCAGGCTTTGCACACACATGGTGCCTGCTAGCAGCCCAACAGAGAAGGGGGTCACACATACTGCTCTGCAGGAGAAGAGGCCCAAGTTATGTTTCTGGTCTACCCACCAAACCAGATCCTTTTTGGTACAGCTGCCCTAGGAGCTGACTCAGACCAACTGTCTTTTCCCAAACTTCTGGCCCCATGAACCCTGAGAGAAGGATGAAATAGTACATGTACCAGCCAGTCCCTACAACAAAGTACAATGGCAGCTAGGAACTTGATTTGCATCACAAACTGCAAACAATGTAGTTACATTACAAGGTAGTACTGACAGGGCTCCTGTCTACATGCTTGAGGCTACACCTATATCCAGGAAGCACTAAGAAGCATAGTCTAATGCAGAAAATCTCTAACTTATCATTTTGTTCAGCCTAAAATGACAAGAATCAATCAGGTTCCAACTGCACTGCTTTCCTACTGATGGTGGGCTGTGTGCTGTAGGCAGCCATGTTGCCTTCCAGAGCTGCTGGTAGAACTGAGTCCTCTTGTAACCAACAGGAAATTTCTCCAAGGCCTAGGGTGTATCTCTTGGAGTTAGACATTGAGGGTAAATAGAAAACGTTAAGATGCTCCTTACTGGGTAAAGGGATCAAGGAAAGTGATGGAATGAGACTACCATGTAGACCAGGGTGTCAAACTGATTCTCACTGGGGGCCACATCAGCCTCGTGGTTGCCTTCAAAGGGCCAAATGTAATTTTAGGACTGTATAAATGTAACTAGTCCTTAACAGTTAGGCGAGAGCTTGGTGCTGCCGCTAGGTAGAAACAAGGTACCAGGCCAGATAAAACAAGGTGGAGGGCTGGATTTGGCCCGCGGGCCTTGTATTTTCCACCTGTGATGAAGACAAATATTGAAAGAAGAGCTTGACATTCTCAAGATCCTGGTATTTACTTCTGCCTCATCAGTAGCCTGAGCTGTCCTCCACATTTTGCTTTAGAGTCTCATGTAGTGAAGAGAATAAATTCCAAATCAAAACATGATTAAGCCTAAAATCCCAAGTTCAACAACCCTTCAGACTATTTGTAAACATTTTGACAATGGAAGAGTAGAAGTTGGTCCTTCTGGTGAATCTAAAAATGTTTCTTTCCCAAACTGTAACATACTCCTGCCCTCTTCTCTCTCTCAGCCACAAATCAATCCTCTTGATCCCTGGGGTACATCAATACATTTCCTCTCTTTTCTTGAAGTGATTTTTATTGGATCTTTCTTATTACAAAAACCATACATTTATTACCATTCATATGGAAAATATAGAATACCTAACACACAAAATAAAAATTTCTTATATCCCCACCAAAAATTAAGCACTCTTTAGTCATGGATAAAAGCCCTTTTAATGATGTGTATGTTTATAAAAGTGGCACTTACTATGTGTATAATGCTTGTAAAGTGGCTTTCCCACAGTTATAACCAAAGGTACAAAAATGGGGCATGTTCTGTTGTGGTTTCCAGAGCTCTATTTAGAAGTCCACCTTGGACCAGGAGGATTAAGCCACCCTATAGGGATGGAAGGGCCATCGAGGCAACCTGAGTCCCTGAGGATTTCCTGGAGTGGCAGCACCAGCAGCCTGAACTGCCGACCTTCCTGCTTCTCCAGGAAACAGAAACACTCTCCATAATTTAGATCATTGTTCTGCATTTCTTAAGTTACACCTAGTCCTAATGCTGCTATACTTATGCTCAGGAACTCCTGTCCCCAACTCCTCAAATTTCTGTTAGCCTTTTCTTGTTTTTACTTATCCAGGAGAACTTTATTTAGCACCCACTTTTGTTCATTGCTGTTCAAAGTCCTGGGGACACTCCTCATCCTCACAGATTTATATCTAGAGCAAGAGACATAATATAGGTGAATAAATAAAATTATTTGATAGTGATAAGTGCTATGAGGTAACCAAGTGGGGTATGTGTTATTTTCCTATTACTGCTATCACAAATTATTGCAAACTTAGGGGTTTAGAAAACAAAAATTTATTATCTCACAATTCTGGAGGTCAGAAGCCCAAAATGATTCTCACTGGGCTAAAATTAAGGCATCTTTTCTGGAGGATCCTAGGGGACAATTCCTTTTCTCGCTTTTTCCCACAAATAGAGGCTGCTGTGTTACATTCATTGACTCCTGGCCCCTTCCTCCTTCTTCACAGCCAGAAGTGACAGGTTTAGTTTTGCTCATATCTCAACCCCCTGAAACTGACTCTCCTGCCTCCCTCTTCCACTTTTAAGGACACCTGTGATCATATTGGGCCCACCCAGGTAATCCAGAATAATCTATTTTAACATCAGCTAGTTAGCAACCTTAATCCATTTGCTCCCTAAATTACCCTTTGCAATAATGTACAATAACATATTCAGGAGTTGCAGGAATTAGGAGGTAGACATCTTTGGGGATAATTATTCTGCCAGCTATAGAATAAGTGATGAAGAGATGTAACATATCCATATGGTGGCTTGATGAAGAGAGGACTCTCTGAGGAGCTGCATCCTGCTTGATAAGAGTGAGCAGGAGTTGCAGATTTCTGGAGGCAGAGCATTCTAGGTATAGGGAACAAAAATAAGAACAAAAACAAAAGCAGAACTGCTGAGGATGATATGATATCCTCTTGTGTTGAAGAACAGAATGGAGCTCGTGGGTCCAGGGAGCATACAGGGTGAGGTGGGAGATGAAAGAGGGTCCAGGGAGCTCATGTTTATTCTCTGTGGAGTAGAAACTTATTAGAGATTTTGCAGATCAAGGTGATGTCATTTGATGTGGTGTGTAAAGATCACTTTGTTGCTGTGTAGAGAATGGGGTGTAGATGGCAACAGGGTAAGTCGGGATAGCCATTAGGAGGTTGTTGCAGCAACTTGGTTAAATAAAATTAATTTAGGGTGGCACCATTGGACTTTGTGCAATGAGAATGGATTCAGGATATATTTTGAAGATAGAGGCCACCAAATGTGCTAATGGATTTGCGTAGGGTAAAAGAAAAGAGGAGAATCAAGGATAAAGCTGGGAATTTTGGCTTTAGAAACTGGCTGGCTGACAACTGCATTTACTGAAAAGCAGAAAAGTCAGTGAAAAAATGGATTTGAAGTAGAAATAAAGAATTCTGCTTTGGTTGTGTGAAGTGTGCGGTGTCTAGCACAGTTCTCACTAAGGTTATGAGATTCATGTGTTTGGTCTGTGTAAATGTACTCAAGCTGCCATAAGATGCCACTGAATGGCAGCTTAGACAACAGGCATGTATTTTCTTAGCTCTGGAAGACGAAAATCCATGATCAAGCTTCCAGGACTGGTTTCTGGTTTCTGGCCTCTCTCCTGGCTTGTAGACATCACCTTCTCACTATGTCTTCACATGGTGCTTCCTCTGTGTGAGTGGAGAGAGAGATTTCTGGTGTCTCTAGGGCCTACCCTTATGACCTCCTTTAACCTTAAGTACCTCTTTTAGATGCCCTGTTTCCAGATACAATCACATTGGGAGTTAGGAACTCAACAGATGAATTTGAGGAGGCACAATTCAGCCCATAATAGAGCCCAGGGAGAGGTCAGAACTTGAGATATAAATCTGGACTTCCTTTGCACATACATGACTTTACCCTCCTCCTGTATAATCCTCTCCCACTGCATGTGGGTGGGACCTGTGAATATAATGTGATATATACTATATCATCATATGGTAAAAGGAATTTCATAGATGTAATCAAGGCCCCAAAGCAATTCCCTTTGAGTTTACCACAAGAAAGATTACCTTGGGTGGTCATGACCTACTTGGGTGAGCTCTTTAAGCGGTGAGGGTTTTTCATTGGCAGGAATATCTCAGACATTCCACCCAGCAACATCTTCATGGATATGTTCCCTAAAGAAAGGGACATAAAAAAAAGAATAAACAAATGGCACCTCATCAAATTAAAAAGCTTCTGCATGGCTAAAGAAAACAGCATTAAAGTGAAAAGAGAGCCAAGTGTATGGGAAAACATATTTGCCAATGACACCTTAGACAAGGGCTTGATCTCCAAAATATATAAAGGACTCAGATGACTCCACTCCAGGAAGACAAAAAACCCAATTAAAAAATGGGCAAAAGACTTGAACAGACACTTCTCCAAAAAAGACATACAGAGGGCCCAGAGACACATGAGTAGATGCTCAGCATCACTAGCCATCAGAGAGATGCAAATTAAAACCACAATGAGATACCACCTCACACGTCAGAATGACCAACACAAACAAATCAACAAACAAGTGTTGGAGAGGCTGTGGAGAAAAGGGAACCCTAGAACACTATTGGTGGGAATGCAGACTAGTGCAGCCACTGTGGAAAACAGTACGGAATTTCCTCAGAAAACTAAAAATGGATCTGCTTTTGACCCAGTGATTCCACTGCTGGGATTATACCCTAAGAACCCTGAAGCTCCAATCCAAAAGAACCTATGCACCCCAATGTTCATAGCAGCACAATTTACAATAGCCAAGTGTTGGAAGCAACCTAGGTGCCCATCAGTAAATGAATGTACCAAAAAACTATGGTACATCTACACAATGGAATTCTATGCAGCAGAAAGAAAGAAGGAGCTCCTACCCTTTGCGACAGCATGGATGGAACTGGAGAGCTTTATGCTAAGTGAAATAAGCCAGGCGGTGAGGAACAAATACCATATGATCTCACCTTTAACTGGAACATAATCAACTAAAGAAAAAAGCAAACAAAATATAACCAGAGACATTGAAGTTAAGAACAATCTAACAATAGCCAGAGGAGGGGCAGGGGACTGTGGGGAGAAGGGTTTTCAGGAACTACTATAAAGGACACATGGACAAAACCAAGGGGGAAGGTGGAAGCAAGGGAGGGAGGTGGGTTTGGCTGGGGTGGGAGGGAGTGGTGGGGAGAAAATGCAGACAACTGTAATTGAACAATAAAATAATTAATAATAAATAAATTTAAAAAATAAAAGAAAAAAAATTTTAAAAAAGAGTTGAGGGTTTTTTTCTGGCTGGCCTCAGAAAAAGAAAGCACAAACCTGTGGAGAGAGGTGTATGCCTATGGAGAAAGGTTTCTCCTATGAGCTGAGAGTGATCCAACATCCAGCAAAACTCAGGGACCTCAGCCATACAATCTGAATGAGCTCAGAAGAGGATCCTGAGCCCTAGGTGAGACCACAGGCTCTGCCGACAGCTTGATTACAGCTTTATGAGACTCTGAGGAAAGGACCCAGCTAAGCCATACTTAGAATTCTGACCTACCAAAGCTGAGATAATGAATGGATTTTGTTTTCAACACTAAGTTAGAGGTAAATTATTATGCAGTAATAGAAAACTAATATATGCCCTCTCTACCAAAGCCATACAACAAGCTACATTATTTTAGACCTTCTTACAGAGTTTTCTACTCCCCTGCCCTTGCAGCTCTGTATCTGCTTGGAGAGAGCTCCGCCTAGGACTAATCCCACTATATCCTGTCCCTGTCCCACTCCAGGACTACTGAGGGTTTTGCTAATGGAAGCTGGTGATGTCAGAGACTCTAGGGTCTACTCAAACATGCTCTGCAGCCTGTCACTCCCCCACCCCCCGCCCCATTCTCTATGATCCTGGTTCAGGCCATCCCCCCTCCTTCTCAAACCACTAAGCTCCCCCAACTCCACCATAATTCAATTGCACAGAGATAATAAAAGCCGCCATACAACAACTCCTTTGTTCCCTGACACAGACTCTACTACATCTGTGCCTCCTCTTTCCTAGAAATAAGCAAGGTCTTCCTGGGTCAGGCTGATCACACTGTGGAAAGAATTTTCTACACTTGTCACTCCCATCTTCCCTCTTCCTAGTCATCCTCTAGCCCAACATCAGATAGCCTATGCCTCCCTCTGTCTATACAGACTGTACGTGCTGAGTCGCTGACAACCTCCCAAGGCATGCCCTTACATGCTTGACCCTTTGCCTCAGTGGGCCACAGCATCCTTTCTGAGCAGTGTCTTCTCTGGGCTTCTGG
Source organism: Phyllostomus discolor (assembly GCF_004126475.2). Lineage (NCBI taxonomy): Eukaryota > Metazoa > Chordata > Mammalia > Chiroptera > Phyllostomidae > Phyllostomus > Phyllostomus discolor. Next base: position 78,548,626 of record NC_040903.2, on the reverse strand, counting down.
TTTCCTTTTCTGTCTCTGGAGCCCTTCTTTGCTTCTTTTGTAGGGGCCTCTTCCTCCCTTTTCTAACTCCTGGTGCACCTCAGATTTCTGCTGTGCACCCTTCCTCTGCCCACTCTCACTGGGTGACTTTCCATCTTCATGTGTTTCAATTACTCCCAAACCAACTGTCATGTATATATGCCCTGAACTTAAATTTTATGTCCCCAACTACCTACCCAGCACATCCCAGAGCACTGAACAAAAGCTCACATTCAAGTGAACAGAACTGGTTTCTGCCTTTCCTCTGCTACCTGTCACCTCTTCCTACTGCCTTGTGCCCAAACCATTTGCACCTTTTTTGTAACCAGTCTCTGTGAGAAATGCTAGTAAACAGTTCTGCCCCTGACGACTACTCAATCCCTCCATGTATCTCCACTGGACACTGTACTAGTTAGTAGTCCACTTTCCTCCTCTACCTGGTCACTACAGCATTCATTCTTGCCACACCCCAGTGCAGTGTCCCTCAGCAGAGAGGGACAATGTTAACACCCAAATCTGCTTACCACTTCTGCTCTGTTGGGGGCATTGTCCAAGTCCTGTCCAGGCACCCAAAGCCCTTTCTTATCTGGCTCCTTTTCTTTCTGACACTCACTCCTTCTTACTCCCCTCCTCAAATGTCACACTCCATCCATACCGGATATTAAGCATTTCCTAAGTAGTCACACCATAGCTCAACTTTCACAAGTACTTTTCCTTCACCAATAATGCATTTTTGCATCTGGAGCTCAGAAAGAGTCCAATAAGGGCTAATCAGAGCCTTCCAGGGCTGACCCAGCAATGAGTGAGGTGGAAAGGAAAGAACAGGATTGGCATTGCTGAGGGCTTCTGGGAAGTCATAAGGTGGCTCAGAGGAGAACAAGAACAGTATCATGAACAGATCAGATAAGAATATGTGCTAAGAACTGATCTTGATAGGTGGACATTAGAAAGAAGGGCATTCATTTGCCAGTAGGGATGTAAGGGGGAAGGGTTGGCAAATGTGAAAGAGAGCAGAGACAACTCCAGGAAACGGCTTGATCACTCTGGCTAGAAGGTAGACTCCTTCCAAGAAGCAGTGAGAGATGTCTGGCAAGCAGTCTTTCCTGTTGAACCTGCCTCCACGTTGTCTCTCTGTCTGTGCCATAAATGATACTGACTGCTTTTTTCCACATTAATCTTCCTCCTGTGGAAAACAGCACTTATGCTACAAACCAGGAAATACAGCACTAATTTATACTTTGTTCTCTGATTCTTCCATATGCCTTAGCCTTAATCTTCAAACTTCAGTCATTCAGAAAATACTTTTTGAGCATCTACATCGTGCCAAATACTGGCTGCTGAGATTCAATACGGAAGGTATGGTCCGAGGTGTGTGTGTGAGTCAGTGAGGCAGACAGAGACAGGAAATACGCTCTGAATTTAGCAACCAGTGGTTCTTGATATGTTGTTGATTGACTGGTAGAGTGATGTCAGATAAGCAATGCATTAAAAAAACCATAAACTATGAATTTGGTAAAAATGCACATTCCCTAGGACTGCCTCAGACATACAGGCAGAATTACCTGCAAAGGGGCCTGTGAGCTGCATGTTTTATAGGTTCTCCGGGTGACTCTTGGATGTATGAGAATTCAGTGGTTCTCTAGTATGTGCACAAAGTGCAGGAAACATAAAAATGATGAATCATGGTCTTCATCCTTCAGCAATGTAGGGAAGACATGGAATGTCCCATAAAAGGAGCTCTAAGGAAACAGAAATGTGGGTGCCCACATTTATAAACTTGTCGACAAGCCAAGAGGGACTTGGTTAGCTTTTTAAAATACAATTTCAGTAACATTCATGACATGCTGTGTTTTTGTAATGGGCTAAGTGAGCCTCCAAAATCTGTGGATTAAAGCCAAGGACTATGACATAACCAGAAAACAGGATGTCAAATATTTTTGCAGCAAATCATTGATTTGAGCTAAATAAAAACTGACCATCACTGAAGTGAACCAGAGTCTTGGCTTAGTAGTCATGACAGAAGTCAAAAGCCAAGTCAAGATGAAAGGTCACAGGCCACAAAATGCAGGGATCTAGGTCCAAGTCCAGGCGACTCCCAGTTTCCAGGCCCTGCTGAGGCAGTACTGTATAACGATGGCATTTCCATGGACAGGTGATTTTGGCCACACTGACCAAAGCTTGACAGCTGGGGAGAAAACGGCTCCTCTCAGTCAGAGCAAAGCCTCAGAAAGTTCAGAACTTGAAGAGGAGTGGAAAGCACAAGTAACTAGGGTGGCAGAGGGAGAATTGGAAGCTCTGGAAATGGGGGTTGTGAAAGACTAACACGCACTTGGTGTGAATGTCCTGACCAGAAAAGGAAGCCAAGCTGACCTTCCACCCTGGGCCCTGCCTTCTGCACTGAACCTTTTGAGACAGCCACTGCTGGGGATCAGAAGTGAGGAGGGCACCAGGCATGTTGAGTGGACTTTTGTGTGACTGCGTATCACCCATTGCCCTTGTTCTACACCTGCTGGCCTCCTTGGAGAAACATCCCCTCCTTGGTTTTGTCTTAGTGGGAGTGCCAGAGCTGCACAGATACAGTGACCAAGGAACATGGGAGACCCAGGCTCACTCTCTCTCTGACTCAGTGAGAATCTCATAGGGACAGAATACTGACACCAAGTGACTTCTGTAGCCGGCTCTCATCTTGATTCTGAGCCTGACACAGTCTGGGCTCTGTCTTCTGACTTTCTTTCCTCCTACCTCCATCTTCTTCACATGACTCATGCCACTCGGTTCTCAACAATGGCCTCAAAGATGCTCTGTAAGATCCTCCCTTTTCAGGTTCTATAATTCTAAGATAGTCCATATCTTCAAATAGCTGATAATCCAGCCACAGAGACCAAAAATGCAGCAGATGATAGGAAACAAGCAAAGTACAGGTATTTGTATGTAAGCAAAGCTAACTAAAGAATGAAAAGGAAGAAATGTTGTCATTTTGAGTCATTTCTACACAATCAGCTATTTAATATTCAAATAATCATAAGGCCATTGTATATTCACAGAGCTGTTCAGCAGACGCTTGTCAAACACCCACGAGAGATTGAATCCTAAAGGTAAAAAGGAAATGTGGGAGCGTTACTGTGTTGAGGGATGATTCTCTTTTGGAAGAGACACTTATGTCCACTATTAATGTAATAAAATGTTACAGGAGTGTGACAGATGAAATTTTAGGTCAGTCTTTCAGAACTGCCCACTGACTTACACCAAATAACTAACAGAGGGAATTCATGTAAACACTCCCGCCCCTCCCATCTGCAAAGGAGAAAGGCTTCCTGGTGGATCCATTTGTTATTTTCATTTGTCCCTGTGTTTGGGGTGTGTTTAAAAAGTAGAAAGGAGCAGCCCTGCATAGCTCAGTGGATTGAGCACAGGCTGCGAACCAAAGTGTCGCAGGTTCGATTCCCAGTCAGGGCACATGCCTGGGTTGTAGGCCATGACCCCCCGCAACCGCACATTGATCTCTCTCTCTCTCTTTCTGTCTCTCTCTGTCTCTCTGTCTCTGTCTCTGTCTCTCTCTCTCAGTCCCCCCTTCCCTCTCTAAAAATAAATAAATAAAATCTCAAAGAAAAAAAAAGTAGAAAGGAGCTTGGGGGTCTTAGTGAACTGAATGAGCAGGCTTTCCTTTGTTCCCATCTAAAATCTCCCCAAAATGCTCATAGAGGCAGAGAAGGAAGGGAAGAAGAAAACAGGGAAAGGACAAGGAGCAGGAAGGGGAGGGAGGAGTGGGAAGACTATGAGAGATGGAAAGTGGGTGAATCATCAATCACCCTGAGGACAGAAGGAAGCCAGTAGGGACCTGTGTGCCTGAAGCACTCCTCAGGTCACAGAGATAGGAAGTAGCAGGGACCTGTGAATGGGGAGAAGGTGGGCCTGAAAAGGAAAGGCTTACAGGAAACTTGAAAAGAAGCTCCTCCCTCCACCACTCACTATAAGACAACTGCAGCCTGGAGAAACTTGGTCCCTGCTGGGGTCAAAGAGAAGGTGTCTGCTGAATGGGTTAAGTGAGTGATCACACATTGAGGGGTGAGGCCACCCCACACCCCTTTGCTTTCCTCACGTGAGTTTCCTAACACTGGTGGTGCAGGACAGTACCTTCCAGACAAGACATGGACACACTTTTTTAGAGTCTCATTAATCCTTGAGACAAGCCCCATAAGTTCTAACATGAGCACCCCAATGACACCCTCCCACCACACCACTCCATGCAGGCACATACACAATGACCATCACCCCATCACTCTTATATGTGGACAGACCCAACTCACCTGACTCTGCAGAAAAGTGTCCAGTGTTGAATTCACACCAGAATGAATAGAAGGCCATTCAGACGAAAGGGACACAATGCAGGGAAACATAAAAGCTCTAGGGATGTGCATCCTAGAGAAAGGGGAGTAGATACTGCAGGCAGGACACAAGAACAAAGATATATTTGTGGTTTGGAGAGTAGGTAAAACATTTAAGGGAACAGCTGTGGACAGAGGAATGACCTAGACCTTCCACAGGGCATGCTGTCACAGCATTACTGAGCTTGGGGGTAAAGGATGGTCCTGAGAGCCGCAGTCACGGGGGGAGAGTGCAGCCACGTGTAAGATTGGGAACAAATGCCACCTACAACTGGAAGATAATGCTGGGCTATAGGAGGTGATGGAGCAAGGAACCCTATCCTTAGAGACCTCCTGCTAGAATCCTTATCAAGCCCACTTATTGGACCTGGTCACAGGGAGAGCTTAGATTCTCAGACTTTCAGAGTCACTTTCTCGGGAAGCTGGTGGAGATGTGTTCCTATTGAATGAGGGAATAGATAGACAAGAAATAAAAGGACACTGGGTTCAGAGAGAAAATCCAACACAAGAAAAAGGGAAAAAGTCCCCAGCGTCCCTTGGTGGACCTTGAGCAAACCCAGCACAGACTGGAGAGAAAGAACACAGCCTTGGGAGCTCAGCACCAGGAGATGGGACAAATGGGATGCAGATGTGATGTGCATGTCCAAAAGAGGTTTATGAGAGGGGAGCCCCCCAAAATGGAATTATTTTCTGGAAGGCAGGCCCTTTGTAGTACAGGCTTCCTCTGCTAGGTGACTTGTCTAGGAGCCCATCTGCATCAGTGTACCAGCTAGAGTTGTTATGAGAGGCTGCATTCAGCTTCAGTGATTTTTTTTTAAAAGATTCAATGCATTTTCCCATTTCATGATGGGTGATTTACAAGGATATCTGTCCACACTGTGCTGAGTGGTCAGTAGTTTTTCACCAAAAGCAGCATGACCCCCATGCCCCACCCTCCCTATTCACCTGATCTCACCCTGTGCAACTCCTTTTTGTTTCCCAGGTTGAAAAAAATGTCCCCAAAGGGAAACATTCTGCCAAGGTGGAAGAGGTGAGACAAAAAAGTGCAGAAGCACTAAAAGGCATGAAAATCAGTGACTTCAAAAATTGTTTTGAGCAGTGGAAAAAGTCTTGATAGGTGTATTGCATCAAATGGAGAGAACTTTGAAGATGACTGAAGTTTAAACATGTAAGAATAAATACACAATTTTTTAATAAATAAATTCAGGGTGTTTTTGTGTCCCCCCTGTATGTCCAGGGCCAAGAGTGTGGGGTGGATTTATTATAAGTGCATAGAAAAGTAAACAGTAGAAAGACTGAGGCAGTTATTCACTTTAGGGAGGAAAAGTATAGAAGAAAAGAAATGGAATCACAGTTTTTTATGTGAACAGTGTTTACATGGATACAAGTCAAATAACCCAGTGTTTGCAATAGAGCAGGTTGAGAATTCGATGGCTTGGGGGAGGGGGAGAGGTGCGAATGTGTGTGCTCATTTGTGTTTGGCAGTGAGCAGCAGCCAGCATGAACAGCTAACATCCTGACACACAAGATGGGAGTCAGTGCATGACCCTAGGCCTTAGAACAAAAGGAGAAGGAGGCAATGTTATGAACACACTCAGAGATATATTTGTGAGCTGAACTTATTGGTCCAGTTGTGACCTGGGCATCACATGGTTTAGTGTATAGCCAAGATTAAGATTCTGTGAACAAAGATATCTAGGGGCCCATGATGTCCATGAAGATGCCTGTGGTCAGTCAGGGTCATTGTTTCTGGATTGCACCTGCTCCTCCCTTAAGCTCTTTCATAGAGAAGCAGAATGTTGTGTTGTTTAGGAAAGGGAGGAGGCAGAGAAAACCAATAGTTATCAATCTCCTCTATCTGTCAAGGACTGTGTTAGGTATTTTGTACACAGTACCACACTTAGGAGTCATACAGATATGGAAAGTAAGGAATGGGGCTGCCTAGAGACTAACCCAAGTCCAGGGAATCAAAACTGTAGTCAACTGTTCCTCAGTGGTGCTCACCTGGGCACCGTGCTCTGTGAGTGCTGTGTGCTGTGTGCATGGGTGCCATCATATAGTGGGCTAGGGAGTGGGAGGGGCAGGAGGATAGTTACCTATCCCTATCCAGGTGGCTAGTGTTACTAGTATTTAGCCTGTGACAAAAAATTATCACAAGAGATGATTTGTTTCAGAAAGCAGATCTAAAACAGGGAGTTGGAAATGAACCAGAGGATTTTGGCCCAATTAAAACAAGTTCTCTCTCTTTCTCTCTCTATCTCTCCAGATATTCTCTAATATAGTATGTATGTGTACACACTACCTCATACCTCATGCTCAGGAGAAATATTCAAGCAGAGGCTCTTTAGCAATGGATGGAAATTTACAGTCAATATCCACTGAGGTTCTGCCTCCAAGACCCTATAATCCTTATGGCATGAAAACCTCATTAAATTGGAACCTGGTAATTTGCAATAATCATCCAGAGCTCAAGCTATAGTATACCTTTGAGTTAATAAAAGGGCTGTCCAAAGCAAGTCATGCTACTTGAGAGCATGTTGAGGTTAAACATTACAGACGTGATATACAATTTGTATGCTAATTAAGAGAATGCTTAGAGATAGTTTCCAAAGAATTTTTTCTACTCAGCAACCCTTTATTAGCATATTTTTGGTTACCAAATGTACTTGACTTTTCACTAATTCCATTGGCCTTTCCTCCAATTAGCCTACACTGATAAGGTTTTGTTCCATGTGGGCATCTTAACTACAGATGCCGAAGGAAGGTTTTAATGAGGTTCCTCTAATCAAGGAAACATGCAGAGAAGACATTTGGGACAGAGACCTCCACTTCCTGGCTGGCTGGTGTCAAGGGACACCCCTGGAAACTCAGCACTTGAGTTTCATTGGCTCAGTTGGTGCTCTCTCAACAAGCTGGAGTTCCTTTGAACCACATGAAGAGCATGGCTGATGAACCAAAGTGATGAAAAAGCATTGGGAGGAAGAGACATCTTCTTTCAAAAACTGTGACGTCAGAGGAGGTAAGCACGCACAGCTGTTCCTGAGTCAGCAGTATGCTCTGGAGAAGGTGCTAGAAAGAGAATGCGATTCTGTGTTGACTGAAAATTCAACATGGGTCCACAGAATGGTGTTTGGGGAGAAAACTGATGTCACCTTCAGCTTTTTGTGCATTATCCACACCAAGGACAGTCCTGGCACTGTGACCCTCTGCTGAGGTCAGACCACACCCGGGCACTGTGTTTAGGTCTCAGCTCCATATTTTAAGGAGGACTCGGGCAAACAATAACAGGTTGGGCTGGGGATTAAAAAAATTAAAAACCTGGAAACTATGTTTTATGGTAAATAATTGAAGTGGAGACAGTTTCTGAATTGGATAAGCTTTTGAAGAAAGATTGTAGATATTTTCAAATATTTGTAAGGAAATTAAGAAAATGATTCATTTTTACTAGGTGTGGCTGTTAAACTTGCATTTGGTCTTCCCACATTTACCTTCCCTGTGTGTCTTTCCTGCCACCCCACCCATTGCAGGTAAGGATCCAGACTAAATTTTATTGCCCAGGGTCTTTGCAGGGAAGTTTGACGACAAGGGCTCCTCCTGGCTTTTACAAAACCTTGTGAGAAGTTAAAGGTTTCAGGTGGTAGGATAGAGACAGTAGTGATACTTTTATTAAGAGAAAAAGAGATGTTCTGGGAGCCAGGAAATAGAAGTGGGCAACCTGACTCCCTTTCTGTGAAGCTGCCCCTGGAAGGTATGTCAGGGGGCTGCATGCCCCACAACAGCCCCAGTAGGACAGGAAGTTAAGTGGCCATGAGCATACCAGTGGTAATGAGCATGGGCTGATTAAAGTAGGAATGGCCCTGACCTTTGGCTCTGCAGAGGCCCTGGTTATTGGCTAATGACTGGGAACTTCATCATCACTGAGATGGAATACCACCACCAACACTGCCAGAAGCCCAGACATGAATGTAAGCTGACTTACAGAAATGGCAGTTTCTTGCACATCTCTCTTTATGGGTTGATAACTATATATTTGTATAGCTCAATGACAGAGCAAGGACCAGTGGGTAGAAGGTTCTGGAAGGAGTATTTTAGTTAACACAAGAAAGAACTTTGTATGCATCGGCCCTGCCCAGCAATGGCATGGACTCACACGAGAAACTGTGAGCTCTGGTCACAGGTGAGAGCTGGCGCCTATCCTTCTTGGGTGTTTTACAGGAAAATTTCATGACAAGTGGCACAAATTGGGTTAGGTGTCTCTTCCATCCCTTCCACATCTTGGATTCCTTGGTTTTGTGAATCATTGGAATCCCTGGCTCAAAAGTGAAAATGGGACTGAGAGTCTAAGTAGCTTGTATGTGTTCACACAGGAGTCCTTTAAAAGCAATGATCATGCCTTCTGTATTGTGATCAGGAACTTTGCACTGAAAACAACTGAGATGTTCATTTTACTCTGGCTCCTAGAATGACTGATGGAACTTGTTTTCAAAAATAGAAAAGACAGCTACATCGGCTTTAACTGTTCTCAAAGTTGGGGGTGGGGGTTTCTTCCCTGTTGTCTATTGTGGTTACTATAGGACTGTATTGAGCATCCAGGGAGAAGAGAGTTAGGCAAAGACTGAAAGTACAACTGGAAAAATTATAGGCCAAAAAAAAAAAGACAAATTGAGAAGGAAGAATGAAGACCTTGCAAATGCCACTTCCAAGCCATGCTAAAGGTTTATTACAGGATGTGCTGGCACTCCCAGTGTTGGACTTGGCTCAGCTGTCCTCCGGTGATCACTCTGCTGTGTGTCAGATGAAGTTGTCTGTGTTTACAAACCAATTAAAGTGGCATTAGTGTGCACGTGCACACACACACATACACACACACTAAGCCGTCCACACAGTGTTCATGCCCAGCTCCTTGGCAGTTGTTCAAGCCCAGATATTATTTTAGAAAAGAGTTATTTGGGTAAACTTTTGGAACACAAATTCATTCTTCAATGTTAATTACTTTTCACTTTATTGAAAACTTCAAGAATTCCATTAGTTTAAACATTGGTTCAAATAACAAAGTGTGGAAAGGTACATTTTTATTCTTTTTTTATAAGCTTATGAAAATTATTTTTGCCCCTCTCAAGTGAACTATCAACAAGTTCTATATAAATGCCACATGTATTAAATAAGGGCAAAGGGAGGCTGTAAATGAGGAAGAAATTACCCTGATTTATTGCTCTTTAAATATAGAATGTGTCAACTAAATTTCAACTGTTCGTATTGCACAATTTAGGGATACTAAAAAGTTGAAGTGACCAAAGTTATTCTGTAACAACAGTGGGAAAATAACTTTGTCTCAGTTTATAAGGATTTCTGATCTCGATCCCACTTTATCTGACAATCTGAACACACAGAAGAATACTTGGGAAAATCTGTGGTAGGCCATGGCAGCATTGCCCTTGTCGGACCAACTTTCCTGCTGGTAACAATCATAAACTCTGTATTACATATTAAGAACAATAGTCTGAAGGCATCAGAGATGAACAAAAGCAGATGGAAACTGGAAACACAGTTCTGGAGATAGCATAAGCAAACTAGGAAGTGTACTTTACCCACATGTATCTGACTTTTCCCCCTCGAGAATATTTCCTGTTCTGTCAGGGACCTGAGAACATACGTCAGACAAAACCTAGGGAGGAGCAGGACTGCTGAGGGTGAGCAGCTGTAGCCATAGCCCCTGGTCAGGCACAGCTGGCAGTCGACTCAGGGAAAGGAACTGTAAACACCAGGTAAAGGGTTACCTTTGGCCTTCATAGGCCAAGTAAAGCAATATGTCTGGGCAGGTCTAAGAATATTCATTTGTAATGTTTCCCAGGACATGCCAGTGGTGTGGACCTGGTTTAAGAGCCACTGGTATCTCTAATCTCACACCTCAGGCTGTGTTAGTGGCCCAGAAGTGTGGAAAGCAGAAGCCTGCCTGGGACAGTGAGTCAGTTCCCTGCTCCAGGAGGCAGGCAGAATAAGAATGGATAACCCTGGCTGGGTGGCTCAGTTGGTTGGAGCATCATCCATACACCAAAAAGGCTGTAGGTTTAATCTCGGGACAGGATACATACCTAGGTTGCAGGTTCAATCCCTGCTCAAGACATGTAAAAGAGACAACTGATCTATGTTTCTCTCTCAGATCAATGTTTCTCTCCCCAGCCCTCCCCATTCTCCCTTACTCTCTTTCTAAAATTAATAAACATATCCTTGGGTGAGGGTTTAAAAAAATAATAATGGCCAGAATGGCTAGAAATGCTTATTGGTTCCTCAAGGGTCATCCCCATGGTCATCCTCTTCCCGCCTGTGGACTTTGAGGATGAGGAGACAATGCAGTGATGCAGGTGAAACACCCCTGCTGTCATTCCAGAGCACTGTGGAGCCTCCAATCACAATGACAACACTTATGTAAAAGAGCTATGTGATACAGGCTGTGAGTAGATGCTCCAGGTGTGGAAGACCATGAATGTCTGTATCGTATTTCCTCTATTGAAGCAGAGTCCCTGTTTAAGTGACACTGGATAGCCAGCTAGCTAATGGTTCAATGCCCGTCAACCCTGTAAGAAGAGAATTTAATCTGGCTGGGGATGGCACCCATGAACCACCACACCAATGTCTCTAGCGCCTTGATTTCTTTTAGCACTAATTTAACAAAGTCACCAGGACTCTTGGTGACACTAAATTCCTGCCCTTGTTAGGATGGGCCAGGTGGGTGAAGAGACTCCATTCTCTTAGAAACCACTAGGGGAAGAAGAGGCCCAGCCAACTCCCCCGAGGGGTAGGGGGAGTCCCACATCTAGTCCAGGCTGACGTGGCCTAAATCAAGTCAGTGCCTCAGTGTACACCACACTGTCCACTCAGACACTCACAGATATATAGCATGGCCTTGACTTAGGGTTGGTCTCGTGTTGTTTATTTCATATGATTTCATTGAAAACTGCTCAATTCCATCAGTCTGTCTTCTCTCTGTAATGCTGGCTATGGGTTCAATAATATCCCTGCTCCTGCATCTCACAGGGTAAGGATGCTCATCCACCCTGGCATGGGGTGACATTTTCCACAGCTGAGGCATGAGTGTTGCTTGATGGATCAGATGTTGACTAGGTTATAGGTTAAGATCTGTCACCAATGTCCAAAATAAGGAAGAGGCAGCCTTTGACATAGAAGAATAAGGAGGGAGAAGCATGTCCCAAAACACAGTGATCGTAAGATCTGTTTGCACATCGTTGTCAAAAACCAGGGCATTTAATTACACAATTGACTGATAAGAGCAAAGGAAGGAACAAACTTTAAGGTGTTTTAGGCTCAATGGTATTGCCATAAAATAGCTTGATTTCATCATTGGTCCTTAATTGTTTAAAGTTTCCTGACAAGGAAATATGGAGATGAGTTAGTTTGACAAATTAAATGTAAAAATTCTAGTAATATAGAAAACATTTAATATATTTGAAATAGAAATATTTCTCACAAAGTAATGGACACTTGATCTTATCAGTCTAAGCACTTAAAAGCGGCACTTCTTCCTCATAGACCTCCCTGCTGCCAGTGCCCTCCGCCAGGGAGGGGCACGATCCGTTCCTCCCATGGCCTGAAGTCACAGACCGTGCTGGCCGGTTGTGAGAGTGGTCAGCTTACTTCATGGTGGAAGACTGGAATTTTTGTAGACTCTGTTTGTCCTGGGCAGACTTTTGTGACTGTGCCCCAGTGTATCCTCTGTAGGGTATCAAACCCAATGGGAGGGACTCGTGTAAGTCCGATGCACATTGAGAGGTTGTGAACATTTCACAGCTGATAAATTCTCATTCACAGTCACTGTACAGTTGAAAATAAGTCACACCCACAAACTGGGGTTGGAGGGTGGGGGTAAGACCCCTGACCATGAGAGAAACCACCTATCCAACTAACAATTTGCCTCCTCTGCTGAACACCAGAGAAACTGCTAGGCAGAATGAATGGTAACTGGTGAACAAGAAGGAAAAATGACTGGAATTGTCAAGAGATGGAGAGTAAAATGTAAATAAAATTTCAGCGGTGGTTGCTGATAGGTGTTGACAGTATGAATGATTTTAGTTTTCTTAATTATTTTCCATATTTCTAAAAGTACATGTATTTCAAATTCAAGAAAAGGAAATAATGTTATAAAATTGTCTACCAGATTGTGAGCTCTTTAAGCACATGGTAATTTTTTTATACCTATTTATATTCCTGGTGCCAAGGAGGTCCTGGAATGTAGTGTGTTCACTGTAGGGTCTGATGAGTGCATGAAGCATGGGCAGTTTCTGTGAGGATTCTGAACTTGTTTTCAGCATCCCTGACCGTGGACAGGTGGTGGGGCATTCAGCAGATAGGACCTGCAGCCTGTGGGCATTTGGCAGACTGGCCTTAGAGCTCCTACTGGGTCAGAGCCTAGGCTCTGCCCATCAGGGCTCTCCCAGGGGAGTTGGCACTTGAGGCTCACTTGCACATGATGGCCAGTTAGCTGGTGAGCAGAAGAAAGAGGATGCTGGGAGAGAAATCCAGCCAGGGTTTTTAAGAAGTGCTAAGAGCTTTTCTGTATCTTATGATAATTTCTTATATTACAATAATTTCTTATTGTGCTAGCAAGACAGTAGGATGGCTTCCTGATGGGACCCATGAACATGAGAATCTCTGCCTTTGGGAGGGGGAGTGTGAGGAGGATTCGAGGACCCCATCTCTAGGGAAAGAGGTATCAGCCCCCTAGCCCCACAGTATCTATCACCTAGGCTCCCCCAGAGCAGCACCATCATCCATGACATGCATTTCACTCTTTATTTCCTCAAGGAAGGAAAAACTGAGAAAGGCAAACTATTCAGATTTCCCTGAAATACAAGAATTTTAGGAGATAAAATTTCATGATGGGGTCAGAGAACACTGGCAACACTTTCTGGAATGAGGCCTCTTCTCACTTCCATGGGCCTTGGTTCCTTATTTTCCCTTTCACTTTCAAAATGCATTCTGATCATTTTAACACAGAATCAACACTTAATGTATCATCATCCACCGTGAGAACTAAAACATGACAGGGGCACTGAAACATCTTCCATTCCTGCCACGGGCACTGGCTCATCATCCCAAGCCTGCTCCTTCTGTTCCACGTCTGCAGAGCTGCGGTTCTAGTTGTAACAGACATGACACCCAGCATGTGCCCACATCCACCTTCCTGCCAATCGCTGCCACTGTGTCTGGTCAAGCTCTGGGCTTCTGCCTACCTCTCCTCTCAACACGGCAGCCAGAAGTATGCCTGTGAAATAGGAGCCAGGTTGAGTGACTTTTCCTGAGCCCTACAGGATTTCCCATCTCACTGGGGCTGTGTGAAGCTCTAGCCACAAGACTCCCCAGTTCTCAGGCATGTGCCCACTCATGCTGTCCATCGAAACAAGCCCCTCAGTATCCATGTGGTTTGCACCCTCCTTCCTGTCAGGTCTTTGCTCAAACATTGTTTTTCCATGGGCCTTCCTTGACCATGGCCCCCACTCCCCTTCTTGCTCTGCATTTCCTCTCCACAGCCAATATCTGACATGTCATGAACCACCCAAACCACCACCAGTCCTGAACCACCCAAAGTTTCTCACAACAAGTATCTGACATGTCCTCCACTGGAATTTGGCTCTCTGAGGTGAGGGTTCTGTCTGTTTCACTTCCTCTTATATCACCAGAGCCTGCGACAGTGCTTGGCATGTTCGTGTTAAATGAACAGTTTGACTGAATCTCAGTTGGGAGCTTTAGCTCTGAGCCACCTGCCCACCTCCACTGGACTCCATTACAAGTCAGGAATGGAAATCCTGTTCCATGACCCCAGGAGAGCCAGCCCTGCCACAAGAGCCTAAGAGAGAAACAGCCACAGCAAGCTCATCCCAATGGGCAGACTATAAATGGAACAGGAAGCTTAAATCACTCACATGATTTTAATGAACCAGAAGGAGACTCCTCAAATAGTAGAGGACAGGAAGCCATGTGGCCCAGTGAGTCACCAGTGCCCCCTGACCTTCTTCCTTAGCCACCCCTGTACCAGCGGAAGATAAGCACCCACTCTGGAGGATCTTAAGTTAAAAAAGTGCTGACCTGGCCATGAAGAGACACGGGTTCCAATTGCCGTTTGCCATTACCTAGCTATGTAGTATGTCCTATATCAATTCTGGGCTTCAAGTTTCTCCATCATAAGCATGGAAAACTGATCAAATACAATACCTGCTCTTAAGTGATACTTAAATAAAAGGTTAAAAGAGAACATTACTATGTATTTATTTTTTTCTTGGTTTTGGTGCATTTATTAAGTGACTCAATTTACTTTTCTGACAAATGTCTATTGTAGGCCTCACATGTAATACATGTGTTCACATGTCTACTATATGGCCTCACATGTAAAACTGTGTTCAATAGAGATGTTTGTTGATTCCTCACATTCAAGCCTCTATTGTTCCTCCACCTTCACTTCTAGAGTAACAGTAGTTGAACTCCTATTCCCACAGTAAGTACTAAATAATTGGTTTGTTAACTTGGCAATTATTCATTGGGAGTTGGCTGCCCCCACCAATGATGCAAACCTGTAGCAGGCTACACAGGGCCGCTGTCCATGGGGGTGCTGAAGGCCTTGTAGGAGGCCCACAGCTCAGACATAGAACTCTTTAAAACATGTGTGCTTTCTGAGGAGGGCACTATCTGTAGTGATGCTGCAGGGGAATTATAGCAATGAGTCTCAACCCGAGAGTTATTCTAGATCCAACTTAGGATTCCATTTCCACTGTTATAAGAGTTCTAATCGTTTTGTATTTTAAGGACAATATCTCTGAAAATTGTTTCTTTCAGTATAATAAACCTACGAATCAGTCCTGAACCACCCAGAGTTTCTCAGTTCCTGAATCCTGTTGTCACCATCATTCAGTTCAACAAATGAGTTACAGGTGAATGTGTGCTGCACCAGGAATGTTGTGGAATGCCCCTCCCACTCCCCTTTGAGGATCTGGACAGACCTGTGCAATCCCAGGCTGTGAGATAGTTAATAAGCTCAAAGGATATATGATATCATGGAGTTTATATATTGGCCCCTTAGATATTCTGGTCTCATACTACATAGAGACCTCAAACATCAGTATTTGACTCAGGTGGGACCTCTGTTATGTTTAGAATCATAGAAAACTTTTCTATTAACTATGGCTTGTATAGGAGAGGGGGAGAGAGAAGACAGAGAAAGATTGCACTCTGATGAAAAAACTGAAATTATAGATGAAAAATCACACAAATAACTTTAAACCTCATTTTAGGCTGTTAGATACCTTATCCAGCCATCTATCCATTAGCCCATCCATCTAGCTTACCCACACACCCATCCACCTACCCACCTGCCCATCTATCATCCATCCATCCATCCATCCACCCACCCACACATCACCCTTTCATCCAGTATCTAGTGACTGTCTTTCATGGTAGGACAAAATCATCAGAAGACCCTTTCTAGCTCTAGCATTTGATTATTTAGTGGACCCAGTATTGTTCTAGGTTCTGTGAGGTATATGGGAATGCAAAGCATGTGTATTGCCCCTAGGTTTATAACTGGACTTGGAGATCACACTCTAGTTTGCAGTCAGACAATGGTTCACATTACTGACTCTGTAAATGTACAATTACATTTAAAATTGTGAACTCTCCTCAACACATTCTTATTTAAATCATGGTGGTTAGCAAAGGAAATTATATCACTAAGCAGGGTGTCTGTCATATTGTTGGTATTATAAATAAGAACAATAGTTGCCATATGTATTAGTGGTTCTCAGCTGTGGGTGACTTTGCCTGCCAGGGGACATCTAGCCATGTCTGGAGACAGTTTTGGTTGCCACACCTGGGGTGGAGAGGTTAGTGCTACCGGCATCCAGTGGGTAGAGGCCATGGATGCTGCTAAGCATCGTGCAGTACACAGGACAGCCCCCAACAAGGAGGTAATGGCACAAAATGTCAGCAGTGCCGAGACTGAGAAACCCACATGTGTCCATGAGCGTGTGTGTGCATGTGTGCATCTGAAACACTGTTTCCTAGGCGCAAGTAACCTCATCTAATACAACAGTCCTGGGAGAAAGGTGTGTGCTTCCTGTGGCTGTTGCAACCAATTACCATGAACTTAGTGGCTTAAAAGGACTCTTGTCATCTTACAGTTCTGCAAGTTAGCAGCACAAAGTGCATCTCACTGGGCTAAAATCCAGCTGTTGGCAGGGCTGGTTCCTTCAGCAGGCTCTAGGGGAAGATCTGTTCCTGGCCTTTTCCAGCTTCTAGAAGCATCCACATTCCTTGGCTTGTGTCCTCACCCTCCATCCTCACAGCTAGCAACCTCTCATCTCTCAGACTTCACTTTCATTGTCATATTTCTCTCTCGGGACACAGTTGGAAACAATTCCCTGCTCTTAAGGACAAGTAATTAGACTGGGCCCATTAATCAGGAATAATCTCCTCATTTCAAGGTCCTATATAATTTTTTAAAAGATTTTATTTACTTATTCTTAGAGAGGGGGGAGAGAGGGAGAAAGAAAGAAAGAAAAACATCCATGTGTGAGAGAAATATCAATCAATTGTTTCTTGCATGCTCCCCAAGTGGGGACCAGCCTGAAGCCTAGGCATGTGCCCTGACCGGGAATTGAACAGGCAACCTTTTGCCTTGTGGGACGACAGCCAACCAACTGAGCCACACTGATCAGGGTTCAATGCCCTATGTAATCTTAATCACATCTACAAAGCACTTTTTGTGATGTGAGGAAACATTCCCATGTTCTGAGGACTAGGACATGTAGGATGTGGACACTCCAGGTGCCATTATGCTTTCTTCCACTGTTACTATTATGTCCAATTTTATGAAGAGAAAATTGAGGTACAGAGAAGAAAACAACTCATCTAAGGTGTTTGAGTGGGGAGCTGGGTCCAAATGTAGCCCTTTGGCTCTAGAAGGGCTCCTGTCACTAAGTCAGAAAATCAGATGAATAGATGAGAGACAAAACAAAGCGGACTCTGGAGTTTCACTTGCCGAGTCTTCTTGAACAGTTCCTAGATAGAAAAGCCAGTAAGAAGGTAACCAGTTGCAGGTAGGCAGGAGGAGAAGGAGTATGGTCTGAGTGATTCACAATGGTTTTCAAAGTTTGTCCTAATGTCTCCAACCTGCCTTTCTGCCCCTGGTGGCAGCCCCTACCTCCCCCATCCTTACAGCTCCTATGAAATTCATGCTTATCCTTTGACAGAAGTGTTCACAGCACATGTATTAGTTGCATAAGGAGAAACATGGTTGCCTGTGTTGGGTGGGACAGTGTGGTAGGAGGCAATGGCCCACAGGGCCTGAAGCTTGACCTCCTCTAGGCAGGTTTAGAGTGTGATTTCTGGGAGCACCTGCAGGGTTAGAAGAATGCAGGCTCTCCTCTGTACACTCAGTCCTTAGCCTAATCTCTGACACAGAGAACAGTACCTCTGGCTCCTATTCTTCCCACCCCACCCCAGCAAGTGTGTGACCCACAGTCTTGTTTCTCAGGTTCTGATCCAAAAGCTTATCGAGACCCTTGGACCAGGTGGGGGCCCTGCATGTTGAGGGACAACATTTGTGTCTTTGGGTGATGGGCACCTGCAGGATAAGTGAAGCAGGGAAAGGCAGCTGATAAGACTGGTACCAGCTATGCATAATTGTTATCTGGCACAATCACAGCTGATAATGCTGCCATGAATGTCAGAATAAGTCAAATGTTGACACGCTGCCTCCCTCAGTGTCATCACTCACTCGCACCTTCTGTCAATGAACATTTTTTTACTGATACAAATCACAGGTCTTGATTTTGTGAATCAGTTACTGTCCTGGCCTCCAAGGAGCAAATGTGCATGGGAGAGGTCTGCAAACCATGCCAGCCCTGCTTGTGATCAGAGCAAGCCAGGCAGACTGATGCCTGGCTCCTGGGGCGTGGGGAGGAAATTCCAAACCTGAAGAAAGATTTAAAGAGTTTATTTGAGCCAAGGTTTAGGGGCCAGTCCCAGAACAAAATCTCAAGTGGTCGAGAAAATGCTCCAGAGGGTGGCAGTTTTGTAATTTCTTTCATGCATTTAAAATCAAAGGAGAAGGTGTGAGAGGGTAAGGAGGGTTACGTGAAATCGTTGGTGGCAAATTAAGGAGAAAGAGAGTAAAGTGGGAAATCTCTAGAAATGGACAAAAATCAAGGTAGAGAGACACATACTTCTTTTGCACTGGTAAGCACCTGGTTGTTAACATTCCCCATGCATAGTTTATAGGGTATGCGGGTTGAAGTGAGGAGGACTGTTGCCGTTGTTTTGCCCTTATCTCTGCAGGTCTGGAGAGAGATTTTTCTGACATTTTAAGTATGTTATTCCAGATGCAAACAAAAAGCTGGACAGGGCTACTCAAAGTAGAGATTAATTTACCATATAGTCCTTAGGATGTGACTTCCCACCGTAATCTGCCCAGTTAGGAATTTTTATGACTGAAATATCCTGTGTGGTTGAAATAGAGTATAGACTGAGGGTTCCCCAAAGCCTCTGCAAACCTTGGCTGGGGGCATGGAGGAGAGTGGATGGTAGGATTAAGGTACTTTGCATTACAATGGCAACTTGGTAACTACTTTAATAGCTGTGCTACCACCTGGGGGTAATGTGGGTGTGACTTTCAGACTGTAACCTCATTCCTGCCTCCTGGATCATTGAATCACTCTTGCTCTTACTGGGAACGGTAGCAGAGAGAACGTAAACTATACAAAAAACTGGCAAATGCAGCTCGTTGTGGAAAGAGTGGGAGAAGAGATCCGCCCCACTCAAGGAAGTTCCAGGTCAGGATTTAAACTAAGGGAGGGCAGCCATGTCAGGAGGAGTGAGGAGGAAGCACCACCATGATGCAGTTGGTAGTGATGGTAGATTCCAGCAGGCTGCTGGTAGTGAGATAGGAGCCTTGCGGGCTATAGGAGCTGGTCCACCATGGGCTGGTAAGAAAACAGGCATGCTGCCTTGATTGAACCCGCATTAGCTGACTCCAAAGCCACCAAAAACTGCCTTGCAAGTTCTGACCTGCTGCCATCTCTATCTGGACCCTTGGGACTTCCACCTTTCCTGGACTTCACCATGGTCCAGTGTAACACAGCACATGCTGTTTTGGACTATTACACGGAAGCTGATGACAACATACCCCAGATTCTGAAGGAGAGGGCTTCTGGGTGAGGATGGTGACTTGGGTACCTTCCAGAGAGACTGGAAAACTATTTGCACACCTGGCTTAAGATAAGGAAATGGGGAACTACTGGATTTGCTTTTGGCTCATAGCCTTTTGGAAAACAAGGGAAGTGCTGGGTCTCATGGGAAAGGAGGGCTCCAAGCATAAGTGCTCTGAACACCCACCAAGGCTGGAATGTTGTAAATAAAAGCCTGTTACTTCCAGCATTAATTTTTGGGACATTCACAAGGTGTCACTTGAATGGGCCCCTGTCTGCTCGGTTATAGTTATTTTCAGTGTGTTGACCCACTGGGTAGCCCCTGTTTTGTTCACACCCCCAAGAGGCTTCACAAAACTGCCTAGACCCACCCCCCAGAAAACCTGATCTGATTGTGCTGGGAGTGGCCAGACACCTGGATTTAAATTGCTCAGGTGGACCCTGGCTGGGTTACTCAGTTGGTTAGAGCATTGTTCTGTACACCAAAAGGTTGAGGGTTCAATTCCTGGTCAGGGCACACATCTAGATTGCAGGTTTGACCCCTGGTCAGGGGGTATACAGGAGGCACCTGACTGATGTTTCTCCCTAACATCAATGTTTCTCTTTCTCTTTTTTCCTTCCCTTTCTTTCTAAAATCAATAAACATGTCCTTAGGTGAAGATTTTAAAATATAAATAAATAAATAAATAAATAAATAAATACTCAGGTGCTGATCACCAGCAGCCCCAGGGAACCATATCTCATCTCCCAAAGGAACCTTCTCCTCTGGAGATTTTCATTTGTGCTTCACCTGTAACTTCCCTGTTTATCATATTTTCTCTCAATTCTTGGACTCAAGTATAGATATTACCTTATGATACACTTTTGTTTTCTAAAACCTACTATTTTTTATTTTTAAAATATAAGTACTAATAGGTATCAGACGTGGAAAATGAGACGTCCCATTGCTGGGGACATTTAAACAATGCGACACATTGGAAGTGAGTGCATAGTAGGTGCTTACCCACCACTGGTTTTCTGGGCTGAGCACTCCTCCCCTATTCTCTGGACTATCTATTGACACTAAGCCAACAAGCCGAAAAGGTCAGGCACATGCTCGCAAAGCATGAATTTCCATCCTCTGCTCTGGCCTCGCCTTCTACCACATCATGAAGAGGCCTCTGTGGTATTGCAGAATAATTTCTTCCACCTTCCTGGGAGCAGTAGCCTAAATACTGGCAATGCCTTCCTCCTTCTCAATCAGCTGACATTCCACGCCCACAAGAGGTGTGTCTCTGAAATGGCACTTGAGTTGTCAGCACCTCTCACTGCAGGAAGGAGCTGAAGGAGGAGACTACGAGTGTGGGGGATGTTCCACAGGGTGGGAGAGCTGCTTCAGGGCTGTACAGGGTGTGGTCCCCTCCCCTGACCTTAAGGCCCATGATAGCCCTGAGGGGTAGTTGGAAGGACCATGCAGAATGGGAAACCCCTCTGCTCATACTCAGCCAGCTCTGAGCACCTCTGCAAAGCCCAGCAGGAGTGTCAGAGTTAGGTTTTTCAGCCCAGCGCACTGAGGGAACTCAGAGTCTGGTTAGGGTTAGGGAACGGATCCTGCCTGTGATAACTAGGTCTGCCAGGTTCAGATGAGGGGCTGATGTGCTGAAGAGTCCCATCTTTCTCAGGGCCAGGACGCATGCCACCATTCCCCAGATAGTATGTTCTGGAGCAGTCCAAGGATAGCCGGAAACCTTGTCAGCCAGTCTAGGTGGCCAGAGGAGATGCTGACAAGAGTGCAAAGAAAAGGCAACCAGTGGAATTTGGAAGGGTTGTTAACCATGTCCACAACTGGCTAGATCAACACAGATCTGTCAGTTCTGAGTCCTGAAGAAGTGTCCTCCCATACTCATTCAAATTTCAAATTATGAATAGGGTTGGTTAAAATTGAAAATGTGAAGGGCACATTTCTATGGTGACTACTTTGGTATTTTCCTCAATGCCCCAGCCTGGCATTGCCTAGTCTAATGAAGACTTTGGAGCAGTTAAAAACGTGGTGAAGGCCCTGTCTGGGTAGCCCAGTTGTTTAGTGCATCACCCTGATACACCAAAGTTGTGGGTTTGATCCCTGGTCAGGGCACATACAAGAATCAAGCAGTAAATAAATAAATGGAACTGATCTCTCTCCCTCCCTCCCTCCCTCCCTCCCTTCCTCCCTCTCTCTTCCTCTCTAAAATCAGTAAGTTAAAAAAATTTTTTAACTGCAGTGAAAGATGGAATTCTACCACAACCCCAAGAACATCCAAACCTGGGAGGACTTTCCATTCATTGCACAGTTCAGCAGGCAGACCTGGATTCCCCAGAAAGTATCTGTCTCAGTTTATGCCACCTCTCCGGACATTTGAGCTGTGCAAGACCAGGTGGGTTCAGCAACAAGAACTCTGTCCCTTCATTGTAATCATCAGCAAGAATATACTCTTCTTCAGGGAAGAGGAGGGCAATGCAGTCCTCCTACCAAAGGGTGAACCAAGGAGAAAGGGAGAGGAAGCCAGGCCCGGCACCTGGCTGAGAGCAGTTCCTAACTATTCCGTCTCTACACCAACTATTTTGGGTCCCCACAGGATTCACAATGAAGAAAAGGAAAATCCACCTTCAGATAGTGCTTTTTGCTGCCTTTTTGTTTAACAGTTCCCTTCTGCTCAGACAACACATATAAACCCACACACGTGTAAACATGTGCAAGCTTCTACTACTTAACTGTAATTGGTTGTGAATATGTCTCTGCAGGTCAAGAGTCTTATCTATTTTTTTCCTTAGCAAGATACTAGTCAGACAAATTGATAGATTAGTAGGTGACTTTGCTTTCTATTGCTGCTGCAAAAAATGACCACAAATGTGGTTTAAAACACCACATGTTCATTACCTTACAGTTCTTCAGGCTATAAATCTGCAAAGGGTTTCCCTGGACTAACGTGAACTCATTGGTAGAGCTATACTCTTTCTGAGGGTCCAGGGAAGTGTAGTAGACTTCCGCATGGCATGGGCCCAGTTCCCACTTGGAGATGCACAGGACCTACGCCCACGGATAGGTCCTCCTGTGGGGAATCAGGCCTGCAATGTGCCTAGGCCGCTTTGAGTCTTGCTTTTTGCTAAAAACTCCCTCACCCTGAACTGAGGACATTTACTGCAAAGCAACTTCCTAAAATCTATGCTAAATCTTCCAAGGATGTGTGTAACTAGTCCAGCTACTTGTGCCTTTTCATTTGCAAATATTCCTCTTCAGTGATGTGATTAGCAGCATTGGCTCCTTTGTTTTCTGTAAAAGGTAACCACCCAAAGCAAGCCTGTGCATAGTTAATGAGGACCTTCTTATAATGTGCCCAGTAAGATAGTAAAAGCTCATTGGAGCAAGGGCTGAGGTTTTTGCTCCTCTTGAGAGAAAAGCCATGCCATCCCTTTTCCTCCACCGGATTCAGTAATCTGTGTGAATGTCTCATTTCATCCATAATGACTCGGACTCTATGAGCTGGGGTCCGCATCAGGAAAAGGGCTCCTTCCTGGACTTTTCCAGCTCCTATAGGTGCCCAGGTCCCTTGACTCAAGGTGCCTCTTCATCTTCAAAGACAGCAGTGGCATTGAAGCCCTTGTTACATCGAATGGCACTGACACTGACCCCTTCTACTTACATGGACCCTTGTGATTAATTTGGCCCACCTCACTGATGCAGGATCATCTCCCTACCTTCAGGCAAGGTGGTAAGTAAATGTTGCTCTGTCTTAGTCTTGATCTTGATCCCCCTCACCATGGTTAGGTGACATAGACAGGTTCCAGGGACAAAGACATGGATGTCTTTGGGACCAGGATGCGGAAATCTTTGGGGCCACTCTTTTGCCATCCACACACCACCAGTATGCTTGGTACATTGTAGGCATACCATGCAGGTTTCTTAAGTAAAACAAAATAATTAAATACACCTTTATATTTCAACACTATTGAATCGGTCTAACTTTTGTATATTTTCTTGTTAACAATTGTGTCATTTTCTGTGGTTAAGCCATCACTTTTTCCTCACACTCTAACTTAAATCCTTATAAAAGTTACTAATTTTTTCACATACATATATTGCTTCCTGTACAATAGAGATTCCTGTGTATCTGCATCACAGCCTGGCAGGATAAGAACATGATATAACACATCCCCACCATAAAACCACATGCAGTTAGTCCTAGGGTGATGATTTGGAAACCAGAAGGAAGGCTGTGATGACAGGGCTGAGAAGCAGCAGTGTGAATGGGGTCTTGAGGGTCTGTGTTTGCTTCCATGTACCACTAACTAATTGAGCCCATCCCCAGCTTGCTGGACAAAGCTGAGCCTAAGTTGTCTAAAACCAAATGGTGTTGGTTGGCCTTGAGGCCAATGTCAGGGTGCCACATGGGTGAGATTTGCTTTCCCTTTAGATCCCATCTAGAAGTGGCTCCTCTATCAGAATAAGGGTCTTGGAAACATTCTTCCCACTACCACAGACAGGAACTATATGCTCCATGGAACCTTAAGAGTTTGGTTAGAGACACAAATCTGGAAGCTGCACAATTAAAGGAAAGAAAACATTCTTCAGTAATGAGAAGTCAATGGCAGGCATTTTGCAGTGTGTATTGGATGGCAGAAAAATTGCTTTAGGATCTCATACGTATAATCATTGGGAGTAGGCTGGGTATGTTATGCACACAAAAATTAGGGCTTTATTTGTTTCTTGGGAGTGGGTATGAAAACCTTCTGAGATAGTTTTCAAAAATATATGGAATAATTGGACTTCTGGTTAAGATAGCTGAGTAGGTAAACACAGGTCACCTCCTTGCACAACCACATCAAAATTACAACTAAACTATAGAACAACCATCATTCAGAATCATCAGAATGGAAGTCCTACAACTATGGAATTAAAGAAGAAACCAATTATGGAATTAAAGAAGGAACCGTATTGAGACTGGTAGGTGGGGTGGAAATGTGGAATGAACTGGTCCCACACCCACAAGTAGCAGCCATCTATAGATTGCTTTGTAGCTTATGCTGTGTGACTCCAGACAGAATACAAGCAGTGGCTGACCGTGGACATGCCAACAGCAATCAAGACTCAAATACAATAGGAGGGTATATTCAACCCACACAGTGGGTGTACCTTAAGTACCCAACTTGGGTCACAGGGGAGGCTGTAACTGGACTCTACAGGACACTTACTATATTAGGCTGCCCTACCAAGACTGGGAGATATGGCAGCTCTACTTAATATATAGAAAGAAACGCAGGGAGTTTACCAAAATGAGAAGACAAAGAAACAGGGACCAAATGAAAGAACAGAACAAAACACCAGAGAAAGAACTAAATGAAATGGAGACAAGCTTCTACTAGATGCAGAGTTCAACACACTGGTTATATGGATGCTCAAGGAACTTAGTGAGGACCTTGACTAAGCACTAAAAAGCATTAAAAAGATCCAGTCAGAAATAAGGGCTACATTAATTGAAATAAAAAAACAATTTACAGGCATGACTGGTGTGCCTCAGTGAGTTGAGTGTCATCCCACAAATTGAATGGTCACCAGTTCAATTCCCAGTCATGGCAATGCCTGGGTTGTGGGCCAGGTCCCTGGTTGGAGGTGTGTGAGAGGCAACCAATTGATAATTCTCTGTCACATCAATGTTTCTCTCCCTCTCTTTCTTCCTCCCTTGCCCTCTTGCTAAAAATAAATAAATAAAAGGGTTTTGGGTTTTTTTAAAAGAGAACAATTTCCAGGGAATCAACAGTAGAGTGGATGAAGCCAAGAATCAAATTAGCAATATGGAATATAAGAAAGCAAAAAACAACCAATCAGAACAGCAAGAAGAAAGAAGAATCCAAAAAATGAGGATAATGTAAGGAGCTTCTGTGACAACTTCAAGCATACCAACATTCGCATCATGTGGGTGCCAGAAGGAGAAGAGAGCGAGAAATTGGAAACCTATTTGAAAAAATAATAACAGAAAACATCACTGATTTGTTAAAGGAAAGACATACAAGTCCAGGAAGCACAGGGAGTCCCAAACAGGATGAACCCAAAGAGGCCCACATCAAGACACATAATAATTAAAATGCCAAAGGTTAAAGACAAAGAGGGAATCTTAAAAGCAGCAAGAAAAAAGCAGTTAGTTACTTACATGGGAACTCCCATAAGACTGTCAGCTGATTTCTCAAAAGAGACTTTGCAGGCTAGGAGAGACTGGCAAGAAATATTCAAAATGATGAAAAGCAAGGATGTACAACTGAGATTACTCTACCCAGTTAGGCCATCATTTAAAATAGAAGGACAGACCCTGGCTGGTGTGGCTCAGTGGATTCAGTGCTGACCTGCAAACCAATGGGTTGATGGTTTGATTCCCACTCAGGGCACATTACTGGGTTGCAGGTCAGGCTTCCAGTGAGGGGCGCATGAGAAGTAACCACACATTGATGTTTCTCTTCCTCTCTTTCCCCCCTCCTTTTCCCTCTCTAAAAATAAATAAATAAAATATTTTAAAAATATATAGGAATGCGCGTATGTCTCAACCACAATTGACCTACCCAGTACATTCTAGCCTCTGTGCATCATGAAACTATTTCTATAAAATACTGTTATTTACACTGGAAACACATGAAAAGTATTTTTGTGGTTTTATTGGCTCATAGCAGCTGGCATAGATGATATCTCTGGTTGTGACCTCACATGGTAGAAGAGGAACACTGTGTCTCTGGGTTCACCCTCATATACTTATCACCTTCCAAAGGCCCCACTTCTAATACCATCACACTGGGGGTTCACTTTCAATGTATGATTTGGAAGGATGTGCACTGCATTCAAGCCATAGTAATTGGTAACCATTTTGGGAAGATGAATCTATTTCAGAGATACATTCAGTATCTCTTTTAGTTACCTCCTCTTAAATCCTGAACTTTTTTATTTATATAAAAAAGTGAAGAATCTTCGCTATTCTTTTACCCTGCCTCATACTTCCTTTTGGGTTCAGTTAATATTCCTTTCACAATAGGGGCTAGGCAAGAAATAATAATATTGGAATCTGAGAAAAGTAAGAAAATAGACATATGTGAATAGATGACCTCCTTGTTGCTCCAGCTAGTCAACTCAAAGATTTTTGCATGGAAGTTGGCTAAATTTTTTAACATATCTTTTAAATCAGCTCCACCAGCTTGCCCATATTTGCTGAAACAATTTTCTCTCTGGCTTCTCTAAGTGTGATTCTGAATGAGTTCACATGTCAACATGATGGTCATTTATCAACCACTGAATGCATTCTAAATAGAGTATTTATTGGATGCTCTAAGTCTCTATTGGTGCAAAGAATTGCTCAACGGAGTACAATGCACTATCATTAGCTTTCAGTTGGTAGAAGCTGAAGGAACCAAACAAGTGTCATTGATTAAAGAATGAAATAAAATGGTGTTTGCCATCACTCCCCATGTGATTTAATGACTTCTTTCTTAGGTGCCTAGATGCCTTCCATGCATATGTGTGATTCATGCCACCTTGGGCTGGTGAGGTTTTTTCTGCCTCCACCAGAGAGTGACAGAAGGAGACAGGGCCTGTGGCAGGACCCTATCCCAGGAGGTCCTCAGTGCAATGGGGAATGAAGAAAGAAGACCTGCCATCAGATAATCTGGGTTCAGCCCTGTCTCCACTGTCATGCTTGGAGTGGGCTTGTCAGACAAGGTCTCTATGCTTCATTTCTTTATGTGCAAAGCAGACATAATAGTGCCCACCTCCAGGTTATGACCTCTCCCCCAGTTTGTGCCCCCTCCCCAGGTCATTGACCCATCCCTAGGTCTTGGTAAGGATTCTATGAGAGGACCTCGCTGGTGCTCAGAGAGTGTTGAGGCCACAGCAATGTTCCCCCTTTGGATGCATTTACAGTGCTTGAGAATACATTTAACAATCCTTTAGTCACCTTCCCGGCATGGGTCAAACCCCTTATCCATTAACCCACACACAGAAGAAAACAAAACCAAGCTGACCTCAGTGAACCATGGTGCCATGTATTCATCCTTTGGAAGACGCCACTCCCCTCACCTGATTTGCCCTCTTCCCTGTTTGAAATAATACACACCAAGGGGCAGGCGGAATTCACCTCTCAGAGACCCCTTCCTGGTTCCAACAGCTGCCCCACCTCCCTGCCCCAGGTTTTCTTTCCTATAACTTTGAAAGTTTGTCTACACAGCATTTGTCAACACTCTTGCTGTGCTTCACTTCTGTTCAAAGCCAATTGTGCAGGAATTCCATTTTTCAGACAAATTAAGTAGTCCGTGGGTTATAGTAATTCTTGGAGCACAAACTTTTCTCTCCTAGCCAAGAAGAAATCTCAATGAATGGTGTTAAAATGAGTCTTCAGTTTGCATTTTTCATTTAAAAAGGGCAATAATTGCAAACTTCAGAACTTTATAGTTGGTGACAAGCTGCTTGTAACAAATTTCACAATGATGGTAATGTCATGACACTGAGTTTGAGAACATCCAGTCTTTATTTCTAATTTGACATTCCATGGTATCGGCAGTTCTCACCGTGTTATAACAGGTTTAAAAGTTAATAGGTCAGTTGGTGTTTCTTACTTTAAAACTTGTTTCCTATACACAGTGTAATAAAAACTTGCCAGGTTCACGGAATATCCCACCAGACATGCCGCCCATAATGGACTTAGACCAGAGGCCTAGAAAGATCTGTGTGCAGTGGTGTTTGGACTTGGCTCAGGGTACTAGAGTCCACAGTGTCACTGCCTGGCTCACATGGGAGGGAGGAGAGGAAAGAAGGTCCTTGTGTGTGAAGGTAGTAACCAAGGAGGAGACAGAGAGACATCAGGGAGGGAAAAGCCATCAGGTAGGACGAGCAAGGCATCAGATAGGAGAAAGGTGGGTGCAGGTAGAGCTGTGCTATTTAGGGGAGAGTAGCCCCTGTATTTCTGAAGGCAGAAGGTAGGAGTGACCACTTAGAAATATTTTGTAAATTGTGTTGGCTTAGACTGTTTTGTGTTCAATTTTGTCTCCCTGGCTAAAATGAAAAATTCTTTAGCACATAGAAGGTGTCTTTTATGCTACATTATGTTCCACTCAACACCTTACATGTAATAAAACCTTGAATACTCAGATAATAGCTGCCCAGGCATGTAAACTGATTGGTGGCATTCCATTATAATCTTTATCAACCCCTGAAAAACTACCCTGATGAATTCTCACCATACTTAAAGAAGACATGTCATTTCGTATGTGTAGTTAATGTTTTTGTTGTTACTTTTCAAGGAACTAACTTGGCTATTGCTGTTTAGATTCATTCCATTCATTCACTTCCTAAGATAAACACTGGGTCTACTATATAAATTTTTGTTAATTTCCTTACATGTTTTCTTCCTCTCTTCTTTTGGTTTGAGTAATGAATTCATTCATTCTATGGACCAGGGTTCAAGAACTGGGACATGTAGGAAACACTTTTTAAATTTATTTTTGTTATGGAATATTTCAAACATACTATAGAAAACAGTATAATTGACCCCTACGTAGCAAGTTTTAACAATGATCAATTCATGGATGGATAATCTTGTTCCCAGATTCAAATGGAATGTTTTCTATGTTTCCCCAGTGAGTAAGGTGTTTGCTGAGTTTTGTTTCTCTTTATTTTGTTTCCTTCAGGTAGATTCCCTGAAGAAGGAAATTCTTACTATTTTGCCAAGAGGTTTTTTTAAAAAATTGTTTTGTCATGCACGGATGTTGAATTTTATTACTTTTTTTGCATAATTGTTTACATAATATTTTATTTAAATTTTTTGTGACTATGTTCATGAGTGAGGTTAGCATATAATCTTACTTTCTTGTGCTGCACTGTCCTCCTGGTTTGGGTCAGGTTAGGACCCTGGGGTGGGGTTGGCGCAGGGGGGTGGGGTGCTGGGGAGACACGGGACTTAGTTAAGGGCCTCCCTGCTCTCACAGTGCACCCACACCTTCTCTGGGAGCCCAGGGCCCGCGCTCACAGGCCCGAGTCCCTGGACCCCCGAGATCCTCAGAATTCCTGGACCTCTGAGTCCCCGGACACTCCCCCGAGTCCCCAAGACCCCTGATATCCTCAGATTCCCCCAGATTGCCGAGACTCTGAAATCCTAAATCCACGGAGATCCCGCAGATCCCCGGAACCGAGTCCCCAAGACCCCCGACATCCCAAGAGCACCCCGGACCGCCGAGACCCCCTCACCAGATCCCCGGACCCTGAGTCGCCGGAGACCCCCGAGATTCCTTGAGTCCCCAAAGGACCCTCGAGTCCCCGAGACTCCCGAGATCCCTAGAGATCCCACCGCATCTTCGAGACCCCCAAGATCCCAGGAAACCGAGTCCCCAACACCCCTCGAGAATCCCCGGCCCCAGAGACCCCGAAGATACCCAAGACTCTCCAGCTCCCCCACCCCCGCCCCGAGCCTGGCGAGGGCAGCACAGACAACCCGGACAGCCAGTCGAGACCCCTTCGCTACGCCGCAGGGACTAAACCTCCATGCCGCCCGCTTTCCGCGGCCCTCCAGGTCGGCCACGCGGCTCCAGCCCACCCTCAGCCCTGCGACCCCGCTGTAGTGGACCTCCGGCCAGGCTGGGGCGCTGTGTGACGCGGAGGCTGTGCGGAGGAGACGCCGGGATCACCCGGAAGTATCCGCAGCCGGCGGAAGTCCCGTCCCCAGCTGTCCGCGGAAGTGCCTCGTGCTAGTCGTTTCCCTCGTGGCAGACCTCCGACATGGCGCACTACAACTTCAAGAAAATCACAGTGGTCCCGTCCGCTAAGGTACGCGTCCCGGGGCCTTCCCCTGTCGCCTTGTTCCTCCGCCCTGTCGCCGGGAGGGCGCAGGCCTCCAATGCTCCCCCGCAGGACCCGGCTGCCAAGGCCATGTCCTCGAGAGTAGGGCTCCCAGGGTTAGTGTTCCCTCGGAAAGGGTAGGGTTCTCTCCTCAGACGTTAGACTCCTCTCTAGAGACGAGGCTGTCATTTCTTAGTGGTTGAAATCTTTCCCTAGAGGGGAGGGGGTCCTTCCTCTGACGTCAGCGTTCTCTCCAGAGATGAGATGGTCGTTCCTCACAGAGGAAAGGCCCTTTCCCCAGAGAAGGGGGAGACTCGGAAGACTTTATGAAGAAGTTCACTTCTGAACTGGACCCTCAAGGATTCACAGAGATGGAAGAAGGAGTAGGGATCTCAGGGCCTGAAATCTGTATTCCTCCTGGTACTGGCAGTGCTGCGGGCACCTGTCAACTTGTCTGTCTGCACTGGGGAATTCATGCCAAAATCTTTAATATTCTCAGTCACCTTACATATTCTAGGAAATTATAAACAGTGGGTTTTTGTTTTTACCAATCACTTTATGTACTTTGAAAGATACACGAATTGAAATTGCAGGATTGTTCTTTTTCAAGCATTTTTTCTGATTTATGCTTGCGTTGTCTAACTATTAAATTTCATAGGTTTTTGGGTGTTTGAAAATTAAGATAAAAGTTTGGTATAAAATTTATTTCAACAGCCACTTGGTAAGTATTTCTTAAAGGCCAGAAACTATAAAGATGAACAAAGTTGTATATAAAAGACTTGGTTAGGAGAAGTGTTTGTAGTTTAAATTATTCACTGTTATGAAATGTTAGTCTTTTAAAAAGGTTTCAAATAAAGGGGGTGCAAAGTAGATATATTTGGTATAACTGTCTTATTTTATTTAATTGCAGGACTTCATTGACCTAACATTATCAAAGACTCAACGAAAGACTCCAACAGTTATTCATAAACATTACCAAATTCATCGTATTAGACATTTTTACATGCGAAAAGTCAAATTTACTCAACAGAACTACCATGACAGACTCTTACAGATTCTAACAGATTTCCCCAAATTGGACGTAAGTGACTCTGGGGGCTACAGATATTCACATAAATGTGAGCTTTCAGGTCATGGGTATTTAACCAGTTTGGTCGACTCATCTGACAGATAATGAAGGAAACAGAAACTAATTAAGTTGTCTTGCTGAGTTAGTGACAAAGTTGGGAACAGAACACAGGTATTTTTGTTCCTTAGTAGTCCTACTTTCTACCAAATGAACCCCATCTAAGAGAGCTCAGAGCTCTCTCTTGGGGTTTTGTAACCTCTCAGCTTGGCAGAGGCCAACACCAAGGCCTCTAAAAGCTGTGACTTAATCTGAAAGCCTGGGATTCTGGTGGCTCACCAGCTTGTCTGGTTTCCTCTCCTCCCTGTTTCCTTTTCCTGGCCACACATTGGGTCAGCGGCCTGAGGTCTGCCACTGTTTGTGGTGGTGTTGGTTTGTCAGCCAGTGATGGTCAGTCAGTTCAACACTGAATATTTTTTTTAACAGTGGTAAGAACTTGTGTGAAGTAGCTGTGACTTCTCCATTAAGCCAAGAAAGTTGAACTCTTAACTCGGCTATGGAGTTCTGTTTGCCTGTTTATTTAGTTGTAGAAAGCTAGAGTAACATTGCTTATGAAGTCCTGTGCAGGATCACACAGTGGCAAGGTTATACGGGGTGGTGAAGGATGGGTCAGCAGTACAGTGTGAGAGTCTAAATTTGTCACCACCCTGAAATAATCTCTGCTGGTTGGTTAAAACAGAGAAAAGGTTGGTTTATGTGACAAGTATTCCTTTTATATTTAAAAAGATAACAGTGGCTTGTTTTAAAAAGTACAGAAGTGCCTGACTGGTGTGGTTTAGTGGTTGAACACTGTCCTGCAAAGCAAAAGGTTGCAGATTCGATTCCTGGTCAGGGCACATGCCTGGTTTGCAGGCCAGGTCCTCGGTTGTGATCATTTGAGAGGCAACTCTCATATTGATGTTTCTGTCTTTCTCTTTCTCCTACCCTTCCCTTCTCTAAAAATAAATACAGTCTTTAATTTTTTTAAATACAGAAGCTTTTAAAATTTTAAAGTTCCTGCTGGAGGAGTGGCACTAATTCGTGTCTTTCTCTAGGACTTGGCACATGTGTTCAATAGATGCTTGTTGAATCAGTAAATTAGTTTTTGAGAAAAGGTGGTTTCTATGGGAAGACCTGGGGATGAAAAAGCATGAGATTATTCTAAACTAATTTGATTTTAGGAAATACCTAGTTTGAGCAAATAAAATATTTTGCTCTAATTAGCACCAGTTTTCTGTGGTTCTGTTTAAGAAGTTTTATCTTTTTCATCCTTAGCATTGTGTGATTTTTAAAAATACGTTAGAGGTTCAAATTTATGAACAATTTAAAAAAATCAGAATTAGTTATCTGAGAACAGTTTTCAGAGTAGAGGGTTAGAGTAAGTTGTCATTTATCAAATGGTTGCTGTGTTTCAGGTCCTGTTCTAGGTACCAGGAGTACAGCAGTAATGAAAGAAGCCCCTATTGTCTAGTGGAAGGAAAGGAAAGACAGTAAACATAAAAGTATATGGTGTATCAGATAACTAAGGAGAGTAGGGAGTGCCCTAGCCTGGTGTTTGTAGCAGAGACCTGAAAGAAGTAAGGTGGTGAGTTCTGGATCCCTGGTGAAAGCAAGTGCCAAGGTCCAGAGTATGCTGTCTTCAAGGAACAGGAAGTGGAGCAGGGCATATGAGAAGGGGAATAGTGGGGATGAGTCAGAGAGGTGATGGGGAGGGTGAGGAGACTTGTGTAGGGCTTGAATTCTGTTAAGGAAGGAAGGCTTTGGATCTGAGACTGGGACTGGCCATGTTCTGGCTTAGCTCTTGGAGCACAGGTGGCAAACACAAGGCCTGCAGGCCAAATCTGACCCTCCGCCTTGTTTTATCTGGCCCAGCGCCTTGTTTCTACCCGGCGGCAGCATCAAGCTCTTGCTTAACTTTTAAGGAGTAGTTGCATTTATACAGTCTTAAAATTACATTCGGCCCTTTGAAGGCAACCACAAGGGTGATGTGGCCCCTGGTGAGAATGAGTTTGACGCCCTTGCTCTTAGAGGGAGACTGGCCTATGGGGGTAGGAGGCCCCTCAGGTCAGCATAGTGACTTAGAGGACAGGTGGTAGTGAAGGAGTTGAGAAATGGTTGACTTCAGGGTATCGTTTGAAGGAAGAGCTAATGGGTTTTCTCATAGAATAGGTGTGGGCCGTAGCATCTTGGACAGTAGAGTTGCCCTTACACTGAGATAGGGAAGAACATGGGTTTGAGGAGGTGGAGAGCAGTTTGTACATGTTAATCATGAGATGTTGGTAAGATGTTCAAGCAGAAGTGCTAAGCAGTCTGAAGCTCATGCATCTGGCTTGGAGATGGTCAGATGGAGCTTATGAAAATGTAGATGTGTGAAAACTTAGGTGAGGTCACCTAGGAAGTGAGTGTAAGAAGGGTCATCAGGGAGCATGAGTGGTTAGCATTGGTCTGGGAACTCGAGCCAGCAAGGGAGTTGGAGAAGAAGTAGTTAGTGAGTGAAAGGTCCCAGAGGCCAGGTAAATACATCAGGAAGTGTGGGGGGAAGGGTCTGATGAGAGAGGGAGAACTGGAGGCTGATGATGATGAAGAACTGTTTGAATGGCCTAGTAGACACAGACCTGACTAGTTTGGGTTTGTGGGAATAGGAGGAAAGAAAAGACAGCACCACTTCCTTCCCTGTGACTCCTGTTGTCTCAGGGAACCAGATAGACATTAGCCAGGAGAGGGAGATGGGGAGAGATGCTGGGGGGTTGGGAAGAGAGGGAAAGGTGTGATATATTTCCCTAGGAATATTCTTCAAGTATTTACAGTAGGGATGAGAGACTTGTACCAAACTGACTGCTTTGCTTTTTTGTTGCAGGATATTCATCCGTTTTATGCTGATTTGATGAACATTCTTTATGACAAGGATCATTACAAGTTGGCTCTAGGACAAATAAATATTGCCAAAAATTTAGTGGACAAGTAAGGTATTTTCTTAATATATTATCTTTTACATTGTCAAAAGTGAAAACAAATCTTATGTGTTTCTTTTTATTTAAGTGTTGCTAAAGATTATGTGCGGCTTATGAAATATGGAGACTCTCTCTACCGCTGCAAGCAGCTGAAGCGTGCTGCCCTGGGACGAATGTGTACTATTATCAAAAGGCAGAAGCAGAGTTTGGAGTATTTGGAACAAGGTACTTGTCAAGCATTAGCAAAAACAGTTTTGAGTATACATTCTATTAAGGTGCTTGATCTTTGTCGAAAACTTATTTTTGAAATGTTTGTTTTTGTTTCCTTTTAAAATGACAAGGTCAAATTACCGTATTTTGCCATGTGTAATGTACACTTTCTTGCCCACATTTTTGAGGGGAAAATAAGGATGCACATTGTACATAGGTAATCCTAATTCTGTATCTGTGTAAA
This sequence comes from Phyllostomus discolor, assembly GCF_004126475.2. Classification (NCBI taxonomy): domain Eukaryota; kingdom Metazoa; phylum Chordata; class Mammalia; order Chiroptera; family Phyllostomidae; genus Phyllostomus; species Phyllostomus discolor. The sequence continues at coordinate 78,513,682 of NC_040903.2, read as the reverse complement.
TGTTTTTAATTACTTATGCTAATGTGTTAAAAGTATAACTCGAGAAAGCAATAACAATATCCATATGCAAAATAATACCCTGGAATTCAGCAATTGGTTTTGGTTCTAAATATAAATGAATAAATAATTGACTTTAAAAGTTAAAACAAAAATTTATTTTCCTGAAAGTTTGGGCCAAAAACATGGGTGCATGGTATACATGGGAGCGCATTACACAGAGCAAAATATGGGTTTTTTTCTAGCTCACCCTAGAAGAAATTCTGACAGGCACTATTAAGACCATTTACCTATGTTTCTCATATTTAGTAGGTAAGGCATATATATTATAAATTGGGGAAAATACCAAAAATATGTATAAAAATAAAATGACTCATAGTTTTACCTATTATTTACTTTTTAATTTCTTCTAATGCTTTTCTTTGTAACACATGATAACATCAAACTCCTACTTCTTTTGTTACCTACTAGTTTCATTTACTAGGACAACATCTGAATTAACATGGTAGGGTTTCTGTTGAAGCAATTCTTTTGCCTTTTTACATTTGTGTAATTCTCACCACAAATATATTTTTTTAACTTTTGTTGAAGGATGTATTTACTGGTTCCAGAGAGGGAGGGAGGGAGGGAGAAGCATGAATGCTAAAGAAAAATCAATCGCCCTGGCTGGCATAGCTCAGTGGGTTGGGTTAAGCTCGGGCTGCGAACCAAAGTGTCGCAGGTTCGATTGCCAGTCAGGGTACATGCCTGGGTTGTAGGCCATGACCCCCAGCAACCCCACATTGATGTTTCTCGCGCTCTCTCTTTCTCCCTCCCTTCCCTCTCTAAAAATAAATAAATAAAATATTTGAAAAAAAATAAAAAAAAAATCAACCAATTGCCTCCTGTATGCTCCCCCACCAGGGACCAAACAAGCAACCCAGGCATGTGCCCTGACCAGGAATCAAATCCAGGGCCCTTCGGTCTATGGGACGATGCTCCAACCAAGCCACAACAGCTAGGACTCACTACAAATGTTTTTAACTTGGGTAATTTTGTTCCACTTCCCCAGGATCTAGCAAATAATTTGCAAGAAGAATACAGTACTTGGCTGCTTTGACAGTACTTCTGGCAATCTGTTCAGCTGGTGGTGTCACTGACACTGTGTGTACTGCAGACAGTCCCCACAAGTAGTAGTTATTACATGGAAGCAGTGTTCTGTCAAGCCTGAAAATGCTGGCACGTGCGCTGGCCTCAAAAGCACTTTTCCAGATATTATCTCATTTAATAAGAGTTTGCCTGGGCACTTGGACTTGTGTTTTTCTTCATTCCACCTTCGACCTGTTGGATAGGAATACCAAGCTGGTATGGCCTAGGAATAGATTTCTTCACGCATCCAGATTTGAGAAATACCATCCATGGTGCCTCTGCAGATGATCCTTTTTTTATTCATTGGTATTTTCTCCATCACTTACATTATAAATGTTGGAGTGAGGCTAATATAACCATAGGCCTATGGTATTAAGTGAAACAGATCTTAAACCTTGAATTTCTTAATTTTTCTTGTAAAATTAAGCACATTTAATTTAACCTTCTCACAGTGCGTCAGCACCTGTCCCGTCTGCCAACTATTGACCCGAACACAAGAACCTTACTTCTCTGTGGGTACCCAAATGTCGGCAAGTCCAGCTTCATCAATAAGGTTGGTCTCTCTCTGATAATTAACACAGGTGACCAAGGACCTGAGGCCAAAGTGCTGCCATGTCCTGACTGCATGGGATAGAGGGCAGCTGGCCAGTTAGTCCTGTAGTTGGTACTGCCCTGGGCTTAAAACAGTGTGTCATTGAAGGGAGGAATGAGTTTGTCAGATCCTAGATATATATTGCTATTACAGAAACCACTTTTTGATTCTTATGTATTTCCTACAAGTTTCTAAGGGATTTGAGATGTTTAAAAACATTTTTGTTAACGTAAAAGAACCTCTCACAGGACATGTTGTCTTGGCATATTCTGGGAATAGTGGTGCCAGAAGAACTGCCATTCACTGTGGCAGGCTGCACTTATTGAATGGGACTTCCCAGTCTCCCAAGGTATTTCTTGAGTACTGTCCCCTTGGTTGCTGTGTCAGCTTTCATATAAACTATTTCGTCCATGTAGTAGGGAGTGCTGAGTCATTATTTGAGTGAGTTTATTAATTGGGACTCAAGGGCACTATTTATGGAAGTACTTTGATGCTTCAGGATAATTGACCTACTTTGAGGGATGTGAGCAGAGTAGAAACAGCTATTAAAATGTCATTTCGCAAGCAACAACCACTCAGATGCCAGTAAACAATTGTTATATTCAGGTGGCTGTTTGCTACCAAGAACACTTTTGGCTTTAAGCAGCTTTGTAGATTTTTACTTTGTCTACAAGTTATGGTGACAAGCCAAAGCTCTGCAGTGTCCTAGCTATGTCTCCAACACTTCTAAGCCAGTGCTATGGGGCAGAGATGAGGGCCACTTAATTAATTAAAGTTAAACGTTTAAAATTTTGAGTTCCTCAGTTACGCTGACTGCATTTCAAGAGTTCATGGGCAGCATATGGCTAGCAGGTCCCACATGGATGTTGCAGATGTAGAATGTTTTCGTCATCAAAGAAAGTTGCACTGGGTATTTCTGGGGCCAGGGTGGACAAGGAGAATCTGGTGCGTGTCCTCCTACTGGGCCTGCCTCGCCTCCCTGCTCCATGGTTCAGATTCCTCCCCTGTGAGCTGGTGATGAGGAAGTGGAGCCCATCATTTGTAAAAGCACCGTAGCGCCTGTCTTCCTCAGTTAACCATTAAGGTTTCACTTGTTCTTTTTTATTTCTTCTACCAAAACAGTTTTGATAACATGACAGGGTACTTTGATGCTGTTTGAAAGAAAATAAAGAGTAGAACCCTGTGATTGTTTTGTTTGGTTTCAGGTGACAAGAGCAGATGTGGATGTGCAGCCTTACGCATTTACCACCAAGTCTTTGTTTGTTGGGCACATGGATTATAAGTATCTGCGCTGGCAGGTGAGAGCTCTTATCTTTAAACAGAACAGACATCTTGGTGGTTTTGTTAATGGAGTATGATTTTGATCCCTGTAGTACTAGAGTGTTCATATCTTGAACACTTAGAGGTGGGGAGACTGAGGAGGTAGGAAGTAGATTCTCGGGGTTGCCAGAAGCACCTCCTTGAAGAGAATTCTGAGCTTTGGGATTGCATTAGGGTATTTCTCATTCCTCTGATGGAGTTCAGGGGAGCAGGCAGCTATCAAGAAAGTTCTGCATTACATTAACAGTGGTGCTGCTGAGGAAAGTCCCCTTGTCACCTTTTTTTGACCCTGTTATTAGAAATGGCATTTACTAACTATTTAAAAACATGGAAGTCCGTTTCCACAGTTGAACTTTATCGAAGTGGAAGTAGTTTCTCACACATGCGCATATTTACCAATTACTCCAGTTTCATCATGTCATTAATGAGCAGGGAGGCATTCTCTTAAGGTCATTGCTAGTTCTTCAGTGTGCTGTGCGTGTCCCTCCATCTCCCGTTTTCCCCTTACTGCTTTGTTTATTTTATCACAATCAGCTGGGAGACGTGTGTTTTATTAACTAGTTTTATAAGGTCTAGTTTGGGTATCTGGGTGACTCTAGGATGTTCTGGACAGTAAGTTTGTGAGCAGGTGAGCTTTGGATTGATGAGACTGACCATTAGGTTGTAGATACCCCAGGGATTTTGGACCACCCTTTGGAGGATCGGAACACAATCGAAATGCAGGCCATCACAGCCCTGGCCCACCTACGCGCTGCAGTGCTGTATGTGATGGATGTATCTGAGCAATGTGGGCATGGGCTACAGGCACAGCTGGAGCTCTTCCAGAATATCAAACCTCTCTTTATCAACAAGGTGAGTGCGATGACCAGTACCACAGTTTATGACCTGCAGTGTGAAGGTAGTAATCACCTTGTTACCTTTCTTTCCACTCTAGCCTCTTATAGTTGTTGCAAACAAATGCGATGTGAAGAGAATAGCTGAACTTCCAGAAGATGACCAGGTAAGTGACCCTAATGTTTTCAGTATTTCTAACAATTCTAAATCTCATCTCAGACAGCCAGACTTTAGAAACAATTGTAGCAATGGTAGTCTGGTATTTGATTTTACAGTTGAGATACTGGTTGGTCAAAAAGTTTGTATAGTTTTTTTCTGTAAAATAAAAGACATTTTTCATGTTCACCAGTAAATTTATTGATTTGGATGTTTTGAGTATGTGGGCTATCTCCCACAAGGTATAACGTTGATTGTTCACAACTAGTGTCTTGATTTGATTGCTACCAGTTTCATCTGGTCTGCTCAACCGTGGAGCATTGTCCAGCAAGAAATCTCTAGCACAAAACTTGAGAAACCACTTTTGGCACGTTCATTCAGCCCCAGCACCTTCTCTATATACACTGCCCAAATCATTTTTTGCATTTATGCTGAAAACATTGCATATTTTCTTCCACTTTCTATATTAAATTTGCTACGCAAAAATTCACCGATTTTGATAAGTTTTTTTAAATGCATGCTGATATGACAGCTGTCACAATACAGTCTAACAAAATTGTTTCAAATGAAATTAAAGACAACTAAGCACTATTAGTAGAGCCATCATATGGAAAAAATGTAACAGACTTTCTGGCAAAACCACTAGTATTCTCTGTGATTCAGTCAACATGACATTATAAAAACTTCTTAGTGGCAAACTAAACCTGAAATTTCCTGATGGCGGCTCTGTTTGAGGCTGTGGAAACCTTTCTGCGTACAGCCAATTGGTACATTTAACCCCTGGTTCATGTGCTCACATAGGAAGGGACCATTCTCTTACCCCAGGGCCTCAAAGGAAGTGCAGTGCAGGCCTTGGCAGCTAGGTGCACAGGAGCTGCAAACTTTGCCGAATAAGTTTCTAAGTAGCGGGTGTTTTGTAGTATTACCTATGTGTCTGCTGCAGAGTCTGTGATGAAGTGAATTTGGAAACTTGAGTGATCAAAGGAAAATGAGCACCAGACACTCTCTAAAACTTGAGTCTGTAGTGTCTGCTGAAGTTTTCCAAGAGGCAGGGAATTTTAACCTTGTTTTGTTAAATTGAATGAATCCTGCAGCCCTCTTTAGTTGTTGTTTTTTTTTTCATGACAGAGGTTGTGAGAAGCTTTGTACAGAGGTTGTGAGAAGCTTTGTGCTGGTACAGTGGTTCTCAGGTTGTGGCCCCAACCAACAGCGTTAGCTGCTTTCCCATGTAATATGTTCTGAATGAAAGGTCTTTGGAATCAGAAACAGGATGCCCAACAGCCTGGGCTTGAACAGTCCCCTGGTGATGGGTGCACACTCGAGGTTCGGGGGCCCCTACAGTAGAATGAGGACTCCATCTGGCCATGTCTCCTGGAGCATACTTCATTGAACAGGTAGAGGGTCCTGAGGAAGGAGCATGCTGTTTGTTCTCTTCCCAGTGTCCCTCTTATGTTATGTGGACATTTCATATTTGGTGAAAATTAGGTTTTTTCAAGCAGCTATGCTGGTTTCTTTAGGGAACTGTGGTGTATTCTTTAAATTACCAATTATATAAACAATGCCATCAGAGAATTCCCTTGTCTTTGAAAGGACCCAAGTAATCTCAGTTTTTCAGTCCAAAAGCACTGGAGGGTGCAAAAGAAGGGAAAGTAAGGGACACCAGGAAGGTTGGGATGCTCAGGCTCTGATACTACACAGGCTTGAGTTCAGCCTCACCACCTAGCAGCCCTGGTGGTCGAGGTCACCTATCTGGAGTAATAGTGACACCATTGGGTTTTTATCAGTGATGTTGTCGGAAAGATTTAGTGAAATCAAGAAGTGACATCGAGCACTGCTGTGATACTGCTGTCTGGGTAACACTGTCTTGTAGCCTGTGTTCATTGGTGCTTTGACTTCATCAGCAACAGTGTAGGGTTACTGCCCCATCTTTTGTGAGGGACAGTGTCACCACGTGCTCAGGCAGATGCAGTGAATATTTTACTTGGATTCACATCAGTCACTAGTGAGACTGGCTCTGCAACCCCAGTGTTCTTCAGGACCAGTGCTCTTTCCAGTAAGGAAGCAGGTCTTGTTCGCGGGAAGCTAACCATCATGGGTTTGGTCATCTGCGTCTGAGTACAGTAATATATGGTAAAGGGGTGCACAAATGAGGTCTCTTCTCCTAAGAGTCTTAGTGATTTATAAGGAACTATATTTGTAAACATTTTTGTGTTGTTTTCTAAGGAATTCTCTTAGGTGGTGGAGGCCAAGTATTTTATTAAAAATAGCTTTGAAAACATTCTAAAAAAATAATCCATATCTTGTTCTTGCCAACTTTCATTTTGGAAGGTGAGATCTCATGGAATATATTGGAAAGCCTCTGGTTTGCTTGTTATAGTCTGGTTTGATCCTCCTAGTAATTTGAATTTTCTTAATCACAGAACAATATAGGGAAAAATAAGTAACTTTTTTGGAGATTTCTTCAAGAGTTAAACCACAGATGTGCTGAGTAGCATTTTTAACACCCATTTGAGGAACACTAAGATTTGTTCACGGGGATCTAGAAATAACACATCTCTTGTTTTTCCTTTATATTCCCAGAAAATATTTATAGATTTGCAGGCTGAAGGATTTCCTGTAATAGAGACCAGCACCCTGACGGAGGAAGGGGTTATCAAAGTGAAAACAGAGGTCAGTGCTCCCTCATAGACAGGTGTCAAACCCTTTACTGTCTTTCTCTTGTTTTAGAAAAGTCAGTCATGGAGAGAGCTTTTTTTTCCGGGGTTCTAACACTGAGGACTTGCAGTGGCTGAGGCAGGAGGCATGAATTATAGGCGCCCTCACTGAAGCCCTAGTTCCACCTGCCCGGATGACAGTGAGGCTTTGCAAGGATACTTACCCTGCCAACACAGGCCATTTTAGCTTTGTCCACTGCCTGGTGTTTCTCTTGACCTGCCAGTACTTCCATGGGAACTGGCCTGAAAAGCACTTTCATGAACTCTGTTCAGAAGTAGAAAAAGTAGTATAAGTAGGAACAGCTTAAGGAGGCATTTCTTGTTAGATTTCATGTGATTCTGATATTCTTATTTTGTTATTTTTACCTGAAATAAAAAGAAAGGGCAACTTTTTCTCCAGCTCAGTTGTTCTAGTTAGAGTCCTGAGGCAGGATGTGGGTCAAGTTAGGGAGCTAACTGGTTAGCATGGGGTCACTGGCAGTGGGAGAAGGGCTTGGAAAGGGCATGGGGTTGCTCAGGGTCTGGTGGCACTGCCTCTGGGTTCTCCCTCAGAGAGACTGGCCTGGAAAGGGAGAAAGATGCAGCCTCATCCTGGAGAGAGGGGTCTGCCCCAGGGGAGTTAGTGGACCTTAAAGTGGTCCTGGGGAGTTAGCCACCAGATGTCACTACTGAGTAGAAGTGCTTAGCCAGTTTCAGGCCTTTGGAACTTAGTCTTGGGTTGCTGATGCGGGATGCTTTGTGACTCCGTGCCTTGTTTTCACACTGCCTTAGGCTTGTGACAGGCTTTTGGCTCATCGAGTTGAAACCAAAATGAAAGGAAATAAAGTGAATGAGGTGCTGAACAGATTGCATTTGGCTGTGCCAAACAAAAGAGATGATAAGGTAAGGTTGCCCTTCCAGAGAGCCTTTGAAAGGGGATTATGATGTTGTTGCTGACAGAATGGACACGCTGCATGCCTTTGTCCAGGGGCCGCAGATCCAGCTATACACACACATAAATGGGTGGCGTGAGTGGACTTGAGCTTTTTACTCAGGCTAGAAATCATGCTGTATGTATTGAAAAGGTAAAAATGAGTGTGAGGTGCCAAGTTAAAACCTGCTTCTCACTCCAGCTGGGAGGTTATGGTTAACTCTGTATTGTTTATCTTTCCAGAAATACTTTTGGTATAAAAGCATATTTTAAAATTATTTAAACACAGATTTTATTATGTTCTTTTAAAATTTTCACTTAATTGCCAATATAGACAGTGCTTAAATGCACACCTTTATATAGAGTTCTATATTTTTATGTACGAATCTATCTATAGGGGAAAGTAAGGTGTGGCATTGAAAATGTTGTCCTCCGTAATGCGTTACGGTGTGTAATGCACTGATGGTTCCTTGCATGCACCTTAGTGTTGGGTGTTGGCATCTGTCAATCTAGTAGATTAAGCTGGATAAAGATAACGGCTGCTAACTAAATGGACAGTGGTGAGTACTACATCATATGTACAAGTATTGGATTATGACGATGTACACCTGAAATATATAGAATCTCATATACCAATTTTGCTACAATTTTTAAAGAAATAGTTTTGCTGTGAAGTATTTCTTTAATGATTAGTGTAGGTGAGCACTTTCGATGGGCTTTTCAGCCTCTTCAGTTCTTCAGATCATGTGTCTTGCTCATTGACTTGTAATTTTTATGCTGAGGAAACCAGACCCTTGTGTGTTCTTTTTTATTTGATTTTTAAAAATTACAGTTACCATTCATTGTTATTTTGTACTAGTTTGAGGTATACAGCATAGTGGTTAGACAGTTACGTATTTTACAAAATGTTTTGTGCTATAAATCAGGTTATTTTTGTCATTTGCCTTTTGAGTTGGATTTTTTTAAACCTCAGAAAGTACACATTTTTAAGCTATTAGCATATAATATTTTCTCTCTGGCCTCTGGGTTTCGTGTCATGCATATCAATGCCTAACCATGCATTCCAAAAATAGTTTTTATTCTGCACTTTTATGGGTTTTTTTTTTTAATTTTACCTGTTTTGAATAAAAGTCTTTACTTGACTGTGAATTTATTTTGTTGTTAGGAAGCAGGTGGAGGTAGTTGTCCAGCTCAATTTTTTAGGTAGCTAGTCATTTATCTCAGGTTTATACTTAAATATCTCTTATCACGATGTGCTATGCATCTGTATTCCTTCCTTTGTTAATTGTTCTTGGTACTCTTGATGTTTATGTTTTCTAAATGAACTTAAGTATCTTATGGAGTCCTCCTGGCTTCCTTGCCCAAACTGGCCCCGCACCCTCCCCTCTCCCCCTGAATTATCTGTTGGTTTTTAAATAGTGGGTGTGGTTCTATAATTTTTTTAGATGGAGAACTTACTGTTACTTTTTCATTTCTGTGTTTCTTTTCCATTTGGCAAGGTGTTTCACATAAACATTTCCCATAATATCTTCTCAGGAGAGGCCCCCCTTCATCCCGGAAGGAGTGGTGGCACGCAGGAAGAGAATGGAGGTTGGGGAGCCTCGGAGGAAGATGGTAGGTCACTCTCAGCCTCACTGGGTTTATTTTCGGAGAATGGTAGAAAGGCTTTGCAACAAGGGATAAAGACTCAGAGCGTAAATAGCCAACAGCACTGGTGTCCACACCGTTATGCTCTATGAGAAGATGACCAGGAAACCAGACGAAGATTCCTGCTCCCCTGTATGTGGCCTACAGATGTTCACAACAGCTCTCCTACTGAAAATAGCTGAGTGCCAGGTGTGGGAAGGATTGGTCTTTAGGTGGGAGACGAGGGTATTTTACAGGAATAAGGAGGGGGCTTAGCATTTCTGAACCTGAAAGGTGAAATAGAGCTGATCATAATCATTGTGGGTTTTTTTTAATTTCAGGAACGAGATATTGAACTGGAACTAGGAGATGATTATATTTTGGATCTTAAAAGTAAGGACTTGCATGTAATAGTTATTTTAAATTGCCAGTTACATGTAAACTGTTTCAGAAAAGTGTGAACGGGCTATGATGAGCACAAGTCTTCCAGAACTTTGTAATTTAATTTCTTAAAAGATGAAATTTCTGGTAGTTTTCTGTCATTTCAGGATAAAGGATTATTTCTGTAGCTTTCAGAGCACATAAATGTTGAGCCAGGTTGATATTGTTAGCAGTCTATTATTCATGCCTTTTTCCTCTTATTTGTTTCATTTTTGTTCCTTCTGTGCTCACTTCATCCCGAGGTACTGATACACCTTGGGAAGTGCCTGGGGGGTAAAATCTTTGATAAGCAGGTGGCTTTGCTTACATTGTGTCGAATTACAGAATGGCATGACTTGCTTGAGTTATAACTCATTTTGGACACGTGGTGCTTGAAGATACTAAAAACTACAAACATAACTTTCTTTTTTTTTTTTTTTTAACTTTAGAGTACTGGGACATAATGAATTCATCCGAAAAGTATGATAAGATACCTGAGATCTGGGAAGGCCATAATGTAGCTGATTACATTGATCCTGACATCATGCAGGTTTGTGTCACTTGTTAAATTACATGATTTTTATTCTTTTTTAATGTGACCACAAGAAGATACAGGCACAACTTTTAGCTGGTTCCATGGTGTGATGCTCAATACTTTGGTCTATGACTCAAGCACCACTTTTGACTCACCTGCCTGTGTTGCCACTATTTCTTTTATACCCACAAGCCTCCCCATCCGCAGTCACTAACAGCTTGCTAAGTGTTGTGGAGACCTCAGCGCTCTGCCTGTTGTACGTGCCATTCATCCTCTTCCCAAAGAGACCTTGTACTTTCTCAGGCTCTTGCTCTGCTCTCCTCCGCTCATCTCAGCAGGCAGCCTGCCTTTTTGAAGAATGTACAGCCCTGGATGTCAGCACTGTTCTCACACAGGTGCTTCTTGTCGGCAGTATTCTGGGTTCAGCACCACTGGTTCTCAGGCCTGGTTCCTCCTCCTCTTCTCCAGAGTTTTGCTTTGTCACCAGTGTTTCCCTCCTGTTTCAGTCCTTCCCGTTTGCTTTGTCTTAGAATATGAGTGTCTGCAAGTTTCTCTCACTTTTAAAAAACAAAAATAACCTGGGTCCTCCTTTAGTTGCTACACTGTCTTTTCTCAGTCAAGATTCTTGGAAAACAGAACCTCATAAAAATATTTGCCATCTAAATGTCCTCATTTTCTTCTCAGTTTCCAAATGGTACCTTTAATTTATACTTTTAATCTCCAGGTATCAAGGGCATGAACCCTAACGTAAGCCTCTTTCACACTTGCCCTATTTTTTCCACTTTTGAAGTAGTCCTTGTTCTCTGTTGTCTGATTTTCATCCTTGTTGCCATGGTTTTAGTCTTCTGCTTTAAACATCTCTTACCACTCTCATCCTATTGTCTGTACTCCCACATAATGAGAAGTGATATTGTTCTCTTTCTAACTCATCAGTTGTACCTCTTGCTTTCATCTTATTGCACAGCACCTGTTACCTCAGTGTGGGTTCTGGGTGGCCTGTGATTGGCAGGCCAGGCCCCCCTTAGCCTCTGCCCCCACACTGTCACATAAATAGTGATGTAGGCACAGTGGACTGCTGGATTCCTGCCAGTTTATTTGTTGGATAATGATGTATGTGCATATATTTTTATTTTTTGTTGATTTTAGAGAGAAACATTGTTATCTTGTTCCACTTATTTATGCATTCAGTGGTTGATTCTTTGTTTATTTTTTAAAAGATTTTATTTATTTTTAGGAGAAGGGAGGGAGAAAGAGAGGGAGATAAACATTGATGTGAGAGAGAAACATCGATTGGTGGCCTCTCAAATGTGCTCCAACCAGGGACCGAACCTGCAACCTAGGCATGTGCCCTGATCGTAAATCAAACTGGTGACCTTTAGCTTTATAGGATGGTGCCCAACCAACTGACCCACACTGGTCAGGGCCAATGGTCGATTCTTGTGTGTGCCTTGACTGAGGAAGACACAACTTTGGCATATCGGGGCAACACTAACCAACTAAGCTACCCATCCAGGGCCTACATACATGTTTTTTTTGTTTTTTTTTTTTTTTTTAAATTTTAACTGTACAGCCGATGAGGTTGTATTTGGAGATGGCATTAGGATGGTTAAGTGGAAAACTGTAGTACAAGATCAGTGCAGGTTGGTGATTTAAGTTCTTCAAGAATGTCTTCCCTGTATCTGCTAGGAGCGAGGAGACTAAGGGAAGTGCTTTCTGTCTGCACATTTTAACCACAGTGTGTGCACTCGTTGATTTTAAAGAAGAAGACACAGCCCTGAGCAGTTAATATGCTGTAAGCTCAGTGTTCATGCAGTCTTCATTTTCTTTCCAGAATCTTTGCTAGGAGGTCAGTTCTGGCACATGGATGAGGCTGACATGAGACAACCCTGGCACTCATTGCGTACTGAAAGGCTTAGGAGAAACCTAGTTCTCAGAACTCCTGCACTTATAAGATTTTCATTGTTGATTTTGTTTACCTGTGACTCTTTTTAAAGAAATTAGAAGAGTTAGAAAAAGAAGAAGAGCTAAGAACAGCTGCTGGAGAGTATGACAGTGAACCGGAAAGTGAAGACGAAGAAATGGTGGAAATCCGACAGCTGGCAAAACAAATCAGAGAAAAAAGGAAGTTGAAAATTCTGCAGTCCAAAGAGAAGGACACACAGGGACCCAGAATGCCAAGAACTGCTAAGAAGGCAAGTTTTGTGTCTTTTCAAGGAGGTGTGACTCATTTCTTTGCTAGTCATTGGATAGTCATTGCTAGATAGAACAGTTTTACCTGTGTGCAGCTGTAACATTGTACATACTTTGTTTTGCTGGTATGTACTGACTTTTATGGTAGGTTGAGTTGAAGATCTTCTGATTATTATGCCTTTTCTTGGTGATTTTCAGAGTTTATGAGATCTCATAATTTATGATTTGTAGCTCTAAAGCAAGCCATGAATTAACATGTTCTTATTTATTTTATTAGTCCAGACTGGTGTTTCACAATTTTCAGAAACCTAACCCAGTCATAAATCTGAAGGCGATTTATTGCCTTGTGAACTGTTCAGACCTACTACCACAGATTAGGCTCCAATGGGTCAGTGAGTCAGGCTTTCTTTTCCAGCTCTCAGCTCTGTCTCTAGGCATCTTCTCCTACTCATGCTACTCATGGTCTCGTCAGGGTAGCAAGTGAAGTTAGGTCCTATGGTCATCTCAGAACCTCAGGGCATGACAGAAAGTAGGGGGTCAGCTCCCCAAAGAAAGGATGATGTGCAGAGCAGTTAAAGTGTAGTGGGGCAGGAAAAAAAATGACTACAGCACATACGCCTCATGGATATTCCTGTGCTTGACCTGTTTTTAGTGATGGTGAGTAGTTCTTGGCAGGTGCAGTATCCCATGGTGCTTGATGGGCCTGTGGGGATGCTGGCCTCATAGTGTGTGTTAAGCGACCTCTGCCTCAGTGACTTTATCGGCATGCAAGGAATCCCCTGCAGTGTTGTGCAGAATCCAGAGATGATGTATACACTGTCCTACACGTGGCAAGTGCCCAGGAAGTGTTATTTTTCATAGGATTTAGTGAGCTGTTAAAAACATCATTATGAAGCCAAATAAAAAATGTAATTTATAAGAGAGGTATATCATAGATCATTATAAAAGGCACGTTTTCCCTTGAGTTTAACATTTCATCAAACTGATTTTGCTTAAAATAAATAACCTTTTCCCTCTTTTTCAGGTTCAGCGGAAAGTCTTGGAGAATGAGATGCGCAGTCTTGGTGTCAACATGGATGATAGTGACAATGTGAGTGTGCACAGGTGGTCTCAAGTACTTTGTAGTTGGGCACAGCTGTGTCCTAGAAAACCAGGGGCTCAGAAACCAATAGGATCACAGAGTTGATTTAAAAAGAAATTAGAACCTCCTGGTTGAGGGCGGCATGCATTGTCACACTATTGTGATTTTCCTCTCGGGGAAGAGGTTGGGCATTTGGCTCAAGGGGCCATGCTTTTGGTGCAGGATGGCATTGCCAGACTCAGTTCTTGCTGTTCCCACTTGGGAACACCTTGCCCATGCCATCATCCTTCATTAGAACTCATCCCTGTGGGCAGATTCCCTGGATGTCACTCTGCTGTCCTCTTTAGTTGATGTTCAGTATGTGAGGTGCCTGCATTGCATTTTCATTTACTCTTTTTTTGCTTTTTGTCAATGTTGTTGTATTTGTATGTACATTTTTTGTTTTAGGCTGATGCAAAATTCTGAAAATTTCGAAAACTAGAAAAAAATCACTTGTGATAGCATACAAAAATGAACTAGGATGCCATGTGGTGGATACCTTTTTATTCAATGTTTATGCAGAGGGCTTTCATCTTTCTGTTTATTTCTTTGAAATCTGTTATACCCACATGTCACACCCTGCATCTACTTTTTAATGTGCTTCAGGCTCTTTTGATTTTAGAGGAACTGAGTAAAAAAATTTAGTCTCTTCATGTTAGGCCTTTTAAATGGCTTACAGTTCACTTGTTGCCTCAAAGAACGTAAGGTGATATGTAAGAAATACACAATAAAAACAGAAGGATTTATGTCAGTGAAAAATACAAATTGGAAATGTTAGAACAAATTTATGTCATCCATACTACATAGTTTTTTTCCTTGAATTGGTGAATTTTGGTGACTAAAGTCTTTATTTGATGCTTTAATTAGCTTTACTTTAGTTATCAAATAACCATGAAGTGCTGTTGAGTCTCTCAGCTGTGAGAGGAAATTAGGCTGCAAATCGTTCAAAGCTGTTTTTCTGGAAGCCCAGTGATTAGAAGGCATTTCAACTACCTTTTAGAATTCCAGGTTGGTTTTTTGTTGGTGAGTTATTCATATACATCTTTGTATAAAAAAGAACTTTTTCTTTTTAAGATTTTATTTATTTACTTTTTTGAGAAAGGGAGAGAAACATCAGTGTGGGAGAAATACATCGAGTTGCCTCTCTCATGCCTCCCACTGGGGACCTGGCCTACAACCCAGGCATGTGCCCTGACCGGGATAAAACTGGTGACCTTTCCGTTTGCAGGCTGGCACTCAGTCCACTGAGCCACATCAGTCAGGGCAACAACTTTTTCATATTTTGGATTATTTGCTCAGAATAGATTCCCAGAACCAGAGTAATGAAGTCAAAGAGTAAAGTCTGTTGAAGTTTCTTTCCAGGAGGCTTTGGTTGATTTGGATTTTCATCAGCAACAAGTTGAGAGAGCATCCTGCTCACGTAGAGTCTTAGTTTAACATACCTATGTAGCCTCTCACATTTGGAGGCTTAGTGAGTGCTGGGCTTACTGTCTGCATGCCTTTGAGGGAACTAGATCATCCTTATTTCAGGACAAGTGGGGAGGGTGAACGCTGCACCCACCACCAGTGGAAGCAGAGGTAACAACTGGGGGTGCTACAGAATAACCCGTCAGGGGCCACCTGTATGTCTTTACTGAACCTCGAGGCTGATCTTTCTGATGATCATCACGGAATTTAGATGTATAACCCAAAATGGAGGAGTAAAGAAGAGAAAACTCCATGTCTGAAATTCAGGTCGTGATGCTAGGCTAATGATCTAGGTTAAGTAAGAGAAAACATTGCTGAATGGTCGGCTTAGCTCCAAGTAATGTTTTCCAGTGGAATACGGTTAGCTTCGTAACAATGCATCCTTGTTAAGTGAAAAACATATGTGACCAATAATTAATGTGACATTAACTATGTGTATTTTAAAGATTTTTTTAGGTTATTTGACAGTGGCTTTGATAAAAGTCCCTGAGTGTCCTTTCCCGCAATTGGAGTGATTTCATGTTTGTTACTAAGCCTGAAAGCCAGGCTTGGATCCTGAAATGTGTTTTTTGTGCTTTTCAGGCCCATTATGCAATCCAGGCCAGAAGGTCACGGAGTGTCACTAGGAAAAGGAAGCGGGAAGACTCTGTACCCCCCACATCTATTGCCCGGAGTCGCAGTTGCTCTCGAACCCCACGTGATGTGTCTGGTCTTCGGGACACCAAGGTTAGTCTCTGTCATGTGCAGTTAGTAACAGGAGGGCCTCTCCTTTTAGCTACACATGCACTCAGGGCAAAGTCCCCTTCTCCAGCTGTCATTTGGAGCAGGGCTTTTCAGGTGGGAGTTAGCTGTGTGCCGCACACTGAGAGCTGCCCTTGGGCCAATTCAATTGGGTGTCCCTGGATCTGTGCCCTGATTACACCACTCCTTCGTGGTGTCCTCTCAGGGTAAACAGAAGCATGGTGTCATATGGCACTGAGCCTACGTCCCAGCCATTTTGGACATGCTAAGAAATGGTCCCAGCTTTGCCTCTCGAGGCCTGGGGCCCTCACCCACAATTAGCCATGCTGGGTACCAGCCAGTCTGTTTTGGTCAGTCTTTTGGGAAAGACACTCTGGATGTATATATACTCTTGCTGAAACGTCTTTTTATTTAAACACAAAAATTGTTAGTTTCAGCATTTTAAATCTTTAGGTAAAGGAGAAAGTCTGTATAAATGGGTGCACGGTCTATTTCATGGAAGCCTGAGTTTTTCATTCCATGATGCTATCTCCATCTAGAAATCTGGATTTTAATATCAACATTGCCATTTGTTAGATGTGAGTAGTACAGTCTCATGGGTCCAAAATATGAGGGGTTTTTTGTTTGTCCAAGAGGGAGTTAGAATAGGTACACTCTAATTTTCCACTAAATATATCTGGTCCTTATAGGTATAAAACTTGTCTGGCCATAATCTTCTTCCTGCCTTCATATACAGGTATTGGTTGAGTTTCTGCAGGTATTGTGGTGGGTCCAGAAGAGCCATAAGTGAGATTTACCTGGGTTTCTCAACACAGAACAGGCCTAGACCATACAGACAATTTTTTTTAAATCCTCACCCAAAGATACCTGTACTGATTTTAGAAAATGGAAGGCAGGGGAGAGAGAGAAACATCAATGGGAGAGAAAAATGTTGATCGGTTGCCTCCCGTATGCACCCCGACCCAGGACCAGACCTGCAACCCAGGCATATGCCCTAAGAATCAAACTGGCGACCTTCTGGTATATGGGATGATGCTCCAACCAACTGAGCCACCCAGCCAGGGCAAGACAGACTCTTATCAGGCTCATGGAAATTTGGTCTTCAGTGACTAACGTGTTTTACGTTTTCTCCTTTGTAGATGGTGAAGAAAGCCAAGACCATGATGAAGAGTGCTCAGAAGAAGATGAATCGCTTGGGGAGGAAAGGGGAGGCAGACAGGCATGTGTTTGACATGAAGCCCAAGCACTTACTCTCTGGGAAGAGGAAAGCTGGTAAGAAGGACAGGAGATAGTGTCCTTCTCAGCTGAAGCAGTTTGGCTAGACTGCTGTTTGTTTCTTGATTTGATATGATATGGTTTCACAAAGTTGGAGTCCAGGATCTATAAACTCCAAGTGATAGTGAAATAACTAAAGCGCCTGTTGCTTTCCTCAAAACTGTGGTTAACCCTTAACGATACAGGTGTGAGAAATTGTTATCACTGCATAATTTCATGAATACTTTGAGTAGACTGGTTTCTGCATTTAATGGACTCTTCTTGATTGCATCATATTTGCAGAACTGGAAAGATTTATTGGTGTGACTATTGTTCTCTTCAGCAAGAGGGAACTTTGGTTTGGTTCCCTGCGTGTGAAGAGTCCTTTCTTGCCCTAGGCTCCACTTTGTGGCTGTGGGCAGAAGGCTGCCAGCCCTGCTTTGCAGACACAGCTTATGGATATGTCAGATGCCACTGTCAGATGCCAGTCTTTTTGTACAATGTATCATTGTTATCTGTCTTCAACTATTTTATCCAAAATAAACTTCTGAAAGAAAGTAGTTTTGATTATTTGGTGTGTTTTTTTTTGTTGTTTTTGTTTTTGTTTTGAGGGGGTAGTTACAAATTACCATCAATTTGACCAAATAAAAGGCAGGGGAGCTTTTTTTTTTTAAAGCAGAAATACTTTGTTGTGGAGTAAAGTGTAGCCTAAGGCAGGCACTACAGCAATTAAATGTGGACATCTGCTTCAGAAGTCCGTTGCTAAAAATCACATGTGTTGAGTAAAACACAAACGCCCCAACACTACCACAAAAGCACCTTTTGGGGGTCTGTTTTCGATTCTTTTACACGGATATCAATGTGAGGTACATGTTGGCTCAAAACCCTTAACACATTAGAACATTAAGTGTGTAAAACATCACTTCTTGATTACAAAACAGTACTGTTGTTACCACACAGTTTGTATGCTTTTAGCAAGTTCTCTTTGCTGACTCATGGAAGCACTTTCTAATGACACTTGTGTTGTGCACAACAGATTTCTAGTGTTTTGCAATATACAGCAGTCTCCTGAATAATGTTTCATTATGAGATGAAATGTTTCATTTCAATGGTTCATTATGGTATGAGCTTACTCTTGCTTACCTCAGTTAGCCTGTGTCAAAATTGGCTTTATTGCATACATGTTTCAATTAAAGTTGCAGAACTTGTTGATAATTTCAAGTGAGGACTTAGTATAATTCCATATATCTATGCTGGAAAGATTAAAGTAAGAGAAACTCAAACTCTTCTCAGGAAGATGGAGTAGGAAGCACCAGGACTTCCTTTAAAGAAGCACTGGCAGAACCTGTCTGTGTAACTAGTTTGGAACTCTGAAGGCTCCCCTCCAGGGAAAGTCTTGGTCAATAAATCACAATAATTTTGGTCAGCTTAGCCTTTGTGGCTTACTGTTTATGTGTTGCCCGCTTCCCAACAGGGGACTAAAAGCAGCAACCCAGGCATGTGCCCTGACCAGGAATCAAACCAGCAACCTTTCATTTTGTGGGATGACGTCCAAACAGTTGGACCACACTGGTCAGGGCTGGGATTCTATGTCGTGATTACTGATTGCTGCTTCTGATAGAAGAGGTAGACTCCCATTCTTACAATTCCCATAAGCTGAATCAAATTCAGGAAGTTGAAAGGGCCAGTGCCTTCTTTCTACTTCGTAGTTTTTCTTTTTTACCGCTTTTGGGGGACAGGCACTTAAGGATTAGGACTTTTAAAACCACCTGCTTGTTCTGGGGAATTTAGAAAGCATACATGCCCAAGCAAAGACATACTCAGAAGAGTGTAGGGGACTGGTTTGTTTTGGTTTGGCAAATGTGACTTAGCTCTGTATGGAAAACCTATAGAAGCGAGGTGGTGGGCAGGAGCCAGACCTTCAAACTGGGTTTTCCCATGGGAATCAGGCCTAGAACGTGCGTACAGACTGTTACGGCTTGCTCTTGCTAAAACTCCCTCACCCTGGTCTGAAACAGTAGATGTGTATTGTCTATCTTCAAGGTGATTTCCAAAGCCTGTGTAAATTTTCCCAAGGACAGAGCTAATCAGCTCTCCACCTTTCCCTTCTGCATGTATGTTATTTTCATTTCCTTGATTGTACCTAAAATGTAGACAATAATATTCTATGTAATAGATAATAAATCCTTTGATGTAAGACCTGAGAAAAACAATAAAAGCTTGTCTAGGCAAGGGTCAGGGCACTCTCCTCTTGAGAGAGTGGCCACGCCATCCCCCTTTTCTCCACAGGATTGCTGTAGCCTGTGCATTTGTTCTTGTCTTCAGTCACAACAGGCAGACTCTGCTGGCCAGAGTGTGCCACAGAACAGAACTGAGAAGCCCTTAAGTTTTTATCCTAGGCCAGCACAACAATCAAGAAAAAACAAACAAATCCAGCCACCCAGGTGAAGAGAAAACCTGATCAGCACATCATACAAGTCAAATGTCCAGTTTTCACAGCAACAAAATGAGGCATACAAATAAATAGGAAAGTATGACCTCCCCCAAAATGGTCCCTTTCAGGTAGAGTTAAAACAGCTGTGTTTTTTTAAATTAAATTCATTGGGGTAACATTGGTTAAGAAAAATATATAGGTTTCAAGTGTACAGTTCTACAAAAATCACCTGTATATTTTATTGTATGTTTACCACCCACAGTCAAACATTTCCTTACCATATATTTGGCCCCCTTTACAACTTCCACACTCACCTCTCCTTTTGTTGATTAACATACTGTTATCTGTATCTGAGTTTTTGTTCTTTTTGTATGTCTTGTTCATTTGTTGCTTTTTTATATTCCACAGATGAGTGAAATCATGGTTGTCAAATTTTTCTGACTTATTTTGCTTAGTATGATATTTTAAGACCCATCCATATTGTTGCAAATGGTAGCATTTCATCTGGCTGAGTAGTGTTCTATAGTATATATTCACCATGTCTTTGTCCACTCATCTATTGAAGGACACTTCGTTGTTTCCATGTCTTGGCCACCATGAATAATGCTGCAATGAACATAGGGGTGCATATATCTTTATGAGTAAGTGTTTTCAAATTTTCAGATAGATACCCAGAAGAGAGTCATGGTAACTCTTGGAGGAACTTCATCACTGTTTTCCATAGTGGTTGTATCAGGCTACATTCCCAACAGCAGTGAATAGCAGTTCCTTTTTCTCCACAACCTCTCCAACATTCATTGTTGATAATAGTCATTCTAACAATGTGAGGTGGTATCACACTAGTTTTGCATTTCATAATAGCTAGTGAAGTTGAGAATCTTTCCATACATCTGTTGGCCATTTGTATGTCTTCTTGGGAGAGGCGTTTGTTCAGATTCTCTGCCCATTTTTCAATTGGATTGGTTTTTTTTGTTAAGTTGTATGAATTTTTTATATATTTTGGATATTAACCCCTTATCAGGAGTGTAGTCTAGAAATACCTCTACTACTTGCTTGGTTGCCTTTTTTGTTTTGTTGGTGGTGTCTGTTGCTGTGTATAAGACTTACAGTTTAGTTTAGATACAGTCTCATTTATTTTTGCTTTTAATTCCCTTCTTTGAGGTCAAATTCATAAAATCTTCTCTAAGGCTGAGATCCTATGTTTTCTTCTGTGTGATTTATTGTTTCAGGCCTTATATTTAAAGTCTTTAATCCATTTTGAGTTAATTTTTATATATGGTCATAAATAGTCTAGTTTCATGCTTTTGCATGTGGCTTTCCAATTTTCCCAGCACCATTTATTGAAGAGGCTTTCTTTTTTCTCTACTGTATGTTTTTGGATCCTTTGTCAAAAATGTGCCCATACACGTGTTTATCTCTGGGCTCACAATTCTTTTCCATTAGTGTGTCTATTTTTCTGCCAGTACCACACAAAACAACTGTCTTAAAGATGCTCAAACAGCTAAAGGAAGACATGGATGTGGGAAAGACAGTGTGAACATAATAGAAACATCAATAGATATAAAACAAAGGTACCAAAAAAATTCTGGAGATGGAAAGTACAGGCAACAAAAGCAAAAGGAGACAAGTGGGTCTTGGTCAAATTTCTGTGCATCAAAAGAAATAACAGAGTGAAAAGACAACTTACAGAATGGGAGAAAGTATTTGCAAATATCTGTATGAGATTAATATCCAGCATATCTAAGGAACTCCTACAACTCAACTACAATAAATAGCTATTAAAAATGGGCAGAATGCTAGAATAGACAATTCTCCAAATAAGATAAACAAATTGCCAAGTTTATATAAAGATGCTAAACATCACTAATTATAAGAAATGAAAATCAAAGCCACAGTGAGTTTCCTTCCATTAGGATGACCACTATCAAAAGAACAGAAAACAAGTGTTGGTGAAGATTAAGGAGAAATTGGAACCCTTGTGCATTATTGATGGAAATGTAAAATGGTGCAGCCACTATGGAAAACAGTATGGAGGTTCGTCAAAAAGTAGAATATCATGGTCCAGCAATCTCACTTCTAGGTATATGAGTATATCCAAAAGAAATCAGCATGATTTCAAAGAGATAATATGTACTCCCATGTTTATTGAAGGATTATTCACAACAGCCAAGACATGAAAACAACCTAAATGTCTATTCTCAGATGGCTATGTACAGGAAATGTGGTTTATCTAAAATGAAATGTTAATCAGACGAAAAAAGAGGAGGAAATTGTGTGCTTCACAACAACGTGGATGGACCTTGAGGACGCTGCTAAGTGAAGTAAGTCAGAGGAGGACAAATACTATATGATCTTCTTTATAGGTGGAATCTAAGAAAAACTGACCTCAGATACAGAGAACAGAATAATGGTTGCCAGAGGTAGGGGTAAAGGGTGGGTGAGATGGGTGACAGAAGTCAAAAGTTACAAAATCCCTGTAGAAGATAGCTAAGCCATGGGGATGTAATGTATAGCATAGTGACTGTAGCTTAAAATACTGTATTATGTATTTGAAAATTGCTAAGAGTAAATTGCTAAGAAAGTTCTCATTATTTATATACCTGAATTTAAAAGCACTAACTTATTTTGTACTTTTGATTTGTCCTTGTATGTATCTGTCTTCCTTTGAAATAATTTTTATCCTACATTAGTCTGTCTACTGAGTTGAAAGTACTACAGTCTATTTCTATACTTGTTACTGTAGGGATTATATATATCCTTCTGAAACTCTGCAATTAGTTAAGATGAGCCTCTTTCCAGATTTCACATTTATCCAGCCTAAATTATATGTAGCTGAACTCCATGAGTACTGGGAGGATTTTATGACAAATCATTTCCTAGATTAAATGAAATTACTCCTAGATATAACAACAGTTTCAAAAAAGCAGCCTATACACATTAATAATGTCCTTCACTTTACAAACAGTTTACAGGTACATCTGAGCTGCTATTCTGGGTGTGGAACACATCCTCTTCACTAAGTTACGACTTGCTAAAGTAGTTGGAAGAAAGTCCTTATAACAATCCTGAATGTTATATACCTTTATCACTGATGTCTTTGATGGTGTTTATAATTACAAGGTTAGTATCAAAATTTAAGAAAGGAAGTAGGGGAAACAGGGTCTTGGGGTAAAAATCCTCAACTTCAGAGGCCCTCCTTTTCTGATGAGTATACTTTGCAATGACTCTACCTCAAATTAATGTGAGTGTGAGTGTGAGTGTGTGTGTAAGCAAATCCCTGCTCTCCGCCTTGAAAAAGTGGCTGATACCAGGACTCTAGCATGGAAAGTACACATGGGCCTGGGACATTAGATTGTGTCTAGAATGAAAGATGTGACCCAAAACTGATGGACAAAGGACAAAGAATACAGGAGCAGCTTAAATAGGCATCCTTAGGTCCATTTGGTGCAGTTAGAACATCAAAAGAATAATGATAGAAATGAATTGTAACAATTTTCTACAGTATTCATGAATTCCCACTGATACTTAAGTGAATATAGGGGAGAAAAAACTTCTTTTTAACTATTTTTTTCCATCTTCACCTGAAGACATACTTATTGATATCAGAGACAGAGAGAGGGGAAGAGAGGGAGGAGACAAATATCACTGTGTGAAACAAACATTTGGGTTGCCTCTTGCACATGCTCCAACCGGGGACTGAACCTGCAACCCAGATGGGCTCTGACTGGAAATCAAACCCGCAGCCTTTGGGTTTATGGGATGATGATCCAACCAATTGAGCCACACCAGCCAGGGCTCCAAAAAACGTTTTCTTTACAGAAAAAAATGAACTAATCAATGTAGAAAAAAGATAGAAAAAACTTAAATTACCATTTACAATTACCATCAAAATGACTGATTTAGTAAGAATCAGTGGATATTAAAATACTGCGGTAAAAAAAATTGAGAAGCAGGATTTTCACACAATTTTAAAGTATTACTTTACAATTATTTCTTAATCACAAAAGGGGAAAATACCCTTTTTATGAGAAGCCTGGCAGATATATCCTACTGAGGGGTCTAACTTTACATCACCTTTACAGTTATCTTTATGTGCCCCAAAATGTGATTGCCTGAGGAAACAATACTACTTATGTAACATTCTTGCCAAAAAGTTTAATCTGAATCTAGTTATGGGAAACAATGTGACTAATCAAAATAGGGAGAATTTTGTAAAATAATTGCTGTGCAGTCTTGAAGAATCATGAAAGACAAGAGGAGGCTGGGACACTGTTTAAGAGTCACGACTAATGCAGGTTGTTGATCCTTGACAGACTCATGGTGGGAGAGGGGGAGGGAGAGAGAATTTATGAAAGTCATAATTCAGAAAAATGGAGAAATTTGAAATGACCTATTTTAAATGCAAGTATTATATGTGCTAAATATCCTGTTGTGCTGCTTGTCTATGTTAGAATGCCCTCTTAGGAAGTATGTGTGCCAAAGTGCAGAGGGTAAGATGTCATTAGATCTGTACTAGATTGTAAAAGTTTCAACATGTACTCACAGTTGGTAAATCTATGTCAAGGGTATACAGGTGTTCGCTGTACTGTGCTTGCAATGTTCCTGTAGGTTTGAAGTTTTCCAAAATGAAAATTTGGAAGAAATAATCAATCCCCTCCATCATGGACCCTGCACCTGGGTGGGACAGACAGTAAGTAAATTCCATGTTATCTGAGCTGTTAAATAATAGAAAAACAGCAGGAAAGGAGGTTGAAGTACAGGAGAATTGGGTCACATCACATAATAGTCAAAGTAGGCATTACTGAAGTGGTTAATATTGAGCAGTCTCAAAAAATTGAGTGAGTTATGGATGTCTCTGCAAAAAGAATTTCCTAGGAATTTTAGTTAGAAGGAACAGAAAACCTAGGTGGGAGCAAGCCTGGTGTTCTCAGTGGGCTGCATGGAACAAGATAAGGGGGTGAGATCAGCGGGGTGGCCACGTCCTGGGGCCTGGAGGCTCTTGGAGGCTGTTTCCTGTGCATTTTGAAATGAGGTGAAGTACAACCACTGTAGCTGGCTGAGCAGATGTGGCTGTGCCACCCAGTGGGGGTGTCGTGAGGATGGCCTGCACTCAGAGGAGCAGGAAAGGGGTTTATTTCAAGGATTTACTAATTGAACATTTACTAAATTGAATATTCAATTTACTAATTGAATACACAGTGTGAGAAGGGGAGACCCCTGTTTAGACTGAGCAACAGGAAAGGGGGACTGAGGACGAGTAGGGGAGGGGTATCTGCCAGACTTGGTCTGGGATCCAAGTGTGGGAGATGTACTTTACATACACAAGAGTTGTCTTGAGCATGAAATGGGATTCCATGGAGATTTAAATCTGGGAGTCTAAAGCATGTAGATGATAAGTAAGTGTGAAAATGCAGAAAAATAATTTGTCAGGATAGTTAGGTGTCCGGAAATGTACACTCAAGTTCTCTGTGTAAAATGTGAATAGTACAGGTTTAGGGCTAAAAAAGCACTCAGCTGAGGGTGAGGAAGAGGTGTATCAGAATACTCAAACACAGCCCATCTGCCTGAAGGATTCCAGGGAACCCAAAGGTGGGTAAGCCTGGGGAGGGTAGACCCATCTGAGGAATGAAACCATCGGGCAGATGTCCACCAGGGAAAAGACAGGACAGCCTCCCAGTCATTCATCTGTGCCTGACACATCTGCTAGGGCCAAGTAAGAATAATGTGAATAGGTAGCTCAGATGGTTACAGCGTTGACTCAATACTGCAGGGTTCTGGGTTTGCTCTCCAATCAGGGCAAATATAAGAACCAACCAGTGAATGTACAAATGAGTGGAACAACATTATTAATGTTTTTCTTTCCCTTCCTCTCTCTACAATCAATAAAAATTTAAGAAAGAGAATAATGTGCCCTCCTTCCATCCACAATATTTTATTGCTTTTTTTCTCTTGATAATAAAGCTTTGGGGACAGAATGAACCTAAAAACCACCTCTGGCCCTTTCAGGAATTGTTTATGGTCTCCACTAGCTTTAAAAAGATGTGTGAGTTCTAAGGAGTTCATCAAGTCAAAGAGTCATCCTACTAAAGGTAACAGTGGAATATCTAACATTTGCTGAGCATTTACAAAGTGCTAAGTGCTGGTGTAAGGCCCCATTGTCCAGCACTGCAGCCACTAGCCACTGCAGCTGAGTAACTACTTATGTGTGGCTTTCAGCCTAAAGCTTCCTAGAAAACTTAACTAAAAATAATGTTATGAATGTACTTTGAAGCTATATAGCATTTATGTTTAAGCTACTATAGACAGGTTAACCTATTATTGTATTAAAATTTTAACAAACTAAACAACAAATGTCATTTTTAAAATATATTTACTTTTCAATGAGATTACTACTTATGACAATCTTCCCTGAAATTATGAATTAACTGTTCAGTTAAGCAGAAATAGATTCTTCTATTGAACTTATAATAAAACATTTAGCTGGTAAGAAACAAATTTTTATCTTTTTCATTATTATTACATAGCATTCAAGGATAATAAATCTTGAGGTTTCAAACCTGAGAAATCTATATAAGAGTTTTAAAAAGTTCATTAATCTAAGGTACAGTTTAAACATTAATATACACATATTCCATGCCCCAATTCCATTTAACACAAATATTAACCTTTCTGATAATCTCCCGTCCCCTTCACCCAATACAGCACAATGTTGTGGACCAGTGGTTCTCAGTGGGAGCACCTTGGCCCGCCAGCACACAGACACCATCTGCAGACATTGTGACTGTGATGGGGGGAAGGATGGGTACCAATGGTATTTAGTGGGTAGAACCCAGGGATGCTGCTAAATGTCCTTTAATGCATAGGATGAACCTCCACAACAAATTATTCAACAAAAACCAGTGGTAAAAAATCCTGTGCTAGGTATGACCCAATTTCCATTTTACAAATAGCCTGTCTGTCCCTTGCAATTCTGAGAACACAGACTTTTGAGAGAAGTCAGGACATACAGCATTTAATTACCTTGGACCCACTTCCCCTAGTTTAATATCTTAAAATGGAAAATTAATTTGAGATGTTTTGAAGTAGCTAAGCAAACAGTTTCTATCGCATGTTTTTCTGAACTATAATAAAAACTTAACGATACGTAAAGCACCTGGAAAATAAAGTGCTCTACAAATATTCTGGAACTGTTTAACTCAACAGATCGAAAATGAAGAGCTTCACTTATTTGTTCAAATTTATCAGAACTACGTATTTAGGTAGGTTAAATCAAGTTTAAAAAATAATCTCTCATAAGTGTCCTTCACAACTAGCAGGGCATATATGTTGTGTGTGTGATACAAAATTAAGTTAGTTGTCTTTTCTACATAAATTCTGGCTGTAAAATATCAATGTATCCAGTGAGAGTTTTAATGCAGAACCAAATTTTTAAAAAGTCATTTTAAGCTTATTAAGTAAAGAAATTTTTTAGTACTTTACTAATCAGTCATCTACACATTCACATTCTGTGTATTTTGTCATGGTCAACAAACTGATGCAAGTGACTTAAGTTATCCCACCACTTAAACAGAAAAGTCTCTGCAATAATTTGAAACCATGGAGTTATCTTAATTTCACCCCTGGTTGCCTTTTTCAACATTTCTTCCACTTCTTCCTTTGACACGTACATATAGCTTTTAATTTCATTGGGGTCTGGATTCAAAGTCACGTTTTTCCTCACAAACAAAATGTAATCTATTTCATGTTCTCCCCAGATACTATCAGACTGAGCCTTGTAATGAATTCGAGTCAGATAATTAATTTCTTCTGGAGGAACCTAGGACAAAAGTGAAACAGAAATACAAACATCAACAACAAAACAAGTAGTCTAAATTAACCTACCACATCTCAGTACTATTTTGAACAAGACCAACAGAGTTTTAGTTAGGACTTTTAAAATATTAACTTCCTATTGATGATATTTTACTATATAGTTTCAAGTATCTAAATTTTTTCCATAGGACCAAAAAATGTCAGCTGACTTACTGAAATACTGTTTAAAAAGCAGTCACTCAGCCCTGGCTGGTGTAGCTCAGTGGATTGAGCATGGGCTGTGAACCAAAGGGTTGCTGGTTTGATTCCCAGTCAGGGCATATGCCTGGGTTGCAGGCCAGGTCCCCAGTGGGGAACCACGTGAGTGGCAACCACACAATGATGTTTCTCTCCCTCTCTTTCTCCCTCCCTCCCTCTCTCTCTAAAAATAAATAAATAAAATCTTAAAAAAAAAAAAGCGGTCACTCAAACTGGAATTGTGACATTCTCCTTCACATCTCAATATTACTTTTTGGGAGGAAAAAAAATTTACCATTTAACTAGATGAGAGAGGGGAAGGGAGATACTTTATTTATTTAGGTTTTATTGAAAGGGGACAATGCTGGGTGTGGGGGTAGGGAGATGATTTCAATTCACTCAGAGTTGTAGATCACATTCCTAAGAATTTTCACAATAAAATATTCATCTTCGATATGATCAATTATAAAAATACTCAACTTTATATACTGATTAATAGATCAATCCATTTTGGTACTGAGTAGTTTGGTAAATGTTGACAAACAATATTAAGACATCAAAATTTAAATAATCTTCATTCGAGGTGCTTTTGGGGGGTCAATAAATCAAGAGGTTACAAAGCAGAGACCTACACTTGAATTTAAAATTTTACTGAAAAACAGTAAAGACTGTTTTAAAGAATGTTTAGCCCTGGCCGGTGTGGCTCTTTGGATTGAATGCTGACCTGTAAACTGAAGGGTCACCAGTGTGATTCCTAGTCAGGGCACATGTTTGGGTTGTGGGCCTGATCTCCAATAGGGGACAGGCCAGGAACCCATTTGGGAGTATGCGAGAGGCAACTGAAGGATTATCTCTCATACATTGATGTTTCTCTCCCTCTCTTTTTCCCTCCCTCCCCCTCTCTCTAAAAGTAAATTTAAAAATCTTTAAAAAAATCCCCAAAACAGAATGTTTATATTTCACCTTGTATGTTTGGTTGTGCAAACCTCATTACCTGTTCCATGGGAATTCCCAATTCAGCCTGTAAACGCCTCTGTGCTGCTCGCCTTACTCCAATCGCATCATTTTCTTCAAGCTCTCCTGGGTTACTTAGGGGATGACTACAACAAGTATTGGTAAAACAACCTGGAACACATTAATATAGATATAGGTTAACTTTTCTTCAAAGTAGCCCTAAAAGGTCAAGAAAACCCCAAGTTTTAAAAGTAATAGACAAATTAGCCCTGGTGCAGCTCAGTGGATCAAGTGCCAGCCTGTGAACTGAAGGGTCACGAGTTCAATTCCCAGTCAGGGTACATGCTTGGGCTGCGGGCGAGGCTCCCAGTGGTAGGTGTGCCAGAGGCAACCATATGCTGATGTTTCCCTCTTTCTCTCCCTTTCCCTTGATCTAAAAATAAATAAATGAAATCTTTTAAAAAAGTAATATAAATATTAATCAAATGATTATTGAGGATTTCTAAATTAGTTACAATGGACTATTATAACAAGGAATGAATATATTATGCTTATATAAGTCTACCCACATTAATCTTAAATATTAAACAGAGTGTTACTCTCTAATGTAATTTTTCTCTTGAAATTAAAGCTTTCATATTAAAAGTTCTTTTTTCAGTATACTTTATAGTTCAGCAGTTTCAGTTCCAGTGTGAATTTAAGCAGCCCAACCTCAAGGCCCCAGCCAATGCTGATCACACACACACAGGAATTCAGCTGACAAAAAACAAATGGCCAACTTATGGACACTGACCAAGAAAATCTCTATCAGGACCAGCAAGGGCACTGCCTGCATGTCCACAGTCCCTTCCTGATCTCTTTGTTGTACTTTCTCTCTCCTTCCCCATAAAAACCTCTGACTACACTGAGATGTTAAGATGGGCTTTGGATTGAGAATCCTCCATCTCAGGTGGCTGGCACCTGAATAAACTTCTTTCCTTTTCATCAGCATCTGCCTCACAAGTTTGGCTTTTGTTGCAGCAGGCAACCGAACCTGGGTTTGGTTACACTATCAGTCATCATTTTGTGAAACAAATATGTGTAGGTAAGTTCTTTATTATTGCCTTTCAAAAATTATTTATTGCTTTTAAAGAGAGATAGAAGAAGAGAGGTGGGGAGACAGACAAACAGAGGGACATCAATTTGTCATTCAACTTATTTATGCATTCACTGGTTGATTCTTGTACGTGCCCTGACAGGAGACTGAACCTGCAACCTTGGTGTATCAGGATGATGCTCTGACTGACTGAGCTACCTGGCCAGGGTTATTAATGTCATCTCAACCAAAAAGATGAAGATGTGTGTAAGATAAAGATTTTCTTTTTAATCCTCACCTGAGGATTTGCTTACTGATTTTAAAGAGAAAGGAAAAGGGGTGGGGGGAGGGAGGAGAGATCAATGTGAGAAAGAAACACATATCAGTTGTTTCCTGTACTTGCCCTGACCAGGGATCAAATCCACAACCTTGTAGAGTATGAGATGACATCTCAACCAACTGAGCCACCCAGCCAGGGCAAGGTACAGATTTTCTAAATATACACATATATCTAGTAGTTTTTATTTTTTATTGTTACTTTATTAGGTTGCAGTCATTGTATAAGCTTATTTTACGTAGAATATGAAATTATGTTATTCACAGGATTTCCCTTTTTTGACAATAGCTAACCAAAAAGTTCCAAGTGGCAAAGTCAAATTAAATATAGTTCCCAACAAAATATTGTACATTAGGCCACTAACCTGGAAAAGTAATTTTAGCATCTGATCTCTGTTGTAGCAGGAGCTTATTTTCAGTGTTGAATAAGAAGACACTAAAAGCTCGATGCAATAATCCTGAAAGTAAAAGCAATACTATTAATTTAGCTTTAAAATACCACTTATGTGCCTAATTCTCTGCTTAGGATTTAGGATATTAGTAACTTGCTGGCATTTGTTTTTTTTCCATTTTTCCATTGTCTTTTACTTAGTGAGTCTCTGCAAAGTTACAATGGAGAAGAGCTCTGGAATATCAGTAAGGAAGTTGGTCACCAAGTGAAAGAAATGGTGATCTGTTGGCCAGTCGGCTGATGAGCCTCCCCTCTTGAGCAGACTGGAAAGGCATGTGCTTCCTTTTATGATAACTTGTCTCCTTCTCCATTCACCCAAAAAAAAAAAAAAAAAACCCCACCCGAAAAACAGTACTATAGCCTTGATGAGTGCTATTCTGCTAAGATTAGGTTATTCCCTTTTTTATAAACCAAAATAATCCTGAACAAGCTGAGTAAAAGACATGAGTGGAAAGAAACAGCTGTTTGGCAGAGAAAGTAGCAAAACGGATTTTACTATTACACCCTCAACTAACTGGAACCAAAGATGAGGACATGATTAAAGATCACACCTTTACCAACATACTTTTCTCAGCTACCCTGAGATGCCTAGGCAAGTCACTTTCTCAGAGTATTTTAAAACAGTACCTTTCTTGATGTTTTCATTCAGGTGACAATTCTTTTTGGTCTCAGCTCCAATTTTATTGTCATTTTCATCAATAAGAATACACATCTCTGCCAGGAGCTGAACCTGTTGCTTATCGAGATTGTCAGTGTTGATTTCAGGCATCGTTACTAAATGTCTGATCTGTCCTAGATTCCTAAAAGAAATGAGAAGAAAGGTTATTACATCACATTTCTGTAGCTGTCATATAAACACAGTGATGAGTCAATTCTGAACCCACGAGCCCAGTAGGCAAGTAAACCATTTCAAAGGGTAAGCATGGTGCTTACTGCTGGCCTTCCCACCTCTGAGTCTTCATGTTTCAGCCCCATCTTGGCCACCATTTCTCACACAGGCCATCAGTTGGCCTTCCATCTTAGCCATTCTCAATGCTGTCCTCTAAATTCTTGTCCTGTGAGACCCTATGCAGCACTTGACAGTCAATCCTCTCCTTCTGTACACTTGACTTCCTTAGGTGTTTGTCCATCTATAATGTAGCCCCAATCTCACTTTTCATCCTACTTTTCAACATTTCTGTGTACCCATATTATATATTACATACATAAGTATGGTAACCATTACCAGCTCAAATGCGTTGCCATTCCCTCCTACATAGCAATCTTTGTTAAAATCCATTTTTCAACATCCAATTTATGTGCCCAACACTAACGAACCTTTTCTTAATATCCCAGTAAGATTTAACCCAATTTTTTCAGCCAGCTCCCAATAAGGTTGTGACTGCACCACTCCTTGGCAGCCTAGACGCAGACGCTGGCTGCGTGTGAACTGTTCCAAGGAAACTGGAATTTCACTCAATTTTCACAAACCATAAAATATTTCCTTCTCCTCCAGCCCCACAAACAATTAAATGTGAAAAAACATTCTTAGCTCACAGGACATAACAGGCAGTGGAGCCGCATTTGGTTCCCAGGCTGAGGTTGGTCCCTCCCTACCAAAGCTTACAGAGACTTCCGTGCTTAGTTCCCGGGATTCTCGGGGACCCGCCCTAGTCTGTCCTCTCGGAGCTCTCCACCTCTAGTCTCTCCCCCTCCGGTCTCCAAGGAGCCCTCAATCTGTCCTTCCTTCGGGAACGCCCCGTCTCGCCCCTAGGGGACCCCCCCCCCCCCGCCCCTAGTCTTTCCCTCACAAGAATCTGCTCCCCTCCCGCCCCCCCAGCTCTCTAAGGAATCCGGGGAGATCTCCAACTCTCTCCTCGGGGACCCCCTTCCAGGAGCCTCTTTTCTCCCCTCGGGGACGCCCAGAACCTGAGGCCAGGACAATCCACGGGCTGCCGCTCCGTCGCACACGCCTCCCACTGCCGCTGCCCCACGGTCCAGGCTCCCCGGGCTGCCCGCCCAATCATCCGCGCCTGTGCCAGAGCGCTCCACATGTCTGCAGGCCAATCGCGCTCCGGCCCAACTTTGACGTCACGGTCGCGCGATGGCACCACCCCCGGCTCGGGCAGGGTATCCTCGGTGGACAGAGGGTCGAAAAACCTTCTCCACGAAGAGCGGTGGGGCTTCTACTCCGCCTCTCGTGCCCTTCCACTGAGGAGCCACCTGACGAAACGCTGCCTTAAGTACCTTGTCGCCAGCGTGCGGGCTGGGCTGCGTGGAAGTGGCCCGTGGGCGTCGGCGCCGAGGCGAGGCCTGGCGCCTGCGCATTGGGAACCTGCGCACTGAACCTGATGTGCTGCACCGCTCGCTGAGGTCGTCTCCGCGGGTTTAGGGCTTGAAGGTGTCGTTAGAAGTCACTGTTAATGTAGTAACTTGAGGGCCACATGTTCCGAGTTACATTCTTTGGAATCGTTGAAGAGTTTATCTCCAGTGAGAAATTTCTGCAAGTCCTAAAGTGGGTATGTTATCAGGGACAGTTCAGCAGGGCTGAGCGTTGAGGGCTGCCTCAAACTGGGCAGTTTGAATCTTCTGCGCTTGAATAGGAGTCTGTGGGTGGCAGTCATTTACTTATCCATATATTCATAGAAGGTTATATGTTAGTTATACTGAAGCAGGAGACAGCATAGGAAGAACTCTGAGACTGCAATACTGTCACTGGCCAGCATTTAGCACGCTGGTTGCCAGAAAATGCCTTTTAGGGATTAGGTAGAATGAGTAGTAAACCGAGGCAGGGAGGAGGAAGGAGACAAGTCTCACATGCTAACTCAGCAGTCCTAAGCCTGTTCTGGTAATATTGCCAGGTGTTTCAATATCACAAGAAACACTATATTAACAAGAAAGAAAGCCTTGAAACTGCTTTCATCCCAAGGCCTGAATGTGGGAGAGGGTCTTGGGACCCAAAGAAAGAGCCCATAAATAACTTTGGTTAATTGCCTACCTCTGGTCACTATCTGTTTTAGGAGGGAGTCCCTGATGCTCACAGAGAGAGCCCATAAATAACGTTGGAAATCGCCCCAATTTTAACTGTCAGGTATTTGTTTTACAAGATGACCAAATGGAGTATGGAGCAAGATAGAATTTGGGCTAACAGACCCCTACACATACCTAAGTTTGGGTAGTCACATCCTCCCAGGAAAGCTGGCGCCACATTTACCCATTAATCAATATGTAACTTTTTCCCTCCTATCCCACCGACTATTTAAGTCTGGAGAACAAAGGACTTGCTCTCTCTCTCTTGAGGGCTCAGGATGCTCTGGCTCTCAGAGGCTCAGGGGGCTCTTGGCTCTCTGGCCTCAGGCTGCCCAGGGGCTTGCCACCCTGGTCTCCAGCCACTCTTGCTTTTCTTACCCTGCTTTGCTCTGAAACTTTGCCTTTCACCTCCTAATCTACCCAGTCCTGTTCTCTTCCATGGAAGCGAGCCACTAATAAACTGATTACATACTACTAGATTTGCTGATATGAAATTCTTTACATGCGTCAGCAAGAATCAGGTCTCTCCCGTCAACAATATTTTTTAAATTTATTTTTCTTTAAAAAGAGATTTTATTTATTTTTAGAGAGAGGGAAGGGAGGGGGAAAAGATAGAGAAAAATCAATCAGTTGCCCCACTTTTCTACCTGGACCAGAACTGAACCACAACCCAGGCCTGTGCCCCAACCGGAATCGCCTGCACTTTCGCTTTGCTGGACGATGCCCAACTAACTGAACCACACTGGTCAGAGATATGTCAGTAATACTTTAAAGCAAACTACAGTGTGAAATTACCTTTTAATGTTTAAATACAAAGTATATGTAATTGAAATGAAGCTTTGTCTAGGACTAAGCATTGCTAAAAGGGTTACTTAAAATAGAGTCGGGAGGCTTTTAAAGAAGTGGGGGCCAATGCACATCTTGTCCCTCAGTCCTCAGAGCTGCTATTAGGTTGCTAAACTCAGCTCAAGGCTGAGCCATAAACAACATACTGTAACCACGTTGTGTGGACACATATGAACTTGTTAAAAAACAAAACTCAGCTTAGTAAATTTGAAGATTTATTTCGCTTTATTAAATAATTCATGAGTTTGGCAGTATTCCATCTAGCAACTAGCAGGGTGGACCCAGGAGTTGTACAAAATGGAAGGATTTGATAGGAAGAAGTGTGGGCAAGGGAGCTACTAGGGGAAGAAAAGAAGGGCTTTTGTTGGGGGGTAGTCAGGACATCTTTGGGGGAAGAGAAGGGGAAAGGTTTTTGTTATGTAGACTATCTATTCTCTCAAAGGGGTATGGAGATGGTCCCTATGATAGATTATCTTACTGGTGCTGGACCAGAAAATTCCATACTTGGTTGATTAAAATTATGTTTCTGGGACAGGCTGAAATTGTAATGAAATCGGGTATTAGATCTAGGTTTGTTTATCATGGGCTTTTACATTAGTGGCAATTGGGGCCTGTGATTTTTTTTATGTTTTAAATTGTTATTGAATTTATTGGGGTGACATTGGTTAATAAAATTATATACTATAGGTTTCAAGTGTACAATTGTGTCATACATCATCTGTGTATGCATTGTGCGTTTACCACCCAAAGTCAAATATTCCATCACCAAATATTTGAGCCCTTTTACTACCTCCCCAGCTAGCTAGTCATTTATCTCAGGTTTACATCTAAATTCCTCTTTTTCATTGATCTGCTTTATTTCTCTGGTATTGCTTTCTCTGTTAATAATTGTTTTTGGTAATCTTGATGTTTATCTTTTCTAAATGAACTTTAGAATCCACTTGTGGAGTCCTCTTGGCTTTCTGGCCAAACTGGCCCTTCCCCGTGCCCCCCCCCCCCCCGCCCCAATCATCTGTTGGCTTTTTAATTGGTCTGAGTGTGGTTTTATATAATTTTTGCAGATGGAGAATTTACTCTTAGTTTTTCATATCTGTTTCCCATTCAGCAAGGTATTTTACATAAACATTTCCCATAGTATCTTCTCAGGAGAGACCCCCTTTCATCTCAGAAGGAGTGGTGGCATGTCAGATGCCAGTACTAAATTATTTCTTTTTGTACAATGTACCATTACTGTCAATTTGGCCAAATGAAAAGGGGTGGGGATCTTTTATTTTTAAAGCAAAAATACTTTGTGATGGAGTAAAATGTAGCCTAAGCAGGCACTACAGCAATTAAATGTGAGCATCTTCAGCTTCAGTAGTCCAACGCTAAAAATCACGTGTTGAGTAAAACAAACACCCCAAATGCAAATGCATTTCCTATGGATCTGTTTTCAATTAGTTTAAATGGAAATCATTGTGAGGTACATGCTCAAAACCCACAAGCACATGTTAGAATATTAAGTGTGAAAAAACATCACTTCTTGACCACAAAACAGTACTATTGTTACAGATTGGCCTGTACCCAGTTAGCAAGTCCTCTTTGCTGACTCATGGAGCACTTTCTAATTACACCTGTGTATGTCAGTCTTCTAGTGTTTTGCAACATATAGCAGGACCTTGAATAATGTTTCACTATGAGATGACTTCATTTCTTCTACAGGCCATCAGCTGGCCTTCTATCTCTGAACTGCCAGACTCAATGCTGTCCTCTAAATTCTTGTCCTGTGAGACCCTATGCAGCACTTGACGACAGTCAGTCCTCTCCTTCATACACTTTACTTCCTTAGGTGTTTGTACATCTATGATGTAGCCCCAACCTCATTTTTCATCCTATTTTTCAACATTTCTTTGTGTCTATGATAAGCCATATTATATATTACATATATAAATATGGGTTATGTGGTAATAATTACCATTCCAAATCTGTTGCCATTCCCTCCTATGCTACATATCAATGTCTGTTAAAATCCATTTTTCTTTCTTTAAAGAAAAAAAGATTTTGTTTATTTATTTTTAGAGAGAAGGGAAGAGAAGGAGAGAAACACCAAAGTGTGAGAGAAGCATTGGTTGGTTTTTTTTTTTTTTGCACTTCACCAGCCTGGGACCTGGCCCGCAACCCAGGCATGTGCCCTGACTGGGAATCGAACCAGCAACCCTTTGGTTCACAGCCCATGTTCAATCCACTGAGGTACACCAGCCAATGCTGAACCAAACATTCTTAAAGACAGCCTGAAGACTAAACATACACTCACTGTAAGATTACTTGTCCCTTTTCATTTAGCACATGGACAGCACACAAAGGTAATAAGTTCCACTGATGGCACATATGTACTGGGTGAGAACTAATAGAGTGTAATGTTTTTTGAGGGAAGAAAGTACCTGTTCCACTGTCATGCATGAGGCACAAATGACACCAGTCAGCATGTCAGTCCTGGTGAAGTTTCATCATATGGACTGGACCCTTTGGTCCACAAAACTATGAATTAACTTTCCTCTTCTCCTAGTGAGAGCAGTTGTTGAAAGGACAAAGCCAGTGCCATTTGCTATAGTGGTGCCATTTGCCTTGCAGGCCTATGACCCTGTTAAACATGACTGCCATTTTACTCTTCTTAGCTTGTCCCCAGGAAATTACCGGAAAGCAAGAACACATCATGACTAACCCCTCCTTACAGCCACAGGCAGAAGATAACATTGGAACAAACTGCTCCAACAGCCCAGAGGCCTCACAACAGTACCTCCCCTTTTAACATCTAATTATAATTCAATAAAAGCTCAAAGCCCCTATCTGCTGTGCTGGTATATATCTCTATACCATGCCCCTCTCCTTTCTTGGAGAGTGAACAAAAACTTTACTCTCTGTACTTTCTTTTCTTTGTGAATTCTTTCACAGCCTGCATCACCCTAACAGTTACGAATAGGAGAAACTGAGTACCCAGTTGATTGTATTCAGGTATTTACATGCCAGCTGATTGTGGTTTTCTTCCTTCTTGCATAGAGCTAGATAAAGTTGGTATATAAAAGGAATTGAAAACCTTAACCTATGCCATTCAGGCATCTATATACTCATGAGGAGAAGTACAAGTATTTGTTTACCCATTAGCATTTTTTGGTGCATTCTGTGCCAGGCACTCTTCTAGGTCATGGGAATAAAGCAGTGAACAAAATAGGAAAGGTTGCTGCTTTTATGGAGCTTACATGGTAGTGGGGGAAACAGTAACAAATAAAAAAATAATGTCAATAGGTTATAAGAAGTACTAAGAAGAAAAATAAGGTACAGTTAAGGGATAGTGATGGACTATGCCATTTAAAAGTCAGGGATAAGGAGAGTTCTGGTCGAGATGGAGGTGTAGGTAAAAATACTTTGGGTCTCAAAACAAATAACACCCAGAACTGACAGAAAATCTAGCTGTATAGAAGTCTGACAACCAAAGATTTAAAGAAGCCACATTCATCTAGATGGGTAGAAGGGGTGGAGATGCAATGTGGTGTGGAAAGGCAGCAGCAGCAGAATGAGCAGTCCAACATTCATGTGTGGTGAATAAAAATCAGGAGGGATACCTTGGGAGTGAATGATCCTAGCTCTAGGCCAGACTGCACAGCCCAGGCTCCAGGGCCAGGAAGATAAGTCCCCATAACTTCTAGCTATAAAAACCAGTAGAGGTTGGAGTGGTGGAAGAAACTGCCACATTTTCAGGAAACTCTGCTTAGAGTCCACACAGACTTAAAATTTACACAGACCCATCCTGTGTGGGACTCAGCAACAGGACAACAGTTGGAAGAGTGTCAGTCCCACAGCATGAGTGCTGGACAAACCTCCAGAAGCCAGGCAGCAGCATTGTCTCCTCTTTGAGCCTTCTTGCCACACAGAACCACAAAACAGTGAAGCAAGCTGCCCTACCCTGGCAATTACCTAAGTCTCTGCCCCACAATTTATAGGAGCCTTTTCTAAAATAGGAACTTCTACTATGCTACTAAGATAGGGAGTCAAAGCAGCTTTACCTAATACACAGAAACAAATACAGGGAGATGCCAAATTAAGGGGACAAAGAAATATGACCCAAATAACAGATCAAAACCCCAGAAAAATAACTAAATGAAATGGAGATAACCAATCTATCAGCTGCAGAGTTCAAAACACTGGTGATCAGGATGCTCAAAGACTTCACTGAGTATGGCAACAAAATAAAAAAGACCCAGGAAGAAATGAAGGTTGCACTAAGTGAAATAAATAAAAATCTGCAGGGTACCAACAGTGGAGATGAAGTTGGGATTGAAATCAATGATTTGGAACATAAGGAAGAAATAAGCATTCACCGAGCACAGCAAGAAGAAAAAAAGATTTTAATAAAACTTCACAATGATGTAAGGTATCTCTGGGACATCTCCAAAGGTACCAACATCCAAATCATAGGGATGTCAGAAGGAGATGAGGAAGAGCAAGAAACTGAAAGCTTATTTGAAAAAATAATGAAAGAAAACTTCCCTAATTTGGTGAAGAAATAGATACACAAGTCCAGGAAGCACAAAGTCCCAAACAACTTGGACCCAAGGAGAACCACACCAAGATACATCATAACTAACTTGCCAAAGGTTAAAGATAAACAGAGAATCTTAAAAGCACAAAGAGAAAAGCAGAGTTACCTACAAAGGAATTCCCATTAGACTGTCAGCTGGTTTCTCAAAAGAAACTGTAGGTTAGAAGGGACTGGCAAGAAGTATTCAAAGTGATGAAAAGCAAGGACCTACCACCTAGATTAATCTAACAAAGCTATCATTTAGAATGGAAAGGCAGATAAAGTGCTTTGCAGACAAGGTAAAGCTAAAGGAGTTCATCATCACCAAGCCATTATTACATGAATTGTTAAAAGGACTTATGCAAGAAAAAGATAATCAAAACTATGAATAATTAAAATGACAACAGATTCACAACTATCAACAACTGAATCTAAAAAAACAAACTAAGCAAACAAGAACAGAGACAGAATCATGGACAGAGAGGGATTTGATGGTTGCCCAGTGGGAGTGGGCAAATCGGTGAAGAGGTGGGGGATTATGAGTACCAAAAGGTAGTCATTGAATAGCCATGGGGATGTCATGTACAGTATAGGAAATGGAGTAGCCAAAGAACTTACATGCATGACCCATGGACATGAACAACGGTGTGGAGATTGCCTGAGGGAGTGGGTGGAGGGAGGAAAAGTGGGAAATCATCGGGACAAATGTAATAGCATAATCAATAAAATCTAATTTTAAAAAAGTCTTATTCAAAGTCAAAACCAAATATAAAAATAGAAATGATAAGGAGAACATCTCTGAAGTGGTGTATTTGAGCAGAGATCTGAATGAAGTGCTAAACATGGAGTTCTTCAAGAAAAACTTTATTATATATGTATACATATCATATAGTCCATATACATAAAATAACTTGAGAATGATCATGAAGCAACATATCAAACAGCTCAACCCTGTAATATTTGCAAGGTGTTTGAGGCACAGATCAAATAGTAAGTGATGCAGCATGACTGAATACCCAGCAAACCTAATGTACCTTCAAACCATATTCATAACAGCGTCTTACTAAATTCAGCTTTATTCCATCATGATGGGGATAAATCATATGCCTTTAACATGGATGGGCACATGACAAAATAGGATTGGGTGCTCTGTGTAGTTTTTGCAAGATCATGAAGTTGGATACCAGTATGGTGATCAGAACTTTTTACAAATGAGGCCTTTTTTTTTTTTTTTAAATACATGGAGTGTTATTTCAGGATACGGTATGTTACAGGTTGAATTGTGTACCCTCTCCCAATTCATATGTTGAAATTTTACCCCCCAAACCTCAGAATATTACCTTATTTGGAAATAGGGCTGTTGTAAATGTAATTAGTTAAAATAAAATCATAGTGGAGTAGGATGGGCCTCTAGTCCAATTATGATCTTATAAGAGTGTCAAGTGAAGGGACCTGCACATAGGAGATGCCATGTGAAGAATGCAGTTATGGCTGCCATGGGCCAAGGAATGCCAGATCACTAAGCAGCAGCTAAGAGAGGCATGGAAGTTTCCCTCACAGCTCTCAGAAGGAACCAACTCAGCTGACACCTTGATCCTTGACTTCTAATACATTTCTATTGCTTTTACTACCTAGTTTGTGGCATTTTGTTTCTGCAGCCCTATCAAATGAATACATGGTGGAAAGAATGTGATGTAAACCTAGATTCAATTTAAAAAATTATTGACTTTAGAGAGAAGATGGGGCAGGGGAAAGAGACAGACAGACATGGATTTGTTGTTCCACTTATTTATGCATTCACCAGTTGATTCTTGCATGTGCCCTGACTGGCATCAAATCTGCAATCTTGTTGCATCTGGATGCTCCAACCAATGTGCAGCTACCTGGCCAGTGCTGAACCTAGTGTTTGATCTAATGTTTTCTCCATTGCATAGTACCTTTCTGAATTTTGAAAAGTAATTTTAACACTCATGTTTAGTTAGAATTCAATTTAGAATCCCTTTTACTTTATATTATCGTTTTGAGGATTAAACAAGTTACTAAATATGTGAATGCTTGGCACAAGCACTGAAAGTAGGCCCTGAAAAAGGTGATTCCTTTCCCTTCTTAGATTTGTGACACTTCATTATGCACTCATTTATTTAGTGACTGTTGTGGAATCCTAAATATATCGATGAAAAATTACCTTAGTTAACAATATCCTGTTTCTCCCAAACTGTGGACGCTAAATTGCAAAAGAACCCACACATTAGCATGAGTTAGCTGAAGATACATGGTTCTTAAAGCTTTTCATCAACGAGCAATGCCCAGTATGTCCTTGCGCAAATTAGGTGACCACTAAAACTGCTACTTGAATGTTTTCCACAACTTCCAACAGTGTGAAGGCCTTGGATCGTCTTACATGATGATTGTTAACAGCGATAAGCTTTTATTATACTCACTGCAGTCATAACTTCAGGTTTTATTCCACATACTTTTAGGTTATTTGGATCACCAAATACATTAAATTTGTTTCTTGTCTAACAATATTAGTGCTTCTTGAATTCGAATGCTGAGGTTTAGTTTTTAAAGGAGAGGGCAAGAAAGGTGACCCAGATAGGAGAAATGCTTTCATGCTCTTGGTTCACTGCAGTGAGCTTTTCACGCGCAGTGGGATCTGGACTCATTTACTATGCAGATTTCCCAGCTTGGCTCAAAGCCAAAAAAGCTTTTCGCAGTGAGCAGCTGATTTCGTTTCTCTTGTGAGCCAATGGTGAACGGATACTTCAGAAAGGACGCTGGCTGAGTCACCTTCTGCAGATAAGCTGAAATATTAATAGTATCTCGGCCGGGCTCCGAGCAGCAGCAACCAGCCTCATTCACAACGCCCGTCCGCGGCCCAGCCGGCCGTAACGGCTGATCTGGCCCCGAGAGTAGGGGCCTGCGGGAGGATGCATGGGAGCACGCGGTGCCGGAGCGCCGAGGGGCACGCCCGCGGTGAGTACCTGCGGCCCCACACCCCAGGGTCTTCCCGGACGAGCGTGGACGAGGAAACTAGGGCCCAGTGATTATCGAGAACAGGGAGGGTCATTGCGATTCAGCCGACGTCGCCAACGACTCCCGGTTTCCCTCGAGAGCCCGGCTCGGTAGGCGCGGGCGGCAGTGTGGGACTTCCGGCAGCAGCCGGAGGCCGAGGCGGTAGTTCCGTAGAGCGGCGGAGCCCGAGAGGTACTTCCGGCTGCATTGAGGCGGAGGAAGCCAGGCTGAATTTCAGGGGACAAGGCGGGACTTCCTGCGGCCCGGAAGTAGGGCCAAGGCGTCCGGATTTCCGGTGTCATGGGCGGGGCTTCTGGCCCGCCCCCCCCCGCCAAGGCGGGGCGAGGCCGGGACTTCCGACGGCGCCGGAAGTGCGGCTAGTCAGGCTGCCGCGTAGTGGAGACGGGTCCGGACTGAGTCAGTGTCCTGCGTCTCCGCGTCGGTCCCGGCTCCGTGTGTTTGGGAAGTGACGGGGGGCAGGGCAAGGCCCGGCAGGCACTAGGCGGTTGGCTCGGCGGCGGTGTGATTGGTGAGTGCCGGGGCGGCCATCTTCCTTCCGGGACGGGCTACCCTGGTGAAGCCGTCCGCGGCTCCACCGCGGGGGGTACGCTGTGGAGTCCTTTCGTCCCCCGCCTTCCGGAGCCGTCCCATGGACTTCGTTGCCCCAATCCGTGCCCGTGCGTTCCCCGACTCTATGCACCCTGGCTGCCTCTTCCAGCCCCGCTGTGGGTGAGGTCCCGGGAGGGTGCACTGAGCCTCTCAGCGATGCCTGGCTACCTGGTGCCGCGGGCGTCAGTTACATTTTGCATTGCCGGGGAGATCGCGTCCCTCAATGCACGCGTGACGTGGGCAGGTGCGGAATGGTCAGGGGAGAGGGGTCCTCCACAGAACCCCACGGCCGGGCAAGGGGAAGCTGCGCCGGTGTGGGA
This sequence comes from Phyllostomus discolor, assembly GCF_004126475.2. Lineage (NCBI taxonomy): Eukaryota > Metazoa > Chordata > Mammalia > Chiroptera > Phyllostomidae > Phyllostomus > Phyllostomus discolor. Next base: position 78,471,025 of record NC_040903.2, on the reverse strand, counting down.
GAGTGCAGTGTCGGTACTTGAGGTTTAATCGGCCGCCCTTCAAGTCCAGTGTGCTGGTCTACGCGTTTGACCCTGGGATTACCGTCCAGCGAATGAACAAATTCTTCAGGTAGTCGCGTACCCCAGGTCTGGCCTCCTCGCTGGGTCGTGAGCATCTTCTGCAAGCTTCCTTTGCAGTCTGGGGCACCTCCAGGTCAAAGGGTTGTCAGCCAATCACTTCTGAAGTGTCTAAGGGAGGTGGAATGATGCGGTGACCGTTAACCCTCGTTTCTCTGTTAGTACTGCCCAAGGAGAGAGAAGGTTAGTGAATCTCCTGGCTAACTGCGGTGCGACCTTAGGTAAGGAACTTCCTCAGTCTCCGTTCTTAGCCTTGTTTTGTTATTGAGAAGGTTATGTTTCAATATGATCCGTATTCTTGCAAAGTCCGTGACACAGGGCATTTTTGTTTAGTATGCTTCCTTCCTCTTCTGGATAGCATTGTCAGACTGTTCACTTAACTTTGCAGCTACCTTGCACCCTTAAATCCTCTCCTCTACCCCCAGGTGATACCAAGAGCTCTCTGAATATTATGTGTTGGTTTATCTAAGGGCAGTATTTTACGTTTATTAAGTTTCACCCTAGATTTTGGGCTCATTAAAAAATATGTTTATCGCTGGCTGGTGTAGCTCAATGGATTGAATGCTGGTCTTCGAACCAAAGGGTCGCCGGTTTGATTCACTGTCAGGGCACTTGCCTGGGTTGCAGCCCAGGTCCCCAGTTGGTGGTGCGCAAGAGGCAACCACACATTGATGTTTCTTTCCCTCTAGTTCTCTCTCCCTTCCCCTCTGTCTAAAAATTAATTTAAAAAATATTTAAACATGTTTATTAATTGAGAGAGAAAGAGAAACATTGATTGATTGCCTCCCATTTGCATCCGCACCAGGGATGAACCCGCAACCTCTTTACTGTATTTTGCCATGTGTGATGCACTCCCATGCATCATGCACACTCGTTTTTGTACTGTTATACCCATGCCATTTAATCATTATACCCATGTATAATGCGCGTCTTATTTCCTTCAAAAAATGTGGGCAAAAAGTGCTCATTTTACATGGCAAAAAACGGTGCTCTGACTGGGAATTGAACCCCATACCTTTTGGTGTTTGGGGGGGATGGGCAACAGGATGACCACAATGCTCTAATCAACTGAGCAACACTGAGCCACACCTGCCATGTCCAGCTCATGTTTTTAAAAACTGCTATTAAGATCTTAAAAAATTCTTGGTGGTTATTTGTCTTTTAGTGATGTCCCTTAGTTCACTGTTGTTCACAGATTTGATGAGGGTGTGTCCTATGCCTTCATCGTATCACTAAGAAAACATTTAAAGCAGGTGAGACTGCTGATAGATTTTTGAGATTACCTCTCTGCTAATACTACTCAGTTGTTGAGTTTGGTGTTTCAGCCTGCCAGGAATTTACCTAATGGCTTTCATGATGAAATGTTATGAAAAATTTAATTGAATTTCTTGTGGAAATTCAGTCAAATTTTATATTTTTAAATGTCACATGAAAATTATGTTCTTTAAACATTATTTTGCATATGATTAATATTAATGAAATTAACTACTTAAGCAAGTGTTTTTCTCTTGCTAACAAGTTTAAAAATCCCACTGGATATGAAGTTATGAGTCGTGTTTTGTCTGTGGGTGGTAATATGCATGTGGCAGCATATACTAAGGACAAATGTGTTAGGCAGAAGTAGAGTGTATGTTTTTTTTAAAATATATTTTATTGATTATGCTATTACAGTTGTCCCATTTCCCCCCTTCTCTCCCCTCCACCCTGTACCCCCTCTCCCACCCACATTCCCCCCCCTTTAGTTCATGTCCATGTGTCATACTTATGAGTTCTTTACCTTCTACATTTCCCGTACTATTCTTGCCCTCCCACTATCTATTTTCAACCTACATTCTATGCTACTTATTCTCTATACCTTTTCCCCCCTCTCTCCTCCTGCCACCCCCCTGTTGCTATCCCTCCATGTGACCTCCATTTCTGTGGTTCTGTTCCTGTTCTAGTTGTTTGCTTAGTTTCTTTTGGTTTTGCTTTAGGTGTGGTGGTTAATAATTGTGAGTTTGCTGTCCTTTTACTATACATGTTTTTTCTTTATCTTCTTTTCTTAGATAAGTCCTTTTAGCATTTCATAAAATAAGGGCTTGGTGATGATGAACTCCTTTAACTTGACCTTATCTGAGAAGCACTTTATCTGCCCTTCCATTCTAAATGAGAGCTTTGCTGGATAGAGCAATCTGGGATGTAGGTCCTTGTCTTTCATGACTTGGAATATTTCTTTCCAGCCCCTTCTTGCCTGTAAGGTCTCTTTTGAGAAATCAGCTGACAGTCTGATGGGAACTCCTTTGTAGGTGACTGTCCCCTTACCTCTTGCTGCTTCCAGGATTCTCTCCTTCGTTTTTACCTTGGCTAATGTAATTATGATGTGCCTTGGTGTGTTTCTTCTTGGGTCCAACTTCTTTGGGGCTCTCTGAGCTTCCTGGATTTCTTGGAAGACTGTTCCCTTTGCCAGATTGGGGAAGTTCTCCTTTATTATTTGTTCAAATACGTGCTCAATCTGTTGCTTTTCCCCTTTCCCTTCTGGTACCCCTATAATTCGGATGTTGGAATGTTTAAAGATGTCCTGGATGCTCATAAGCTTCTCCTCGTTTTTTTTGAATTCTTATTTCATCATGCTTTCCTGCTTGGTTGATTCTATCCTCCTTCTGGTCCACTGTATTGTTTTGAGACTCAGTTTCCTTCCCTTCACTATTGGCTCTCCTCCGTGTATCTTTCTGCATCTCTTTTATGGTAACCTGCATCTTTTCATTTAATTTGCGCCCAAAATCAACCAATTCCGTGACCTGTCTGATCACCAGTGTTTTGAACTGTGCATCTGATAGATTGGCTATTTCTTGGTCACTCAAAAGGATGAGTCCTGGGGGACTGATCTGTTCTGTTGGAAAAATGTCTCTCCCTGTCTCCCCCCCCCCCCCCCCCGCCCCCGTCTAGTCGCTCTTGTTACGGTGGGGGGCGGAGCCTTAGGTGGTCACCAGGGCTGGGCACCCTAGTCACTAGATTGTGACGTTATATGTGGGGGTGGGGGCGGGAGTGGGGACGGGAGGGAACAATGGCGGTAGTTCCATTCTCCTGGGATCTCAGACCCTTCTCTGGGATCCTGGGCTGCAAGCTCTGCCCTGGTCCACAATCGCCACCTCACTGGGTCCGCCAGCTGCAGCTTGCATACTCAGGGACTACCCGCTGTGTTCTTGCACGCTGGATGGCTGTCGCGCTGATTTCGTACCAAGTTTTCCCTGACCTCCTTGCACCGATGACCTGCGCCCGCCCGGCTCGTCCTCTCCTACCAATCTGGATGTACGGGTCTACTTCAACTTCTTGGCTGTCCGACTTTCATTCAGATAAATCCTCTGTCAGTTCTGGGTGTTATTCTGTCTATAAATTATTGTTGTTCTAATCTTGGTTGTGCGAGGCGGTACGGTGCGTCCACCTATTCCTCCATCTTGCCAGAAGTCCAGAAGTAGAGTGTATGTTAAATCCATTTATGTGAATGGTAAGGTAAGGGCATTGAATTTTTAGAGGGGACTATCCTTTATTGAAAGTAAATGTTTTAAGTAAAATCACCAGAACATTTAATTCACATAAACCTGTTTAATGTGGTGATCTGTTCTATAATGTTGTGTTAGTATGAATATTCTGAAGGAAAATAATTATCCTTTGGAATTTCAGGCTTTGGTGTTAGTTTGTATTTAGGTGAAACAGTACATAATATTTGAAGTAGCTGATTTTTAGAGTTCTTTCTCTTTATAGTTCTGTGAACAATTTATTAAAGTGTTTAGCCTGTTAAATATTTGGAAACTACCTCGGGGTGTTGTGAGCATTAGTGAGCCTCTTTTTACTGATCCATTTGAGTCTCACAGCAACTTTTATTTGAAGTTCTCCCACCTCAGGTCACCTGCATACTCATTAGCATCTCTATTACTTCTGTCTGTGCCTCCTGCTGGTCTAGCCTAGAGTTCATGCTACATCATTTTAATAGTCCTTTTATAAATACTTGCAACTTTCTTGCCTCTCTTTCCATATCAGCCTGAAAAAACTTTAAAGTCATTATCAAATGTTTGAATAAAATTTGAACTAACACTGACCAGTGGTCTGAGGTTAAGGTAACAGAAACTTTAGCAACCGGGCCAAGGACATACTCTCCTTGGAGGGTCTGCTGTTAAAGGGAAGAAGTGATGCTGAGACCAGTGATGCCTGCTGGGAAGAGGTGGAGGAACTGAATGAAGAGCCAAGTAAAATTTTTAAAAAGTTTCAGGAAAAAAGTTGTAACAGGTTAACAACAGAAAAAAAGAAGAAAAAACTTAAAAGAGGTTAGAACTAGAGGAACCTACAGATCTAATTCTGGAAGAAGGGTGAACTATATTTGAAGAAATTAGAGGAAGAGGCAGAATCTGAATTTGCTAGATAATATTTTAGTGTTAATACACAGTGTACAGCATAAGCACCTGAACCCACCTCAGAGATATGACTGCACAGAATTTAGAAAGCCACAAAAAGATGAAATCACTATGAAAAATCTCCATTTGATGTCAGGTTTTGGAGAACCAAAACGTCTTCCAGATTTATAATTTATAATAGATTGAAATGTATATTTGGTTGGAAAGTGATCAATGGGGAAAGACTATCAGTATATGGACTGTTTTGTGAAGTGACAAATAGGCAAACAACACCGTGTGGTTCATGGAGATGAGTGAGGGGTTAAAAACTCAGTGAAAGGTAGAAGGTGAGGATCTTAAAAATTAGTTGTGAAGAAGACTGCTAATTTTCTTATAGTGGCTGAGAAAACCAGAGATGTGATATTAAGAGAGAAAATCCTCTGTGATGTGAAAGGAAGGTTGGTATTGCAGTCTTTGTATAACCAACTGATACACTCTTTTTTTATTTAAAGGTTTTTATTTATTTGTTTTTAGAGAGGGAAGGGAAGGAGAAAGAGAAAGAGAGAGAAACTAACATCAATGTGCGGTTGCTGGGGGCCGTGGCCTGCAACTCAGGCATATGCCCTGACTGGGAATCGAACCTGCGATGCTTTGGTTTGCAGCCTGCGCTCAATCCTCTGAGCTATGCCAGCCAGGGCCCAACTGATACACTCTTGGCAGTGCATTAACTTTTCAGTTTATACTTAACAGAATGCTTCTGCTGAAGTTACTGAAAGAGGAAAGAAACTTTTACTGTTTTATTTGCTTGATTTAAATGTCTAAAGGTCAAGTCTCCTTTTTTCTCTGAAGCCCTATCAGGACAGCTTTCACAGTGTTTTGATACCATTCCTTTATAAAACATACCTTATAAACTGCAAGGTAACTGCTAAATTGCTGTTCAGTGGGAGTCATATGACTATGACTATAGATTTGTTATATTCAAATCTATATTCAAGTTTAAATTTGTTGAATTTAATATCAATGAAGTCTGTTTTCTGTATAAAATTAACCAATTACAGATTCTGCCATTGCGATTTTTCTTTTATGTCTTTATTTCAACCATCTCTAATTTTCTTTCCCTTCCCTTCCCCTTTTTTAAAAATCTTCACCTGAGGATATGCTTACTGAATTCAGACAACAAGGAAGGGAGACAGGCACATTGATCCTTTGCTTCCTGATCAGGGATTGAACTTGCAACGCAGGCATGCTCCCTGACCAGGAATCGAACTCTCAACCCCTTGGTGCGTGGGACGATACTCCATCCAACTGAGCCACCTGGCCAAGGCCAACCATTTCTGATTTCTGTAGCTCAAATTTTTCAGATCTAAATTTCATGAAAAGATTTGTTCTGTCATGTTTCAATCATAAATGTTTCCATAAGTCATTTAAGGGACCATTAGTTTGATTTTGTATTGCCTATTTCACCAGTAATACGCATTATAAACTTTTCTTCTTGCAAAGAAAGTAACTTGGGAAAGCATTGGTTCTGGAGGCATAATGGGGTCACAATGCCCGTCTACTTTAAATGTAGACCTCTGACAGATTGTTAAAGTCCAGTGCTCTTTTCATCTCTAGACCTGTGTACCTTCAGCTACCTTGTTGTTTTAGATACTCAGTGGCATTGCAAACATAATACATTCAGTATTTAGTTCTTGACTTCTCCAAATCTGCCTCATCTCAGGGGCCCTGGCCTCCCATTTCACCTATCTCTTTCCTCAGAAATGAGAGCTCTCTTTGCTAGTCTCTCCTCTTCCCCACCTGCTCTAGTCCCCAGATCTGATCATCTGCCCTTTAACTTAACTACCATCGTTTATCGCCTAGATTACTTTAGTGACTTCCTGATTAGCTTCCCCATTTCTAGTCACCTGTTATTTCTACGTATTTTCACATAGCAGCCTGATGGGTTTTTAATGCAAATCTAGTGTCTCTTATTGCTTAAAATGTTTAAGTGGCTCCCTTTTTAATTTAGGATAAATTCTGAATGTAAAAGAACAGAATCTAAGTCTTTCTGTCTGGCTTATCGTGCACCATTTTCTCAATTGTTTACTTGCTGTGTTGTAGCCACACTACCTGTTTTTAGTGTTTAATAAAACAGTCTTAGTTCCAGCTCAGGGCATTTGCACACAGTTTCTGTCCCTCTCTATTTCTCACATGGTTAACTCTTACTAATTCTTAAGTCTCAGTTTATTTATTTTTTTAAAAATGTATTTTATTGATTATACTACTACAGTTGTCCCATTTTCTTTCTCCCCTTTATTCCCCTCTGCCCTTCACCCCCCTCTGCCCTTCACCCACCTCTCACCAACATTCCCCTGCCTTAGTTCATGTTTGTGGGTCGTCCATACAAGTTCTTTGGCTTCTCCATTTCTCATACTATTCTTAACCTCACCCTGTCTATTTTGTACCTACCATCTATGCTTCTTATTCCCTGTACCTTCTCCCCCATTCTTCCCCTACCCCCTCCTACTGATAACTTTTCATGTGATCTCCATTTCTGTGATTCTGTTCCTGTTCTAGTTGTTTACTTAGTTTGTTTTTGTTTTAGGTTCAGCTGTTGATAGTTGTGAGTTTGTTGTCATTTTACTGTTTATATTTTTGATCATCTTCTTATTAGACAAGTCCCTTTAACATATAATAAGGGCTTGGTGATGATGAACTCTTTTAACTTGATTTTATCTAGGAAGCAGTTTATCTGTCCTCTCATTCTAAATGAGAGCTGTGTTGGATAGAAGAATCTTGGATGTAGGTCCTTGCTGTTCATGACTTGGAATACTTCGTTCCAGCCCCTTCTTGTCTGCAAGGACTCTTTTTTTTTTTTGATTTTATTTTATTTATTTTTAGAGAGAGAAGGAGAGAGAGACACAGAGAGAGACAGAGACAGAGACAGAGGCATCAATGTGCAGTTGCTGGGGGTTATGGCCTGCAACCCAGAAATGTACCCTGGCTAGGAATCGAACCTGGGACACTTTGGTTCCCAGCCCGCGCTCAATCCACTGACCTACGCCAGCCAGGGCTTGCAAGGACTCTTGAGAAATCAGCTGACAGTCTTATGGGAACTCCTTTGTAGGTAACTGTCCCCTTTTCTCTTGCTGTTTTTAAGATTCTCTCCTTATTTTTAATCTTAGGTAATGTAATTATGATGTGCCTTGGTGTGTGCTTCCTTGGTTCCAATTTCTTTAGGACTCTCTGAGCTTCCTGGATTTCCTGGAAGTCTATTCCCTTTGCCAGATTAGGAAAGTTCTCCATTTTTTTTTTTTCAAATAGGTTTCAGTGTCTTGCTCTTGCTCTTCCTCTTCTCCTTCTGGCATCCCTATGATTAGGATGTTGTAAGGTTTAAAGTTGTTCTGGAGGTTCCTAAGCCTCTCCTCATTTTTTTTGAATTCTTGTTTCTTCATTGTGTTCTGGTTGAATGTTTATTTCTTCCTTCTGGTTCAAATTGTTGATTTGAGTCCTGGTTTCCTTCCCATCACTGTTGGTTCCCTCTACATTTTCCTTTATTTCACTTTGCATAGACTTCTTCCTCTATTTTGCGACTATACTCAACCATTTCTGTGAGCATCCTGGTTACCAGTGTTTTGAATTGTGCACCTCATAGATGGGTTATCTCTTCTTTACTTCTGTTTTTGGAACTTGGATCCGTTCTTTCATTTGGGCCATATATTTTTTTTTTGTTTCGGTGTACCTGCTATGTAGTAAGGGATGGAGCCTTAGGTGTTTGCCATGGCGGGGCAACCCAGTTACTGGGTTATGGTGCTGTGTGTGGGAGAGGTGTAGGAAGGGGAACAGCACTGCTTGTTGGGCTCTTGGCTGGCTTTCAGTTACTTCCCCCACTACCCATAAGCAAATTGGGCCTTTGTGGTGATGATTTCTGGGTGGGTGGATTTGTCTAGAACCCTGTGGGTATCTCCAGTGAGCTCTCTTGTGAGTCTGGGGGTTTCTCTCGCCACTGCAATCTCCACAGGTTTTTAAGTCAGAGGTTTTGAGGATTTATTTCCATGTGCTGGAACCCTGGGTTGCGTGGTCTATCTTGCTCTCCAGTTGTTCCTCCTGGCTTACCCACAGGCAAAGGTAAAGCCGTTGCCTCACCCATCCCAGTCCTCCAGCTGCTATCTTGCCGTGCCTCCTCTCTACCCCAGCTGCCTGTCACCACCCTTCTATCAGTCTGGATGAATGTTTCTATTTCAATTCCTTGGCTGTCGGACTTTCATACATTTTGGTTCTCTGATAGTTCTGGTTATTTTTTGTTTTTAAATTTGCTGTTGTCCTTTTTGTTATGCAAGGAGGCAAAGTGTATCTACCTATGCCTCCATCTTGGCTGGAAGTCTTAACTCTCAATTTAAATGACAGCTTCTTATAGTGACCTTTTTAACTGTAGCTAATATTTGCTCTGTGTAGTATTTGTGTATCTCTTTTATAGTAGTCATAATTTATTTAAATTATTCATCATAATTTGTAATTATTATAATAAGTTACGAGATTCTATGTTTAATGTCTGAGTTAAAACCTAACTCTAAGCAACCTGAAGGTAGGAACCAAGTTTGTTTTCACTACTGTATTTCTAGCACCTAGCTCATGTACACATTATATCTTCAATAAGTATTCAATGAACAACTTTAATGAAATTAAGTGCTGTTATTATCTCTGTTTTAAAGATGACAAAACTTAAGTCTTAGGAAAGTGGTCAAGTTACTTGATCAAAGTTAGATGGCTAGTCAGTGGTAGATGTGTTTTTTCATTCATTCACTTATACATTCATCAACTGTTTGAGAATGTATTTATGTCAGTCAACATGGTAGGTCCTATAAATACAATAGTGAACACAGATGAACATGTCCCAGTCCTCATGGTGTTGATGATGTAGGGAAGGAAGCATTCATTGAATGAGAAAACCACAAATAAGATCTAAGTACACATGTGGTAAGGGTCATGAGGTGCTAGAACTAGCAGTGGTCAAGGGAACCCTTTTTGAGGAGATAACCTTTAAGATGAGGCTTTATGATAAAAAAGAGCCAATCTTTAGAAGAGTTGGGGGGAATTAAAGTCTTTATAACCATAAACCTCATGTTCTTTTATTTCATTTTATTTATTTATTTTTAGAGAGAGGGGAAGGGAGGGGAAAAGAGAGGGCAGTGAAACATGGATGTGCTAGAGATATATTGATCAGTTTCCTCTTGCATGCCCCTAACTGGGGACCTGACCCACAACTGAGGCATGTGCCTTGACTGGGAATCGAACCAGTGACCTTTTGGTTCACAAGCCCGCACTCAATGCTCTAAGCCACACCAGCCAGGGCAAAACTCATGTTCACAACCATTGTGTTCTATGGATTTCATTCTAAGAGAGGTATGTAAATATTTGAATTATTTATATCCATATATTCCACTAAGTATTAGAAGTGACAAAACTACATACTTCTGTTCACTGATACTTCTTTTTTTTCTTTTTCTTTTTAAAATTTTTTAAAATCTTTTTTTAATTTTAATTGTTGCAGTACAATTTTCTATTTTTTACTCCCATCCCAACCCACCCATGTTCACTGATATTTCTTAGGGAAGCAGAATGTTATTAAGTATAGGGCCGAAATTCACAAGTCAGATTAAGGTGTGATGGGTTAAAGATTGCTACAAATTCTTTCTCATTTTCCTCCTATCCAGAGATTAAGTCTGTTTGTCTCTGCTTGAGTCTGGGTTGGCCTTGTGACTTGCTTTGACAAATACAATACCAAAAAGTGAGAGAAATAGAAGATTTAAAAAAAAAACACAAGAATTTTAGGAATAAAAAATTACAAGTATCTTTATTCCTATTTTTGAATTTCTTTTTTTTAAGATTTTATTTATTTATTTTTAGAGAGGGAAGGGAGGAAGAAAGAGAGAGAGAAAGAAACATCAAGGTACACTCGCTGGGGGCCGTGGCCTGCAACCCAGGCATGTGCCCTGACTGGGAATTGAACCTGCAACATTTTGGTTCACAGCCCGAGCTCAATCCACTGAGCTACACCAGCCAGGGGAGTTTCTTTCTTTTTTTTTTTTTTTTTTATTTTAGTTACATCTTGTCTACATAAAGCTACAGAAAATAATTTTAATAAGTTAATGAATTTCAAAATTTTAAAACCTACACATGCAGAATTGACCAATTTGAATGCCTTCCTGTGTTGTAAAGTGAGATCTTGTTGCCATTTTAAAAGGCCTGCACATACAATGTGAGAGACAAAAGGTGATCTGGCTTTTTCTTAAAGAAAGATGGAGCAGATGTACTTCTCCTATTCCTTTCTGTAAGTACAGCTGAAAACACTGGACACTACATATAAAACGAATTTAAGACTGAAAAGTGGAGAGAAGACTGAAAGGTGGACTGACTGCATATGTTGGAATTGGAGAAATGACACAGAGCTGAGTTCCCTGGCCTTTCTTTTTGCCTCATGTATGCCAGACTGAGACTGGAGAAGCCAGCAACACCAAAAGGCTCACACAAGAAGCCCCAAGAAGCAACCTGCTTTTTAGACAAAAGACCAGGAAAGGGAAAGTCCACCAGACAGAACACTTAGAAAACACTGCAGCCCCCACCCTCACCCTTGGCTGTGAAAGGCCAGATGGGGAAACTAGACTTTACTGTTGACAGCTGTAAGTGACACTCTGCTGGGTATTACCAGAGAAGGCCACATAAGGAGTTGGAAGTCTTATCTCTACAGGGTGATACAAAGCATACCCATCCCTCTTGCTGATGGGGTGGCATCAGAGGAAATCTAGTGTAGTCTGGAATTTCACCACACTTCTATATAGGGTGCAGTAACTGAGGAACCCCCCGGTCTAGCTAGGGTAGTGTGAGCAGAGGCCAAGGAGGTGGCTAAACTCTTACCTTACCCAGGGTCAATGGAAGCTGAGTGGGGAGCCCTAACTACCATCCACCTTCCATATCTACCTGCCAGAAACAAAGTAACGTCCATCTTTGCCTGATGGTACAGTGTCAGCAGAGGTCTGCTGTAATAGAAGACGTAAGTCAGATCAGAAGTCTGATAACACAATTCCCAAAATGTTGAGGCTTCAGTTGAAAAAATAATGTCACACAAAGAACCAGGAAAATCTAGACTCGAGAAGAAGTCAAATTTACATAGAGATGACAGATTAAATTAGAGTTATTTGACAAAGATTTTAAAGCAGCCATCATAAAAATACTATCATGATTAATTACTAACACTTGAAACAAATGAAAAACAGATAATCTCAGGAATAAAATATGGGATATAAAGAAGAAACAAATGGAAGTTTCAGAAATGAAAAATACAATATATTAAACCAGTGGATGGCTTAATAACAGAATGGATAGGGCATAGGAAAGAATCAGTAAACTTAAAGACAAACAATAGAAATTACCCAGTCTGAACAACAGAGAGATAATAGACTGAAAAAAAAAAATAAACAGAACCTCAGAGACCTGGGGACTTTAACAGAAAGACCTATCATCAGAATCCCAGAAAGAACAGAGAAAGACAGTGGGCCTTCAAATGTATTTGAAGAGGTACAAGCTGAATATTTCCTAAATTTGGCAAACCATAAGTGTACAGTTTCAAGAAACTTAGTGAAACCTGGACAGGATAACCTCAAAGAAATCCATGCTAAAACACATCACTGTGAAACTTCTGAAAACTAAAGATGAAAAAAGGCACAAGAAAGAAATGCCAATTTACCTATAGTAGAAAAACAGTTTCTTTACAGTGGATTTCTCATCAGAAGCTATGGATGACAGAAGGAAGTGGCACATTTTTCAACTGCTGGAGGAAAAGAACTCAACTCAGAATAAGATATCAAGGGAAAACTTCCTTCACATGAGTTGTCCCTAGCAGGCCTAAAAAAAATAGGTAGAGCAAGTTCTCTAAACAGGAAAGTGACATAAGGAGTGTGGGAATACCAGGAAGGAAGAACTAACAATGGAAAGAGCAAGCATATTGGTGAATTCAATAGATGGTCCTTCTTTACATTATGTTTGAAGGGTGAAACTTAATTAACTGTCTGCTGTGGTTCTCTTTGTATGTAGAACAAAATATTTAAGGTGATTATGTTAGAGAAGGGGCGTTGGGACAGGGACAAGAGGAAGTAAGGTTTCTGCATTTTACCATGAACTGATAAAATGTTGATAATCAGTAGACTGTGATACATTATGAAAATGTCATACCTAGAAAAATTACTAGAAAAATTTATAAGAAGATATATTTGAACTATAGTGTAGATAAATCAAAGTGAAATTTTAAAAAAATGTTCAGGTGACCCACAAGAAAGTAGGAAAAATAAAACAAAATGAGAGAACAAACTGAATTGTACACTGTGGTCAAGTGGGGTTTATTCAGGGGATAAACTGAAAATGCACGTCATATTACATGGTATCTGTGTCATTGACTTGTTAGCAGGCTAAAAACGAAAAGCCACATGGTCATATAAAGGAAAAAAAATGACAAAATTCTACACTCATTCCTGAAATGCTCAGAATATAAACTATAGAAGGGAACTTTCTCAATTTGATTAAAAATATTTACAAAATCTACAGTTAGCTAGTGTCAAACTTAATGATGAAAGACTGGATGTTTTTTTCTTTTTGATTTTGTTTCTTTTTAGAGAGAGGGGAAGGGAGGGAAACATAGGTAGGTTGCCTCTTTCACACCCCTGGCTGGGGACCTGGCCTGCAGCCCAGGTATGTGCCCTGACTGGGAATCGAACCAATAACCTTTTGGTTTGCAGGACAACACCCAACCCACTGAGCTGTGAAGGTCAGGGCCAATTGTATTTTTATGTACTAGCAATGAACATGTGGAAATGGAAATAGGAATATATTAAAATTGCTCAAAAACATAAACTATAGTGCAAATTTGAGAAGACATATGGAGGACTTTTGTGCAGAAAACTACAAAATAGGAAAGACATCAGAGATAATCTAAATAGAGATAAACTGTGTTCATAGATTAGAAGGTTCAACATCATAAAGATGCCAATTCGCTCCAAGTTGATAAACAGATTAAACACAGTTCCTATTAAAATCCCCATCAGGGTTTTTGTAGATGTGGAAAAGATTGTTTCAGTTTGTGAGGTAGAAAGGCAAAAGAACTAAAATAGTTTAGACAACTCAGGAATCACTAACTGATTTCAAGACAGCACAGGAATCAAGACTGTGATATTAGCTAAGGGATACATAGATCAGTGGAACAGAACTGACAACCAAGAAGTAATACCACAAACATATAGCCAGTTGATTTTTGACCAGTATGCTAAAACTTTCTTAATTCAGTATAGGATAGGTAGTCCTCAACTTAATAGTGCTGAAATAATTGGATGATATCAGAAAAAAAATAGCCCAAACAAAACAAAACCCCAAAAATCTTGATTTAAATTTCACACCTTATAAAAATCAACCCAAAATAGCTCATAAATTTAAATACAGTTTTAAATAAAATTTGAAGAAAACAGTAAATTTGGGGGAATTAGGGTTGGTGAAACGTTCTTAGACATGACTCAAAATATGATTCATAGAAGAATAATTGATCAGCCCTGGCTGGTGTGGCTCAGTGGATTGAGTTGCCGGCCTGCGAACCAAAGGGTTGCTAGTTTGATTCCCAGTCTGGGTACATGGCTGGGTTGGAAGCCAGGTCCCCAGTGGGGGTGCACAAGAGGCAGCCACACATTGGTGCTTCTTCCTCTTTCCCTCTGTATAAAAATGAATAAAGTATTTTAAAAAAGAATAATTGATGAGTTGGTTTTCATCAGATTAAGTTTTGCTTTGTGAAAAACCATGTTAGGAGTAAAGACAAGTTACAGACTGGGAAAAACTATTTGCAACCTCCATATTTGACAAATAACTCATGAGGAATATATAAGTAACTCTAAAATCTTAACAGTAAGAAACCCAAACAATTGTATTAGAAAAATGGGCAAAAGACATGAAGAGGCATTTTACTGGAGGGGCTATACAGACAGCAAAGTAAGCACACAAAAAGACTTTTTTTTTAACTTTTTACTTTACTTTTTTAAAATTTTACTTATTTTTAGAGAGGGAGAGAGGGAAGGGAGGGAGATAGAGAGAGAGAGAGAGAAACATCAATGTGCGGTTGCTGGGGGTCACAGCCTGCAACCCAGGTATGTACCCTGACTGGAAATCGAACCTGCGACACTTTGGTTCGCAGCCCGCGCTCAATCCACTGAGCTACGCCAGCCAGGGCTTACAAAAAGAGTTTTCAATATCACTAGTCACCAGGGAAGTGCAAATTAGGACCATGACAAGATACTACATACCTCTCAGAACAACTAAAATTAAAAATAGTGAGATAACCAAATGCTGGTAGGATGTGAAAGACAGACTCTCGTATATTGCTGATGGGAGTATTTTTTACTCTGGAAAATAATTTGACAGTGTCAAAACAAACAAACAAACAAACAAAAACATGGTTAAACATAGTTACCTTATGACCCAGCAATTCCATTCCTAAGTGTGTACACAAGAGAGATAAAAACAAATGCACACTAAAACTTGCATGCTAATGTTCACAATGATATTATTCATAATAACCTAAAAATGGAAACAACCAAGTGTCCAACTGATGAACAAGTAAAATGTGGTATATTTGGTAATAAAAAGAAAGAAATTGTCAATACAGTCTGTGACATGGATGAGCCTTAAAAAATGCTGAGTAAAAACCAGTCACAGTAGACCAGGCTGGTCTATTGTGTGACTCCATTTATATGAAATGGCCAATAAAGGAAATTTTAAATGTAGAGAAAGTAATTTGGTGGTTGCCTAAAGTTGGCTGTGGGAGTGACTTAATATGGTGTTTGAATTACATCTCAGTAATTTTTTTTAAATGAAATGTACATTTTCCCTATGCCCCAACAATCTCATGCTTGGGCATTCATCCAAAACAAATGGAAACCAAGGTTCATGAAAAACCCGTGTTACTGTTCATAGTGTTTTAAATGTAGTAGTAAAAATTTGGAAAGAACTAAATTTTTTTACAGTGGGCGAATGGTTAAAATTGTAGTACATCCATATTGTGGAATACTACCCAGACTCAGAAGGAAGTAATTATTGGTGTGTGCAACAAGTTGGGTGGACCTCAAGGGTATCAAGGGTATTAAACTCCCAAAAGGGCACATACTCTGTGCTTTCATTTAGAGCACAGATGATAAAACAAAAGTTGGGAAATGGGTGGGCTGTGGGGGAGAGCTCAAGATAAGATGGGATACTTTCAGTTGTTCTTACAAAGAGAGGTGGGGAATGGAGGGGATCAAAAGATAGTGTTAATAGTTGAAGAAAGAATATACATAAGTGTATTACTTAAAATTACATGAACTACCGTAAATGTATTGGGAGAAGGATCACTGAGAGCAAAATATGCCCAAAATGTGAACCTGCAGTTGAAGAAGAAAATGTCAATGGTATGTTCCTTTAAAATTACATTAACTAAGAGTGACACGGTTATATTGGGAGGAGGAATTCAAAGTAGCAAGAAATGAGTAGATAATATCCAAAATGGATAAATGAAAATCTGTGCTGTCTCATGGCATCCCTGACCACATCGGAGAATTTGGAACTTGGCTGGTTCCATCTGAGGTGTGCTGTGAGTATGAGATACATATTGACATTTAAAGCATACAAACTGAAATATCCCATAGTATTTTTTTGCATTGATGAAAATGATATTATTTTAGACATGTTGGGTTAAATAAATCATTGTGAAAGTAATTTCGCCTGTTTTTACTTTTTAAAATGTGGCTAATAGAAAATTTGCAGTTACATGTGTGGCTTGAGTTGTATTTCTCTAGGACAGCGATTTTCAACCTTTTTCATCTCATGGTGCACATAAATTAATCCCTGAAATTCTGTGGTGCACCAAAATATATTTTACTGATCTGACAAAAATATGTATATTTTTGGTTTATTCATACTAATTGTTGTGTTGGCTGTTGTCATTTTTTTATTTGACAATTTAAAGGAAAAGAGGTCAGTGCCCCTGATGAACAAGGTCAGGTACTGCATGTTTTAAAAATTCTTGTGCCACACCAGTTGAAAGTTGCTGCTCAGCAATCTGTAGTCTAGGGCATGCAGTTAGAATTGGTTCCCCTGGGGAGTAGGCTGAGCCTGGGGAAAGTTGGTCAAGGAAGACTTGTTTTGTATTTTAAGCTTTTCATTGCTATTTGATTTTTAAAACATCTTAATGAAATTTGATTAAAAAATTACCTCTTTAACAAAGGCCATGGTCTCTATTTTAAAATGTTAATTTGTCGTATTCTAAATTGCGCAGTAAACGTTAACCTTAGGAAGTTTGGAATTAAAAGTAGCCATTGTCTTGTCCACTCCTTTTTCTTGATTTTAGTTTGCTATAATCAGAAATAAAGTATACTTGTTTTTCCTGCTTTTGTCTAGCTTATTGCAGGAGTGACCAGGATATCACCTTGAGGAAGTAATGCCCACAGAAAGCGGGAGCTGTTCAGCTGCGCGCCAAGCAAAACAGAAACGCAAATCTCATAGCCTTTCTATACGAAGAACTAACAGCTCGGAGCAGGAGAGGACGGGTATACCAAGAGAAATGTTGGAAGGACAAGTAAGTTAGTGCTGAGCATGTTTGTAATGTTCCAGAAATAACCAAATATACAAGGCCTCTAACGTAGAGAAAAGTGTGGGTTACCAAAGAAAAGCCAAAACCAAAATAAACCCAACCGCCACCCCCCCTCCCCGATATAAAGTTACTGTCAAATACAGCAACCCACAGAGTGACAGGATTCAATTTCCAAGTTAATGTTTTTATAGTACATAATAATAATAAACAAGTGGGTGGACAGTTTAGATCAGTTTTTCTTTGTGCTATTCTACGGTGTAGTTTTTATTCTACAGTGCAAGTTTTGGTTGTCTGAGACAATACTAAGAAACATTGATATGTGAGACAAACATCAATTGGTTGCCTCCCGAATACTTCCAGACTGGGGATCATTTGCACCTGGACCAGGGATCAAACTCAAAGACTAGGCGTGTGCCCCGACTGGGATTTGAACTCAGAACCCTTTGGTTATGAGATGATGCTTCAGCCAACTGAGCCACACTGGCCAGGGCATATCTTTTTTTAGTTGTTAGATTTCCTTACATTTCTAGCAGTGAAAATTCTACAACTTTTGTTAGCACCTCCTAGCATGAACTCCCATATGAGGTACATGCATTCTTCTCTTGGCTTTCTGAGTGCCTGCCCTCCATTGTGATGTAGCACAAGTGGGGTAATTGCATTTCAGGGTAACCCTTTGTGAAGGCCTTTAAGATTTTTCTGACCTGCACAGCCTAGTACTGCTTTTCAGCCCTCATCATGGTGTCTCCAGTGTTCCTTGGAAGGCGCCTACCTGTCAATGAGTGCAGTGTCCTGGATGGCTGGTGTGAGGTGCTTTGCCTGGTTCAGCAGTGGGAGGATGGTAGAGATGGTGTGGGGTGCAAGCAGTTGGCATGGTGGGTGTAAGTAGAGGGGTCTGAGCGTATAGGTGGTTGGTTACCAGTCGGTTTGAGTTGAACAGTAGGTCATCTCTGCATGAGGTTACTGTCCTGTTCTTTGAGTTGTTGGGGAGAAGTATCAGTTGTGAAGATTAATGTAAAGGAACTACAGTAAGTTAAACTATCAGATTCATGAGTTAGAAGTAGTTTAGAAAGCAGTGCTTAGCACAGGGATGGGAGGTCTATAGTTGCAGAGGGCTCCTGAATCTGTGCACGTGGATCACTGATGGGTCCTGTGTGCAGGTTCATGCTGCTGTGGTAAAATGCAAATCCCTTTATGCGCTTTACTGAATCAGTAGCTTTTCTGTCATGAGTTTTCTCAAGTGATACTGGAAGTTCAGCTCCTCCGTGCAGGGTCTGTGAAGTCAAAGGCACTAGGAGAGTTGTTAGGAAAGCTCAGTGGGGGAGGTCTTTCAGGAGTGCTCACTCAGCCTCGCTTGCCTTCTGGTAGAAAAGTTCTCATTTCACTGCATGTTGTTTCGTGATTGTCTTTATTTTATCAAGTGATGTTAATGATGACATTAGTTTTGTCATTACAACTACATTTTATATTAAGAGGTGTTTACTATTTAAGTAAATGTAACGTTTCAGTGGCCGAATAAGGATCTAAATGTTATGGGTGTAGGTGAGTTAAAATTGATACACGTAAGAGGAGATTTGGCCTTGGGAATCAGAAACACTTCCAACAAGTGATACTTATGAGGGGGGCTAGCTGAATGTGGGGTTGGGGAAGGACATGGCATGGAAAGGGAAGAGACTATGCAAAGGCCACAAGGTGGGGCAGACTGTATCAAACAACTGTGATGGTTTACTTTATTTTTCATTGTTACTCTTAAGTTTTTATTTTTTTCATTTTTTAAAAGATTTTATTTATTTACTTTAGAGGGGAAGGGAGTGAGAAAAAGAGGAAGGGAAACAAGTGAGAGATACATCGATATTTTACCTCTTGCATGCCCCCAACCAGGGACCTGGCCTGCAACCCAGGCATGTGCCCTGACTGGGAATTGAGCCAGCAACCTTTCAGTATTTAGGCTGTGGTTCAGTCCACTGAGTGACACCAGCCAGGGCTAAGGTCCCCCCCCCCCCCATATGTTTTATTGATATTTTAGATGGGAATTGAGAGAGGCTGCATTAACCAATTCTACCAGATTCAGCTTGTAAACAAGTGACTTCACATATATTTTCAAGTATCTTGTAAAATTTACTTGAGCATTCTGTGATTACTTCAAAACATACTGCCAAAATGCTTATGTCATTAGAGATCATTTTGCCTTAAATTCTTTTATCAAGTGACGTTAATGGTGACATCTTAGTTTTGATGTCACCATTAATATTAGGGTGACAATTAATGTGAGAAGGAATTTAATAAACGTTATATGTATCTTTTTATTTGCAACTCATTAGATATCAAAAAGTTTGTGCTGTATATAAATTTGAAAAATCACTTAAAAAATTAATACTGACAGCAGTTAAGTACTAAAACATTATTTTAGAAATATTGCAATATTTAGTAAGAATTTTGTTTGAAAATTCTCTAATGCTGGGATGGGGTCACATAGAAAATACTAGACTACACAGACCAGGGGTGTCCAACATTTTGGTGTGTCTGCACCACACTGGAAGAAGAGTTGTGTTGTCTTGGGCCACAAATTAAATATATTACAACATGCAATCACAAAACAGTCTTAGCATTTTTAAGTGAATTTACAGTTTGTGCTGGGCTGCATTCATAGCCATCCTGAGATGCATGTGGCCTGCGGGCTGCAGGTTGGACACCCCTGATTGCAGACCATGTCCTCAGGGGATTAGAGCAGAATGTAGACTGTGTTAGTCTCCCTGTTATTAGCAGTGTCTGGAAGGTAAATGCTTGTCAACACAGTTGGTACCTTGGACACTGCTTGCTTGTTTGACTATACCTAAAAATTCAGGTGAGATGTTGCTTCTTCCACTGACTTCTCATGAGGTTTAGATGGGACTGATGTGTGCAGAGCATGTGCTGTGGCATGCAGGCACCAACAGCTTACTGGGACTTACATGGTAATGTTTTCATTTAACTGACACATGTTTTACTTTTATAGGTGAAAATTTTTCTTTTTTCTATCTTCTCAGTAATCTTTTAGGTATTACAGAGAATAATAGAAAATATTTTGCTTGAAGCAACAGTGGACATGAGGACTATGTGAGGCACATTTTCTATTAGTACATAACATTAAAATTAATTTATAATACTCTGTGATAGAACTTAAAGGCTATTTCTAATATTTATGAGAACTGCATACCCTCTATAAATTTGGAAGTTTTTAAATAAAGTACACTTATTTCCTCCCTTATAAAAAGAAAAATTATGTTGTTCTGAAGAAGTGCTTATTCTTATCCTAAGTAACCATTTATACAATTTGATTTTAATTTTATCTATAGAAATTTGAAACTTTAAGTTCTTTAAGTATTTTATGATAAGAAATGGAACATGTAAAGAGATAAGATGAGCTTAAGATAATTGACTTTTTTAAAAAATTCTCCTCTGGAAGAGCTACTGTGGAGTTTCAGCTACCAGACGGCCATGAGGTACTCCGTACCTGCTTCCAAATGCGTCTGCAAAATGTCGTACCCATCCCCTAAAACTAAGCCCTCCAACCCCAGGAACCCCCGAGTCTTCTTTGACGTGGACATTGGAGGCGAGCGAGTTGGTCGAATTGTCTTAGAATTGTTTGCAGATATTGTACCCAAGACTGCAGAAAATTTTCGTGCGTTGTGTACAGGAGAAAAAGGCATTGGACCCACCACTGGGAAACCTCTGCATTTCAAAGGATGCCCATTCCATCGAATTATTAAGAAATTTATGATTCAAGGTGGAGACTTCTCAAATCAGAATGGGACAGGTGGAGAAAGTATTTATAGTGAAAAGTTTGAAGATGAGAATTTCTATTATAAGCATGACCGGGAGGGTTTATTGAGCATGGCAAACGCAGGCAGCAATACAAATGGTTCTCAGTTCTTTATCACAACAGTTCCGACTCCTCATTTGGATGGGAAACATGTGGTATTTGGCCAATTAATTAAAGGAATGGGTGTGGCAAGAATTCTGGAAAATGTAGAAGTGAAAGGTGAAAAACCTGCCAAATCTTGCGTTATTGCAGAATGTGGAGAATTGAAGGAAGGGGATGACTGGGGAATATTCCCAGAAGATGGTTCTGGTGATAAGCATCCAGATTTCCCTGAAGACGCAGATATAGATTTAAAAGATGTAGATAAAATATTATTAATAGCAGAAGACTTAAAAAACATTGGAAATACTTTTTTCAAATCCCAGAACTGGGAGATGGCCATTAGAAAATACACAAAGGTTTTAAGATACGTGGAAGGTTCAAAGGCTGTAACTGAGGAAGCAGATAGATTGAAGCTGCAACCTGTAGCTTTAAGCTGCATGCTGAATATTGGTGCTTGCAAACTGAAGATGTCAAATTGGCAGGGAGCAATTGACAGTTGCTTGGAGGCTCCTGAAATAGACCCGTCAAATACCAAAGCGCTGTACCGTAGAGCTCAAGGATGGCAAGGATTGAAAGAATATGACCAAGCATTGGCTGATCTTAAGAAAGCTCAGGAGATAGCACCAGAAGATAAAGGTATCCAGGCAGAACTGCTGAAAGTCAAACAAAAGATAAAGGCACAGAAAGAAAAAGAAAAGGCAGCTTATGCAAAAATGTTTGCTTAATAAGGAATTTGGTTCTACTTAAGTATTACACATTGATGTATAAAGGCAATAAAGAAAATTGAAGGGTTTTTGTCTAATATATGTTGCTTAATGTGTTTGCTCTGATAGTTCCCATTGTTTACAGTTTAGAAATACTGGTATCTGTTCACTCTTAATAAAAGTGTTACAAACTAAAAAAAAAAAAAAAAATTCTCACCTGGGGACATGCTTGTTGATTTTTTTTTTTTAAGATTTTATTTATTTTTAGAGAGGGAAGGGAGGGAGGGAGAGAGAGAGAAACATCAATGTGTGGTTGCTGGGGGCCGTGGCCTGCAACCCAGACATGTGCCCTGACTGGGAATCAAACCTGCGATGCTTTGGTTTGCAGCCTGCACTCAATCCACTGAGCTACGCCAGCCAGGGCTGATTTTTTTTTTTTTTTTAAGAGAGAGGGGAAGGGAGGGAGATAGAGAAGGTGAGAAATGTCGATGTCAGAGAAAACATGGATCTGCCTCTCGTACATACCCTGATGGGAACTGAACCACAACCTAGGCGTGTGCCTTGACTGGGAATTGAACCCATGACCTTTCAGTTTACAGGATGACACTCCAACCAACTGAGCCACATTGGCCAGGGCAAGAAAATCCATTTTTGAAAATGTATATTGGGACTTGGTGTCAGAGTGTCTCATTCATTCATGCATTTTGAACAAATCTTCCTTTCCTGCAGGATTCTAAACTGCCTTCCTCAGTTCGCAGTACACTTTTGGAACTGTTTGGTCAAATAGAAAGAGAATTTGAAAACCTTTATATTGAAAACTTAGAATGTGAGTATCTCCTGTCTTAATATACTTTTATAACTTTTCACTTAAAAATCTTTGTGAGTCATATTGATGTTTGGACTTTCACCACTATATTTTTTTAATGTATTTTATTTGTTATGCTTTTATAGTTGTCCCAACTCTTTCCCCTTTTTCCCCTCCACCCAGCATCCCCCATTCCTTCTGGCAATTTCTCCCCCTCCTTAGTTCATGTCCATGGATCATGCATGTAAGTTCTTTGGCTACTCATTTCCGGTACTGTTCTTAACATCCCCAAGGGTATTCTTTACCTACCAATTTGTACATCTGAATGCCTGAACCTTTTCCCCAGTCCTCCCCCCTTTCCATTCCGACTGATAACCCTCCAAATGATCTCCATATCTATGATTCTGTTTCTGCTCTGCTTGTTTGCTTAGTTTGTTTTTTGTATTTAATTGTTGGTAGTTGTGAATTTATTGCTCTTTCAACGTTCATAGTTTTGATCTTTTCCTTAAATAAGTCCCTTTAACATTTCATAGAAGAATGGTTTGTGGTGATGAACTCCTTTAGCTTTATCTTGTCTGGGAAGCACTTCATCTGTTCTTCATTCTGAATGATAGCTTTGTTGGACAGAGTAATCTATCTAGATTGTGGGTCCTTGCTTTTCATCACTTTTAGTGCTTCTTGCCAGTCCCTTCTGGCTTGTAAAGTTTCTTTTGAGAAATCAGCTGACAGTCTTATGGGAACTCCCCTGTAGGTAACTCTCTGCTTTTCTCTTTGTACTTTTAAGATTCTCTGTTTATCTTTAACCTTTGACATTTTAATTATGATGTGTCTTGGTATGATCTTCTTTGTGTCCATCTTGTTTTGGGACTTTGAGCTTCTTGGACTTGTATGTCTATTTTCTTCACCAAATTAGGGAAGGTTTTTTTTTCATTATTTTTTCAAAGAAGTTTTCAATTTCTTGCTGCCTCGCTTCTCCTTCCAGCACCCCTATGATTTGAATGTTGGTATGTTTGAAGTTGTCCCAGACTCTCCTTACACTGTCCTCAATTTTTTGGATTCTTTTTTTCTTCTTGTTGTTCTGATTGAATGTTTTTTTCTTCCTTATGTCCCAAATCATTGATTTGATTCTTGGCTTCATCCTCTCCATTGCCGATTCTCTAAATTTTTCTTTATTTCACTTAGTGCACAGGTGACAAACACAAGGCCCACAGGCTGAATCTGGCCCTCAATGTTGTTTTATCTGGCCTGGCACCTTGTTTCTACCCAGTGGCAGCACTGAGCTCTTGCCTAACTGTTAAGTAGTAGTTATGTTTATACAGTCCTAAAATTACATTTGGCTGTTTGAGGGCAACCATGAGGCTGATGTGGCCCCCAGTGAAAATGAGTTTGACACCCCTGACTTAGTGTAACCTTCATTTCTGCCTGGGTGTACCCAGTGAGTTCCTTGTGTATCCTTAAAGCTAGTGTTTTGAACTCTGCATCTGATAGCCTATCTCCTTTTCGTTTAGTTCTTTTCCTGGACTTTTGTTCTGTTCTTTGATTTGGGCTGTATTTCTTTGTCTCCTCATTTTGGCAGCCTCCCTGTGTTTGTTTCTATATATTAGGCAGAGCCGCTTTGACTCCCTGTCTTAGTAGTAGGTCTAAGGTAGAAAAATGCTCTTGTAAGTTGGATGGGGCAGAGCCTTAGGCAGTCATCAGGGTGGGGCACCTCTTGCAAACCAGGTTGATGGAGTCTCAGATATTGTGCTACTGCTCTGTGTCTCTGTGTGGGGAAGGACTCAGAAAGGAACAATGGCTGCTGCCTGGCCTCTGGAGTTTTGTCTGGGAGGAAGCTGTTCCATGGCACTCGCCCTGATGTCATATACTTCAATTTTCCCCCCTATGCCACTGGTGCCCTTCAAGCTGCTGCCCTGGTGCTGGAGCCCAGCAGAAGTGAATCTGAGTAAGCCCTAAGTCCATTGTGAGCCCTTTCAGAGGAGACGCCTGAGCATCCTGTTGTTTCTTCTGCTGCCCCAACCCTCACTGGTTGTACAACCAGAAGTTATGGGGACTTATATTCCCGGCACTGGGACCCTGGGCTGGGTGGTCTGGGGTGGTGCTAGAATCCCTCACTCCTGAGATCTCTCTCCTGATTTTAATCCACTACACATGGATATAGGACCATCCTGTTCTGTGTCTCCACGTCTCTGCCCCACCACCCATCTGAATGAATGTGACTTCTTTAATTGTTTGGTTGTCAGATTTTCATACAGCTCGATTTTCTGTTGGTTCTGGGTAATAATTATTTTGTAGTTTAGTTGTAATTTTTGCTGTGATTGTGCGAGGAGGTGAGTCATGTTTACCTGTGCCTCCACCTTGACCAGAAGCCCTGTTTTATGTGGCTATATTAAGTTTAGTGGCTTAGAATAACACAAGTTATTATCTTACAGCACTGCAGACTAAAATCACATGCAGGCAGAGCTGTATTCGTTCTGGAGGTATGAGAAGGAATCTTCCCCTGCTTGTTTGGTTGTGGCAGATATCAGTTACTTGCAGTGAAGACAGTGGTCCCACCTTCTTGCTGGCATTCCCAGTGTCTAGAACTTGCTCCTTTCCTTTGCTTGAAGCCCTTCCTCCCACCTTCACCAGTGTCAGGCAGTCCTACTGGTGCGTCTCTGATCCCCTCCTATGGGTGTGTGGAAAGGATCGGCTGCCTTGGTCATGATTCCAAAAGTCGAATACTAATAAATAGCTTTTGCACTGTTAATATGGAGATAGGTAAGAAGACATTATGTATTTTTTAGAAAACTCACCTTCCCTAAAAGCCTGGTCATAGAAATGTAAACAATGTAAAGGAATCTACCATTCCAGTTGTCATACTTTATATATGTCACTTGTGTATTCTAAGATCACACATAACCTGTCAGTCTACCTGGGAACGGTCACTAACTATATCAACAGTTACATTTGAGCTTTTGGCAAGCTGGACTGAGCAAGAGTAATTTGGAACAGGTTTTATATCCTACTTAGAACAAATCACTAGTATTCCTTTAAATAACAGGTTACAATAGAAAGATATTGCCTGAAAGTTATCCTTTTCACTTTGGTTCATTTTTAGGTTTTATTTGTAATTTACATAGTTATTTGATTCATTTGTTTATAGTGCAGTTCTGCCACAATGTTTTAAAGCACAAGACATCTATTTCTTCAACATCTGCATTTTTCAAGTCTGATTACTACATCTTTTGTAGGCAGAAGTTCTTAAATATTAAAAAAATAATAAGGGGGTAGAACTGCTAAAAATGCTGGTATCTATAACTATAGTGGTACTAGGTGGGAAGGAAATAGTGAGAGAAGGGAATAAAACAAAGACATGCAAATACTGCGGTTCAAGTCTTTGGATCCTTGAAGTAGACCACCTTGTTTGTAGGTTTTTTTTTTTTTTATTTTAAAGATTTTATTTATTTTTAGTCAGAGGGAAATGGAAGAAGAGAGGGAGAGAAACATCAGTGTGTGGTTGCTTCTCACGCGCTCCCTATTAGGGACCTGGCCTGCAACTCTGGCATGTGCCCTGAATGGGAATTGAACTGGTGACCATTTGTTTCACAGACCAGCACTCAATCCACTGAGTCAGACCAGTTAGGGCTTATCTGCAGTTTTTTTAAAGAAAATTATTCCCCTAAACATACAAAATAGTATTGAATATAAACTATAATTAAAAAATATTTTTAATTAAAAATATTTATTTTAGAAGCAGTGCCTTCATTGCCTTAAAGCAGTGATTTTCAAATATTTTTTTGCCAGTCTGACAAAAAAAAAGTATAATTTTGATTCATTCACATTGGGCAGCTATTGTTGTGTTGGCTGTTGTCATTTTTTAATTTGATAGTGTAAGGGAAAAGAGGCCAGTGGTCCTCACTAAATAGGTATGAAAATTACTGCTTCAAAAAATCAGGCAGTGTACAAAGTGAAGATATCTGCCATTACCGCATCTGTTGACCCATCTCACTCTGCAAAGGAAAACATTTGCTACATTTTTTCTTCTAGTGATTTTTTTATTAAAAATTTTAAAAAATTCTCACCTGAGGAGATATATATATATATATATATATATATATATATATATATATATATATAAAATTGATTTGAGAGAGAGAGGAAGGTGGGGGAAAGAGAGAAAAAGAAAGAGAAACATCAGTTGCCTCTCATACATGCCCCGACTGGGGATTGAACCTGCAACCTAGGTATAAGTATGTGCCCTGAGCAGGGATTGAACCTGCAACATTTTGGTGTATGGGATGATGCTCCAACCAACTGAGCAACCTGGGAAGGGCCCTAGTGACAATTTTTATGGACTTAATCTACTTCTGTTTTTTGCTCTGTCAATTTTAGTCCATATGCAGTCATACTTTGCTGTGAAATGTTAGGAAATGACATGTCCTTTATCCCTCACTGCTTCATTACTTTCCGGTTTTTGTTATTTTACAGGGTTTATGTTTACAAAATTAGGTTTTTCATGCCTTATAAGTTGATTCCAAAAATTGAACACTAATAAACAGTTTTTGCATTATTAACATGTTTTCACTCTATAACTAAGTGGTATACTTGGGCCAGTAGTGAAGAGATTGTAACCCTATGTCATTTAAACTTTGACATTGGAAAATTTAATGTTTTAATATTGGGTTTTCCTTATTAAGTCCACTTGAAAATTTACAGAGGGCAAAATTATTCCAACTTTTTCTAAAATGAAAATTAAGCACCATATATACTAGATCTGATTTAAGTTTTTTTTCTTTTGTTTTTAAATTAAGTATCAAGAGTTGTATGGACCTGAGTATTGTTGAGTTTCCATTGTGATCTAAGGCTTTGTTTTCTGTGAATTTGTGCAGTTTGTTCAAGAAAAACTGTAGGGTTACTGATGACTAAAGCTGGAGGTTCAGTGGCTTCTTGCTGCCTGTAAAATAGAGTTGAAATTGCTCAGACAGGATTTGTTCAGGGCTTTAGTGCTTGGCCTTTTTTCTAACTGATATCATTTGTACTTTCACCCAGATGACTGACTGGCCTCCCTGTAGCCGGAACAGATCTTGTGTAAGCCTGGAGGCAGTGTGGTAGGCATATGCCCTTAGAGCTGGGTGAACCTGTGGCCAGGCAAGGTCCAGATCATGGCCTCCGTAGGCCATGTCCTTGGATGAGTCTTTTCCTCCAGCTGACTTCTTTTCTCATCTGTACAGGGTGGATAACAGTGGGATAACAGCACGCATACAAAGCACAGCCATGTCCACTTCTCTCCTCAGTCTCTCTACTCATTCTCTTTTTTTATAGCTAATGTCCTTCCTCTTCATTCTTTTCTGTTCCCATACACTTCTACTTCTATTCACTTTTCATAGCTTTCCATCAGTTTTCAATCTTTATATGTAATCCTCACTTGGTGATCTAAGGTACCATGCAACAATGGGTTTTTTTTTTTTTTAACGTTTTTTTCCCCCTTGATTTCAGTGTTCTCAGCTAGACTGTAAATATTACATTGAGTTTTAGACAATATCAGAATAGTGTTTTTAAATATATAGAATGAAGTAGAAAGGAAAGGAACTAAATTGAAATCTAAGAGCTCTGCTGGATGAGAACCCTGATAGTGTCCATCATGTCTTCTCTGTGTAGGAAGAGCATTGGAGTTTCTGTTTTTGGAATGATGTCCTGAGTTTTTTTGAGAACTCAGTAAACTGTGATCTTGTTTATAGGATGTTATTCATGTCTTTGTTTAGACAATGCCAATGTGTAATATTTTATGTGCTCAAGTTTTGGAAGTGGTCAGTATGTTTAAACATAAAAAGTACATACTTTTTTGAAAAATTTTTTTATTTCCAGTGCGTAGAGAAATTGAGACTCTTAATGAGCGTTTAGCTGCGGAAGGGCAAGTGATTGATGGGGCAGAGCTGAGTAAGGGCCAACTGAAAACTAAAGGTAAGGGGGATGCTTGTGAAGGGTGCCCTGCAGAATACATGGGGAGGGAATTTGGAATTTAATGTGGGACATGATTCACTTGATTTTTTGTGGTCAGCATTACTTGAATCCTTAATTTCTATGTGGACATAGAGGAAAGAGGGAGGCACCTGGGAGCTCAGGCTCCTCTTCCTGCCCTGCTATTGTCTGTCCCATGTTTGCATGCACAGGCAGACCAGCTCAGTTGTGTTGTTTTCCCATGCGGAGTGGGGGTCAGTCACATTAATGTCTGCCTTCTGTCTCTGCTCTGAAGTTTGTGGCTTTTTGGTCATATGACTGTATTGGTTGTTGATTCTCTGTCTTGGCAGCCAGTCACAGTACCAGCCAGCTTTCTCAGAAGCTGAAGACCACTTACAAGGCCTCCACCAGCAAGGTATGCAAGGCGCTGGCTCTTGGGCCAGCCATGTGGTACATAAGGTGGGCACATGTGTACTCTGAGTTGCATAGTTTTCAATTAGAAATGTGTGATAGGATATAAAATAAACTGGTGTTTAGGAAAATTCAATTTTTAGAAGGAGTATCGTTGTTAAGTGACTATATATATATAGATACCTAGATACTAATACTTGTGAGATTAACACATTATGCATCATTAAATATGTCTTTTTTGAGGCAAAATACATTCTGTATTATTACATTGCTTGATATAGATACTCTGAATTTGGAGAAGGCTAATAAGTGGGTACAAAGCAGTGAAAAATAAGATCTGACCTATAGCTACATTTTAGTTCACCTTCTCTGATTTTCCAATTATGATCAGGAAGTGAAGGTCTGTTTCCAAGGCAAATAGGGACATTTGTAGTATTTTTCTTTTTCTTTTTTAAAAGTTTTTATTTATTTATAGAGAGGGGAGAAGAGAGGGAGAAAGAAGGGAGAGAAGCATTGATTGGTTGCCTTTCTCATGCCTTCAACTGGGGATCTGGCCTAGGGACCTGGCCTGCAACCCAGGCATGTGCCCTGACTGGGAATTGAACCAGTGCCCCTTTGGTTTGTAGGCTGGCACTCAGTCCACTGAGCCACACCAGTCAGGGCGATAATGTATGGTGTTGAATGCCAAATTTTCTGATAATTTTTGAAGTAGAGGGAGAAAAGATTATATAAAATTATCACTTACCATGAGTAGTGAAAAATAAGATTGGGGCAAAGGTAAAGGTATGTGTACAATAACACTTTGCTTTAAAAAACATTAGAAATATTTAAAGACCAGTCATTTCGATTATTAGAAATTCATTCGAATTTGTGAGAAGCACATGAGTAATGTGCTTTATAGCATTGTGCACAATGTATGTACCCATCTTAAAGAATAACAGTGAAAATATGTGACATTATTTGAAAATTCGAGAAGTGATCTGGTAACAGAATGTATTCTGATTTATACCATGCATGTCTGGGTAATAGAGCTAGTACGGTGCAGCAGGCAGATGCTGTGATCTGAGTTTATCACTTCCTCTTCCTGCCTCAGCAGGTAGGTAGGTAGTATGGTTGGTGACATAGAGGAAAACTGAAGTTCATTGAGCAAACCAGGAGAGGCCTGCCCTCCCTGGGTGGCTGATAGCCATCTCTAATGCCTCCTGGGAGGGAGGCAGGCAGGCACGAGAGTCTTACTGGTAAATCACTTGAAAGAAACTTACGAAAATGTTCACACATTGGATTTCATTCAAGTAGTATAGATTATACCTCAGTTAAAATGACAGGATGGCAGGTGTAAGTGTCCACTCATTGCTTCATTCTGCTGCTTTTCTGTTGTGAATGTTCCCTTGCATAGTTCATGGGGGCTTCTTGGAAATTGTGGCTAAGTCAACACTTTTAAGAACAAAAAGGGTTAAGAAGTGGCCACCATATAATGGGCATTAGGAACCAGTACCTTTAGCAATGTGTTAATGTTCATGAACTGTCTATAAGCTTCTTTCAAAATTCCACCAGAAATGTGGTTTTTGTGAGCCAGTGCCCCTCAGTCCTTACTGTTCCCATGGGGTCAGTGACTGATTTGGCCTCCAGTAGTTCATGTCTCATAATCATACAGTCTGTGTGAGAAATGGCAGACTTGAAAAATTAAACTTGCTACCACTTATGGTGGGGGTAGGCTGTGCATGTTTTTTAACTTCCTTCTTTCTAAATGTTATATTATTTAACACATGAATGGCACCTGTGCAGCAAAAGCATGTTTCCATGTGGAGGGGGATAGTCTTGTAGGTTAACTATGATACGAACTTTCAGAAAGAAGAAGATGGTAATGGTGATGGGTTTGGGATTGATCAGAGATCCTTTTGTAATTCCATGTATGTTTAAGCTGAGTCAGATGGAACCTGTCTACAGCATTGGTG
Source organism: Phyllostomus discolor (assembly GCF_004126475.2). Lineage (NCBI taxonomy): Eukaryota > Metazoa > Chordata > Mammalia > Chiroptera > Phyllostomidae > Phyllostomus > Phyllostomus discolor. The sequence continues at coordinate 78,440,194 of NC_040903.2, read as the reverse complement.
AGAGTGGGTCTCTTTATACATTTGTTTAGTCACCTACTGTGTCAGGAATAACTTGGTGCTCACACCCGAGTTCATGAAACAGTGGGTTGTGTTTCCACTAAGAATGAACTGAGACACCTTTTCAGGACTTTGCTAAATCAGTTTAAAACAGATGTCTAATGCCACCAATTTTTTTCTTTTTCACTTGATTCTACAGTTTTAGTCTTTTTAAAAGAACATTTTATTATTTATTTTTAGATAAAGGGGAAGGGAGGGAGAAAGAAAGGGGAAAAATATTAGTGTGTGGTTGCCTCCCAAGTACCCCCCACTGGGGACCTGGCCTACAACCCAGCAGGTGCTTTGACTGGGGATCGAACCTGTAACTCTTTAGTTTGCAGGCTGGCACTCAGTCCACTGAGCTACACCAGCCAGGGCCAGTTTTAGTCTTCTGATTAATCTACATTGTTCTGGCTTAAAAGCTAAAAAGCCATTCTTACATCTAAGAACAGTTTAAAATTCAGACTCTGAAGAGTTCTTGTGTTTAATTCTTGTCTTCCTCAGACACTTCCTACTTTCCTCATAAGGAAAGAGAGAGTTCTTTGCTGTGAGTGTCATACTAGATGGTCCCACACCATCCTGTGGCCTGTGTGGTGCTCAGGTCTATCCCCGTTACATTGTGTGTTGTTTACACCAGGCTGCTATCAGTGCCCTGTCCCATCTCTTTGCATGGTGTAGTCCTTGAGCACGTGTTCAACAAGCAATTCCGAACAGACTTCTGTTCAGAGGGGCCCTTTTTGGTTTCTCCCCACCTTGGGTTGTTTTCCCCTTAATAACAGGTGGTTGGTATCGGTTATCAAAAGCAAAAAGAAAACAAAAGTCTGCAGTAATAAAAGTGATTAGTGTTAAAAGTTTGGGGTATACCTTCCAGAATTTGGAAATTTTGTCTTATGATTTGGATTTTTGGAAGAGTACCTTGCAACACACAAATAGGCTTTTCTTCCATCGTAGGACATGCTTATTGGAAGTAGGGGATTTTGGGGGTGGGTGGTCTTCTGGGGCCTTAGTAAGGACTTCATTCTTGTTTTGTGGTGTCCAGCCAGATGAGTTCCACTGTTTGCACTTATGTTGTGTTCCTTTAATGTTTTAAATATTCTATTTAATGATTTATGCATTTTTAAGACATCTTTTTTAACTTAAAAATGTTTGCTCAGTAAATTGTCTTCTTCCTATCACAATTTTAGATTGTCTCCAGCTTCAAGGCTACCACGTCGAGGGCTGTGTGCCAGCTTGTGAAGGAATACATTGGCCACAGGGATGGCATCTGGGATGTCAGTGTGGCGAGAACACAACCTGTGGTCCTGGGGACTGCATCTGCTGGTGAGTCCAAAGCTCACCCCGACACTTGTCATGCATAGTGCATAGCAGCTGGTTCGCATGACTGACCTTAGAGTGTAGATAGCAGAGTGAGCCTGGGAGCAAACATCTGTCGGAGTAGTCATTCAGACGAGGCACTCAGCCTTGACTTAGCACTTAGTTCAGATGTCCCTGTTAGGTCTTCTGAACCTTGTGGGTATGATGCCATGTCTGTCTCCATGGGACATAGCCAGCTGTGCTAAGGAATCACTTTTAGAGGCAGCGGAAGGTGGAATGTCATTTAAATATATTAGGTATTTTTTTAATCGGCTTTCTTGTTATTCATAGCTAACTGTATGTCTACATTTCACATTTTTCCCACTTGTGAGATTTGGCTGAGGGAAGTGTTATGTGGTACTTCTGAAGGGGGCTGCTGTCCCAGGATCTAGGGGAGTAATGCCACTGCCACCCTGAGTTTGCCTGTGGGACTCACAGGGTGGGTGATAGAGAGACCCATGTTTGCTCACTAAAGAAGGGGCATTTTTGAAAGCTAATTAATACTCCTTAGATAAAAACTGCTAAAATTAAAAAAAATAGTGTTTACTTGTTGGAAATAACTTTTCTAGCTGTGACAAGTTACTTACCAGACTGTCTTTTCACGTGGCAATAAAAAATATAAAACTATTTAGAATAATTGAGACTTTTTTATTTTCTTGTTTAAAATTCTGTTTGTATATGAGCACCCCAGAATTTTTTATGGAAATTACAACTAATAAAGAAGAATAGAAAGATCCTTTTCTTATGACTCTGACATCTCATTTGGGTAATTGGTATTTATTTTTCAGATTTTCCTATTAGGTCTACTTTTTATCTTTTTGTCATGCCCTTAAGTGGAAAGGTCTAAAGGAATATTTATTAAATATCAAATAATTTAGAACTGTATTTGGATGTTGTTTGCATTTGAATATCATATGTTGTTCTGAAAAGTTTTAATATTTCATACACACAAAAATGAACCCAGGTTGTAAATGACCTTTGTATTTAAGTCACCAGGGGGGTATAGTCAGTGTAACAGTGAACCAGGAGCTCAGGACCCTGGTTTTCCACTTGCTCATAAATGACCCTAGTCAAGTCACCAGCTTCTTCCATTGTTTTGGAAGAGTTGAATTACAGAGTGATATAATCAGAATCATGGCAACATAACTTCTCATTTTTAGAATATTTGTCTTATTCTTTCATTAAAAAGACCATGTAGCTAGCAATGGCTCAGTTCATTTGTTTTACTTTGCAGATCACACGGCTTTGCTGTGGAGCATCGAGACAGGGAGGTGCCTTGTCAAGTACACGGGCCACGTGGGGTCAGGTGAGCGCCATGCCATCGACTAGTCTCCAGATGGGAGGTTTGCTGAGTTGGTGTTGGGACAGTGAGGCATTCTTGTAGACAGACAGACACTATGCATCTAAGTATGGGTTTCACAAAGGGAAAGCTCATCTCCCTAAACAACATCAGATAGGAGTTGTCTGTGTTTTATTTAGTGTTGCACAGAAAGGCACAGATAGATAGTTTTGAAATGGAAATATGTGTGTTATTTATCAAAAATTACGTATTCACTCTAGAGATTCGCTTTCCCATGTTCAGGCCCAAGGCAGGCCTCTGGCTGTCCTAGGCCCTTGCCAGCCCTTAGTGCCATAGTTAACATAGCAGCTCTTCCATGCCTTTTCTGTGTACCCAGGCGTTCTGACCAGATATCACCCACTCTTGTCCCTGCTCCCTTTGTAGGTCCTTCCATTTGGAATGCATAATATCCAGGGTTCTGTCAGGTGGTCCCTGGCTCACTGCCCCTTACCAGTCCTTGTCACCCCCTGAACCCTTGTAGACAAACTTCTAGGTGGCATGTGCCTTTTGTTTCTAGAGTTAGGGGTGTCCCCATCTACCAACTTGTCAAGAAACTGAGCCTGTTTACTGCTGGACTGAGGAGGTGAAGGTGAGGGTGGGAGGGGCCTGACGTGCAATGAGCTCATGTTCAGTTCTGCCCCTGGGGCTCGGGATGCTCACATGTATGGTCATGTCGTATGGTGTGTGCTCCATGTGGGCCAGTTCATGGTGGTCAACATGAGCAGAAACCTCCAAACAGTCTCTAGAGTGTGTGCTCCCTCCCTTTGCTTCTGTTCCACCAGCAGTGCAGGCAAGTTCTGGCTCTTCCACATTCTCTCCAGCAGTGGGTCTTACTGAAATTGGGAGCATTCATACTATTTGTCTGTCAGGAGTGTGGTGATGGTCTAAGCATCACAGTTCATTGTTCCACCAGCTTCTCCTACAATTACCTGTTGTCTAGAGTTAACAGTAAAACAGCATCTTTTAGTTCATTAGAAAAATATAATTCTAGTGGCAGCGCTAACTAAATTCTAAGAGAACTTGTTGAAGTCTGTTAAAACTTCCTTACATTCCATTTATGGGCCCTGCATCTCTTTTCAGGTATGGGTGTGAGGGCTGGCTTCCCCAGAGGACTGGACAACAGGGCTCTGAGAGCTGGGAAGGAGGGCATGGCCTAGGGCCACTTGGGCCTACACTGTATTCTGCAGATTATCTTTAACTCTTGATGCTTTCCCTATGGATAAAAAGAAATGGATTGTAGCCCTGGCTGGGTGTAGCTCAGTGGATTGAGCGCAGGTTGTGAACCAAAGGGTCGCCAGTTCGATTCCCAGTCAGGGCACATGCCTGGGTTGCAGGTCAGGTCCCCCGTTCGGGCCGTGTGAGAGGCAACCACATATTGATATTTCTTGCCCTGTCTTCCCCCGTCTCTAAAAATGAATAAATAGAGTTTAAAAAAAAGAAATGGATTGTTAATATTCTTTTTCCATGTGTACTGTACTTTAGCAGTTTGATAGCTGATGTTGAGTATTTTTATTGTACCTTGGTTCTCTGTAATGTACATATTTTTTTACAGTTTAACTGACTAGGAGGATCTAATATTGAACTACCACAGTTCTTTTAGGGTTTAAATTTAACTGCAATATATGCTGTAGCTATAATAGGTATTAATGATGTTTTATTTTAAACCTGTTTGTGTAATATTTTTGTTTTGCAGTAAATTCTATAAAATTCCATCCATCAGAGCAATTGGCTCTCACTGGTATGTTGATTTATTTTCTTTATTGAATAAAGTGATCGATACTCTTAAAACAGCTGTAATCATTCTCTTATCAGGAGCATCAGGATTATCTATGTCTTGTACAAAAGTTAGATGGTTTTTAGTAGGCGTTTTTTGAATTACATAAGAAATAAGGGAAAAAATACATTGAGTAGTACTTCTTTTAACCAGTAATGGATGGTGAATTACATGAGCTTTACCTTTTTGTGAGATTAACATTGTTCCAGGATCTTCTTGGAGACTTTTTATGAAGACTTCATGTTTGCCCATTTTCCCTTCTTGTGACATGATGATCCTCAGCAGATTGTGACTCAGTTTTCTGAGGCCTGTTATTCTGCTGAGTTCCTAATTCTGTGTGCACCTCAAATACAGAAATGAGAAAATAGTAGTTCCAAGTCACAGTGGTCTGCAGAGCTTGTGTTCTTATTTTCTAGGTAGTTCTCCTAAACTGTGGTAGCTTGTGTTTGTCATATTTTACATAGTGGTTTTAAAAACAACAATAATGAAGTACCTTCATTATTATATTGGGACGTTTTCCTATTAAATCCAACAGCTGTAGTCCACTGTTGGTGTTTTGGGACACAGAGAGTAATCTTGAAGGATAAGTGCTTGGATGGAACAGAGATCAGCAGTCTTTGTCTGTCAAGGACTAGAAGTAACTGTTTTCATCTTTGAGGACCACAGGGTCTGTGTCATAACTACTCAGCTCTGTGTTAGTGGGGAAGCAGCAAAGACACAGATGAATGGACATGGCTGTGTGCAGTAAGCATTATTTACAAAATGGGTGGCTGCCTGGATTTGGCCCGTGGGCAAAATTTTGCTGACCCTGGGATAAAGGACAAAAGCAGTTCTAATTGGTTGCTTTTACATGTGAGTGGAATACAATGGGCAAGTCAGTTTGAGAGTCATAGGCCTGACCACAGTAGCTCGTTGATACCTGAAAAAACATTTTGGGAATAAGGTAGGTGAGGAGTTTAAACTTTATTAAATCAACCGTTCATTTTGTGGAAGAGGGAAGATGGAGGGAGACTAGTGACAACCAGAGATTGGAAAGGAGGTATTGAAATCAATGGACAACTCAGAAGGGAGCTGACGGAAACTGAAACAGATAACAGTAGTGGGCTAGAGAGGGGAGTGCAAGATGGGTTGGTCATAATGCTGATTCAAAGAGAGATTGGCAAGTCAGGCAGTAGGTGCATTTAACACCTGAGAAAGGTACCACCATCTGCACATGGTCACTTCCTTGGATTAGCTCTGCAGCCACAAGATGAGGTGGGATTCAACCAAAGACAAAGTGGGATTCAGCTGGTTCTCTTGTGAGGGCGGGTGGAGACAACGGATACTCCTGGCACCTTTCTGGGCTTTCAGCTGTCCTCTGTCTTTCTGTTTTCAAGTCCAAGCATCACCTTGGAGATTTGGCTGGTGAGGTCTTAGTACTTATGGGTGCCTGGCAGATCATGAGGTCCATCAGCGTTGAGTGGTAGGACCATTCATTTGTGTGTTGCTCACTTTTCTGAAATAACCTCAGAACCTGTTATAGGCACAAGTGAGAATATAACTGGGTTTCAGTTTACTTAGGTATTTGGAGAATAAAACCTGTTTGTAAATTTTCTCTGAACCCTCACGGCTTTCCACACTAAAATGAAAAAGGGAACATTTTTTTAGAGTAATTATCTTAATTTTGTGCCTTTACCTTATTCTCAATGGCCTTATGTGGTTTTCAGAAATAAATACTTGAGTGAATATGCTTCAAGTAGTGAATAATGGTCACTAAGTTAACATAAGTCTGATGATGCCAAGAGCCTTTCAAAAGGTACTTCTTACATATGGCATGGACTTTGGGTAATTTTTCCCCAATTTCTCTCTTCAGCTTCTGGAGATCAGACTGCTCACATTTGGAGATACGCAGTTCAGCTGCCGACACCCCAGCCCGTAGCTGACACTAGTGTAAGCAGCACATTTTCTTACCCTGAAAATGCATCCTGGGGTATGTTGGTGGGGTTCTGGATGTCTGCAAATCTCAGGATAACTTTCTGTCATATGGACTGAATGTTTGTGTCTCCCAATATTCAGAGGTTGAAGCTATAATTCTCAGTGTGACTATGTTTGGATATAGGGCCTCTAAGGAAAAATGAAGGTGAAATGGGGTCATAGAGTAGGGCCCTGATCCTACAGGATCAGTGCCTTTATAAGAAAAGATACCAAAGAGCTCTTGAGCTGTTTCTGTCCCCGGATACAACTGGGAGAGGTCATGTGAGGTCATAATGAGAAGGCAATATTCACATGCTGGGAAGAAAGCCCTCTCCAGAAACCATATCCACTGCGCCTTGATCTTGGCCACCCAGTCTTGCTGCTTTGTGTTGGCAATGTGAGCAGATTAAGGTGGAGTCTAACCAGTACCTTACTTTATATATGCATGTGCTTGCTTTAACCTCCCTCTCACAAATATTAAACACTTACCTTTCTTTTAAATTTATGATTAAGTTGCATTTCTTAATGTTTTATGTACTTGATTTTGGACAACTTTCTAAAATCAGTGGCATGTGTAGTATTTTTATGTAGGTAAAGGTTTTTTTTTTCAATTTAAATTATATTTTATTGTTTATGCTGTTACAGTTGTCACAATTTTGCCCTTTGTGTAGAGACCCCCCCCCCAATTCCCTCAGGCATCCCCCCATTGTGTCCATGTTCATGGATCATGCATATGTATTTTTTGGCTACTGTATTCCCTGTGCTGTACTTTGATCCCCAATGACTGTTCTGTAACAACCAATTTGTACTTCTTAATCCCTTTTTGCCCATCCCCCTGACACTCCTCCCATCTGGCAACCACCAGAATGTTCTCTGTATCTATGATTCTGTTTCTATTCTGCTTGTTTATTTTGTTTTTTAAATTCAATTGTTGATAGGTATGTACTTATTACCATTTTACTGTTTATATTTCTGATCTTCTTAAAGAAACCCTTTAACATTTCATATAACAATGATTTAGTGATGATGAACTTGTTTTTTCTTGTCTGGGAAGCTCGTTATTTGTTCTTCGATTCTAAATGATAGCTTTACTGTGTAGAGTAATCTTGGTTGTAGGTCCTTGCTTTTCATCATTTTGAATATTTTTTGACAATCCCGTCTAGCCTGCAAAATTTCTTTTGAGAAATCAGCTGGTTTCTTATGGGAACTCCCTTGTAGATAACTAATGGCTTTTCTCTTGCTTCTTTTAAGATTGTCTCTTTATCTTTAACCCTTGGCATTTTAATTATGATGTGTCTTGGTGTAGGCCTCTTTGGATTCATCTTATTTGGGACTTTTTGTGCTTCTTGGATTTGTATGTCTACTTCCTTTACCAGGTTAGGGAAGTTCTCTTTCATTATTTTTTTAAATAGGTTTCTAATTTCTTGCTCTTTCTTTTCTCCTTTAGGACCCCCATGATGTGAATTTTGGTACGCCTGAAGTTGTCCCAGAGACTTCTTATGCTATCCTCATTTTTTTAATTCTTTTTTCTTTTTGCTGTTCTGATTGGGTGTTTTTTGCTTTCATATATTCTAAATCACTGATCTGATTCTTGGCTCCATCCCCTCTACTCTTGGTTCCTTATAAATTGTTCTTCATTTCAGTTAGTGTGTCCTTCATTGCTGACTGGTTCTCCTTTTATGGTTTCTATGCTCTTTTTTTGTGTTGTTGAAGTTTTCATTTAGTTCATTGAGCATCCTTATAACCAGTGTTTTGACTTCTGCGTCTAACACACTGCTTATCTCCATTTTGTTTAGTTCTCCCTCTCTAATTTTGCTCCATTCCTTCTTTTGAGCCATGCTTCTTTGTCTCATTTTGGCAGCCTCCCTGTGTTTGTATGTATTAGGTAGAGCTGATACTACTCTCTGGCTTGGTAGAATGTCCTAATGTAGTAGGTGCCCTGTAGGGTCCAGTGGCACTATCACCTAAGCTGGCAATCAAGGTGCACCCACTGTGTGGGTTGTGTACACCCCCCTCCTGCAGCTGAGCCTTGATTGCTATTGATAGGTCAATGGGAAGGATTTACCCAGGCAGATCAGCTGCAAGGACTGGTAGCGACCACTGACCACCAACCTCTAATCAGTCACCATGGACGATCAGTTGTGCAGGGGCCCACTCCACAGATCAGGACTTTCTTCAGCAGTGCTCTGGTGCCTGCCGAGTTTGCCCCTTGAGTGTGTTGCTTATGGAGGTTGGGTGGGTGGTGATGCTCCGATGTGGTCTGTAACTGTCCACTGGGTGTTCAGGCTCTGGAGCCTCCTGGGAGGTGCAGGCCAAGGTCAGCCACCCTCTGTGTTCTGTCTGGGGCCACCAAAATAAGCTACAAAGCAGTCTGCAGTTGACTGCTACTTGTGCTGGGCTTGGAGGTACCTAACTGAGTCTAAGTGAACTAAGGCCAGCTGCGTTACTGCTAGTTCCAGGCCTGGGGGCCCCTTACCAATAGACATGGGGTACACTGAGGCCAGATGCTGTTTGTTTGAGAGAATTTTGGAAAATATGAAGCATGAGCCAAGATAAGCCGTTTGTATGGAAAAGCCACTGGAAACAGTCTGGGTGGACTTAAATGTTGGGTTGAGCAGCGCATGGTGGGGCAAACTGTGGCACCTGCCTGTTGGCTATGTGGCTCTGTCATGGGGAGGGCTCAGAAAAGGAACAGGTCCCTCTGCCTGCACTTCTGTGTGGGAGAATGCTGCTCCCCAGCTCTTCCTGATGTCAGACAATTAATTTCTCCCCATATGTCTCTGATGCCTTTTAGGCTGCTGCTCCTGTGCTGGAGCTTGGGAGTGAGTCTGAATAAGTCTGTGTGTGGACCGTTTAGGAAAAACTGAGAACTTAGCAGTTTGTCTTCCACAGCCTCAATCTCTGCTGGTTTTTAAAGTCAGAAATTATAAGGACTTATCTGCCTGGCACTGGAACCTGAGGCTAGGGGGCCTGGTGTGGGGCTGGGTCACCTTGCTCCTGAGATATCTCTCCTCATTTTTGTCTACCACACATTCGTATGGGACCAGCTTGTTCTGTATCTCTGCCCCTCCTACCAGTCTGGATATAGTTTATTCTTTAATTCTGTGGTTGTAGGACTTCCATTCAGCTTGACTTCTGACATTTCAAAATGATGGTTGTTCTGTATTTGGTTGTAATTTTGATTTGGTTGTGTGAGGAGGCGAGCTGTGTTTATCTAAGCCACCATCTTTGGCTTGCGGGCAAAGTTTCAATGAGGGAACAATAGAGTTTACATACTGAGAAAAAGAATGAATTAATAGATTAAACCATAAATCCTTCAATTACTGTTTGTCTCATAATATTGGATACTGTTTATAATCACTCAGAGACCTTAATTGTCCTTTTGAGTGAAATAATCTGGCTTTTTGCTATCTTATCCTCACTTGTGGTGATGATCCCTTTCCTTGCCCTGCTGATAGCAAGCAGAGAGGTCAGTGATGTCATGCAGTCAGTGTAAAGATGAAGTTTCAGTTCACGTTTGGCCATAATTTCTGGTTGATGATTGGTAACCTTCTAGTTTAGATGTTTCTGCCTCTGAAAATTCCTTTACATTTTAAGCATTGTTCTATTTGGGAATGGGTTAAATAATTAATGAATTCCAGTGATGAGTAAGAGTGAATTTAGAGGTCTTATTAACAGCTCATTTTTATTTTTAAAGATTTTATTTATTTACTTTTAGAGAGATGTGAAGGGAGGGAGAACGAGAGGGAGAGAAACATCAGTGTGTGAGAGATATATCAGTCAGTTGCCTCTTGCACACACCTAACTGGAGACCTGGCCTGCAACCCAGGATGTGCCCTGGCTGGGAATTGAACCTGAGACCTTTCGGTTTGCAGGCCAGTGCCAAATCCACTGAGCCATACCAGCTGGGGCAAACAGCTCATTTTTAATTGAGTGTATTGTGTACTTTATTTTAACACAGTTTTTGCTCATGTGGAATTACCAAATTATTTATTATGTGTCGTACTTAACAGGCTCATTCATTGAAAAGATAAGCATTGGGTTTTGATGGAGGACAGGGCAGAGATAAGGGTGGGATTAATGCTCAGAAAGGTCAAAAAGTCCGTTAACATTGTGTGGTTACCGCCCCCCCCCCAAATAAATAAGAAAACATCAGTCTTGTTAGGGGGGAAAATTGTATATGCTACTTACATTTTTACATTTAAAAAACTTAATAATTTACTTAGAATTTAAATCGACTTTTTCTCCTTTATGATTTTGTTTGCATTAGAAACAGGGACTTTTCATGTGTGGATTTTTTGCCTCAGGATTTGAGGCCCTTGGGGGAAGCCCAGACTGAACTAGAGAGGAGCCTTCATCACAGCGTGTGACTGGAACCACTTCAGCGCTCTGCCAGGCAGGGTTCTGTGTGGCCTTTCCTTATGAGGACTGGATTACTCCCCTTTGTAGTTGCCACTCAGTGCACACACGGCTCTTTGATTGAGGGCCACTTGAGTTCTTAAGCTTCTGCTGGATTCCTTAGCAGTTCTCCTAGAATCTGAAATAGCCTCTAGTCTGTGAAGATCATTTTGGGTCAGTTCAGCTTTTGACAGAGGCTTTCTCCTTTTCATTGGCATCCATGATGTTAATAAAGAAATATTTGGATGATACTGTGTAAACAGTTTTAGATTGCCTGTTATATCACTCTGTCATACTAGTTGTATGATGCTGAGTAATTAATTTAACTTAGGTGAATTTTCTCCATTTGAAAGTGAAAATCGACGTGAGTTACATATGGGCTCCCAATGGCCCCTGCTACACGAGAACATGTGATTCAGGGACTTGTGGTTTTGTGGACAACGTGTTCAGTAGTTACTTAGTATGAAATACTTACTAGGTAGTTCTTGGACATTTCTGTTCAAACGTCATTGGCAATAAAAATGACTAAAGTTAAATAGATTAATTATCTCTAAGACAGTGGCAAAAAAAGTGTTTCTTACCCTTCCATGTCCTGCCCTTTGCCAATTTAGGGTTAAAGATTTGACAGTTATCCTTTTATATTTATTACATGTGTGTTTTAAATATCTTTTAATTCCTAGTGTAGTTTGCGCAACAAGATCACTTCTGTAAATGTTGCAACTGACCTTTCAAATGTGGATCCTGATAAGTAGGGCTTTTTACATGGGAGCTCCAGGCCGTTCTTTTGTACCACCGTGCCCTTCCTGCACCCAGGTTCTCCACTGCACTGTTCCAAGACCACATTGCACGTGGCCCCCCTCCCCCCCAGACCTCCCCACTCCTATGGGAAAGGTTGCTCCTTTGGGTGCCCACTTGTCTCTCCTTCCATTAGAATAGCTAGTGAAGAGCCCATTAGCTGCAGGTCTGGGTGTAATTGTGAACAGGACCGTCACTTTGATACTCCAGGGCTGTCACTTTGACACTCTGCCCTTCAGTTACCTCCCCTCCTCCATTTTCCATCTAATACATAACGTCTTCCTGGTTCTGGCTCCTGAATAATTTTTGGATCATTTCTGTCTCCCTGTGACATCCAACCTGAGGTCTCTGCAGAGTGTCCCCACTTGGTGCTCCTGTTCTGCACTTCCCACAGAGCTGTCCACACCCCCTACCTGCCAGTCCAGGAGTTAGCAAAGATGCAGGAGTCTCCCAGGAGCAGCTGTGGGGGTGAGAAGCCCCCGTTGCCTAGGAACCAGAGCCCGGCTGCAGCGTCTCCATTGGATTGTATAGTGACTGTTGTTTCTCCTACCTACATGCTGTTTACCTTGCAGGGAATGGTTTACCTTGAGCATGTTGCATTCCATGGGAACACATTTGTCTTTTTTGCTGTCACCATCCCTAGTCCAGATCACTAAGTAGTCTCCTGACTAGTTTCCCTATCTCAGATCTGACTACTCTTGTCCAGCCTCTTCTCTGTGAAATTGGGAGTGGTCTTCATAGCATTGTGTCTCTGTGAGTCACTCAGTGAGCCCTTGAAAACCTAATTTAGTCTCAGTTTGTGTCCCTTCCCTGCTTCAGCTTCTGGATGGGCTTGCTGCCCTGACTCGCCACCTTTTCGCTCTCTGCTGACCCTTCCCCTAGATCTCTCCCCTCACACCACTCCTCATACTGCAGGAACCTGTCAGTGTCACAGACTGCCTGCACTTGCCTTTCTAGCATTTAGCATTATATGAAATAGATAATTTTGTGTAAGCATTTATGTTTAACTTTCCCATTAGATTCTGAGTCCTTTCTCTGGACAGGTCTACCTGTGGTCACATTGGGCGGGCCCTCTGTCCCACCTGCACTGATCAGTGAGCGCCCCGTGACTGGCGTCACTGCCAGGCGACTCTGGGCTGTGACACTCCCCACCACACTTCCCCAGGCTGCGACTCTGCCGAATTTCAGGTGACATCCTCACATTCTCCCTTTTGCACATTTTCACTGGCCTCCTTATTTCTTGTGTTGTCCCCAGCAGCACGCAGACATGGCACAGTAGCAGTCCCCATAATCCACCTGAGCCTTGTGCTATGTTTCACCTGGAGCCACATAGTATTGGTTTCTTACGCAAACCTCAGACTTGTCACTGGCACTCCTTTGCCTCTCTTGACACACTTCTCTAGAGTAAGCGGTGTCCCAGCTGGACCTGTTTCTCGTGAGCATCCCATCCATGTCACCTACCTGCAGGCATTTTCACTTGCTCCTTGGGCTTCTCTCTCTATCTCACATCTTGTGTGCTTCTCTTGTTTTCTTTCTCCTTGAGTCTCATTGACTAGGTCACCTCCTCTTCCCAATGATTCCTCATCTCTGACACTTTACCCTCTCACTTACGTGTGGGTCACCTGCCCACTCTCTCTCCTCTGTGTGAGTCACCTCCCTGCTCTGTCACATGTGTGTGGGCCACCTCTACCCTCTGACCTGTTTTCCTCCCCCAGTACTCTCAGCTGATCTCAGACCCGTGGTTTTAAGGACCATCCCTTGCTGCTGATCCCCAAGTTTGCACAGTGTCCCTGACTTTAACTTCAGATTCCTATAGACATCTAACTACTTACTCAATTTCTACTTGGATGTCTTATAGACATTGCAAAACTTGCGTGTCCAAAATTGAGCTCTGGATGTTCCCACAACCCATTCCTTCTCTTTTGTTCCCTGTCTCAACCTTTATTCTTCACCCTGTTGTTTAGACTCAATACCTGCAAATTACCTGCAGTTTTTCTCATACCCATTTGGATAGCGGCAGATCCTGAGCTGTCTCAAAAGGTGCCTTAATTTAGCCTTTCTTCTCATCTTTACTGCTACCCTGGTCCAGGATCTTCTCTCCTACCTATACTTTATGATCACCTTCTGTTTGTCACCCCCGTATCAATTTGGGTTGCTGTAACAAAGCACTCCTGAGGGAGCAGCTTAAATTTTTTTAAATTGATTTTTAGAGAGGGAGGAAGGGGGAAAAGAGAAACATCGATTTGTTGTTCCTCTTATTTATGCATTCTTTGGCTGTTCCTTGAGTATGCCCTGATTGGGGATTGAACCCACAAACCTTGTAATATCAGGATGACACTCCAGCCAGCTGAGCTACCTGGCCGGGGACAAGGGGATGGCTTAAACATCAAATGTTCCTTGTCTTATGGTCTTGGCGGCTGGAAGACTCAGATTCAGTTGTCAGAAGGACTGGTTTCTTCCTGTGCCTGTGGTCCTTGGCGCACAGACAGCCCTCTTCCCATGTCCTTACATGGTGGTCTGTGTGTGTATCTGTCCTCATCTCCTATTTTAGGGACATCAGTAGTACTGGATTAGGGCATACTCCAAAGGCCCCCTTTTACTCTAGTACCTCTTTAAAGACCCCATCTCCACATACAGTCACGTTCTGAAGTACTGGGGGTTGAGTGAGGATTTGACATGAATTTTGGGAGACATAGTTCAGCCCCCTGGAATGTTCACACAGAAGAGTGGTTCTTTAAAGCATGAGTCAGACTGTCTTTCTTTCTTACCCAGATTCATCTAGTGATCTTCCAGCACACAGAATAAAATTCAAAGTCCTTTCCATTTTTCTAGGTTTCACATGAGTTACACTGGAAACCTCTCTGAATCTACCTTGGCAAGCTCCTTCCCTGTAGCTCATGTGCTCCATTATGGGGCCTTTGCATCTTCTGTTCCCTTGGCTGGGAACACGGTTCTTTAAATATTTGTAGGCCTTACTCCTTGTTTTTTTTCACATCCTGAGTGAAATGTTACTTTAGCAGAGTATTTCCCTGATAATTCTGTATAAAGAGTAGTCCTCATGACTGTCCATCTCTTTATCCTGTTTTATTTTTTCTTAGCACTTAATTATTACACAGATATGTGTATATGTACATGATACCTGTGCCTATACTGTGAGTGTACACATATGACAAATATCCCTATACTATGCATGTTAATATGTGATATCACTGTGTGCTATGGGTGTGTGTACACATGGCCTGTATTCTCACACTAGTGTGCGTATATATACAACATACATTTCCATACTAGTGTGTATATCTATGACATGTTCCCATACTAACATGTATATGTGTGTGCATGTGTGTATGCACCTCCACACATGTGGTTTACATGTGTGGTTTGTTTTCCTTGCTAGTATGTAGATTCCCTGAGGCAGGGCTTTGCCAGTCTCTGGCTTAATTGCTCTCTTTACCTTGCTGTTCATTGTCCCTTATGTCCATGTCAGCAAAGCTTGTCTCCTCTCCTTTGTATCCATCCTTTGGTCTGGCACTGTGTAGGCATCTGATAAATATTTGTTGAATGAATAGATAAGCATATATTTTTTAAAGAGCTGAAGCCTACGGTGACTATATTGTTTTTATTTTATCTTTAGCTTTTGACAAAAAGACTTTGATGATTTGTAGGACAACAGTCTGATTGGGTAGCCATGTCAGAAAAGACCTGTGATTCTCAGGAGTTCTTCTCTGTTCTCACCTCCAACAGCAGATATGTGGTGAGGACGAAGTTGAGTGCTCTGATAAGGATGAGCCTGATGTGGATGGAGATGTGTCCAGTGACTGTCCTACTATCCGGGTACCGTTGACTTCCCTTAAGAGTCACCAGGGCGTGGTCATAGCTGCTGACTGGCTGGTTGGGGGCAAGCAGGCAGTGACAGCCTCCTGGGACCGAACAGCAAACCTGTACGACGTGGAGACGGCAGAGCTTGTTCACTCTCTGACAGGTACTAGAGCCCTGGCCTCCCATTTGTGTGCTCGTGAGTTATGTGCCTGTATTTATATCTTACCCTGCACATTCCTTCCTGTCCAGAATTATTGTTCTCTGGGTGCTGATTTTTTTAGAGATCCTTTCTAAAAAAAAAAACTGTTGGTAGCTGATTTTATCTTTAGGAGATTTAATTATAGCATGTAGTACGTAGATATCTGAAACCTGCTGGTGTATTAGCTTTCTGTTGCTTTATAGCATTCCACAGACATGGTATCTTAAAATAACATGAATTTAAACCTCGTGGTTTCCCTATGTCAAGAATCTTGGGCACACTTGTTGTCCCTCTGCGCAGGGTCTCAAGGTGCTGCCTGGAGTGTCAGCTCATCTGAGGCTTGGGGTCCTTTTTTTTAAACTACTGTTGGAAGGACTCATTTCCTTGTGGTGAATGACAGGGGTCTCCATTTTCTTGCTAGCTGTCAGCTGGGGACTGCCTTTAGCATCCAGCATGCCATTAGGTCCCTCGTGGCTCCTTCTAGAGTTGTATTTCCCATGGCTATTTGATTTCTTCCAGACCAGCAGGGCAGCATCTCTGCCTGGACCCTTTTCAAAAGCCCACTTGATTATGTCAGACCCACCCAGGACATTTTTTTCTTTGATGAACTCAAAACCACCTCATTTAGGGGCCTAAGTTACAGCTGCAAAATCTGTTCTGCCATGTAACGTACTGAGATTACCAGAGCAGTAGCTTATCACATTTGTAGGTTCTGCCCACACTCAAGGGAAGGTATCAGTCAGACTGTGTGTACACCAGAGATGAGGGTCTTTAGGCCATCTTAAAAGTCTGCTCACCACAAGTGTTTTTGCAGATTTGTCAGTAAGAACATTTCCTGTTTGTTAAAGACTAATTTCACTGAAGACTCCACATATATTATTAGAGGTTATTCTGCAAGTGAATGAGCCTGTTAAAGAGATTTGCCAGACCTTTTAACTGTCAGGGTCAGGAAGTAGGTCATACTCACACTCAGTGTCATTCTCCTTTTAAATGTACAAGTGCAAGGACTTCCAGCTCTTGAGGGAAAACTAGTCTCACTGTGACCACATGTGCTATTTATTGTTTCCATGTGCTTACTTTTACAGTGAGTATTAGCAATGGAGGACATAAAGACTGAGTTTTGATTCTGGTATTTTTAAGAGAGCTTCACTGTAACTATCTGTACCCAGGTGACCTTACACTTTTGTTGGTTTTGGTTGTATTGTAGGGCATGACCAGGAACTCACGCATTGTTGTACACACCCTACCCAGCGGCTTGTGGTGACCTCTTCTCGTGACACGACCTTCCGTCTGTGGGATTTCAGGGACCCATCTATCCACTCTGTGAATGTTTTCCAGGGCCATACGGAGTGAGTTGCAGTTGTTCAGATGTTTCTTTTTAACTGTTCACTGTAAAGGTTTTGTGGTTGGATATGAAAACTCAATTCTTACCTTAATTTTCGTATTAATTTTGAACTCTACTGTCTTCCAAAATGGCTACTCTTTTCCTAAACATTTAACTCCATTTTGGAGAGTTCAAAGAATTTAGGAGACTGAGAGAAGTCACTGAAGTTCTCTCAAGAAAATTGGATGGAGACAGAATGGGACTTTGGGAGAGGAGATCAGAGAGGAAACGGGAAGTCTCCAGCACTGGCAGTGTGAGGAGATCCCACTGGAACTGTTCACAGCCACCCCTCACACTGAGGTGTTTTCACCTAGTTTTGATAATACATATATTTGCAGGGTCTGTTCCAGGAGAAGATACTTGGTACTCTGGTGTACACTGACTTTCACCCTTCTCTCTCTGCCTGTGTATTGGGCAGCTCAGGAGCAACCGTATCCTAAGAGGACTTTTTTCTTTCCACAAACTTCTTGTTCTCCCAGTCTGACCCTTCCCAATACATGACGTGATCATCTTTCTAGTTACTCAACTCATGAACCTCCCCACCCCGTCGCTACGTTCCATTCAGACTGCAATAAGGCTTCTTGTCCAGTCATACCTCCTGATGTATGCAGTGGTGTTCAGGAAGTACTTTCTCAGAAAAAGATTTTATCTGTTCATTCCCAGAGAAAGGGGAGGGGAGGGAGAGAAACACCTATCAGCTGCCTCCCGCATAGGCCCTGAAGCGGGACCCAGCCAGCAACCCACCCATGTGCCTTGACCAGGAACTGAACCAGTGACCTTTCAGTTCACAGGCCAGTGCTCAGTCTACTTCTATTGAGCTACACCAGCCAGTGCAGTAAATACTTTTTTATGAATGAATTTTTGCTTATCCAGCTGTTTCAGAATATATATTTCACTCAGTCCACCATGTGATGTAACAAATAAGTCTGTTTTGTCTTTTTAATGTTAGATAGTAATTTTTAGATTTAATGTTTATGATTTTTTAAAAAAAGATTTTATTATTTTTAGAGAGAGGAGAAGAGAGGGAAACATCAATCTGTGGTTGCCTCTTGAGTGCCCCCAACTGGGGACCTGGCCCATAACCCAGACATGTGCCCTAACTGGGAATCAAACCAGCAACCCTTTGGTTTGCAGACTGGCACTCAGTCCACTGAGCCACATCAGCCTGGGCTAATGGTTATAATTCATAAAGTACACAAAAGGGAACTAGGATAGAGTTTTATAAGGAGCTTGACATTGGAGAACAAGTTGCATCTTGCACCCGAGGTGCATATAAGTGTTTGGAGTAAGCAGCAGCCAGCACACGGGAGATTTTAGCATACACTGACTCTGTTCTGAAGCCAACCCATATGAGAATTTATTTTATTCTGATAAGGGAGGTATTTCTTTACCAACTAGGGTAGGCATAACCCTGAAACAGAAAATGCCCAATTCTCAGGGGTTCATATAGTGCTGGGGGGCTGAGCAGAACCCCACATGTTCTCCCTGTGAGTATAGTTCTTTTGGTTGCTCTGGAGGTTATGGAGGGGAAGCTTCTAACCAGGCCAGCCTGCATGAGCACACTGGGAAGGGTGGGGTTGTGAGTGGAGCAACAGTTCTTCATTGTCTGCTTTTCGGGTGAGGTGACTGAGCCAGAGAGCAGATGTAACTTTCAGTGGGTGGTTACCATGAGGACCAAATGTGAGGCGAGCAGATCCTCCTACAACCTTACCCTGGAGCCTGCACATCTTTTCTCCAAGTTTTTTTTTGTGAGAAGTTTCAGAATTACGTAAAAGTTGAAAAAAAGAGTGCATCAAACCCAGTGGTCCTTCTAGAAGTGCAATTGTTTTTATTTCACCACACTTGTCTCTCTATATATGTGTACATATGTATTGTATGATACACAGCACACACATGCACTTCTGTCTATAGGTACTTGTACACATGTATCATGAGAATGCATAGTGAATGTGTAATTCTGTCTCTTTAGATTTGTGTACACATGCATGAATAGAACACATACTTCTGTCTCTAGATACATATGCACACATGAATATACAACATATGCACTGTTGTCTGTAGATACATGTTTACATGTATCATGATACATCACATGTGCACTTCTAGATATGTTCACATATATTGTATGAATATATAGCAGTATGCACTCCTGTCTCTATAGATAGGTGTTCACATGTACCATGTGAATACACAGCACACACACTGTTCTCTCTGTGGATACATGTACATGTTATTGTATTGGAATGTACACTGTATTCTCTGTACAGCCCTTTCTTTGGCTGAGTCCTTGGAAAGAAAGTGTCCTTGTCATCACACTTTTCCCCTCAGATGTATCTTTTCAGAATAAGGACATTTTCTTAAATAACCACTGTACCATTATCCATGTAAGAACATGTAAAAAAAAAGTCTCTAATCTCAGTGAAAGACAAATACCATATGATCTCACCTTTAACAGGAACCTAAATAACAAAACAAAGAAACAAGCAAAATACAACCAAAGACACTGAAATGGAGGACAGGCTGATGGTGACCGCTGGGGAGAGAAGAGGGAATTTAAGGGGGCAGTGGGAAGGGTTCACAGGAACAAACTTAAAGGACACATGGTCATAAACTAAGGGGAGGGTGGTAATGGGAGGGAAGTGGGGAGGGTGGGAGGGGGGACTGGATTGGGAGTAAAAAGGAGAAAACTGTATTTGAACAATGATTAAAATAAAAAAAATAATTAAAAAAAACTTAAAAAAAAAGTCTCTAATATCACCTGATATCTAACCCGTATTCAGATTTATCCTTATTGTCCCAAAATATCTTTTGATAACTTTTTAAAGTATTTAATTAGAATTCATTAATTACATTTAGATACTGTGTTCTTTGGTCTTTCTCTTTTTTCCCTTTTATCTCTTTTTAAATATATTTCAAATTTTACTACTGATTTTTTAATAGTTTAAATTACAAAAGTAATGTTGAGACATACACATTTCATACTTGTTGAAAAGTTCTTTGATCTCTTTTAATTTAAGATAATCCTCTACTCATTTTGTTGTAATTTTTCTTTTTACAAAAAATTGAAATTTTTTGTAGAGATTCCAAACCTGTGTCATGGAATGTCTCACATGCTGACTTTTTCCTTTTTCCCAGAAGTATGTTTTCCACTTTGAAATGAATGAAGTGACACTTTGTGATGTGAATATCTTCTTGAAATGAAGTGACACTTTGTGACATGTGAATATCTTCTCCAGTTACCTTTCATCCAGTGAAAGTCCTGACATCATCAATGATCCTTGCCTGACTCAGTTAGTACACCGAGTGTTACAAAAGGGTGATCTTGTTAATTCTGTCATTCTTTCTACACATTAGCTGGCTCTGTTCATTAGTGTAATTGAAGGTTAGTATAGACTCGAGGACTTTTTTCATTTCGATGGTTATAAAGGCTTGGCTGTCATAATTATTTTTGATGCTCAAGTTGTTCCAGAGTCAGCTGCCAAGTGTACCCACCTGTGGCTTCTCTGTCTCTGTTTACTGGGCCCTCTTGTCTTTGAGTATGCACTGCTTTTGGCACAGTAGGATTCTGTCCTAGCCTTATTCTGCACTTTCCTACCTGACAGTGGAAAGGGCCAACAGTCTTCTCCCTAAACTGCCTCTGCTCGCTGGTACTGCACCAGGCCAGAAGTGGTCAGAGATTTGAGGACTGTGTAGAGATGGGGTAGTCATACTTTTGTTGTGCCTCTAGGAAACATTGTAAATAGTCTCCTAGACTGTTTTTGCTCTACTCTAGACTCTACCCTAGACTCTACTTTGCTGACCTGACTGGCCTGTGCATCATGGATAGGAAACACAAAGACCTGTGGGTGGAGAATCAGGGAGGACTGGGGTCATGTCTGGAGAGTGAGGTAAAAAATGGAGAGAATGGTGGCAGCTGCTTTTATTGAGTCCTTGGTGTGCACCAGGCACAGTGAAAACTGGGTCTAACTTTTTTAATCCTTACAGTGAGCAAGTCTCTCCCTATTCTGCGGAGGTAAACTGAGGCACAAGGAAGTCAGGTAATTTCCTGTAGATTGCATGGGTTCTAGGTGGGGCTTGACTTTTAAATGTGATTCCAGAGCAGTCTTTCTTGGTGTTATTTAAAGAACTGTTTAGTCACATTCTATTTTCATTTTCTTTATTTGTTCGAAAGATTTATCTTTTGTGCCAAAAGAGCCAGGAATTTTTGTATGTTACTGGAAGTTGATGGAAGTGCCAGTTTTACCTTTGTGTTTTAACAACAGGTTTTTCTCATGAATCTCCCTCTGATTATGGAGTACAGGAGATACCAGTGTCTTATTTAAAGTACCTGTGTAATTTGTGGCATATTTTTGCAGCTGGTAGGTACAGGAAATAATGGCTGTTTTTGGAGAGAGATGCTTATGAGGAATATAACTGCTTATAAAGGACATCTAATTCCTAGTGTGGACCTTTTACACAGTTTCTTAGGTTTGTTTCTCTGCTGCGAACTGGAGTTTCTTAGAGTAGACATGGAGTTGTGTTTGTCCTGGGGGCCTCTCCAGTCCGGATCTCCCAAGACATAAGTTGATGCTATATTAACCGTAGCTATGAGGTCACAGCTTTTAAATGAAAATAAAATATATGTACAAGTAGCACTGTTGTGCAGATTATTTACATTTTCATTTGTGTCAGAATGAACTAACATACTTTGTTGATGTGTAGATAGAAAAGTTTTTAAAAATTCTCTCAGCCCTGGCTGGTGTAGTTCAGTGGATTGAGCATGGGCCTGTGAACCAAAGGGTTGCTGGTTCAATTCCCAGTCAGGGCACATGCCCTGATTGCGGGGCCAGGTCCCCAGTGGGGTGTATGAGAGGCAACCACACACTGATGTGTCTCTTCTTCCCTTTCTCCTTCCCTTCCCCTCTCTCTTAAAAATAAATAAATAAAATCTTTAAAAAAAAGTTCTATCTTTGACACTAATTTACTGCAGTAGTGTGAGGGGGATGTTTTATCTCTTGCCTAAGCCTTTGAGAATTTGGCAGGGACTGGCTAGGGGCTGGTTTGTGGTGTCTGTCCTACACTCACCCAGTCATGGCTGCACCAGGACCACAGGTGGGGGCCTCTGCCATCTCTGCTGGAAAGGCCCACACCTTGTGAGAAACCACACTGTGTGGTCAGGAGGTGAAGTATGCAGGCTGCTTTATTCCACACTAGAGTACCTTCCTGTGTAGTGTCTGCAGTAAGCCTCTAGAAGTAACTGCAGTTTGGAAAAGCAAGAAGTGAGACATTTTACAGTCTTCTGTTAAGTACTCTTAGTCAATAACTGTTGCTTTTTTTGTCTCTGGTATGGGTTCTGTTGGTTCGTGCCCATGTGACCAATAATACCTGTAGAACTTAACTACCTTGCAAGTGGACATGAGTGTGTCCCTATGCAAAGTCACCCTTTTCTTACAACCAAACATGAGAGCCTAATTCTCACAGAAGAGCAGAGGAGTGGTTGATTGTGTGTGTTCAGCATCATTGTTCATCTTTGATGGTGTCTAGGCAGCCCTCCTGGGGTCTCCTGCTTCCCCTTAGGTCTTTTTGGGTCTCTGTCCTCAGGAGCTGGGACTGAAATGTAGTAGTGTGATCTGAAAAAAGATCCCAAACCCTTATATAGTCATTGTTTTTACCTGATGCTATTTGCTCACTAGGTGAGCCGACGATTTGAAGGTGTCTAGTTGGGGAGCCTGCCTGCCCCTTTGCTGTACTTTGGTGCACACTCTTTTCGGGTGGGACTCCACAGACAGGCCGTTACAGGACTGTTATCCTGAGGGCTGTGGATGCACAGACATAGCCGTAAGAACCTCTTACTGTAATAAAACTTGCTTTTAGGTTAAATCCAGTAACTACCCTTTGAAAGGAACATGAAACATGCCCATTTAGATTGTTTTCTAATTGGAGGACCCAGATTCATGCCTCCCAGCACCAATGCCTTCCCTGTGGAGCATGGTAGAATGTCTCCTCTCCTTCCTCCTTTTTTAGTTTAGTTTTGTTTGTTTCAATGACTATAAAAAGGGACTGACGGTTGAGGCTGTCACTGAGTCATTAAGCTTCCCCCAGGGGTGGCTGATGACTCTAGTTCTATACCCAACTGATGGTATTTACAAGTGTGAATAAACTCTAACATTGAAAAAAAATCTGAAATTAGCTCAGCACAGATAAAATATCAGAGAATGCCAAGTAATTTCTTTTTCGCTTTTATTTTTTCCATATACTTATAACGTTACTCCCTGTCCACATGCACTTCAACAGTTTCTTCTAAAGAAAACAAAACACTACATCTAACAAGAAAACATTAAAAAAATTAATTAAAAATTATAATGGTTGCTTTAAATTTATGATATTTTCATATGCTTTATTGCTAAATACCCAGGAAAGAAGTACTAAATACTAAAGGGTAGGTCATGTACTTTCCATTTTGTATTGTGCTGTTAAAGAGAATGTATTTTGCCAGCATTCTCTTTTATAACCAGGTGGTGGTTGATTTCCTGAGGTGGAGATGGGCAGTAGTCTGTCAGCACGCTGCCCTGGAGGTTTCATGTTTAGTACTAAATATCTCCCTTGGGTATTTGGCAATAAAGACATTTGAAAAAGAACATAACTTTAATATTATAATTTCTAACTGACTAGAAATTCTGGTAGACTGCACTTGGTTTGTAAATCTATTACTCTTAATGATTGGTTTCAAACCCTGGCCTGTGGGAGCAGAAGGTATTGTTCTTTGAGGTTTCTGGTAGGGTGGCCCCAGAAGTTCCCGTGGGGTGGGGGTGGAAATTACTGCCTGGGAAAGAAAAGAACCGGTAGGATTGCCATGGCCTCAAAACTATATGGAACCTAGAGCCTCTCTTAGCTTCATGTCCCTTTACCCATATGCCTGAAAATCTGGTTTTATTTTTTTTAATAAGATAGATTGGAATAATTTTATTTAAAAAAGTTTAGAGACATATAGTCCCTGGCAGTGGTTTGAGTTGAAGTTTATCATAAAACGAAGGACTCAGATTGACAGTGCCAACTCCAGTGTATAGCCCCATTTCATGTTTTCTCAGCTTTGTTAGCATAAACACACCATCCAGGTTTATAGAGAAAAGGAACAGCAGCAGCACTGGCAGAATGTGACTCAGCTTCAGTGGTTGTGGTAAGGACTGTTTTTGGAAGTTTACTTTGTATTAATTAGTGGATATTTGTCTTGTCATAGAGATGTTAGTAAGTATATTGTGTAGCTTCAACTGCTGGAGTGTGCGTTCGCACCTCATGTATGTGGACACAGTGGTGATTTTCTGTGAATGGGGTCATTTTGCAAGTCTCATTGTATTTCAGTGAGAGAGGGCTTAAGTTCCTTGCATGTCAGCACCTTGGAACCACCTCTGTTTCTAAGAAGCTTGTAGTTTGGATGCATAGTAATTTATTTAATCAGTCCCCTGTTGATGCTTTTATAAGTTGTTTCCAAATCAGAATATAGCTTGTAAAGTAAGAGGAGTGTTAATAATACTTCTCCATTTACTTTTTAAAATTTCTCATTTAAGAAGGGCTGATCAGTACCTAGTAAAATAAGGTCTTCAAGGAAATTAGTATGATTAAATCACTCTCCTTCTCAGCTTTGCCAGGAGCTATCCAGGTTGCTTCTCTTTCATTGATATAACTTAGAAAAAAATTGTCAGGTTATTAACAGATGAAAAACTTGCTAACTACATTGTAACAGACTCGTGAAGACAGAAATGAGCTGTGTTTGGACCAGGTTCCACGTGTTGGCAGAAGCCACTGAGCAGTGATGTGAAGTGAGCAGAGTGGGGAGGTGAGCAGCTGCCAGAGGTGGAGCTTGTCTTTGGAAGGATAGTGTTGCTCATGCTTTGCGTGCTGAGGCCTGCACTCAGGGGGCCCAGGGCGGGGGCTGTATCACCTGGTCAGGTCTGTGCTTGCTGCTTCTCATCCACATGTGAGGGCTGCAGGGTCCTGACTCTAACACCACACGGGGTCCCTTGGAAGTCAGTCCTCAGATGACCAGTGTGTATAATGTGTGCATCGCACATGAGCTAGGAGAAAACCAGGCAGCCACCACTCAGGCGGGTGTCCTAAATGAGTAAGGAAATGCAAGGTGTTAAAGGGCTGTGATAATAACTAATTCTGAAATTTTTAAAGAATATATTTTATTGATTATGCTATTACAGTTGTCCCATTTCCTTCCTTCATTCCCCTCCACCCTGCACACCCTCTCCTACCCACATTCCCCCCCTTTAGTTTATGTCCATGTGTCATAAATTCTTTAGCTTCTACATTTCCCATACTATTCTTGCCCTCCCCCTGTCTATTTTCTACCTACCATCTATGCTACTTATTCTCTGTACCTTTTCCCCCTCTCTCCTCCCACTTCCCTGTTGCTAATGTGATCTCCATTTCTATGGTTCTGTTCCTGTTCTAGTTGTTTGCTTAGTTAGTTTTCGTTTTTGTTTTAGGTGTGGTTGTTAATAATTGTGAATTTGCTGTCATTTTACTGTACATGTTTTTGATCTTCTTTTTCTTAGGTAAGTCCCTTTAACATTTCATAAAATAAGGGCTTGGTGGTGATGAACTCCTTTAACTTGACCTTATCTGAGAAGCTCTTTATCTGCCCTTCCATTCTAAATGAAAGCTCTGCTGGATAGAGCAATCTTGCCTTTCATGACTTGGAATACTTCTTTCCAGCCCCTTCTTGCCTGGAAGGTCTCTTTTTAGAAATCAGCTGACAGTCTGATGGGAACTCCTTTGTAAGTTACTGTCTCCTTATCTCTTGTTGCTTCTAGGATTCCCTCCTTTATTTTAATCTTGGGTAATGTAATTATGATGTGCCTTGGTGTGTTCCTTCTTGGGTCCAACTTCTTTGGGACTCTCTGAGCTTCCTGGACTTCCTGGAAGTCTATTTCCTTTGGCAGGTTGGGGAAATTCTCCTTTATTATTTGTTCAAATAACTTTTCCACTTGTTGCTCTTCCTCTTCCCCTACTGGTATCCCTATAATTCGGATGTTGGAACGTTTAAAGATGTCCTGGAGGTTCCTAAGCCTCTCCTCATTTTTTTGAATTCTTGTTTCTTCCTTCTTTTCTGGTTGGACGTTTCTTTCTTCCTTCTGGTTCACTCCATTGATCTGAGTCCCAGTTTTCTTCCCATCACTGTTGGTTCTCTGTGCATTTTCCTTCATTTCACTTAGCATAGCTTTCATTTTTTCATGTAATTTGTGACCAAATTCAACCAATTCTGTGAGCATCCTGATCACCAGTGCTTTGAACTGTGCATCTGATAGGTTGGCTGTCTCTTCATTGCTTAGTTGGATTTGTTCTGGAGCTTTGATCTGCTCTTCCATTTGGGCCTTTTTTTTTATCTTGACGTGCCTGTTACATATGAGGGGTGGAGCCTTACATGTTCACCTGGGTGGGGCAACCCAGTCGGGTTGTGATGCTGTATGTGGGGGCAGGGTCCGAGAGGGAACAGTGGCACTTGCTCCACTCTCTGTCAGATTTCAGTCCCTTCTGCTGCTTCCCCCAAGCAAACTGGGCCTTTCTGGTGCTGATTCCTGTGTGGGTGGGCTTGTGTAAGTTCTAGGACCCTGTGGGTCTCTCCAATGAACTGTCCTGTGAGGCTGGGAGTCTCTCCCTGCGCCTCAACCCCCACAGGTGTTTTGTTTTTTTATGTTTATTTTTTCCTACAGGTGTTTTCAATCGGTGTTTTTGAGGCTCTGTTTCCTGGCACTGGGACCCTGGGCTGTGTGGTCTGTCTGGCTCCCCAGTTTCACCTGGTTTATCTGTGTGTGTGGATGTGGGATCGCCCTGTCAGCCAGCCGCCTTGTGTGCAGTGTCTCACTTCACAATTGCTGCCTTGCTGGGTCTGCCCATTGCCACCCCGTGCCTGGGGTCTGCCCGTTGTTGTCTTGCACGCCCTGCTTTTTGTGCCTCGACCCCTCTCCACCTGGCTGCCAGGCTCTGCCCCACCTACTGCTCTGGATGAATGTGTCTATTTTAACTTCTTGGTTGTCGTACTTCCATACAGTTCAATTTTCTGTCTGTTCTGGTTGTTACTTTGTTTCTAAATTGTTGTCCTTACTTTGGTTGTGCGGGGAAGCACAGTGTGTCTTCTTATGCCTCCATCTTGGCCGGAAGTTTCTAATTACTTAATTCTGAATCTTCTAAAGTGAAATTTTACTTGTAGTCACCTCCCTGCTTATGTGTGGAACCCAAGGATGCTTCCTGGGGCCACATGGTTCCACTGTTTCAGTGAGCAAGTTATACTTGATTTGAAAAACACTAGTTCTCAGTGTAGTTGCTGAAGTAGCAGAGTCACTTCTGTATCAGTAGAGGTTAGTCATGGTTTATTTTATACATACATATATATATCTATCTGTACACATGCCATGTTCTGTGTAGCTGGTGCCACTTCTGATGGGCATGCTCACACAGATATACATACCCTGCATGTACATCCCAATTTGTGTAGTCCATGTCACTTCTGATGGGCATCCTTACACACATATATACCTATCTGTACATGTGTCATGTTCCTTGTAGCCCATACCACTTCTAGTGGGCACACTCATACACACATACACTTATTTGTCATGTGTCATGTTTTGTGTAGACTGTCACTTCTGGTGGGTATGCTCACATATGGTTTTGAAGCACATTGGCACACAATCTTGGACTATAAGGGCCTTTAGCTACTTTAGTGCAGTGTTAGGTGGTCACTCCATACTCTAGTCAGAGCAACATTTCTTTACTACCAGTAAAGGAAAGATTCTCCTGGGAAGGGTCACTAAACACCTAGGGCTGGGCGTGCGGCTCCCTGTGATATCTTTCTTACCAAGTAAGGCAACAGTGACCTTCCTTCAACTTTGCAATTTTTGGCTAATCTAGTATATTGGAGAATGAAACATTTGCAGTTCCTTATATATTTCTGACTTTTATTTCCTAAGTATTCTGATGAATAGGGCTTGTCTGAATCACATTACCTTCAAAGCTGATGTAAAAGTTTTTTTCCTTTTGGAAGATTTAAAAAAATAAAGCCTTTGAAGTTCTTTCCTAGTTTCTGTACACAGACTCACATCATGGTGATGTTGAGACATTGGCTGCTGTTAGTTGATGAGTATGTAACAGGCAAAGTTTGGGATTCAGAAAATAAGGGAATGGAAAGTCAGGTGATTAAAACCCGAGAGAGATCATCCCTTACCTAATTTAATGGTGTGCAATTCCTCTCAGGTTTCTGTAAAATTATTGCAGTCATTACAGATATTCACACTTACAGTTGACTATTACATTGTTCAGTAAGAATGAAACAAGGACCACAGTTTTCATGGAAAGGAAGTTGGTGTCTTGACTTTGATATTACAAGCAGGAAGTCAGATATAAATCTTAGTCATTTTAATTTCTCTGTAATCATTTTAAATTGGATTGTGTGGCACTATCATCTTGAATAATCTGTGGAAAAAGGTTCTTAATTAATAGAATGCTAAGGAAGAGAATTTAGCCAGGTTAACTGAACATACTGTTTTCTTGTGCTCTTAAAATCACTTTTGGAGCCCTTCTGTCTGGCCAGTAGTAAAGCTGGTGACTGCAGGGGTTTTTTGAGAGAACTGTTAGCAGCACATTCCGGCCACTACAATTAGACTGCATGTTCTAAAACTGCAGCACGTTTCATTAAAGCCAGGGCCACTGCCATCTTTTCCACTAGAATGGAAGCATCACCCGGAATGGTTTACCCTCTCTTTGTTGGGAGTTCTGTCACACAAAGAAGAGCCTGGCACACAGCAGTGCTCAGAAATCCTTGTCGAATGGGTGGTTTTGTAGTTCAGTAATTTAGGAAGGAAATCTTTCAGTTGTCCTGAAGAGGGAGATGTAGAGAGAAGAGCAGCCAAGTGAGAATACTGAGTAGCTGGCACAATAAGGAGCCTTAACATCTGTTTTTTTTCTTAAAAATAGTTTATCTCTATATTTTTATTTTTATTGTTTTAAAAATATTTTTATTTATTTATTTTTAGAGAGAGGGTAAGGGAGGGAGAAAGAGAGAGAGAGAAACATCAATGTGTGTTTGCCTCTCACACTCCTCCAAAAAGAGACCTGGCCTGCAACTTAGGCATGTGCCCTGACTGGGAATGGAACAGGTGACCCTTTGGTTGACAGACCAGCACTGAATCCACTGAGCCACACCAGCCAGGGCTATCTGTTTATTTTTAGAGAAGGTAAGGGAGAGAGACAGAGAGGGAGAGAAACATCAATCAGTTGCCTCTGGCACACGCCCTAACTGGGGACTGAATCTGTAACCCAAGTATGTGCTCTGACCGGGAGTTGAACTAGTGACCCTTCACTTTGTGGGACCATGCTCAACCAACTGAGCCACACCAGTCAGGACACGGCTTGACATAATTTTTTTCAAGGGAATAGTGGAATTTTTAATCCTGAAAAAGAGCCATGTGTAATACAAGCTTGACTCTTCCTTTGAATGTATTTTATCTTTTTTGCAGGGAGTTAGCCATCTAGGAATATTTAGAAATGAGTTCATTTGGAGATGAAGTTTCCTGGTCCTCCGAGGTTGTATAGTACAGGCTGATGTGAGTACCTTAAGTTCTGCCAACCACATGTGGTAGGAAAGGCCCAGGAGGGCACACTCCCCATGACCCTGCTCTTGTCTCCTGCATACATTGTCATCTGTTAAGATGTCTAGTTCTAAAACAGTTTGGGAAGTAGGGATGACTTGTGGAGGACTGTGGTGACCTCTGATGCCTTTGGACATAGAGGTGCTGTGGTCTTGACAGGGTCTAGTGGCATGTGCAGGTCCCCTGTGCAGGGGTGTGAGAACTCTGACTTGGTTGGTGGGAAAGTGCTGTAGTCCATTTGCCACATCAGCTTCTGCTGGACACACAGGTGTTACACCTGTTCATTTACATGAACACTGCAGTGCACCTGAACAGGTGGATGGCTGTTGAGAAGGCCACACTGGTTGCTCCTCAATATGCTTTTCACATATGGCTCCGTGGACCTGAGGAGAAGCCGCCTATGTTCTAGGGAAGGGTGCCCTGCCTTTTCTGTTCCCAGAGTGGAGTGCTTGCTCTCTGGCCTGTTCTTCAGATGTAGAAGGATGACTTTGTTTTGTAGGGAACTACACCTTACAATAAGAAATGGGTGCTCTGCAGTCAGTGTCTGATGCAGAGCCAGGAAAACACCCTGCTTCAGCATTTCTTGGGCCAGCATTTTCCACATCATATATTTTTTTTTCTTAGCCATGAAATTCCAGCAGATTGTTATGCAAAACACTTTTGTGTCTCTGTGTGACTGGGAAGACAGCTGTTAGTCCTAATGAGGAGTGCTAGCATTACAGTCTTTCCGTTGATTGAGACCCTCGGAGGGAGCGGAATGTTCCAGATCGGGCAGTGGTGTGCGGTGAGGAGGTACCGCGCTGTCAGCTGCAAGCACATGCTCGGCTGCTCGCGGTGGCAAGATAAATGAGTCTGCTGGAGTCTGGCAGAGTTGGAGCTTTTCCAGTGTGCGTCCGTGGCGGCCCCGCTCCCCGTGGGACCCGAGTCGAGGGTGCCGTCAGATGACTGCCTCTGCGCCAGCTTTTTTCCTTTGATGGCCCACAATACCTGTCAGGACTGTGATTTATTAAAAACCTAATGTCTTTCAGCATTTCATTAACATAGGGTTCGATGGTCTTTTGTGGAGATTTTTTCCATTAATTTAGCAGAATGTTAACTGAAATTTAACTTGGTCCAAACCTTCTAAAAGCTGGAATCTGCAGAGCAGCCTGGTGTCATGAGCTGTTCCCAGAGCTCTGTTGGCAATTGAATTCTTTAAACCTTGCTGTGACCTCTGGATGGACAAGGAGTAACACAAGCCCTTGTGTTATTTTATAAATAGGGACTTCAGATGGGTCACTGGACTGATGCTCCAGGTTTCCCGTTTTCCTTTTTGTAGCGTAATTGCTGACATTGGGCGATGTAGCATCTGGGGAGGCGACACGCCTCGTATCAGCTGGGCAGAGGCAGGAAGGCTGCTCATCCCAGGTACGCAGGATACTCCACAGACTGGGGTCACCTGCACGCTGGCAGTGATAATCAGGGTGAGGCCCACCTGGCAGGGACTCAGCATGGAGTTAATGCCGGTGAAACAGCTTTAGGTCTCAGTCTGGGTTGGACCTTGATATTCTACATCTGAGAAGTTTATCTCTTGTTTTAGACTCTTAAGTGAAATAAAAGCAGTTTGAAATTGTTGTGAGAAATAATGATATATATATATATATATATAATATATGTTATTTGTTTGTAGTTAATTTTCATGCCTCTGAAAATAATATGGCTCTTAAATATTCTGGGAGGCTATTATTTAGGGCCAGAGTTGTCAGGAATGGTTAGATTATTATTTTTTATTTTTTAATTTTTTTTTAACTCTGAGATTTTATTTATTTTTAATTTTTTAAAAGATTTTCATTTTTAGAGAGGGAAGGGAGGGGGAGAGAGGGGGGAAGAGAGAGAGAGAGAGAGAGAGAGAGAAAGAAACATCAATGTGCGGTTGCTGGGGGCCATGGCCTGCAACCCAGGCATGTGCCCTGACTGGGAATCGAACCTGGGACACTTTGGTTCCCAGTCCGCGCTCAATCCACTGAGCTACGCCAGCCTGGGCTTTAGATTATTTTCTTGACCATTTCTTCTTATCTTTAACATTTTTTCCTCCTTATTGAGGTATGGTTGACAAGTAAAAATTGATTCTATTTAAGGTGTACAATGTGATGTTTAGTATACGCATCCACTGAAATGATCACAGTCAAGCTAATTAGCATATCCCTTACCTCCCATGGATACCTGTTCTGTTTGTGTGGTGAGAGCACTTAAGACCCACTCCCCTAGCAAATTTCAAGTACATGGTATAGAATGAACTAGTCACCATGCTGTACACTAGATGAGCTTTTGACCTTTCCCTTTACTCGTAGCACCGTGACCTCTGCTGTGTTTACCGTGGGAGATAACGTTGTTTCAGGCAGTGACGACCGCACCGTGAAGGTCTGGGATTTAAAGAACATGAGATCTCCCATTGCGACCATTCGGACAGACTCCGCCATCAACAGGTGAAGGAAGCTACTCATTGCTTAGATGTTTACTTGACTGGAAAGGGTTGACTGTAGTGCGATGTCTTGTCTATGAGCCTTGGAAAAGTGGTTTAGACTTCTGGGAGAGTATTTGTTATTGATCCTGTAATGCAAATTCAGTGTCCATAAACACTGAAACTGAAATTCAGAATCAGGTTGGTATAGTGGGCTTTGAGAATAAGAGTGAGGCAGTTATGGCTCAGCGTCATAGTGTTTCTGTTTTAGTGACCATGCTGTGCATGTGAGTTGTGTTAAGTGACTTGGTCTCTGTATCCTAAAGCTATAGACAGGTAATACTTAGAGTTTGCTGTCATATTTGCCATGAAGTGTGCATAGTATGGAATACTCTACTGCATCGTAATCTGTAAACTCAGAAACTGGTGCTGTCACTGTTTTATATGGAACCTACTTTGTCTCTTTGCAGGATCAATGTATGCGTTGGCCAAAAAATCATCGCCCTCCCCCATGACAACCGACAAGTAAGATTATTCGATATGTCTGGTGTGCGGTTGGCACGGCTCCCTCGCAGCAGTCGGCAGGTAACTGCAGGCAGTGTGTGTTCACAGAGAGCCTCATGTCTGCTAGGTCATCGCAACTCATGGAATTAACACTGCGAGTCACACATGAGTTTTCAGTTACCTAATAGCCACTTTAAAAAAGAAATTATTTTAACAATATACTTAACCAGATATATCCAAAATAATATCATTTGAACATGTCATCAGTATAAAAATATTAGCGAATTTGACACTCTTGTTTTCTTATTAACTTTGGATGCTAGATTTTCATTGCAAATACTTGATTTGTATTTAGAGTACATAAAATTTAACTTTAAAAATGTTTCCCAATTCCTGAACTGAGTAGTAGTTTTCACGTTTAACTAGAAGGAAATCGAGTGTTCACTTCCTCATGCATGTCACCAGCCATGCATGTTTCAGGAGCTCATTTGCATGTGGGTTAGTGGTCATTGTCCTGGAAAGCACAGTTTTACGTATTTGCAGTTGAACTTACACAAATTGGAAGTATATTGAATAACAAGAGTTTGCGTGGTCAGGCAGGATCATGGATTGTGGTAGTTTGTTAAGAAGGGACCCTGCAGTCCCAGTCAGGAACCTCTTTCCGTGCTGGGTTGCCAGGACAAACTTCATTGTAGATGGACCATCTTGGTTGCTAGGACTGCTTGTTGCATTCAGCCTAGATGGTACAGTGTGGGGGTGTTGAGTCAGTGTATACTGAGGTGTTTGCACAACCTGTCACAGTTGCCTGGGCTGCAGTACCAGCTCAGACCTGTTGACTTGGTCTCTGAGGGGCACCTGGGAACCTGTGTTTTGATTTGTTCTCTGGGTGATTTCAAGTTTGAGGGAGAATTCTCAAGTGAGTGACACACTAGCTCCTTCTGTGGGGGAAATGAATGTAGCTGCAGTAACAACAGCCAGGCCCCCCCACCACCCCACTCCCAGCTTGGTGAGGTGGCCTTTTTTCAGTTTTGTGCCTAACAGCCCTACCACACGGTCACTGTCCTTTGCTTTTTTCAGCCTTTTCTGTGCGTCACTGTGATACCTCATTCTTTCTTAAGGAACTCGTTTTCTGATGCTGCGGTCAGTGTGTCCGCATGCATGCTGGTGTTCCGCCATCATGGCTTCAACTTGGTGGGTACCTGGACCGTTGGTGTAGTTACTCCATGTTTTCTTTTGGGCACAGCCTCAAAGTGCAGCTGTGAGCTGCAGGCTGGCCTTGGGGGGCGTTGGGGCTCAGGAACCACAGACTTAGGAAGACAGTCAAGTGGGATTTGCTGCCAACAGAGTAGCAAGTCTAAGTGGCACCAACTTTTTGAAAGCCCTCTGTATTTAAGACATGGCTGATTCTTCCCTGTGTGGCTCCTCTGTGTGCTGTTTGAAGTCAGTTACTGAGCTTCTTAATTATGAGTGCATGTCACAGAAACACTACTCAGAATTAGAGTAACAACGGAGAGGCTCACAGCCCCTAGCAAAGCTATAGTTGCTTGTCTGGGATTTTCTTTGGTAACTGCTGAGCATCACTGATGTATCCTGTAAATGCCTGTCCTACACAGTAGGGTTCTTTATTTTTCTCTGCACCTGTGCAGTACATAAAATTGCTCTGCAACATGGAAAGCTAGCATTTTCAAATACAAATGTGTATGTGTGTGGCTTCATTACTTTCAGAATATTTCCCCTGAAAAAAATGGGAGTTCTCAGCAGTTCTTGTTGGGGCTAATTCTGTGGACACAACTTCATTTTTAATTATCTGTTAATATTCAAACCTGTTGGAATTGTAGAATTCTGTTGTGCTTGGATTTATATCCTCCTAACGTGGGTCTGAAAGGACTTACTTTTGTTATTAATGAATAACATTCTATTTCATTCTGAACTTGTAACACTTCATCCGATAAAACAATATGGTTTTCAGTGTCACAGAACTGCAGCTAGAAATCCCTGGTTCATGCTGTCTCAATTGCTTCCAGCTGATAGATTTATAAAGAGACAATGAAACTCAGTTGAACTTGGTCACCAGAGCAGCAGGGGCTTATGATAATGGGATTGTTTTAACTTTGGGGAACATGTAAGTGACATTTTCCAGAGTGTGGACTGAACAGGCATCCAGGGCAGAGAGGATCATGGTGCAGTGCACAGTGAGAGGTCGGTCTGTGGACAGGGCGCCGGGTCTGCATAGGAGTGTGGAGCTTTCAGCATGTGCCTGCGACTCCAGGAGGGCAGAGTGGTTTCAGAGTCTGCATGTGCAGAGAGCTTTTTTGGGTCATGTCCGTGTGCATTCTGGGAGTCTACAGATGAAAGGGTGACTCCTAGTGTGGGCTTCCAGCTCAGCGAGGACTTAGCTTCTGGATTGCACCCATGTTTGTAGGTGCTGCCTGGTCTTTTCCCTCATCCAGTTAGTGGGACCTGATTTCAAGGTTAGTCCAGTGAATGCCTTGAGTTTGTCATCTTCAACTAGTTCTTTCCAGAGGCTTGATTTTTCCTGCCAGCTAATGGATGCTTGTTCATTCTCTTCTTGGGTTCCTAACAAAGAAGTATAGAAGATCCCTTCCCAAACCCTTCGTTCTGTGGACTCCTTACTAGCCGTGCTTTCATTGCATGGCCTGTCCAGTTCTCTCTGAAAACATATAGCTAGCAATATTCATATGTGAATGTTTTCCAGAGGGGACTTCTGTGCCATTCTTTCACTTACTAAATTTCTGTCAACTGTTCCTAATCCTGCTTCTTGTACTTTATTGTAGGGTGTAGTAATAGCCATTTATTTATTAGAGCAACATATGACTCTCCTAAGGCAGTGCTTGCATCCATGTGTGTATACACCAAACATAGTGCACTGTAACCATTGCACATGTTTTGCAGAAATATTTTCCAATATTCTGGTATTGAACTGGAATTCCTAAAGCTAGCAGGAATCTGCTTGAAAGGCCACTTATTTTTTTACTTGGCACCAAATGTGTTTTTCTAGCGGTTTTAACACCTGAACAAAGTATTTGTTAAAATGATATTTGAGGTCTTTGAGTGAATTTCATTGAGTTTATTCCCAAATTTACCTAGCCTCATTTATTCATTAAAACATTTTAAATTGATTATTTTTAGTTATTTATTTTTGTCTGACTGTAATCTTACTCATTTTCTTAAAGAATCATAAATGATTTTGTTGTGCATCTCACTGGGTTTTTGTGTCTGACCTCATTCATTTGTCATGGCCTTTCCACCAGCACATCCCTGAGAGCCCGTTGCCCTACTCAGTGCTTTTGGCTCACTTTGACTAATCCTGCCTGTTGTTTTCCTCTTCATTTGGTTGCTTTGAGTGGTGTAGTTGTTAATTTGGCTGAGGTTTTATTATAGCTTTTATGCTTGAGGAATAATACACTAATTCTGTTTTGTGTTATTGGTAATAGGGCCACAGAAGAATGGTGTGCTGCTCGGCGTGGAGTGAGGACCATCCCACGTGTAATCTGTTCACCTGTGGGTTTGACAGGCAAGCCATAGGCTGGAACATCAACATCCCTGCACTGTTACAAGAAAAATAAGGTGCTGCCACTATATGCCATGGACCTGTGACTGGAGCAGACTTTCTCATACCGATCAGCCGTTTTTGTGAGAGCTGGACCCTGAGAAGGGTGATTTGTATATGTCCTTTTCACATTGTACCCAGCTTGCATGAAATGTACAGAACTGTGGTTTTGTTTTTTATCCATCTTGTCTGTGCTGGCATCCTCTGGTCAGTGGGAACGGAGCCCCTCCCTGTAGCACATGGCATTTGACAGATGTCAGGAGGGCATCAAATTTGTGTGAGTTCAATGTGAACCCTGTGTATTACTGTGAGCATAAGTCTGTGGCATTTCTGGAATAATCCTACATATCTACCTTGTCCTGGGGAGACTGCAGAGCTGTGTTTGCCTTGGCTGATGAATGGCAGGATTAGTAAAAAATTTTATGTTTACTTCCTTATGAAGTTGTAGCAAGTGCTGTTGTGTAATTCAGCTTCAGCTCTTATTCTGTTACAGTTCTGTGAAATTAACCTGGATCTTAGAAGTAAAAAAATAGCATCAAATGTTGAGTTTGCAACGTTCAGAGAGTTTGTTTTGAAAAGAAAAAGTTTCTGTTGTTTTTTATAGAAAATCATTTCAATATCCTGAGGTCTCATATTAGCAAATTCTAAAATGATTCTAATCACCAATTTCAGATCATAAGCAAAATTTAAAGCACTTTAGTTTATAGCTATGGTTATAAACAGTTTTTAGAAGTTTCAAATGACTTATCCATTGAATGTGACTTGACCTTTTTAAGAAGGCTCTGCTACCTGAAGACAAAACCTTATTTATTTTCTACACCTTTGATTTGCATATTTCTACATGGGTTCACTTCCTTGGTGGTATTTGAGAGCTAACAATGCAAATAAATGAGTACTACCTCAAAAATAAATGTTTGGAAAACTTGGGAGTCTCACTGTGCCTAGCTAACTAAGCACTTTGGCTTTTAGCTGGAATACTGAATTCAGTTTGGAAGGCAAGGAAGACAAACAGCAAATGTATCCTGAAGACAAAAGGCGCTTCCATTAGCCAGCAGGGTGGCAGCTATAGCCATAGTTCATAGGTGACAAGATGCTCCGGTCTCTGCCGCCGGAACACCTCTCAGTGCCAACCCTCCCACTGCTGGGCCCATCACTCTTGCCTTCTTAGAAGTTACTGTGTGTGACGTTTGTTAGTGTTATTGTTGAGTTCCAGTTTTGATAAAGAGACATCTCAGTGTACTGCTCCTCATATTTTTAATCCTTGAATATGTCCACTCGGAGACTGGCCCCTAGAGGTACAAGAGGGTAATGTTGGAAATGACCATAGGTGACCCCATTCCTCGTGTCTCCTGTTTTGTAGTGACACGGGCTAGAACACCATTTGGTGTGGTGCGGTGCAGTGCAGTGGGACAGTATGCAGGCTGCCCTTGGGTGGAGCGCCTAAGGCTCAGGTCCTACAGTCGCTAATCTTTGAGACTTAAACCCTGAATCATTGATGATTCTGAAATGAGTTACAGAGCCTGGCAGGGAAGAGGGACCAGGAAAATTTAGAGTTGAGGTTGCTGAGGGACAAACAAGAAAAGTTTTAGAGTGAGTTTATTTTTAAAACTCAAGAATTGGTTGTATTTTTAAAATGTGCCATTTGCCCTGAGCACACTGAGGACAAAGTCAGCTTGTCACTGTGAGCCTGAGCACCAAGTTCCAGCCGTGCTCTCCTGAGTGGTCTTAAGGCAGGATGTCTGTGGCCACACCTTCTCCACGGCACCGTACCCCAAAGGCCTGAGTGTGGTGAGTTCTTAGTGATGATTTACCTAACCACACTCTTGGGTTCCTCTTGGGTTTTAATTTGAATGTTTGGGTGTCTTAGAATCACTGTTAGGAACATTGAAAGATGTGTATAAATAGCTAAATCAAACTTAAGAACCAGATCTCTGCCAGATTAAAAAATTTTGAAGCTTTTAAATACATATTTGTGATTGCCATTTAATTCTGTGCAGACCAGCGCCCTTCATAGTTTTTGCTCACTTTGCTAAGTGAAGGGGCCAGCCTCACTTTTCCATCTCCTTGAGGGCATAAGGCCCCACGGTGCTGGAGCAGGGTTTCCAGGCACAGGACCCTCTCCTGCTGGCTGCTGCGTGTCCTCTGATGGGATCCCTTCAGCTGTTCTGGTCGTAGTGTTGGTGATTTCAGAAGTCATGAAGGAGACTGGGGGGTAGTGTGTATGTGCACATGTGTGAGTTTGCATGCATGTATGTGTGTGTGGCTAAACTTGTCATGTGATCAGCCACAAGTGATTTCATCTGAAATAGTGTTTTGAAATGGGAGTTGTTTTGTCCCATATGCTGACATGTCCAGAATTTCATTTAATAATGGAAAGGGGATGGTGGTTACTGAAAACTGTGTGTTGGTAGAGAATTTCATATGAGATACACTGTTGGACAAAACATCACTCTTTCGACCACTGCACATCAGTTTCTGTAGAGTCAGAGATTCTGTACATATTTTGCAGCCTGAAGAATCCTATGTAAAATTATTTGTTGCTTAAATGTGTGCAAAACAAGTTTCTTTGGGACAAAGTATGCATTTGTAAGTGTTGTGTAGAAGCAAGTATTTTTTATTGTATTGAGGTAATTGTTTTTAAGTGTTCTGTGTCTTCATTGCAATATGAAATTCATTAAAAATCCGCGTTCCATAATTACTATTGTAAAAAGTTTTGTCATTAGGAGTGTCTTTTTTGTTATTTTACTTTTTCAAATTATTTTACTTTTTAAAAATATTTTGCTTTCATGCAGCTTTGTTAATAGCTACTGAACATCACAATGAAGTAGAAATTGTACAGATTTCTAATTATAGTTTGCTCAGTTGAAAAATTGTAATTTTAGACTTAAAAGATTAGTTGTGTTATATTTCCTATTTGTCTGTTAGGCTAATATTAAGTGATAAATAATCTTCTCCATTCCTGCATTCCCATCCCAAAAATTTCTGAAGGAAGTTAATGATTTGAAATAATACAGGCATTTCTCAAAGTTCCTCAGAGTCTGGTAAGATGCTGGTTGTCACCATAGCAGGTAAGCTTGTTTGAAAGTTTTAAAAATTGCAGTTAAGGAAAGTTGACCCTATTTTCAATGGAGAGTGTAAATCAGGATCTGGGGTGGCTGCCTGTCCTCCTGTCTTGTTTTCACACACATATGCAAATCACTGTGCTGGTTGCAGGAACCGCAGGAGGTGTTCACACACTATGCGGTATTCCTGCCTGCCAGCCCTCATTGCCCAGGCATTGGTGGAAATGACCCACTACTTAACTCTCCTTACTCTTAAAAAATGTGATTGTTGAAATTTTGTCATTACACCTTCAGTTACATTGAAAAGTTCACATATTAGTATAAAGAATCCAGAAGGCAAGATTTGTATTGCTATGGTGTCATCAAAATGCCACTAAGATGCGTGTCTCCTTAATTTTCCATAGATTCTGTTTTCTCAATAAGTTAGAAGTTAAATTATTCCAAAAATTGAGAACACCTCAATTGTTATATATAACATATATAGTCCATATTTTAGAGGGAAGAAGCTAAAAGTGAAATCAGATAAAAAGTGTTGCATAATTTAAAAATAATTCCAGTAAAACATTTAAAGCAGCTTCTGGTCAAAAATAGAGTAAGCAGATCTTTGGAGCTCTAAGAGGCTATGTGATTGGCAGGTGATACCCGTTTGTGACTTGTGGGCTGGGGTAGAGAGCAACAAGGGAGCAGCATTAGATTGTTTGGGCCAGGCATCTCTAAGGAGATGAGGTCAGTCTTAAACTTGAAGGCAAGGATGTCAAGGACTGAAGGGGCAAAGAGGAGCAGGGGAATGCTGCACATAGAGCACGGTGGTGTATAGAGTGAGGGGAGGACACTTGACCAGGTGGGGTGGGCGGCAGGGCCTGAGTCATGCAGCAGCCTGGGTGAGGGCAGGTTTGCTCCACGTGTGCTCGCTGACTTGTGGGGATGCACTGAGGGGTCACTAGGAGTCATGCAGTAGGAGACATCGCTGCAGGGTGTGCTGGTGGCAGTGTGGTGGAGGAAGAGCATGGCCTTGAGCCTGACTTGGAAGGAGACCAGGAA
Source organism: Phyllostomus discolor (assembly GCF_004126475.2). Classification (NCBI taxonomy): domain Eukaryota; kingdom Metazoa; phylum Chordata; class Mammalia; order Chiroptera; family Phyllostomidae; genus Phyllostomus; species Phyllostomus discolor. The sequence continues at coordinate 78,399,894 of NC_040903.2, read as the reverse complement.
GTTCTTGCTGGAAGGCAGGGCTGTTTATTCCACAAATCAGGTACATAATGGAAAATGCTGTTACTGGGAGCAGCATTCAATGTCAGGCATTCCTTAGTTACCCAAAGGATGTTTTGAGTACAACCTAGAGTGTATGAGGACTTTTCCCTAAAGGAAATGGCAATATGTTAGGAAATTTTAACCACTATTTAGAAACATTGGGTTGAAGTTACCTTAGCTAAATGTGTTTACTTCCTGTCTGCCAGGCATTTTGTCACCAACAGGACACAAACACTTCCTTTCACACTGGGTGCCACATTTGCCGCTTGCCCTCATGGGTTTTGAGTGAGTGGTTATTTTATGCTCCATCCAACCCAAAGTGGACATTTCAAGATCCTCCCCTGAAATTTTGGAACTAGAACTGAGAAAGCCAGTCTCCAATAGCTTCATCTGAGTGAAGAGAACGCAGATATGCTAAGAGAAAATAACTAGAAGTGTGTGCTCAGCAAACTGCCTTTCGAGAAGGTGTGAAATGCAGATTACGTGGGATAAACAGTTTTTACCAGTAAGCCTTTTCTGACGGAGCTTCATGAGATACTGTAAGAACAAGCCATGAAGGCATTGCTTCAAAGTGGACAAACATCCCAGCGCACAGCCATGTAAAACAGTGTCTGGAGTTAATGGCTTATTTTGTTTTTTGGAGTAAGGAAAAGATTATTGATCATGAAGGCACCAGTCAAGGAGATGGGAGACCTGATAGTGCCTCTCAAATCTATCTTGCTCATTGGACTAGATTGAGAGTTTTTAAGGGTTTAGGGGGAACGCATATGTGGCAGTGCTGGTGGGGAAAATTTTAACTGGTGGACCCTGGAAATCAGCTGTTTATGTTAAGAGCTATTAGTACTGGATCTTCCTGGACAACAGAACCTTGGTTTCTTTTTTTAAAAAAAAACTTACATACAGATTTTAGAAAGAGAGAGAAACATCAATTTGTTCTATTTATGCCTTTACTGGTTGACTCTTGCATGTGCCCTGACAGGGGATGGAGTCCACAACTTGGCATATCAGGATGATGCTCTAACCAACTGATCTGGCCAGGGTGTGACCCTTGTTTTCTGAAAAGGTTCCGGTTTTCAAGTTTTGGTTATGTCCCCATCCTTTTGGTGTATGTGTTGGGAGAGGGGAGATGGTGCTGAGCTGCAGGTCCGAGTTCTCATTTAGGAGTATTTGGCTGGGGGAGTGAAATAATGATTCATTTAGTCCTTTAAATCCATCATTTATACACACACACACACACACCCACACACACACAAATTTCTAGGATAACCATAAGGAAGAAAAATAAGTTGGAAAGAAAAAAGTGATTAAAAGTAGTTACTGTAAGGAGTTGTGAAATGTAAATAAGAACTGGGGAGGAAGTGATGTTTAATGTATATCGTTGTTTTTTATTTTTTTGAGGGAGAAGGAGAGGGAGAAAGGAAGAAGAAAGGGTCGGGGGAGAGAGAGTGGAGAAATGGCAGTTTGTTTTTTCAGTTATACATTCATTAGTTGATTCTTGTATGTGCCCTGACTGAGGATCAAACCCACAACTTTGGTGTGTCAGGATGATGCTCTAACCAACTGAGCTACCTGGCCAGGGCTAGTTTTTTTAAGTTTTAGACTCATCGAACTATCTGTTTTACATGTATCTGAAAAGTTCCCATTTAGTGCTAGTCACAAAAACATAAGGTACCTGTTGGGGAACAACTGTCAAAGAGAAAAGACACTTGAAATTACTCATGGGAATATAGTAACACTCTAACAAAGACATTAACAAAGACAAAATGAGAGACCATAATATGTAAGAATTAATATAAAAAGTCAATATGGTAAAAATGTCAGCTCTCATGTTGGCAAGTAGATTCAGTATGGTTCTAACCCAGACCATCCCAGAGTGTTTGAGGGATTTGAAATCTTGATTCCTAAGTTTATTAGAAAGTGGAAAGGCAAGGGCTAAGAAAATGCCCAAGAAGAGAAAAGAGGAGGAAGAAAAGGAGAAAAATAGTCTTAGGCCTGACAGGCTGTGGTCTGTAAAATGTGATGTTGGCAGTGGGAACAGAAGAGCTGACCAGTGGAACAGAAAGCCAAGTTGATTCTTAGAAATGTGTAAACCTGAAATGTGCTTGCTCATGTAATCACAGATCACTGGATGAAAGTGGCCTATTTAAGTGATGGTTCTAGTGCTGCCGATTATCCATGAGGAGAGAAAAAGTGAACTTGGATCCCTACCTCACACCAAAAGAAAATTTCCACATTACATATTAAAGAAAAAACATTAACATTTTTTAAAAAATGAGAATATTTTTAACTTCGAGTTTATTAAACAACTACCCCAAAGTGCATTAACCATACTAGGAAAGATTGACACATTCAAGCATATTAAAGTTAAAAGATTGTAGGATACCTTAGGGTGCAATGGTAACCATAAATTATAGTTGTAACATATGTAAGACACAAAAGGTTAATATTCAAGATAGTAAACAAAATGAAATTCTACACGTCTCTAGGAGAATGGGACAGATGTGAGTAGGTATGTCACAAAAGAGCTGAATAGCCAATAAATATAGAAATTAAGAAAATGAGCCCTGGCTGGTGTGTCTCAGTGGATTGAGCACTGGCTTGCAAACCAAAGATTGCTGAATGGATTCCCAGTCAGGGCACATGCCTGGGTTGCAGGCCAGGTCCCTAGTAGGGGGGTGTGTGAGAGGCAAGTGCACATAGATGTTTCTCCCCCTCTCTTTCTCCCTCCCTTCCCCTCTCTAAAATAAATAAGTAAATAAAAAATATTAAAAACAAATTAAGAAAATGAAAATTAAAGCCAAAATTAAGTACCATCTCAAAAGCGTTAAGATTGTGAGAAGCTCTGTCAAGCATATAAGCTGTTGGAACGTTTATATGTACAGTTGGTTTGGATATAAAATAATACAGCAAATTTGCAAATGCTGTGAGTCTGGATGTGTGTGTGCTTCCTGCTCCAGTGAGTACTAGGGGTATGGTTAGAAATGGTTTGTTGAAGTGTGGTGTCTGGATACCTTGCAAGTCTGTTAAAATGAAGGTTTCTAGGTCCAACCCCACAGCTGCTGATCCAGATTCTTTGATAGGTTATAAGAATCTGCATTGCGGGCAAGCTCTAGCATGTGATCTGCTGTCCAGTTTGAGAGCTGCTGTCCTGAGGAACATTTTACACGTGTGCACCTGGGGACACAGGCAAGGTTGTGCTGTCAAAGTGGGACAACCTGAGTACATCGACAGGGACTGGTATGTCTACACAATGGATTTACAAAGCAGTAAAAATGAATGAGACACACACAGCTATGTGCAAGTGTCGATCTTAGGATCACAGTGTTGAATGAAGACATAAGCCCCTGAAACTGCACAGTGTGAAACTGCTTTCCCAAAGCACAGGCAAGCCCAACCACACATGTCTGATTATGTTCACGTATTTTGGGACATGGGGATAAAAACCCAAAATTCAGCATGGCATTCTGCAAGCCAGGAGTGGAGTAGGGTTGGGAGGCAGAGGGTGAGCTCAGTAGATTTGGCAACGTCAGATTCTTAGTTTGGATGGTGAGTACACAAATTTCTGTTCCAGTGTTCATCCTTCTTAATTGTCATTACTAATATTTCTTTATGCATCCAATGTCATTAAAAGTGATATAACAATTCTAAAGAGAAAGTGTGTTATTCCAAAGATGGAAAAAGTGAATGCCGGTAAAATGGGGGGATTTACAGTGATGTTTAACCACCTCTGTTTCAAGCTTATCATCTAAATAATATCTGTGCATGACCCTATTTTATTCATTTCAGATATTAGTTCTTTTTCCACTGACAAACAGTTTTATTAGTCTAAAGCGTCTGATTTTCACTTGGGGTGCACATTCCATAGGAGGAAAAGCAAAGCCAGGATTATGTTGTGAAAAACAGAGTCACCGAGGACACTGTAAAACCAGCGGCGTTACACTTGTCGAAATTGGGTTGTTTTCAAACACGTTTTGGAAATCCCAGCTTGAAAGTGGGAAATGTAATGAGGACTACCTCATTTACCAGGTGTGATCATAAAACAGTAAAAGTTTTCTTATGTTCCTCATAAACTGGGCCTGAAGATAATTTCAAATCCAGCAGACAGTCCAAAAATTGTGTTAAGTGGTGGCCACATATTGGAATAAGAATTTTTATTCTCACAGTCTGTTTTGGGGGAAAAACAGCATTTTAAAGTATAAGTTAAATTTATACTTGAGTAAGCCTTGGCAGTTTATGATTCTGAGGAATGTGTTCCCCTCATCTGAGTCATTGAATTTACTGACATTAGGTTGTACATATTTTTCCCTTGTTACTATTTTAATATCTGTAGGATTTGTAGTAATATTCCTGATGCGTCCTCCAAACCAATGCCATCATATTGGTAACATTTTACTGTAATTATTCACTATCCTTTTTACCATCATTAGATGGTAAGTTGCGGCCTAAGTTGTGGCAGTCCTCTGGAGAGTCTGAGTGAGCGGCTGATGAGGGCTGTTTCGTGGGCACAGCGTCCTGTACTGGCAGCACCCCCCAGCGTGTGCCTCCCACTTCACACTCGTGTGCAGAACTGCTTGCATCGTCCCTCCCCTGCCCTCCTCACCTCCTGCTCCCATCCCGAGACCTCACCGCCCATGCCCCTTGTAGTGGTGCACAGCTCAGCAGCGTCTCCCTGAGGCTCCTTCCCCTCCATCCTAGTCTGAAGAATGCAATACAGGTGGTTCCCTGCTTACTGTGTCAGGTGCTGTTCTATATCTTCAGTAAACTTCTGTAAATCTTAAACTATTTTTAATGTATGAAAACAGCAACCCACATTTTCAGCTCCTAAAGTCAGTACATTTCCCAAATCAATTTAACTGTAAATGTGGAAGCGCTGAATTCCTGTGATGTGGCTGAGCCCCTTTTCTGTCTGATTTCAGAAAGTGGATGTCATCGTCCCCTCCTGGCCTCCGAGAAGCCACGGTGACGGCTGTCTGGAGAGAGCCGAAGCACAGTGAGAGGGTTACTATGGCAGTTATCAGTGTTTTCAGATGTTAGAGGTGGAAGTTGCCCTACTCAGCAGTGTCTGGTTTGAATCTGTACATTAGTCCCTCTGCAAACTGCTGCCTGGCCTGGAAGCTCATCTATTGTTTGAGCAAGTGGCTCTGCGGTCTCTTTGTGGAAGAGGGAGAGAGAAGGGGAGATGAGTTTCTCCCACAATCTCTGCCACTTCAAAACTGCTGATTCTGATTAATAGGAAGGACATTCAGCTGGCCTGCACAGTGGACAGGCTGGGCGTAGAGCTGCTGGCAGAGTCTGCCAAGGCCTCCTCAGAGCTTGTCATCTTTGTCCTTAAACTCCTTTTGGTGCTTCTCCCCTTCTGACCCACCTTTGGGTACCAATGTCCTCCCCCATCACATGCATGTGCATACACATGCACACATACATGATGGAGGCATATACATGTGTGTAGGTATGTACAAAAGGCAGGGAAACATGCATAGACATCTATATGCACATGGATGGAGGCACATACACATGAGATATGCACATGTGATGGAAGCACACATACACAAGTAGGGGTGCACACATGATGGAGGTGGTGCATACACACGGAGGCAGGTGCATAACATGATGGAGGCACACACACAAGGACGCATGCACACATGGGGCATACACACAGTTCAGGCACATACACATAATGGAGGTATGCACATATATGTATACACACGTGGTGGAAGCACATGAGTGTGCACAGGCATGCAGTGGAGGCACATGCACACACATGATGGAGATATACACAGGTGTGAATATGTGATAGATGCATACATATGCAGGCACACACACATGAATGAGGTTCGCTTGCACAACAGGCATGCATGACAGAAGCACCCACATGCACAAACATGTGATGGAAGCATACACACATGATGGAGACACACAGACATATATTAACATGTGACAGAGGCCTCCCTGGCTTTCTTTGCTACAGTTTCCTTCCCTTTTGTTTCTTTCTCCCAGGTTTATTCAGGTGTGCCTGAGAAGTTAAAATGGTACATGTTTAAGGCATACAACTTGGTGATCTGACATTTGAACACTGGAAGCAATCATCACACTCAGGCTAGTGAACTCCTCCATCCCCTCATGTAATTACCTCTCATTTTTGTGATGAGAACACTTAGATCAAACTCCTTACTTGAGGTTAGCTGGTCAGCACCCACAGCATCATCTTCAGCATTAATTCCACTTTGCTGTGGAACATCACATATTCATAGGACCTGGGATTAAGATGTGGACATTTTTGGGAGGGGCATTAGTCTACCTATCTTGGCTGGTGTGCCTTTTAGGTTACTCCTTAAATAACTGCCTTTCCATGAACTAAATTAATTATGTTCTATAACATCCATATACTTCTAAGCTCTTCAGTATGTTCATAGCATGTTATCATCTGCCAGGCTTCACAATAAGCTTCTCGTTTTATGCTCTTTAATCTCTTACCATTCTATGAAAATTACATTTACTAGCCTGTGTTATCTCTATTCCCCTCCAAATCAGACTAAAGTTTTTTTTTTAACAGGAGTGAATCATTCTTGAGTCTCAATTTCCCTATCCTTACGTTGAGTTTTTTGGACATTCTGTTTTCATTATGATCATCAGAATCACAAAATATGGTCTTTGTTCTAAGGGAATTTGCAATATAAACAGGGGGGTAAGCTATCTCTGCAAATGTTGACATTTTTTGAAGGATTGCTTGTAGTATGTTATTTGACTTTTTACTGACACCATCAGTTTTCAAGTTCATGTGATAAAGAATTCACCTAAAAATATTAGTCTAAATGCAGGACCCACACTTTCTGGGAAATGTAGCATGTAATTGCAGGGGTGGGGGTGGACTAGGTGGTGAGGGGGGCTCTGGAGTGTGGGTGGTGGTGGCTCTCTTTCACTGTATGTTCAGGCATTTGCTGCAATATTCAGTAATTTGGGGAGGATGAAACAACAGGTTTGATTACTTAGAAGTTTCATAGTTTACTAATTCTTCCTGATGCATTTTTTAAAAAAAGATTTTATTTATTTATCTTTAGAAAGAGGGAAAAGTGGGTAGAAAGAAGGAGAGAAGCATCAATGTGTGATTGCATCTTGTGTGCCCCCTACCGGGGACCTGGCCCACAACCCAGGCATGTGCCCTGACTGGGAATTGAACCACTGGTGCTCAATCCACTGAGCTACACCAGCCAGGGCCTAATTCCTTCTGAGGCATGCTCATCTCCACACTGTGTGATAACTGAGTACCAGAGAAGCTGTGAGTGGGGGCCCACGGTGGAGAAACAAATGGCCCTTCACTTATAGCTTAAAATACTACAAATAAAATGTCTTTTGGACCCTTAAAGCACCCATTTATCTAGTTTTGTGTTGAGATGAATGCCATCTCTCATTGTACTTCTTCTGTTTCACTCTCCCAGGCTGAATGCCTTCTTATCTCTGGGAAACGGTGTCTGCTCCAGTGGCACATTCACCTGCCGATTGATGGGTCCTCCCACACTGGGAAGCTGGCCCTTGCCTTGCATTCTCTTTTCACCGGGCTCCTCCCTGTCCCTATGGACCACTCATGTCTCCTGACTGAGGACAGGGGCTCTGGCTCACTGGGTGTGTGCACTGGCTTCTTGTGTCTGGGTTCATGTGTTGGGTCCCTGGCTTGTTGGTGTGTAATTGGCCTGTCAGGGCAGAAGGGGCAAAGTGGTGGCTACCCATGTGCTGAGCCTTCTGTTATGTGTCTATATGTGTATTGACGTGAACAGTACTGGTTCTTAAGCAAACACCCTAAGATTATATTTTCATGGAGTTTTTTTCTGTCTTTCACTTTTGTCATAAGGATAGGAGCCCAGATGGATCCCAGAGGAAAGCTGGTGATGGAAGCTGTGTTTCACAGTGCTGTCCACTCAGGGATGGTCTTGAGAGGAAGGAGCCGGGCAGTGGGTGGATTTGATGTTTAAGGCCTGAGAGTGCAAAGAAAATGTGTGTGTTAGAGAGAGACAGAGAGGCAGGTGGAGTGGGGGAAGTGACAGAGAGAGCCAGAGCCAGAGAGGGAGACAGAAGGAAGGAGGGGGCAGGTGATAGGGGACCTGAGTATAACTGGTGGGGCAGGAGGCGGGTGCTGGGCTCTGGGAAATGCAATGGCTTCTACGGGCACAAAGACAGGGACAAAGAGATGAGATGCTGCAGAGACAGGACAAATGTTTATATGGCACTTGTTTGTTGACTTCTTTTTAATCTCACATAGCTCCCAGCACACTTTTTGGAGATTTTTTGTTTGTTTAGCATTTAGCAGGTGCACAATATTTTTTAATTGAGAGGTTGTGTTGCTATACATGAGAAAAGGTTATTTAAATTTGGGGACCGTACCACAGGTGCATCCACCTGCACTGGCACCATTGGCTGGTACCTCGGCCAGGGATGTGCCTGGCCATCAGGAGGCACCACAGCTTCCCCTGAGATCCTGCCCACTTCGGTTCTCCCCATTCTACTTCAGACACCTGACTGTGTCAACCTGGGCACAGGTCCTTAGCAGATGCTTTACACTCTTGGTGCAGTGTCTGCTTCTGGGAGGACCCAAGCTGGACAGACAGTGGGATCAAACTGGCACCCACTTCAGTCTGTCATTGGTAGGGGCTGCTCTCCAGAGATGGCCTCAAAGGGCTCAGGGAGCACTGGGGTCCTTTGGACCTGCTTTTCAGTGTCAGAGGTCACCTTTCCAGAGGGCCATTCTGTCTGGGCCTCCTGCTTCCAAACAATCATACCTATTTTGATAGCTGATGAGTGACAAGGCCTTCCTGCCACGAACCACATCTTCCAAGAATCTGATGTCCCGAACCAGGGATGTTATGGAAGCTCAGCCAGCATGCTGTTGGTGCTACCCAAAAGAAAATCAATTTGTTATTTTAGTCAGTTGGCTTGTTACAAATAAAAAAAGGAGATAAGATAAAGCATCTGGTGTCTCTGAGGTAGAACAGGGATTCGGAGAGTGAGCACGAGTCTGTGGCAGAGAAAACAGAGATTTGCATCTCATGTCTATAAAATGTCTCCTCAGCTTGGGGAACATTGGCATCACCTGTGAGTTCTCACATTAGGAGACGCTGGGGTTTTCCTTCAGTGGGACTATTTCAGAGATGGTTAGACTCATAGTCAAGGGCCTTGTGTGGAAGCCCAGCTCTGTTCCCACAGTGAGCTCTCAGGCAAGGGAAGGTTGGGGGCCTTGCTTTGCATTGTCTCCCGGGGAGCTGGGGTTGTGCTGGGAGCAGGAGAGTTTCTCAGGGCAGGTCATACGGGAGGGTGAGACAGACAACAGTGCAGACAGATTCCTCTCTTAGGACTTGGGTTCACGCTGCCGCTGCTGGGACCCGAGCGAGCACAAACCAAGGCCACTCTGGGACAGCCATGTTAAAACCTAACTTGGTTACACAGGATTGTGCTGATGGACATGGAGTTTCATAAATGGAGAAGTCTGGGTCACTATTGACTCTGCTTTGCCAAGGTGACCAGTCTACTAGGGCGGTATGTTCCTTATATATGTTACATATAAATGTGTATGGGTAATGTGGACCACACCAAAATAGGCACACCATTCATCAGTCCCCATGTGGCCCTGTGGATTCTCAGGAGAGGGTGCTGCAGTGCCTGTGAAATGTGTGGAGTGTGCTCTCTGGGGACTGTTACCTCTGTGTCATGTCGGTACACAGGGACAACCATAATTCACCCTGAAATATCTTCTTGATGCTGGCCACAGGCCCCAAATATCATCTGTTATTTTGACTTCCAGATCTTAGTTCCTGAGGAATGGTGAAACTTTGGTCATAATATCTTTGGGGTCCAAGACAGCTTCTCAGAGCCTGTGTAGAGAGCACAGAGTCAGGGAGTGAAGGAGAATCATGCCTGAGAAATCCTCTGTGTGGAGAGCAGCTGACAGACATTCAATGGAACCGAGTTGCTCGGACTTAGGACCTTCAGTGAGCCTTGTTTATTAATGAGGACAGAATACCTTTCCCTAAAGTTGTAAGGGTGAAAAAGGATAATGAAAAGTGGGTAGCAGGTGCTCAGTACATAGGCCAGTACCTGAGATATTGTGATTTAAATAACAAATACATATCCTTGCCAGTAACCCAGCCCCTGTCTCCCAAGTGCTTGCATCCCTGCAGGCCCCCAGGGCATCTGTTGATGGGTCGGCCTCCCTCGTCATTACAGCTCACTGGGGGAAATTGATGGAGCCCCAGTGTGCCTAGGCTTAAGCCCAACATTTTAAATATGGTCCCAGTGACACCTCACAAAGCTGAGGGCAGGTTCTATTCTATGAAGGAGGAGGCATGGCATAGAAAGGCTGAGGATGCACTGCGACCACAGAGCGTGTGTAGGTGCCTGCATTCCTTACTACATAAACCGCCTCCCTGAAATGTACCTTCTCTCTTCTTCTCTCTAATTTTGGTTCATGTCATCTTTGACTATCAGCTGGGTAATAGGAAGACAAGTGTAACCTGATGTAATGCCTACTGGTAGCTAGTTTGCAGAGCTCATCGCTATTTATAATGCACGTTCACACATGGCCAGCTGTTCACTTGATACTTCTGTTAACCCCACTTGAAAGATGAGGAAATGGTTAATGGCTTTGGTCACGCACAAAGTGGCAGATTTAGGACGTGAATGCAGGATTCAGGGTGGCTGGTGTTTTATGCTGTTCTTCGTGAAGGTACCTGATGACAGGAGGTGCCTGGTCACTCGGCATGTGTGTCTGGTGTGGACATTCATGGCTCACACACTGAGACATCAAGACACTAAACCCTCACTCTGCACTCAGGAGACGGGCACCTCTGCTTTATCATCATCATCGTCATTACATAACATGTTGACAAACTTAGGGGGACGCAGTAACTTTACAAAAGGTCAGAGTCTGTGAGTGGCAGAGTGAGGATTTGATTCCAAGCCCCTTTCCTTCTTGTGGCCACACAGAGCTCTGTGGTGTGTCCAAGCAGTGTTGGGCATCCCGGGGGATGCACAGAGACAGCAAAAGCAAAGATAAACAATGGAGACTGCAGCAAATGAAAAACCTTCTACAGGGCAAAGGAAACCATTAACAAAATGAAAAGGCAACCTACTGAGTGGGAGAAAATATTTGTAAATCATATATCTGATAATGGGCTAATATCCAAAGTACATAAAGAACTCATACAACTCAATAACAAAACAACAATCCAGTTAAAAATGGGCTGATGACCTGAATAGACATTCCTTTAAGGGGGACATACAGATGGCCAAGAGACATATGAAAAGATGCTCAGCATCACTAATTATCAGAGGAATGCAAGTCAAAACCATAATGAGATATCACCTTACACCTGTTAGAATGACTATTATCAAAAATATAAGAAATAACAAGTGTTGCTGAGGATATGAAGAAAAAGGAACCCTTCTGTACTGTTGGAACTGCACATTGATGCAGCCACCATGGAAAACAATGTGGAGTTTCCTCAAAAAATTAAAAATGGAACTGTTTTATGACCTAGTGATTCCACTTCTGGGTATTTAACTGAGTTAAAAAAACACTAACTAGCAAAGATATATGCACCCCTATGTTCACTGCAGCATCACTAGTAATAGCTAAGACATGGAAGAAACTTAACTTCCACTGACAGATGAATGGATAAGAAGATATGGTATGTATATACAATGGAATACTTCTCAGCTATAAAAAACAATGAAATCTTACCATTTGCAAAACCATGCATGGACCTAGAGGGTATTATGCTAAGTGAAATAAGTCAGAAAAAGACAGATACCAAATGATCTCACTTATATGTGGATTTAAAACAGTAGCAACAAAATAAAACCAAGCTCATAGATATAAAGAACAAACTGGTTGCTAGAAGTTGGGGGTGGGGAGGAATGGGTGAAGGGGTAAAATTTTTTAAAGAAAATTTGAATATATGGAAAGGCACACCATGTTTTTGGCAAGGAAGACAACATCAAAAAGCCATCAGTCCTAGTTAGTCCACAAATTTAACATAAACCCAATTGAAAAAAGCAATAGGATTATAGACAAGTTAATCCAAAAATGAGCAATGTGTAAAACGCACCAGATAAATTCTGAGGATTACTAGAAATTAAAAACCTTTTATATCTTTGGTAATTAGAACCGCATATTACTAGAGAATGAACACTAGATTGAAAAAATTGGGAGTAAAGTCAACAGACTAAAGAATGTGGAGGAATTGGATATTTAAAAATAAGGTTGATATTTTAAAAAAAGATTCTTTAGTTGTGGGCATCCTCACATCTCGTGAGATGAAGGTCTTGGCTATCCTGTGAGTTTTAGGTCTCATATAGGTGGCTTTTTTAAAGCAGAGGCAAGCACTGCACCAGCCATCTGGGACACTGCACTTCATCTGATCTGTCCTCCCAGTGATGGCCCTCATTGCCTTTCCTTCTTTTTATATGGAGAACCACTCACATCAGAACCTGTTCTTCAGGCCTGGAGTGGAAGACCTCACCCTTGTTTTCCACTGGAGCGGGAGCTACCCAGGCACAGTCTGGCCTCATCTCTGTCCCCACAGCACTGGGCACAGAGTCTTGTTGGAGGTAGTTGCCTCAGAAACATTTAATGAAACTTCTTCCAAGTTTCATCCCATGCCCATGTTTTGGCTTTATGACATTGCATTGCATGAAGAATTTTTTCCTTTTTTATTGATGTTCAAATACAGTTGTCTCCACTTTCACCCCTCCCTACCCTAGTCACTCCCACCCTCAATCCTACCTGCTTTGGCTTTGTCCATGGGTCCTTTATACATGTTGTGTGACAACCTTCCCAGCCTTTCCCCCATTATCTCCTCCCACCTCCCCTCTGTTTGCTGTCAGTTTGTTCTTTATTTCAATGTCTCTGGCTATATTTTGCTTGTTTGTTTGTTTTGTTGATTAGGTTCCACATATAGGGGAGATCATGTGGTATTTGTCTTTCACTACTTGGCTTATTTCACTTAGCATAATGCTCTCCAGATCCATCCATGCTGTCTCAAAGGGTAGGAGCTCCTTCTTTCTTTCTGCTGAATAGAATTCCATTGTGTAAATGTACCACAGTTTTTTGATCCACTCATTTACTGATGGGCACTTAGGTTGCTTTCAGCACTTGACTATCGTAAATTGTGCTGCTATGAACATTGGGGTGCACAGGTTCTTTTGAATTGGTGTTTCAGGATTCTTAGAGTATAAATAATCCCAGCAGTGGAATTGCTAGGTCAAAAGGTAGTTCCACTTTTGGTTTTCTGCATGAGGAATTTTAAAAGAACATTTGAACTGTGAAAAATCCCACTTTTGTTGGTCTAGTGAAGAAAATCCTCTTCCTGGGAGGGGCATCTGGTGATTAATTTCCACCTTCAGGAAGTGCTGTTCTGCTTGTCCACACCTCATGCATGATTGTTCAAAGCTGCATCGTTCCTAGTTGTCACAGAGTAAAAACAACCTGCATGTCCATCGCTGACAAATGGATAACATACTTATCCATTTGTGTTGTAGCTGCACAATGGGACATGATGAGAAATAGAGGGATAGCACTGACACACGCTTTGGCAGGGTGAGCCTTAGAAACGTTCTGCTGTGTGAATGTAGCCAGACACAAAGACCACGTGTCATAGGATTCCACATGAAAAGGCTGGAACAGGCAGATCTGTAGCGATGGAAGCTGGATTTATGGTTCCAAGATTTGGGGGAGCTGGCAATAGGGAGTGACTGCCAATGGTACGGCATTTCTATTTGGGTGGTAGAATGTTCTGTATTTAGATAGTGGTCACACAACTTTGTGCCTTGCCTTCCCGGTGCCAGGATTTGAAGCCTGGTGCTTGCTAATTTCCTGTGTTTGGGGGATTTAAGTTAAGGGCAAGTTACAGACCTAGAATTGGGAAAAAGAAGGAGCAGAGTGGCTACTTTGCCTAGTTTGACTGAAATTTCTCAAAGGGAGGGATTGTGTTTTCTATAAAACATGTATTGAATTCCTTCTATGTGCTGTTGCCTTTCTTGTCTCTTTTATCTCCAGAAATGCCCAGAAAGGTATTCACTGTGTATTCTTGGTACTTATGCTGCCTTTAACTGCCTTGAATCATGAGAAGTTCTGTATTTATGTCGAAGCTACAGATCAGGCAGCCTTGACTGTTTAACGTTAGAGTTTCCAGGCTGATAGGAACTGCATTTATTTTATTGTTCTCCCAGCACAGCACTCTACTCTAGTACTCAATAAAAAATCTTTGATGGCAGTGGAGAGGATAGTTTTGCTTGTGTTACAAGAGGAAAGTGCCCCAACTCCACCAGCTGAAGAGCACTGGATTCTGCAGCTGCTTGAACTGGCTTGGCACACTCAGCAAATGCAGGACAGCTGCTGAGGGTAGGTTATGTTCTGACAGCATTTTTGGGTTTAATTTTATTATAACTTGAGCCTTTATTAACTCCTGCTCCCATCCGACTCCTTCAAGTTTTCTGGTGTCTTTAGTCCTTTAGCAATGCTCCTAAATTTGAGTCCTTGGACGGTGTCTTTCTACAACTAAGTGAATCATATAAACCCAGACACATGCAGGGTTTTCCTTCTACCACCTGATAATGGAGGTTAATCAGCAGGCTGCCTGGGTGACATATTTTCTGTTTCACTAGTCCCTTAAACCATCATCAACAACAGTGGTGACAGCAGCAGTTTCATGCTTTATGTCCAGTCATGTGCTGCCTAACAGCATTTTGGTCAATGATGGACCACAAATGTGACAGTGGTCCCATATGATATAATGGAGCTATGATGTCACAATAGCCATCATAATGTCATAGCACACTGCTTTTTTTATGTTTGTGGTGATGCTGATGTACATAAATTTACTGTGCTGCCAGCTGTATAAAAATTTAGTACATAATATAAGAGAATGAAAAACATAATCTTTGTACAATATTGTACTAACCAGAATTAAGTGTACTAACTACCAAGTCTGTTAGAATAAAAACAGGAACCAGATTTTTTGCTAAAAACCTTGGTTTTAGCCTCTACTTTAGTATATTGCAGTGACCAGTGGTTCCAGTTCTTGTCCAGATAGGAGATGAATGACCACAGGAATTCTGTTGACGCTGACTGATTCAATGCTGACGCTAAGATCTTTGTCAGGACCAACAAGAACACTGCCTACACATCCCAACTTCTCTTTCCTCTCCTTATAAAAGCCACTGGCTTGACCAGAAATGTTAAGGTGGTTTTCAGGACAGGTGTCCACTCTCTCCTCGGGTCACCAGCATCTCTTTCCTTTTCACCAGCACTTGTCTCATGAGTACTGGCTTTCACTGTGGCAGACAGCCAGACTTGCATTGGGTAACAATACCATTGCAGTGGTAGGCTGTACCATCTAGGTTTGTGTGAGTATGCTCTATGACATTTGCACAATGAAATCACCCAAGGACACATTTCTCAGAACTTGTCTCCTCATTAAGTGGCACGTGACTGTATTAACTCATTTAGTCCTCATAATGGCCAAGTGTAGTGTGTATGATTATTATCCAAAGTTTACAGATGAGGAAACTGAGCGACAGAGAGTCATTACTTTCCCAGTGTCTTGTCATGTATTGCAAGAGGTAGAGGGGGATTTCAGGCCACATAGCCTAGCTCTGGAACTGGTATACTGACCACTGTCATTATCCCTAACTCTGGGAACTTTGGGTCTCTATACACCTGTGCAGCTTTCTGGTCTCCCTTAGTGGTGCAGTAAGCTCTAGGTGAGAGTTATGTGATTGCAGTAGGGACATCATGGCCAGGGTGTCTAGCAGCCCATTGTTTATAACCGCCCTCTGAGGGGCAGAAGATCAGCAGTAATGTCCCCTACTGTTTGATGAGTTCCTTTCTGTGTATGTGCTGCCAGTTACTCACATGTATTAGGTGGGGGGTTTCCCACCTCAGGTACCTTTGTCACCTTCCTTGGACCTGTTTGGCTCCTTCTGTGTGTATCATCCATAGTGTTCCTCCCTGAAGCTTTTAGATATGGAGGAGCTGTCTACCTGTCAGTTCTTCCCTGCCCACCAACAGTTTTCAAATTTCTCACCACCATTAAGTAGCCTTTCCCTAGCTCTTAGAACAATATACCAAGTCAGGTCCTACTGATACTGCTGTGGGTTGCAGCGAGGGTCAATGAGATAGCCTCCCTAGCAGTGCATGTAGTTTAGCTACATGCTAGGTGTTGAGTTCTTCGTCTTCACTACCCACCCTCGAGCCCCACCTCAGATATGCAAACTGGAGCAGAGTCCATGGTCAGTAGGATCAATCAGCTGGAATCTTCCCTAAAGTGTATCCACATTCAGATCATTTGCTTCATCCAGTAGCAGGTTCTCCAACACAGTCAGAAAGTTGAATGACTTTATCAGGTGTGGATTCCTTAAGTAGTTCCTATGATTTTATCCCTGGACACTTCTCACAGTGGCTCCTCTTAAAGAGTTCTCCATTTCTGATGTGACATTTCTTAGCTAGGACTGCAAGTATTTATAAATCCAGAATTGCAGGCATCTCTCTTTGAGGAGAGATGACTTGCATTTCCCTTTTTCTTTCTATAAAAAGGCAGTGATCTTACCTCCTTGTCCCTTCTTTTTTATGGACCCCACTCACTATGGTCCTGGCCTTTGATGTTACACCATCCTTGTACCCCTACCAGGTGCCCTTACCTTCCTCCCAGTTGATTCAGATACCACCAGCCATTCCCTGATTGTTAGTCTCCCACACATGGAGTTTTCCTGGTCATTCTATTCTACTGCCCCTTGCTTTCAATGGAAAACTCTATCATCTAGCTACTAAGTATGTCCTACCTCATGACAACACTTACTGTTGTCTTTACTATTTAATTTCTTTATGTTCTTAAGTCCTGTTTCACCAAATAATCTGCCACCTCCCTGGGACCAGAGATCATGGCACATTTTTTTTATTATCTCCAAGGACTAAGTACTGTGACTTGTTCATAGCAAGCCTCAGTAAATACTGCTTATTCAGGAACTTGGAAAAACTGGTAACTTTGAATCTCCCTCTCAGTGACCAGGTGAAATCCCAGGAATGGTAGGAAAAGTGTGATCTAGTTAGATAGTAAAAGGAGACAAATCTTGATGCTAATAACAACTATTATCATTATTACCTTTTATTGAGCACCTACTTTTCTTTTTTATTTTTCAATTACAGTTGAAATTCAACATCACTTTATGTTAGTTTCAGGTATATAACATAGTGGTTAGACACCTATATAGCTTATAAAGTGATTCCCTCAATAAGTCTAGTACCTACCTGGCACCACAAATAATTATTACAGTATTATTGACTATATTCCCTATGCTGTACTTTATATCCCCATGACTATTTTGTAACCACCAATTTGTACTCATTAATTCCTTCCTCTTTTTCACCCAGCCCTGCAACCCTACTCCTGTATGGTGACCATTAGTTTGTTCTCTGTATTCATGAGTTTGTTTCTATTTTGTTTGTTTATTTATTTTGTTTTTTAAATTCCACAGATAAATAAAATCATATGGTATTTGTCTTTCTCTGTCTGACTTATTTCACTTAGCATAATACCCTCTAGGTCCATCCATGTTGTTGCAAATGGCAAGGTTTCAATTTTTTATGGCTGAGTAATATTCCATTCTGTAACATATTTTTTTGACTATAAGATGCACCTCCCCAATTTGGGAAGAATAATGGTCGTTAATGCTGCTGTTGAATTCTGTTTACATTTACATTGGTGAAATATTGTATTATTTATGTTATTAAATATTTTACCACATTTTTTACTTCAAAATTTTTTTGCCTATTTTCCTCCTCTAAAACCTAGGTGCATCTTATGGTCCAAAAATACGGTATATACACCACATCTTCTTTGTCTATTTATCTATTGATGCACACTTAAGTTACTTCTGTATCTTGACTATTTTAAATAATGCTGCAATAAACATAGGGGTATATATATTTATTTGAGTGTTCTGGATTTTCTTGGATAACCAAAAGTGACATTTCTGAAACTTTTATACTGTTTTCCTATTTTAAATTGGCTGCACCAATTATGAGCATGTACTTTTCTCTTTACATATATCGTCTCATTGACTCCTCACAATAATCCTTCAGTTTAGGTGTTACCTGCTATTAAAAGATGAAGAGTTGGGGTTCAATGAGATAAGGTGACTCAGCTAGTGACCATTGTTCTCTGTGAAAATTGCTTCTACCTCCTGAAAACTAGCTCCACACACACTGGGAAGGTCACTCTTGTGTGAGTCTGCACAGAGCTCAGTGCAGGATGAGGTGGGCAGACCTCGGTCTCTACCTGGGAGACTTCTCTCCTTTTTGAATGGGGCAGGTGGCTAGGATGTCAATAGAGCTGTGCCATTTACACAGTAGCCGTTATTTATGTGGTGAGCTTTCAGCATCTATAGTATTTTTCTCTTTGAAATTCAAAGTAGTCCTTCATAAGGAGTAGACAACCTGCCTTCAGTCTTTGGTGTTTATGTGAAGAAGCTTAATGGCAGGCAGGGTAAGGGCTGCATAAACTTACATGGAGGAAGCTGGACACCTCCTTTCAAAGAGAGACTCAAGTCAGGTCTTTGTGAGGAAAAGGAGATTAAAAATCAGATGTTGCAGCCAAGGTGGATGCAGGCCGCCCCACCCTGGAGCTGGTGAGCTTTGTCCTCGGCTTTGCTTCACACACCAACTTGGGGCATCAGCCACTGCAAAGTCCTCATGTTTGGGGGAGGGGTCTTCCATGGTGTGTCAGATAAATGTTTTGCACTTCTTCTGCCTTTGACGTGGTGTGAAGGCTCATCACGGCCACCTTGCCCCGAGGGGAAGCCCTCCCACCAGGACGCGTCCCAGACAGGCCCGTCACCTGGCCTGGGGCTGCGATGTCCATGTGGCAGTGTGACTTGCTCCCCCCCATCCTGTGCTGTCATGTGCGCATCAGAGCTGTGTTTCTCAGCCCAGTGCATCAACAGGAGGTGACTTTGAGGAAAGCAGTGACCACAGTTCATTTCACTCTGCTTACCCACGTACCCTCTACACAAGGTCTCAGCACTAGGGCAAAGGGCAGACGTGGTGCTGGACATGCATTGACACTCCATTCCGTGGGCAGAAGCAGAGTCCAGGGGCCCAGCTGGACTCAGGAGGCTCCTTGTCTCCCCTGAGAATGGGCTCCTGTCAATCCTGCCCAGTTTCTTCCAGGTGTGCCTGGAGATGTCTGAGGCCCAAAACTGTACCATCAGTCTGACTCTTGCCATCCTGAGAATACAGACGAAGAAAGAGTTTCAGAAGCAGAAAGGAATGTCCCCCTTTTCAGATGTTAACAGAAGACTCCTTAGATGTACTCACAGTTAACTAGCCTGGGTGATGTGCATCTTCATTCATCTCGGCCACAATGCTTCTGACCCGCTTCCATATGCAGGGACACCCCTTTGTCTTGTGCTGGAAGCAGAGCCTGGGATGGGATGCTGAGGGTCCAGCTTCCATCTCTGCCACCGTGGCTGCTTTTCCCAGGCGCCCATTGTGCAGGTCTGGGGTGTCAGAGGACAGAGCTTTACTGAGTTGTCACCTGCAGTGGACGCTCCCTGGAGTCATCAACACGTGGTACCAAGATAGTCACACTTACATCCCCTCCCGTGAGCCCAGCTCCTGGCCTTTCCCAGATCTCCTTGTCCCTGAACCTTCCTCGTTCCTTCCTCTTTCCAGGCTTCTGGCCACCAGGTGAGCCACTGGTCATTGCTCCTCAGTCTGTGTATATTGTACACACCTTAGGCTGTGTTTTCCAAACTAAGGGAGTCACCAGGCCAACTGCTTAAAGCTACCGACTGGGGGGTCTCCTCTCACAATGGCATGAACCGCCTCCTTTAACACACTCATACTCGCTCTGTACACACGTCCTGCCAGTTCAGTTCATGGAGGGCCCCGGCTCACACAGTAGGCAAGCAGCCTGAGCAACGATGGCATGTTCACTGGAGCATCGGGTGCGTAAAGCTGAGCGGGGGGTTAGCAGAGCATCAGGCATGAAGCCCGTGAAATTCCTCAGGGTCTCTTCTCCTTGGGGACTGCATGCGGTATCCTAAGAAATTGTACATGTCTCTACATATTTAACACATTTGGGGAGGTGGGGAGGGGCCTAAGCTGTGAGCAGGATCATCCTCCCCACCGTCTAGGGCGGCCCCACACCCCTCTGCTTCCAGACCCTCCTAGGCTCGCTGGCTGACCTCCTTTGAAATTGGAGAGTACGTTACCACTTATTCTTAAATGAGCCATTTCAGGTAACCACAATTGAGAGTAATGAAGCCTCTTTTGTGAAAGGCTGTGTGCCGAGCAGGGAAGTGCTGTGTCTGGGCTCCGGCCAGGGCTGCTCACGAAGGAGCCAGTTACTCTGTGCTGACGACGGCCCATGCCCTAATTTGACACGCTTCTCCCCCCACCCAAGGTTTGTCTTTTGGGGCCCTGTTCGCCACCCCTGCCCCCGCTGTCCAAGGCCGGTGGCCTATGCCTGTGCCTACTAGGCTCTCCCCAGGGCCTATTATTAACCTCGTGTCATGGAGCCTGTGTCAGGGCTCCCAGTGAGGCTGTGAAAGCGCTTCTCACAAATGGGAACTGACGGGCGTGATCCACAGGCTGAGAGACCTGGCGACTCCAGCAGCTGTGTCACTGGACCGCCAGGGCCTCCGGGGCAGTGCAGGTGGTGGCAGGGCTCTGGTTGCAGGGGACATTTATTCACTTAGTGTAATTGAAGGGGGAAGCAAAGTGGAAGTGACATTTGCTGAGCAGGATAATGGTTCCTCAAGGGGAGCAGGGTGAGCAAAGCTCTCTTTCGAAGGAGGAGGCTCCAGAGCAATGATTTTGTGCAGTTGTGAAAGGCGCAAAGGTGTGAAAGGCATGAAAGGCGGGTGTGAGAGAAAGAGAGGAGAGAGACTGCGTGCAGGTGTGGGGACACCCTCTTCAGGCAAGGGTGCACTGTTGTGCTGGGGGTGTCCGACCCCTCCCTTCTCCGGTAACTGGATGCAAAGTGCTCGATGCCTTCTCTTGCTCAGTCTGGGTCCTCCCCCATTCCCTTCCTTACCCATAGAAATGTTGGCTCACTTGTTTATCAGAAAATTTTTATGGAATACCTCCCATACACTAGCCACTGGGGACACACTAATTTTATTTAAAAAACAGCCCTGAACTGCTGTTCTGGTGGGGCCCATTCTCTGCTGGCCTCTCCTAAAGGCTGGGGAATACAGCGGCCTCTGTCTATCCTTGTGTGTGCGGGGCCAGCCCTACCAAGGCCAGGTCACAGAAGATGTACCCCAGGCCAGAGGCCAGTTCCAGGAGGCCCGTGGGTGGTTCTGGTCATTATAGGATCCCCTCCTCCGACTTCCCTGTGCTGAGCACCCCCACATCACTCTGTGTCGGGCCCCCTCCTACTAACTCTCCTATCCCCCCTTCCTCCCAAGTTGAATCTCCATCTGTGCTCATCCTCCCCATGCCCTGTCCCTGCCCCTCATGTCACTGTGCCAGCAGCCACCCCTGACTTGTCATGAAATTTCTTCTTCAAAGATCTTAGACTTCTGGTCATCAGTAGTCTTTTCTGAGTCCTCAGTGTCCTCATTTTTTCTTTTTTGTCTCAGTCTGCTTGGGCTGCATAACAAACATCACAGATGGAAGCTTAAACAAGACATTCATACCTCCTAACTCTGGAGGATGGAAGTTCAAGATGAAGGTACCAGCAGATTGGGTGTCTGGAGAGGATCTATTTCTGGTTCATAGATGGCATCTTCTTGCTGGGTCCTCTCATGGTGGAGGTGGGTGGGTGAGGGGGCTCTCTGGGTCTCTTTTGTAAGGACACTAATCCCATCCTGGGGGCTCCACCTTGTGACCTCATCACCTCCCAGAGGCCCTACCTCCTGACACCATCACATTGGGAATTAGGTTTTAACACATGAATTTTGGGGACAGAAGCATTCAGGCTGTGTGTGTGTGTGTGTGTGTGTGTGTGTGTGCATTCTTCCTGATGTGCTCTTTTCTTTTGGGCTCTATAAATGTGGTATCACCCTCATTCTTGTCTCTGTGATAACTTATGTGATATCTATGGGTTCAACTCTTTCTTTTATTCTTCAGTAGTTTCCAACCCTGGAGAGCTGCATTGCTCTTGCTACTGAAATTGTGAAGTCTTTGAGTGGACCTGCCTTTGCCAGTAGCTCACTGGGCCACCTGCCTCGTGCCCTCAATGTCTCTGAAGAAAAGCACAGCTTGTTTTGGTCTGAGAGAGTTCACTCTGTCTGCTTTGCTCCTTGCCACAACCCTTGGGGGCAAGTGTTACCCATTTTACACTTGAAGTCCTGAAACAGTGTTGCGGTTTGCCCAGGGCCTCAGCACTCAGCAGCGAGAGAGCAGGGTGGGAAGTCCCATCCTCTGGCTCCAGAAGCATCTTCTCTCCATCCCCTCTCCAGTCTCTGAACTGCCCATGGATGTTGTTTCCCAAGATTAGCAGGAGACACACCTCAGGACACCCTGCAATGGGCTTGAGCTCTGAGTGGGCAAGGGACCTACGTTAAACACCGACATTCTTAGTGAGCTCAGTCCCCGTTTTAGCCCAGTAATTTATAGTTTGGAAAGACTAGGGGACTGAATGTGACTACTTTGGGGCAGGTCATCAACAAATCCATCATTGTTTTCCTGAGTCCTGTTCATTCTCCATCTTCATTGATAAGAAGACTTTTCCAGAAGGCTGCCTCTGTAAGGGCACTGGCTGTGTGAAACGCACTTGGCAGAGTGCATTTCTGTCATGCAGCCAAACCCAGCTAAAGGATCCTGATTTCACAGCTGCAGAGTGGACACGGTGCAGTGCATCACTGCACTTGCCTGGCCATTTGTCCATCCTTCACGCACACCTACCTGACTTTACGAATTGGAGTAGACTCTAGTTACTCTCCTTGGGAAACGTGCACTTAGCTGAAACTTTTTATTGAGCCAATATATCACAAACTTCATGTTTTACAGAAAAAATCTCAACAAGAAGGACAAATGCCACAAGAAATGGGGCTGTGTCCCCAGCAAGGGCAGGCGGGGACTCGAAGACATGGAGGATGATCTGGGTGGATGTGCAGGACCATTAAGCGTAAGGAGGTGACCAAGAACCAGACCACTCATTTCCAGGAACGATGGCTCTTCTTTTATAGGAGGGAGTCCTCTGAGTGAGAGTGAGTGCTGGGTGAGTCGGAGTCACTTCTGAGGACCATAAAGAGACCAGATTGGGGAGCTTTTGGTCTTCTAGACAGTAGACAACATGACCACCAGACAACCAGGCCCTCAAAGCTTGGCGATTGCAACGCATGACTTCTGAAGCATGTTACTCACATGCATGTGAGGTGTGTCTAAATCTTATTTATGTTTCCAGATCCCCTCTGTTCCCTGCTATTAACTGTGGCTTGGAGTGTCCTCTCCATTAGGGGCCACTTACTGTAAGACTTGAAATAGAAGAAGCTGCTCGGTGCTCCCTACTTGACCTGGGGGTGACAGGATGTGTCAGAATGTCCCTCGGACGTTGATTTTAAGAGCCCCCCTCCAACCTGCACCCCCACCCTAAGACCTCATGGTCTCAGTTGAGCTGAGTGTTGCTGTGGTTAATGGGAAATAAGTGCAGTCTGAATGAAATGTGGCGCGAAAGGCACGTGTGGTGGACTTCCAGATGCTGTGGTGGATGACGAATGCTCACAACAAGAAACTCGGTCTGGGATCATACAAGCCCTGTGGGTAGCATGTCTGCTTTCACTTTGCTCCTGGTGACATGTGGGATTTCCAAGTCCCTCGGCTGGCCCCAGGAAAGGGACTGAACATGTCAGGGGGAACTACTCAGTGGAAGCCTGCATCATTCGGTACAGCGGGGCTGAGGACGGCGAGTGAAGTTTTAGGTGTTTCTTATGGGCTGATAAGTGTCTGGCCTGAAATCCTACAGGAAACCATCAAGCCACACCTGTACTTCCTGTGTGAGGGCACATTTGGGTGGAGGACTCCGAACACCTTCAATGTTCCCTTCAACTTCCCAAAGCTCTGAGACATCCTGACATCACCCATTTCCCCATGTGCCTGTGAAACAGTGGGGCTGGCTGTTGCCCACACTTGACAGTGAGAACTGAGGGCCAAGTCAGGTACCGAGTGACTCTTTTTGCCTTACACAGTTAATAGAAGCTGAATCAGGGCTTGAAGGTTAGTCTTTCATTCCCAGCACTGTGATATTTTCAATTGTTCATTTACGTTGAGCCTATAAAGGTCACATCTGTGCTAGAGACCGACACCCAGGCTGGGTCCACTAACAGACACAGTCACAACGAGAAAGGCTTTAGAGTGGAGCGTGCCATTCTTTTGGAGTGGGCTGACCCTTTCTGGGTTCTAAACCCACATGCTGTGTTCTTCGGGGACCCCTAGAACTCTGCTTGGTGCCAAAGGCCCAACAACTGAGGAAAGCATTGTTTTACTTGATGTTTTTATTCACTTAATGGAAACATTCACTTATCAGATATCACTGAAATGCAATTTACAGAACTTAGAGGCAAATTAACATATGTAAATTCATATTTTAGATTTTGGATTTTTTTACAAATATTACAAATGTACATCCATTGGTACAATATTGCCATTCAAACATGCCTTTTATGTACAAACCTTCACTTAAGAATACTATTTAGTTCATTTTGCTTAAAAAATGCTGAAAATTAGCAGAAAGTTAATGGGGCACCGCTGAGAAAGTGTATTTTTTCTTTTGTACTGATGCATACACTGCAGAGTGATAGAAATCTAGTGCCTGTGTGAAAAGAGGCCCTAGAATCCAGGCCTTTTATCTTTATCTTAGAGCATATCGGGTCCCTCCAACTTGACTTTGACATGCTGAGTTGGGAAGAAAGGTATTTCTCTCTCCAGGGTTTGATACTGTCTGCAGTTACCTGCAGGAGTGGCATTGTCTGGTCTAAACTTTTAGCGATGTGGCCATCAATGTTCCTTTTGGTGGAAGGTCAGACCGAGTGGACATGTTCCAGGAGTCCAGAAAAGGCCTCTGGTAAACCCTCTGGACAAGAAGTCACATCAGGCTCCTGTCTAATCTTGAGCATCCAGCTGATTCACAGATCAGCGGAGTGGAGTTCAGGGCAGATGTATGCCTGAGACTGGAGTCTCAGGGACTCGGAGGTGTAAGCCAGAGGACAGGCAATAAAAAAGGGAACAGGAAGGGAAGGGCAAGGAAAACATGAGAAGGAGAACCAGAGAGGCAGCATGGGTGGGAGAGAAAGCAGACTGTGGTGGTGGTGGCCACATATCTGCCTGGATTCCCAGAACCATGAGGTGCTGCATTTGCTTTCCAAGGCCATTGACCTGCAGCCTACACCTCTGGTCTCCCAGTGTCTGCCTCTTCAGTACCCCATCCTTTGCATGGTTTAGAATTTGTGGAAGAAGTTTGACAGGAACTGCAGTGCTCCAGGCTGCAATGGATCAGAACCACGGACAGTGGCAGGCACAAGCTGGCTCCCGTTTTGTCCATCCCACTGTCTGCTCTGTCCTCTCACCACCCCACGTGTCTCATCACTGTACCTGGAGAAGCAAAAAATGCCAGCAGGACTTCCCAGCAGAAAGGTCTTGTCCCAGCTGAATGCTGCCTGATGGTGGTACACAGCTTTTCCTGAAACACAGCTTCTAATTTTTTCCTCCACCCGTGAACTCTACGAGAACTCGGAGCTGGGAATGTACAGCATGTGGACTCTCCTAGGCTCTGGGACCTCTGCCCAGGAGGCCGGGGGGTGGGGGGAAACCAGCACAAGTACATCAGGTTTGCTGAGTTCAGCGAGGATTCCGCCAGGTGGCCATAGCAGTGAGTGCCAGGGCACACAAAGACTGTTCCTAAGTCCCCTTTGGTCTCCACTAGAAAGCGATGTTCATTGTATATTGTGCCAATTGGGCAGATGATTTCATTAGAATGACTTCTTAAAAAGTGGTTGTAGAAGTTTTTCTAAATTAAAAATCTCTATTCAAGTTTTAAATGTCTTTTAAAAATTTTTAAACAAGAGATATAGACACATCTTAAAATTTGTAATCTAAAAATAGGATTTCATCAAAATACTCTAACTCTTCTATTCTGGGCCTTGACATACCATGTGTTTACTGCTTATGGCTCTCCAGGTGTGGTAAACTGTAAACCAAAGGGAAAAAATTAACTATTGGCAAGAACAGTTTTCTGTAAAAAGGAAATTCATGGGAAAAATATGAGCTGTGTTTGTTTGAAAAGTAACACAACTGGATGTTTCTGAGTAATAAGACCCATCACAAAACCAGTGGTGGCAAGAAACATATATACAGGCTTAAAGAGAACCACAGGAATAAAATGAAACCATAGTTACAGACTTGCAAATCCTTTCCTTGGCAAAAGCAAAAACCAAAGAAAACCTAAGTCCAATAACACACTGTCACATGTTGTGAAGCTGTGCTGGAGCTGGACTGGCAGAGCTCACCTGACCGAGTGACCTTCTGGCTGGCCAAGGCCCGTGAAAAGCCTGCAAGTGGTCAGACATCTACTTTTAGGCTTAGAGTCACGCAGGAAAGCTTCCAGGGCTTATCTCCCCAACAGAAAAGCAACACGTGCTTTGGAGGCAGATAAGGATGGTGTTGATTTTATCTGGAGTTTAGTATTAGGGCTAAGGAGATATAAATAGAGACCATGGGAAGGTTGAGAACAAAGGACTTGAGCCATCTGTTGGTACAGGATGGTGATTCTGAGGCAAATTCAGATGGGCAGTGGGGGAGTCGGGGTAACTTGGATGCCTAGGGAGCCCTTTGATGTTATGCCTGCCAGTCTGCCCTTTGTTTCACCCATCACATTTTCAGGATGACTACAAGTTACACATCATCTACTTCTGTTTTGTCCTCCTTATGGAAACCTTGGGTGGTCAGGTGGATGTGGGCCCCTCTCAAGATGCTAATTCATCAGATTTCCTATTTTAAAAATGCAGGGTAGACCTGGCCTAATGCAGTGTTGAGACATCTTTTTGGACTTTAAAGCAGGGAGAAAAATCCTCAGGCTTCCCCTACTAAACCTCGTGTCTCTGGGATGATGGCTTGTCCCTCCAGCCACACCAGATGCTTTTTGTGTTGAATTCTGAGCCTGGGCTCTCAGCTGCATTAGCCTTCTGGTCAGCTCAGCTCTCTCTTGGCCTCCCCTTCTGTGCCCACAGCCTGTGAGTGTCTCCTCCTCCCCCGGCTCCTCTATTTCCTGTTCACCAGAGAGGTGCCCCTGTGACAGAGTACCAGGCTCTTGGATAGCTTCCTGCTACATTGGAACCTTCTCTCGCTGTAAACCTTCTCTGCAGAGCCTAGTCTCTCCTTCCAAAGAGTCTCTGCTGACCTAGCAGCCTAATCCATGCATTGGTGCTAATGGGTATAGTGCCTTTCTCCAGAAGCAGACTTTTATATCTTAGCAAAGTTTGGGTGGTTTCCAGAGAGGCAAGACCTTAGACAAAATGACTTGTCACTAGAAAGATGCAGTTCAGGAGCCGTGGGTGTGTTCATCGTGGGCTAGGAGGGTGCCATGCAGGTCCCCGGAATCAGACTGTACTGGTGGCCCACTGTGCCCCTTTGAACATCAGTCCATCCCGCATCTCCCCCTGAGATGGTCAAGACTGCTGCCACCAGTGCTCGTTTCTCCTGCAGAGGGAGTGTTATTCCAAGCGGTTGATGTAAAACGTGTACACACTTCTCCAGCCAGCAGCTCAGAATGCTAGCATGCTCAGACTCCAGCCAGCAATCGCCCGTGCCTGCTGCGTTCGGAGGTGGGCTCCAGATGTTGGCAGTTGAGAGTCTAAGTCATGAATCAGCCCTCAGGTGTTTTGCTTCTCTAAGTCCCATCCTAATGACACTTCAGACGATCAAAAACTAATATAAACTGGCCATTTTATCATGGCTTTTGTCTGAATGAGGATTTTATTTTATTTCAATTTTTATAAAATATTAATGTTGAATCTTATTTGCAAAACATTTTCATATCTTTTGAAACTTTATTGTGAAGAAGTGGTCTGCTACAGTGCCATTTTCCTTTCTAAAAGAACTTGAAGGATAAATTTGACCTAATATGCAATCCCAGGAAAAGCTTCTATTTCCATACTAATGTCTCTACTTATTATTTTGTAACAAATATCTACAATTCATTTCATTTTTTGCCTTATTGGTGTGATATCTGTAATTTGTACCTGAATATATACAGCCTGATGTTGTGCTCGTGTTTCCTGGGCTGGGTGGAAGCCTGTGCTCCAGGATGGACCCCCAGGGGGTCAGTGGGGATTCTAACCGGGGCCCAGACCAGAGCTGGCTACTACTAAGCTTTGCTACGTAGTACAATAAATTCAGATATGTAACTTGTAATTGGAGAAATTAGAGACTGTTAATTAGCATGAAGGGTTTTAGAAATGAGTTCTCAAGTGATCAAAGTGAAAGTTCAAGGTGTATGGACCAACTGCAGGCATGTTAGAGGGGCACCTCACTTTGCATGAACAGAGTTACGGTCCCGCCCCTCAGTCTGAGCATGGTGCCCTGGGCCGAACCCCAGGTGGTCCTGTGTCCAGTTCTGAGCAGGAGGATTCTGTTGTCTGATGCCTGAAGGGGACAGAATCCTGCCTCCTGCATTTTAGCTGCTTTAAGTGAATGTTTTCTGTCATGCAAGGTGTTGATGGGGAACCTAAAGGAACAGAGAGCTGGTGCTCAAGCTCAGAGTCAAGGTTGTTTTGTATGTATTTATTGCTTCCTCTCTAAGAACAATTTAGTTCCTAAGTAAGAATTTGGCCTAGGATGGGGTTTCCTCATCACCAGGTGGGAGGTTGTGGAGTGGCAGCTCCTCCTATACAACTCAAACTTCATTATCGGCCAGAGACACTGAGCTGTGATGGACAAAACAGGCACAGGACAGCCTGGGACACTCAGTTATTGGGAAGTTTAGGGTCACATCTAGTACCTTTGCTCTGCAGCAATGGTCTCATTTCTCTTGTCCTGTTTTGGGGGTTCTTTAAGATTGTGCACCCCAAATGCTCTTTGAAAGGAGATGGAGTAAAACACTAAATGAATAATGAAAATGAAAGGGTGTTCTTACTGGCTTCTTTGGGGAGGAGCCCATGGCTTTTTTCTTCACTGTGGCTTATCTTGAAGTATTTGTAACCTTGTGCTAGTGAGAACCAAGTGCAATGCTCGAGAGGTGTGGGGGGAGGGAAACATAGGAGACGGTGCCTGAGGTTTATTTCTAACTGGCAATGCCTCAGTACCACCTTTCAAGGCTGCAACTCAGACCCTCCAGCCTGAAAAGATGCACTCCCTCTGACACCTCGAGAACAGGGAACCACTGCATTGGTGCGGGTGTGTGTGGCGGGCATGCGTGGTTCCAGCAACCTGGGAGTAGCCATTTGAGAAGCAGCATGTTCCTAGTTCAAGTCTAGCTGCTCATCCGAACATTGCACGCTCATGTATTTCTGGAACACCAAAGGAAAATGAATGCACAGACCCGATCAGCACAGTCTTGTTGCTCCTCATGCCTGCCTGGCCTTCTCAGGCATCTCGCTGTGTCCGAGAGCCTGGGGCGGGGACTCATAGAGTGAGTAGGAACTGGTCCTGCTCAGGCGGCTTCCTCACCCAGGTGCCCAGGCCTGCCTTTTGAAATGCTTTAAACAGCTGCTGCTTAACTGACTGGTAGGTGCGTGCCGCCAGCTTGGCCTCACAGTACATGGATGGCGCGTCTCCGTGGCTTGGTATCCGTGTGCTCAGCTGTGGGACAGGAGTGAGAAAGGACAAATGAGCCGCAGGCATAGGCGAGCCCCCCAGCCCCCCACGGGGAACAGAAGAGCTGCATGAGCATTACAAGCAAACATTAGCTCCTGGTTCCACTTCTTGTTTTTCCTCGAAAACAGAAAAGCAATGTGATAAAGAGCAAGGTTACACTTGAAATTTGCTAAGAGGGTTGACCTTAGATTAAGTGTTCTCACTGCACACACTCACATGCACACTCACTAGTAGTAACAATGTGGAATTGATGAGTGTGTTAGCTCCACTATGGTAGTCATTTCACATATATCTGCATGAAAGCATCGAGTTGTACACCTTAAATACACAGGGTGGGGCAAAAGTAGGTTTGCTGTTTATATGGAAACAATACAATAATTAATAAGTAATAATACAAGAATAAACTGTTTCACATACTCACAACTGTAAACCTACTTTTGCCCACCCTATACATAATGTTCATATGAATTTTACATCAATAAAGCTGTTAAAAATAGAATATCCATTTTCTTCCAATTGGCCTATTGATAAAGTAAAATATCACATAAAGTAACAAAAAAGATTAACTGTAACAGTTACTATCAGGCAATTCTATAATTCCATGGAAAACCCATTTATTAGGGAAACTGCATCACCAGAGTGTGAATGATTAAGGAATAAAATAAACATGTCACTTGCCTGCTATTAAAATAACAAGCACTGTGTGTATTTTTCTTTTTACACACAGTAAAGGAAGGTGAGGGGCCCAGACTGGTGGGGATGGTGCTGCCAGGGATGGTGTGGGAACTAACGCAGTGTGGTGGGGGCGGGACCAGGACGGTTCTGAGCTACATGCTAACCAGCAGGAGGACAATGCAACTGGGAAGTTCCCTCTGTCCAGAGCTGTGCCAGGCAAAGCGGTGCAGCCAACACAGGCAGGGACTGAACAGGGCCCGACTACCCTGCACAGCGGGCAGGTCAGGGTGTGGCAGGGAGGGCCAGAGGTCGGAAGTCCCCCAATCCCACTGCAAGGTCCCTAGCTGCCACCATCACCTGGAGCTTGTACAGAAGAAGAGGCCCCTTTGTTTAGCAAGATAAAGTTGATGGTGTGCTCTGACCTTCCAGAGTCTCAACACGGACCCACCCACGTGTAGCAGGGAAGCATGCAAGGTTCCCAGAGCAGGCAGGAAAGGAGCCGAAGCTGTCTGATCAGAGCAGATCGGGTTCCTGCACAGCCGTGGTGGCACCAGGATCGCTGCCAGGCTAGGAGCTGAGATGTGCAGTTCTCAGTGTCCTTTGAGTGGACACAGTGTTTATTTTAGGCACCAGCAGGTCTATCCTGTTCTGGTGGCTGAGAAGTCAACCACAACACTTGTCTTCCCTGGTTAAGGAAGTGGGAAAACCAGCACAGCAGTTTTATTTATTTGTGTTTCTGTTTTCTTTCTTTCTTTTTTTTGTTACAATCTGTTATGCTTTGGAAACACATGGAAATGCATATCTCATTTTAGAACCCAGAAATGTCATCATTACCCTATTTATAGGGGAGAAAGGAAGCCTCAAATCTGGTGCAGTAGAAATGCATAGCCTTCATGGTTGGAGAGAAGAGTGAAAAATTCCTCCCTGACACTCACTACTTGCATAATTTGGGGTAATCACCTACCTTTTTTGAGTGTCAGTTTGCTTATCTGTAACTTGGGAATAACATCAACTTAAAAAGCCTTCTGTGGGCTTTCCTGTGGTGCCCTGGGCTGGACGCACTGGGTGTTACAAACAAGCCCCTTTTCCACCTCGCTTCTACAGCCAGTGGTCTGGCTCAGGCTTGGTGGATGTCTATGGGTAGTTGGGGAAAAGAAAACAGACTGGGAACCAGGTTTTGTGTTACATGTCCCCCTGGCTGCAGACCCAGTGGCATTCTCTGGGCCCCTGGCCTATGTCCAGGTGGAAGCTTCAGGCTGGAATTGTTACCCACCTTTCCATACAGTCGCGCCCACCGGGCGGAGAGCATATGCTTGCAGAGCCGGGATGAGGCCCCGCAGCTCCGCTTCCCAGTGGTGGCATCCAGGACCTCCACGTCCGAGTTGCCCAAGACCCAGTTCACACTGAAGTGGGAAGACTTTCCGGGCTGGCGTGCCTCGGCGCTGCTCACGCCTGTCAGCACAGAAGTAGAAGCAGCCCATCAACACTCTGCAGATCCCATGAGAGGGCCCCCCATCCCCCCATCACTCCTAGACTGCCTCAGGCAAGATGGGCGGAGGGAGCCAACCGCGTTGGCACAGGATGGCACAGCCGCAGGCCCCAGTTCGCACCTTTAACCCTTGGCTAGGTCATCGCTTCTCTTCAGCTTGACCCTAATGGAGGTCTCATCGTGACAGTCATTGCTGGAACTCATTTTTCACTTTTTAATTTAAAGAGATTATTAATGTAAGGCAGTCTAGTAATAAAAAAAGCTCTGCCCATTTCCCCTTCCTGTAAAGATTTGTTGATAGATAAATGAACAGTGGAGCCAGGTGGATGCTGCCTGAGCATTGGGTTCGTTGGGTACCTACGGCTCGCCCTACTCTGCTTGGTACCAGATGGGTCCCAAGGTTCCAAGTTGGGTCGACGAGATAAAGAAGCTAATGAAGGAAGACATTGATCCAGTGGCATGACCCAGAGACAGCACCCACTCCAGGGGCGTTAAACTCATTTTCACTGGGGGTCACATGAGCCTCATGGTTTCCTTCAAAGGGCCAAGTGTAATTTCAACTCCTTAACAGCTAAGGAGTAGTTACATTTATATAGTCCTAAAATTATTTCAGCCCTTCGAAGGCAACAGCTAGGCTGATGTGGCCCCTGGTGAAAATGAGTTTGACACCCCTAAGCTACACAATTTGTGAGACCCAGTGCAAATGAATACGTGGGACCCTAGGTTTGATGACTAGTGAGAATTGCAGGATGACAAGACAGTGTAACACCAAGTGCGGCCCTTCTAAGCATGGTCCCTGTGCATCTGGGGCTAGTCCTGCCCAGAAAGCCTCCAGAATCAGCAGGGGAGTCCTTCTTTCACAGTTTCTCCCCTGGTCAGAGTGTGCATAGATTTCTAATTGGGACAACATGTTCCTTATAGACACAGGTTCTTCCAGTAGCTCAGAAAATGGAAAGATCCGGTGCTCCTGCTCTGGGGTAGCACCCGTTGGCAGCCTAGGCATCACCACACTTGGTAGCATCTGACTTCAGCTCAGCCTCCTTCCTGTCCACTTCAACAGGCGCATCACACACTTTTGGAGACTCTGGTGGTGAGATGCCTGAACTAACGTGAGCCCTGATGTTACCTTGTCAGCCTTCCCCGCAATGCCCTGAGGATTCTATAAACATGCTCTGTTCTGGTGCCGTATAACCCTCACAGCCATCCCCTCCCTGATGGGTCAGGTGCCCTTTGAGAGTGGGTGCCTGTGGGACAGAGCTGGTCATTTTTGTGCATTGCACTTAAACTACCACATGACTACTTAGGGGTCACAGCAGAGTTGCCACAGTGGCTGAGAAGCCATGGTGTTGGGAAGCAAGGTCTGAGTGGTCCTCAGGTGGCCTGCAGCAGGTACCCTATGAAGAAGCAGCCCCTGTGTCCAGGGACAGCCAGTGCATGTGCAGTGCCTTCTGTGCAGCTCCAAACTGCCAAGTTATGGACCCCAGTGCCCTCCCATTGCCCCACCCTCCAGGGGCTTCTTGGGCAGATCTATGCCTACCCTCTGCCATCTGCCACCTGCATAGCCTGGTCATCATGGGCAGTGATGGGCATCCAGGCTAATTCTACTCATGTCAGCTTCTTCCTTTTCCTTGAAGTGATTCTCTTGTGGCATCTACCTGTGCTGAGCTGGGAAGGGGGCAGCCTGGCATGGTGGCAGCAGGGGCTGTCTTACTGGGCAGGAGGGGGCAGCAGCTGAGGTCAGGGAAGTCTGACTGCAAAGAGAGCTCAGCACTGCTCCAGAGCTGCATGCATGCAGCCAGGCACAACCACCTCCAGGACCTGCACCACCTCCCCACCCTTTTCTTCTCCTCCTCTTCTCTTCTCACCTTACCACCCAACCGTCCCCCTGCCCCTCTGTCTCCACAGAAGTCTCCATGACCAGAGGTGAGACATGCGGGCCTGCAGGAATCTAGAAACTTAGTTCCAGGCCCGACTATGCCCCGCTGGCTCTTCGCCATTCTTTTCCTTACTGTGTCCTTGGACAGTGACAACTTCTTGTTGAAGGGTCACATTGGAGAACTTGTAAAGGTGTCCGGTGCTATGGTTATTGTTAGTTTCATTTGAAGGGGTGAAGGTCAACTTTGGTTTGTTTCATGGTCTCCACATTGTAGATCAAAAATGTTTTCAGACTACAGGAACTTTCTCAGTTTCATTATCATCAGGGACAGCTGCTCACTTAAATGGGCTCAGGTGGGGAGTGACTAACCCGCAAATATGGGTCAGAATTCCTTTCACATAAAACATGTTTTGTTTCATTTGTCTGTTCTTCAGTGGATTCCTCTGTTGGAGACATTATCCACCATCTTACACTTTGACCTTCTAATTTAAGGATTATCTCCTCGTCTTTTGCTTGCAAGAAAAAAATCCTGAAAGTAACCTGGGAGAATGGCCAGGCTTCCTCCCGGCTCCTTCCCCTCTTGACCCTATATAGACAGCTCCTTGAATTCTTACTAAGTATTCATGCTAATGGTATACTTTCTGATGTCACTGTCATTAGTGACTCATTGACTACACCCAAGGAGACCGACTCAGCTGACTCTAACAGGCACATTTGTCAATGTACAAGGAAACAACGATCTCAGAATGTTTGCATCAGTCTAACTGATACCTGAGTGGCTAGACCACGTGCAGGCGGTCTCACTGCCGCAGAGACAGCAGCAGAGCTCTTTATTATCCAGACCCCACCAGCATAGACCAAGCTGTCAATCTCCCCAAGAGGCACCAAGCTGACCTCTCTTAGTCTTTCTCACTCTCCCTCTGTCTCTCTGTCTCCCTCCCTCCATCTCCATTAGCCTCTCTATAAGGACACTTGTGATGGCATGGAGGACCCACGGACATAACCCAGGGTAACCTCATCTCAAAATCCTTAACTTCATCACATCTGCAGAGACCCTTTTTCCAGATAAGGTAATTCACAGGTTCCAGGGATTAAGATTTGATGTTTTGGGTGGCCATTATTCAGCCTACTACCAGCACTAATTTTGAATTTTGGTACTGGTCTATGAACCAAGTGAGGAAGCCTTCTGGGGAAGGAGTAACCTGGCCCTTTGGTGCCACTTCTGGCAGAAGGACTGGATTTGGGGGTGAGAGGCTTTGCAGCTGCTCTCAGCCACCTCCGATCTCCCTTTTCTCTGAGGCTGTGACTGTGGCGGAAGCTCAGTGTGGCTCGCTTTCAGGGACAAATGCCTGGTGTGAGTGGTGGAAACTCGGAGCCCCAACCTGGCTCATGGTGCTGGCCTCAGTCAGCAAGGACTTCAGTTTGGAAACTTGGTGAGAAAGCCCAAGAAAGGGTGAGAGAATAAAGGTGTCCTGAAAGGTGGTGTAACTTGGTGAAGGACAGACTAACCGTCTTTCCTTTAGTGATTTCTTAGTAATTATTTACAGTATCTTGGAAAGAAACCTATCTGCTAAACAGTTTCTCTATCAGAGCAATAGCTCGTGGAGACAATGCTGATAAGAACCCATGGAGCCTGATGCAGACTCAGAGGTGTGCTGACTGCTGTTCGTTTGCATGGTCATGGGTGGGTTGTCCACCTTTTGTGAACATCGCAAAGAAGTATTTCACTGTGAAGTGTATCCATATGGGAGCAGGCAGGTCTCCATGAGCCTTTGACACACACACTCATCCAGGTGGACTAATTCATGAGGATGGTCTGACGTTTCATTTAAGTGCACATGCCTGTGTTGATAAAGTGGGCTCTGCAAAGAGATCGCATTCAGATATCACTTCTGTGACTTGCTAACAGTGTGGCCTTTGATGAGTTAATTAAATCACCAACTACTGCAATTACCACCACTGTGACCTCACTTGCCACTATTGTCACTGTGACCTCCACTACTCCCACCGTTATTGAAGAGCAGTGAAAGGAATCCACAATTCAACCATGAAAATGAGTCTTATCATAGCTCATGTAGCTATTTTCTCAAGGTAAAGATGCATTACCTTGAGAAAACCCTATATACCTCTTTTTAAAGCAGTATATGAGAGAGACATTACTGAATTTCTTTAAATAACTAGTGCGTCTACTATATTTAAAATGTAATTCACGTTCCTCAAATTAAATTTACACAAGACATTCAGGGATACAACCTTTGCATGAAGTGAGGCAAGTCTGTATTACAGGGTAGCACTGTATTTAAGTTGTGAAATGAGTGAAGCAGCTTCCAGGTGTGCACAGAATCTCAAAGGTGCAGGATAGAAGGGACTACTTGACTTTTATATATAGCTAGACACCTGTGGGGTCACATGGGCACACATGCACAGGCACGTGCACACACATGTACACACCATACACACATGCACACACACTCAGGCATACCATACACACATACCACACACACCCTACATGCATGTACACACCACACAAATACAACACAGACACACCACACATATTATCACACACACAAGACATGCATGCGCACACAGGCACACACAAGCATACCCACCCTATGCATGCACATGTGCATGCACACATACACATGCACACATACAAATACATATACATACACCCTCCCACCATTCACTGTACACACACTCTCTTCTGATGTACGTAAGCTAGTAACACTCCATTATAGACTATGGATTAACATAACTAAGTACTAAGGCTGTATTAATGTCTTTTTATTTGTTTTCATTAGCAGGGACACCATGATAACTGACAGTGATTTTGTAGCTGCTATCTTGTGTTAACAGAGCACATTCTAGGGAAAGTGTGCAGGATGCAGCTGATTCTGAAGACTGTGCGTGAGGAAAACGAACAGTGGATGTGAGCCCTTCCTGCTGAGACACTGGCGACAAGTCCTCTGGGTTCCTGCCAGCCCCAGCGGAGCACAGAGTGTAAGAGAAAGCTTGGCCTTTACAGCTTTCCCTTGCTTTCCCTCATCTACCAGTTAGTGAGCTGGTGGCCAAGATGGTTGGAAGCAGTGCAGGAGCTTGAGCCTGTCAGCTGCCGGCCTGGCCGTTACTGGTGTTCTGTGAGAAGGTTCTGTAGAGAGTGGCAGCAATGCCATCCACGTGGGAGGCTGGGGCATCTGCTCTGATGAGAGTTTTCCACACTGAGTTCCAGGGCTTCCTTTTTAGGTCAATAGGAATGTGATCTTATTCGTGATCATAAATGACTGTGGTTTGTATTCCTCAAAGTGTAGGATGCACAGGCTCATAGGATGTTCACAAGATGTGACATTTCCTCTGTGGCAGGAAAGAATTTGAATATATAATTTTATAACCTGATAATGACATGGTTCTTGCTTCCTGTAAGGATTGTCATTATTTCAAAGGATATAGATAAAGGGACTTCGGCAGGATATTATTGATTTTGCTTCAAATTATATATTTTCTACTTCCATAGTATTCAAAATGTACTAATAAGTCAAGTTTTATACGGAATAAAATGTGGATAACTTTCATCTCTCTTCTGTATTATCCACTTGGGATCATTTCTCTCAGGACCAAATAGCACATCAGTGTCTTCTTTAGTGCAAGTCTGCCAGAGTGGAATCATCTCTGTTTCTGTCTGTCTGGAATGTTCTCCGCTTTATTTTTAAGGGATGCTATTACTGGCTCTAGATTTTTAGGTTAAGGTTAATTTTCAATTCTTTTTTAGAGAATGAAGAAGGGAGAGAGAGAAACATCAATGTGACAGAGAACCATCGATTGGTTGCCTCCCATATGTGCCCCAACTAAGGATCAAATGTGCTACCTAGGCATGTGCCCTGACCTTTTGGTGTACAGGATGACACTCCAACCAACTGAGCCATACCAGCCAGGCTGAGATTAACTGTCTGTCAACTTTTTAAAGGTATTGGTTCCTTGTTTTTGTCTTCCAAGTACCAGCTGTCAGTCTGATTTAGCTTCTTTGAGGTTGATCTGCCTTTTATTTTATGACTGCTTTTTAAATAGATTTTTAAAATCTTATTTTAAAGTAATTTTACTGCTGAGGGGAGGATTAAAAAAATTCTTCCTGGGCCCTGGCTAGTGTGGCTGAGTGGATTGAGCACCAGCCTGCCAACCAAAAGGCCATTGGTTCAATTCCCAGTCAGGGCACATGCCTGGGTTGTGGGCCAGGTTTCCAGCTGGGGGCATGTGAGAGGCAACTGATTGATGTCTCTCTCATATATTGATGTTTCTTTCCTCCTTCTTCCTCCCTTCCCTTCTCTCTAAAAATAAATAAAAAAATAAAAAAAAACTCTTCTTGGGATATAATGTGCTTCATAGATCTGTAGCTCAATGTTTTCCATTGTCCTGAAAAGTTCTTAGTTATTATTATGTCTTTAGATATCACTCCCACTCCATTTTTTTTCTCCCCTGTCCTGGAACTCTTATTACCTTTAATCAGGCTTTCTCACTCTGTCTCTTACCTTTTATTTATTTATTTATTTATTTAGGTTTGTATTTTTCCTTTGGGATGGTTAATTTAATGTGTCAACTTGGCTGGGCTGTGGCACCCAGATTCTTGACCAGCCCTTGACTGGAGGTTGCTGTGAGGGTATTTTTACCTGGGCTGACATTTAAATCATGAACTCTGAGTAAAGCAGATCACCCTCTACTATGTAGGTGGGCCTCACGTAAGCAGTTGATGGCCCCCAAAGAGCAAGGAGTTCTGCCTGCAGACTACCTTTGCACATGACTGAAACATCAACTCAGCTGCAATGTCCAGCCTCTCAGCTTGCCCTGCAGATTTCAGACTTGCCAGCCCCTATGATCATTAGGGCCAATTTCTTAAAAGAACCTCTTTGCTAGTAGGAAAATGAGCATCTCCCATTGGTTCTGTTCTCTGGAGAGTCCTGACATCTTCTCTCTGTCTCTGCGCTGCATTCTCAGGGTCTTCTTCAGAGTGACATTCCATCTTAATGAATTTCTGCCTCAGCTGTGCTTAGTTTGCAATGAAACCTACCCTCTGTTACACACATTGCTTTCTTTATTTCTGAAAATCCCATTTGTTTTTTTTTCTTTTTGCTTCCATCTCTCCCCCTACATTTCCCATCTTGTTTTTAAAGTCACTTCTACCCATTCAGCATGGGTATATGAAAGTCTGTGTCCATGAACCCTGATATCTGTCTCTTCCCATCATCTGTTGTCTGCTGGGTTTTGTTAAAGTGGTCTTGTCTCCGCCCATGCCTGCTCGTTTTTGTTGTATTTGCAAATTTTCTGTAGGATTATTTTGCTCTACCTCTTAGTAAGATCATCTTAATCTAAATTCAGGGGTAGAGAGGATTTCAAGCTGCTCTGTGAGCCCTGCAAGGGTCCTCTCACGGAGGGTTCACACCAAGTCCTGACCAACTGACTCTACTCACTGCTCACTGCAGCTGCAGCCCCACCTGCTTCCTGAGCCCTTGAACCTCTCCTCTGGGTTCTGCTTGCCCTTTCTGGCCCTCCCACACATCCCTTTTCTCGTCCTCCAGGACTTTGCTCAGATGTCACTCTCTCAGATCTTTCCTGACCCTCTGGTTAGAGTCAGTGCCACTTTTTAATCTCCTCTTTACATTATTCTTCTATAAAGCATTATATTTTGTTTGCTTGTCTTCCCCACTAGAATGTAATCACCCAGGGAGTATTGATTTTTGACCATCTTATTCACTGCTCTATTCCCAGTGCAAAATGGTTGCGGGCACAACGTGAGAGATCAATACACATTTGTCATATGATTAAACGAGTGCCTGGCTTATGTTGACCAACTTCTTAATATTTGGACAAACAAAATGTATTGACAAGGGAAGTATTTTCCTTAGATCATAAAATTCTCAGGAGAAATGTAATTAAATTTGATATTCAGTTCTTTCATGAAGTAATTCCTTGAAATCATGGTAGAAATTAAACGAAACTTAACTAACATACAAATATTTTAAAAACTCCCCAGAAAACTGAAACAATTTTTTTCTATAATTTTAATTTTATTTTTTTGATAAACCATGGGTTCTCTAATTTGCTTGGGGAGGTCAGTGCTATCTATGGAAATGTCTTATTAAATAGTTTTCTGGTGAGTCTAATTTTTTGATCTTCATGCAAAGATATTAGGATTGATTTTAGATTTTTCTAGCAAGATTTATAATAATCCCTCCCCCCCCCCAAATTTCCTTCAAGGGCACAGGAGGATAAATTCCTACCTCCAGTGACTGTAAGACAAAGGAAACTATTAGATATTTTTTTGATGCTCTTAAAATTTATGAAAAATTTGTAGGCTATTTCATAATATGTCTGTGTTTGTTTTAATATGCTAATACTGCAAATTACTTATGTGCATAAAAGGTTTGCTTCTACCCACTAGTATTTTGCAAGATACTATTCATGATCATCAACACCAGAAATATCTGCTGAATTAAAGAGACTTGAGATCCCATATTAGATTCTACAGCTTAGTGTGCCATATTTTGGATATTCAAACTCACACAAAAATGTGGATGTAAGTGGCAACAGGTCTCCACCGCACCCACTGCTGTTCCTTTAAGGGAGGCATCTGGAATGCAGCAGGGAGGTGGTACTGAGTAGAATTTACAGGCTACTGTGGGCAGACATTTCAGTAGGTACAAACCTCTCCTTGATACATTCAGTTGCTTATGAAACATGAAATCTGAAAAGTTGTCTGATACACTGGCTAGTCATTTTCACTATATCAAGAAAACATGTGAAGAAAGACAACTGAGGTTTTTCTCTGTTTATTATTGATCCTGTTATTTTTGTCACATGAACATAAACCAGAAGTCTTAACCCATAGTCATAACATTCAATTCCTTTGGTCTGACTCTCAAATTTCATTTTCATTGCCAAGACCTTGCCATGGACTGTAGAACTAACTATAAGTTTTATCTTCAGCATAGATTAAGACTGTTCAATATTAAAAAGCATATACCATTAACACAGAGACATTATCTGTCTTATTCGTATGTCCCCCCTTTGTTGTGTTTTTTTTCTTGAGGAAGAAAAATAAAAACTGAGCCTTGAGGATGAAAGCCCAGACAGGTCACATTCTCAGCCTGGTAGATCAAGACCCAAAGTCAGTTTCCATTTCACTCACTTTTTTCTAAAAAGGTGAGTATTTAAAACACAGAATTTTATGACCATCCTCCCCACTTCACTGTCTTATTGAATACACACAGAGGACTGAAGGCAAACTTTCAGGAAGGCTATTTTCCCAAACACACAGCCCCGGCTGAAGCACGCAGGGTGTGCGGCGGCTGTGACGCGGACTTGGGCTCCTCGGGTTTTGCCTCAGGTTTAGTCTGGTCTCTGCAGAATTGTTCATGTTCAGGGTGGGGCAAAATTAGGGTTACAGGTGTGTGCTAAACATGGAGTTTATTCTTGTGTTATTATTTATTATCTATTCTATTATTTTCCATACGAACAACTGTAAACCTACTTTTGCTTCACCCTGTATATTGTTGGAGTGAGTGGAGGAAATGGTCTGAATACTTGCTTAGCTTTTCATGAGTTTTCTCTTTTGGTTCTCACTACCATTCCCATGGGGCAATATCGTTGCCCTGACTTTATAATTTAAAACAATTTTATAATCTTGGGAATAAGTTTTAGGCCCAACCCTTAGCCACACACTGAAAGCAGCTCTTCTATCTTTCTATTTTGTGTTTCAGATGATCTGGTCTGAGCCAGAAGCAGTCAGTCACTGCAGTAGGCACAGCCCCGCCAGCCCCACTCTCCGCCTGGAGTGGTGGTTGAGCCTCTGCTTTCTCAGAACACCTGTCTGGTTTTGCAGAGGAGTGCCAGCAGCCCCTCAGAGAGCACACCTGCTCCAGGCAGGGAGCTGCCTCAGAGGTGTGGTGTTTTCCTGCAGGCCCTGGACGAGGCTTCCATATGCTCCAGTTGGTGCCAGGAGCCTTCCATGGTCCTGCATGTGGATGGCCATTGGTCACAGTGGAGGCATTACCTTCCAAAACCGCTCCCTCCTAGTGATCGTAGAGTTTGACCACTTCCAAGACCATGTGACTCCTGATCCTCACAACTGGCTGTACTGGGCAGCCTGGGGTGGCCACCCTCATTTGGCTCTGATAACATGGGTGGCGTGGGAAGCTGGGAGTAAGATAGGGAATTGTGCTTCCAGCCCAGAGCTCCCTGACTTTCTCTATTGTCTGTGAAATGTGCTTCCCCAGTGCATGCTAGCATCAGGCTGGTGCAGAGAACACAGGGGCCTCTAAGTCTAGCACCCCACCCCGGGCAGCCAGGCCCTGTGTCATCAATGTCCCTTCCTCCAGCCTCGCACCCATCTGGCCCTTCATCGGAAAGGCTCCTGCTGACAGGTAAGTTGCTGTCCTGTTGGACACATCCATGAGTGTTCATTTTTATTTCCACTGGGCACCGTGGATACTGTAGCTAAAGTGGCACCAGGATGCATTGATGTGTTTCTTGCATCCTATTGTACATTCTCTGAAATGTGGCTCTTCTCACTTTCAGAGATGTTCCCTGACCTTCCTTCTTTTTTAAGTTTTGGATTGCTATAATTTTGCTCCCTATGTCTTAAATAGCCATTGGCCAAAATGGATAAAATCTACCCGATCTGGCCCCTTTGGGGTCTGCTTGTGCCAGCCAGCTGATTGGAGGGGTGTGTGTCTTTGAGGATGAGTTCTCTTACCGCTGAGGAGGGGCCGGTTGTGCTGGTAGGAGGCGGGCAGCTGGCCAATGTCCTCAGTCCGGTGGCTCATGACCCGGCAGAGGTGGCCGGTGTGGTGCAGGCTGCCCACGATGATGCTGTGCAGGTACACAGGCTCGATGAAGTGGCAGAGGAGGGCACCCTGCAGCCCCAGCACATTCCACCTGGAGAAAGAGGGAGGGGTCAGTGCGTTTGCTCTCCTGGGTGAGGATGGAAGGGGCAGCCTCTCAGGCCCCCCAGGCAGGCTCCAGCTGGGCCTGTTGTGCAAGGTACCTGTGCCTTTCTTCCCTCCGCTCTGCTCCGAGGTGCTACTGTCCCCACCATGCAGACTGACAGAAGCCATCAGCTTTGCTGCTAGTGATCTGAGATTCCTAACTGCTGGGGACAGGGTGCACCTCAGTAAACGTGGCCTCCTTTTCTGGAAATGGATTGTTAGATGCACTGGAAGCTACATATTTCCTCAAGGACTTAAAATTAGATTAAAAGAGATAAAAGACACTCAATCCCTGAAGAGAATCTTCAGTTTTCTTTATATTTAGTTGGGAAATATCAGAAATGCAGTTTGTTCATTTCAGGTGAGGGAAAATGCTCTCACCCCTTGCTGTGTCCTCAGCAGTCTGTGTGACCCATGGTGTTGGAATTAAATGACATCAGTGTGACCTTGTTTCGCTCTCGGGTGGTTTTAGATGCCAGATCAGAGCTGAAGGTTGAGCCCATTTTGTCTGAAATAAGTAAGCTCTGGCTGAGTGTTTTTGATTCTTCAAGCAAAGATGACAGGGGCATTTTAAGATTTCCACCCTCCACGTTTTGGTGGTCCAAGGCTGCACGTGTCTGAGACTCGAGTCGCCATTCTGTGACTTCTACTCTAAATAACGTGTTTAAACCCAACTGCCATCGGCAGTAAGCATTATGCAGCTAATTTCTTACATCATTGTCCTTTTCATTAATTAACATCTCTCCACGTTAGAGCGGTTATTGTGGTGCCTCCGTGCCGCACGTTTCTTTTCATGATTAATAAGGAGTCATTACGTTTCCTCTTTCCCGAAGCAGTCAATTAACACAGAACCCTTTCCATTAATTACCGAGTGTTCACACCAGCACGCCCTACCTGGAGAGCAATCTGCTCCGAGAACCTGCGACACCAATTGCTTTAAAAAGTTCTCTTTAAATTTTATTCCAAAAACACAAGCAATTTAGCTGGCGACATTAATCTGCCTCAGAAGCATCGTGGTGAATGAGAAGCATCTTTCAATCTCATGCAAGAAAAAGCAGCCATCTGGCTGGCGAGCACGGCGCACTCCCACTCCCCCTGCGCAAACGCGGGTCGTTAAAGTAATGTGTTCATCTACATAAAACTCAAATGGAATATAAAGGGTAATATTTATATACAAACAATTTAGTCCTACGGTTTAAACAGTCATTGGTTTTATGAAACATTTACTTTATCAGACTTGCATAGCTTCACTTAAAACAATGGTGGTCATTTCTGTAAGTCCTGTCGTTTCTCTCAGAAAGGCACAAAGGGCTTGTCCTCTGCACAGTTGGAATCTCGCCAGAGAGTAAACGTCAGAAAGTTTTGGAGGAGCAGACATTTCTGAAGGCAACAGAAAAACTTATCACAGATTTCAGGGACTCCGTCATTTGGCAATACCGTTTCTGCAGGGACCTTTATTTTCACCACATAGCACAATCTGATGCGGTAACCTGGGCTCTGGGGGTGAATTCAGAGAAGCCCCCATAAGGAGTCTGTGGTGGCTGCGCTTTTCTGGAAGGAATGACACCACATGTCTGAGTGGGGAGTGTGGGATTTGGCTCCTTCCCTCAAATTGGAAACTGGAATTTCTGGGCAGCACTAAGGACACACCAAAAAGTGAGGAAAAATTAAACAAAGTCACCTTTTTGGTATTTTGCACACCTTCTT
Organism: Phyllostomus discolor; assembly: GCF_004126475.2. Classification (NCBI taxonomy): domain Eukaryota; kingdom Metazoa; phylum Chordata; class Mammalia; order Chiroptera; family Phyllostomidae; genus Phyllostomus; species Phyllostomus discolor. Next base: position 78,355,333 of record NC_040903.2, on the reverse strand, counting down.
TTAGGTTTGAAGAGGCTGGGAATGTATGCCAACAACAACAAAAAAGAACATTTACCAGTAAGTCTGTTTCACTATAAAAGTCCTTGGTATTTGTTTTTTCAGTGTACACTTTGTTTTCAGCCGCAATATAGGCTGTCTGGTGTTTGTGTGTATTGACGAGAGCAGATTTTCTTATAGTGAAGGGTCTAGATGTGGAAGATTTGCAGTTACGATGCTGTGTAACTATTTATGGGGAAGGATTCTGGGGTGCAGACCTGAGTGGGTGTCTTAATTTATCTCAGAGAGTTTGTGAAGTTTTAGCACATCCTACCAATTAAAAGCAGGGAAGTGGATATTTCCCCCACTGGGAAGAAAGCACTTCCTTGAACTAAGCTGCATCCTAAACAATAAAATTAGTATTCCTAGAAGAGACATCACTGTGCTTTAGGCCACCTGTGTATTGGCTTTGAACAAAACTCCTGGAACATATTTGAATGGTTCTGATTCTATGGGACTGTCTAAAGACAAATAATTTCTATATCTGGTTTCTTGCTAATAACCTTTACAATAAAGAGAAAATCAATGTTCTCCTTGCCTGGCTCTAGGAGTTTAAAGTTATTCAGCAAACAGGATCAATAAAACCAAACGTCTTTCCAAATATAAACCGGAGAATTTTCAGCACTCAGGATTGAATGGGAAAATATCTCTCCTTTTGTTCAAACAGATGATATTACTGCAATGTTGACAGAGAAAAAAAAGCCATGTCTAGTTTTCAATATAGATAATCCTTAAATAAATACATTTTTGTGTATTTGTCAATCACTGAAATACCAAAGGTAAGTGGGGGCGAGATTTTGGGAAAAAGCTGCCTTTCTTTTTTCTTCTTTTTAAATCCTCACTCGAGGACACGTTCATTGACCCTAGAGAGAGAGGAAGGGAGAGAGAGAGAGAAACATTGATCGGCTGCCCCCTGCAAGAGCCCTGAGTGGGGATCAAACCTGCAACCCTTCAGTGCTCAGGATGATGCTCCAACCAACTAAGCTACCCAATCAGGGCAAGGCTGCCTTTATTTAACCAGGAGAAGCAATCTCTTTGCTCAGTTCAAACCTTGGCTTCAAGACTCAGAGGAAACAATCACAGGGAGGGGCCCTTCTTCAGACATCACTCCCCCCTCGAGCCTGGGGTGTAGACAGAGGACAGCGGTTACTGGTGCATGTTCTGAGTGACGGCTGTTCCTGTCCATTGTTTTTGCCACTTGACATGGCCCAGAAAGGAGATATAACTCTCCAAAGTTACAGTGAAGCCTAGTGCATCGTTCAAGTACCATCAAAAAATATACTTAACCTAGCATAAGAACAGACACAGAGCTCAATGGAACAGAATGAAAACCTTGAAAATGAACTCTAAGAAACATGATAAGGATCCCATGTCCAGCAAGAACTCACAGCAGCGGTTTCCAACTTTGGTGCACGTTGGGCTCACCTCAGGAGCTTTGGGAATCTCCTGGGGCCTAGTCTCCCCACAAATCAGGATTGGCCCAGGGGACAGCATGGGCCAGTGTTTTCAGGGTACCCAGGTAATTCCACTGGGAGCCAGAGCTGAGCTATGCAGCAAAGCACCCAGTGCAGACTTCAGAGTAAAAATTTAGGTGGAACCCAAATCCTGACAGAAGTCAGCTGAGCTGTCCTTGACTACCGCCTGCTCCTCTAAGTCTCCTGCTGGTCCCCTGACTCTGGGGAGGGCTGGCAGATGGTTCTGAGGGTCTCCACACTGGTGACATGGCCATAACAGTAACAGAACTTCTCCATCAATCAGCACTGTCCATCAAATGACATCTCTCATGGAGAAGACTGTGTTCCAGGGGTTGACACTCTCCCCCCATCTTCCTCTCCCACCCCCGTTCTCACAATTTCTCCCCTCACTTCTTCGACCAAGACAGGCAAAGTGCCAAGTCAGAGGCATTTCTGCACAAATGGCCCATCCTGCTTCCACCCTCTTGATATCTTCCTTTGGGCCTTTCTAAGTAAAAGAGAAAATCAGTAACCCTTTCACTATATAATATCACTGTTAGGAATTCATCCCATGCATATTCTCAATAAAAGGCAAGGATGTGTGTGTGTGTGTGTGTGTGTGTGTGTGTGTACATACAGAGCAAACAAAACAAAACAAAACAAAAACTAGAAGTAATAAAATCTTTTAGTAGGGAATGGTTAAATAAATTATGGCACATTCACAGAAAGCATAACTGCCTGCAGCCTGCCTGTTGATGGGGGCGTGGGTCTTCGTGTTCCCTGGCGCCCCTGCCCTGCTGGCCTCTCTGCCACACCTTCTCTGGGCTGGACTGCTCCTCCGTCCTAATTGCCATCCTGCCACTTCTCTATCCTCACCCCTTCGTAGGCCATGAGCCGGCCAAGTTCAGGTATTGCCATCGCCACAGAGACCATGTATGTATCACCCAGCCCTCACTCACGCTGTTGCCTCCAGTATTGTCTCCTCTTGGATTCTAGCCACTGTGCTGTGGCGGGGTCCTCAGTAGTCCGCAAGGGGAACCCCAGTTGCTGGTCAACACTCTCGTGCCAACCTTGGCGTGCACCATCTTGAAAGTCAGTCCTCTAGCCCCAGGGAGCAGCCCTGGGTGTCGAGATACTCTGCATACCATGAAGGTTTGCAGCAAAACGAATGACCCCTTTCAGGCCACTAGGCTTTGGGGCGGTTTGTCACACACAGTAGATAACTGGTGTGGAGCCTGTTGCATTTCTGAGCTGCCCTATGGCTCCCAGGACCCCCTCAGGAAGCTCATATGTGTCATGGCAGCAAAACCACCTGAACAACACAGTATCTGGTGGACACTGGTATTGACAGCGAAGGGGGGGATGGGCACCCAGGAAACACGGGTTATTCTGCAGGCGGTTGGTTGGGGTCAGTGTGACGTTGTGCTGCTTCAGGTTATTTTTGGCTGAAAGAGATTAATTCCACTTCACATACTGTCTCATTTCTCTTCCCTAAATCCTACCTGAAAAATGTCTCTTCTCTTGACATGACCTCTGTGGCTAAGCCTCCACCCCACACACTAGTAGGATGTGAATATTCTTGGAGGACCAATAGTACAACTTGTGTCTGGACTGTTCCCAGGTCCTGTCAGTTCCACCTCATCCCAGCCTCCTCCATGGGGTGAAGACCTCTAGGGGGTGGTGATGGTGGGGGCCATGCAGGGTATAGACAGTCTTGCCCATTCGTTGCTGAGTGTGTGGTCTGGGGAAGGGCCCCTTGGGACCTACGCCACCTGCTCTGGTTGCTTCAGAGCCCTGGTCCCTTTGCCTGCCCTTGGAGGTGCTGCGCTGGCCTCTTGATTCCTGGGGGACAAACTGTACTTACCCTAAAGGATGCCTTTCTATTTCTTTTGTGAAGATAGAGGCTGTGAAAGGAAGCCACCCAGGCTCACGTTCACGACTACTTCTCCTTGCCTGTGACCTCAGCCCTGTGGTCCCCACCATGTCCTGCTGACGTAATGGCATTGCTGAACTGTCTGTGCATCCTCTCCCATTGTCATGTAGGCCACTCTCCTCTCCTGTTAATCTTCCTGTTGTCTCTCACTTGAGTAACTAGGTTTCTAGCTTCCATTCTGCAAAAATGGAGCCTTTGCCAGGTCTCAGTGGGAGGTGGGTGGTAGGCAGTGGGCTGTTGCCTCAGACCTGATGGTGTGGCAGAGTAACAGGTAGCAGACACAGAGCATTATTAATTGTTGCTAGTACTTTTATAGCAGATCAATGTTATTGAACTTGTCATTCACTGCTTTCATCACTAGAGATAGCATATGATTTAACCTAAAAGCTGTAAGATTACCACAAAGTCTTTGGTAAAATAAAAAGAATAAAAGGCTGATTAAACAAGCTGTGAAAATTTTGGCTTGGGTGTTTGGGAAGAACAGTTGTTTTTTAAGGAGCTGCATTTTGAGATTGGAAAGATGAACAACACTCTCATCTGATTTCAGGGGAGCTGGAACGCTTTAGAGATATGGTGGCTGCCAGTAATTCAAGTGTCAGGGTCTCCCTGGCGGGCTGGTGGCAGAGAGGAGGAGGGACTCACCTTGAGAGGACGGGGAGTAGCAGTCGGTGCCATCAGGAGAAACTCACTCTTCACAGCCTGAAATCTAAGTTCAGAGCCAGACAGTGCTGTGGTCCCCAGAGAGCAGCTGTAATTTTTACAGTTCATTATTATGGAGAAAGTTTTAATCTGCTCATTTAAAGACCCATTGCGATCAATAAATGCTCAGGTACATAAAATTAGAAACCATGTCTAAAGGAACATTAGTTCCAGAAGGTTTAGATTTTTATATGCCACTCAACTTTTGATTTCTAGAGACAAAAGCCAGAAACATCTCCCTGGTTTTCCCCATTATTCAGGAGACTGGTGTTTGCCTGCTAGTGAGGTGTAGGCTGGCCTCTCACAGCCGGAGAAACAGCGTCTGCAGGATGGGGCATGACCGTGATGCTTGTTGTTGCCTGAGTCCTTGTCTCGTGGAGGCAAAGGACATGGCCAGTCGTACACCTTTGAGCTGGAGGACAGTGGGATCACCATCGCTTCGGTGCACTGCCCGGTGCAGTTCGTAGTTTTGAAGGTTAGTTTCCATTGATGTGGTGACACAACCATTTTCTGCAGTTTTGGTCCATCTTCACCAGGTGGTGGTAATGGCGGCATTTTAGGAGTAGATTTTACTACGACTTTTTCTTGTTCTATGATTTTCCAAAGATTAAATGACTTGGGTTCAGTATCTCCCACCCAGGGCTTCCACAGCACACCACCGCAAACAGGGCGGCCTGAAACAACAGACATTTATTCTCCCACAGTTCCGGAGGCCATGAGTCCAAGGCCAAGGCGTCAGTGGGGCCGAGCTTCCTCCGGAGGCTCCGGGAGAATCAGCGCAGGCATCTCTCTAATCTTCCAGTGGCGGTGACCGTCCTTCTTGTTCCGTGGCTTATAGACACATGGTTCCACTCTCTGCCTCCGTCTCCACACAACCCTCTGCCTCTCTTATAAGGTGCATGTAGTTGTGTTGAAAGCCACCTGAATGACCTGGCATAAGCACCTCCTCTCGCTATTCTTAACTTGCTACCACCTGGTATACAAGGTCATAGCCACAGGTTCTGGGCCTGAGGACATGGGCATATCTTTTGGGGGCCACCATTCAGCTCAGCACACCAACTGTGGGCCATCAGGTGATCCGCCGCATCTCCTATTTATGAGAACCTACTGTTTACCCTCCACCACGGGCTCCATTCTCCACTGTGGGGAGTATGTCCCAAGTATGCATGTGGAGATTTGGGGAAAAGCTTTGTACAAAGATATCATGGAAATGTTGCTTACAGGAGCAATCACTTGGGAACATTCCAGATATCCAGCCACAGGAAACTGTACTGAAGGCATATGAATACAATGTAATATACAATGTTATAGATATAGTATGAAACACAATGTTACAGACAATGTTATAGACACAATATGAGACACAATTATTACAGTGTTCTAGACACAATACATACAATGTTATACATAATATAGACACAGTGTGAGATGTAATGTTACACACTAGATATAATATGACACAATGTTATACACAATGTTATAGACACAATATGAAACACCATGTTGCAGGCATTAAGTTGCTCATTATTTTAGAAGAAGCCATAATTGTAAGGTAGTATGAGCAAACTGCCATCAATAGCAAAATCCTGACAACAGGAAAAAATGTGCATTTAGGAAAAAAGATTAATGCAAATATTGCAAAAGTCGACTGCTGTTTTCTGTGACTATTGGGATATTAGTTAGTTGGTTACTTCCTACTTTTTGGCTTTTTCTAATTTTCCTTTATTGTGTTTTACTTTTTAATGGGGGAACCTTCACGTCTGTGATGCCACCCACGTGGAGCTGGTTTTCCAGTAGGGATGAGTTGATCTCCTAATACTGTTTCCATTGTTCCCCTCTCATCTGGATTAGCTTCAGGGGCATGTAGCGTTGTCTGTGGCCATGGGGACTTTGTGGTCTTGTTCTATTGTTGCTGCAAAACCAGTTCACTCATAAGGATAATTTCCCCACTTGGAGCATTTCAACTGGCTTTTATCTTCAAAGTGGTATTTTGCTTCAGGGTTTTAACTACAGTTTCTTTTGGACCAAAAATCTAGAAAGGTGAAGTTATTTCCCTGTCAAAAGACTTTCATGGCCTAGAATTTTTTTCTGGTAATTCCAATGCCTCTGTTCAAAAGAAAAGAAATCAGATTTTGTTTTCTGCTTTAAAATTATTTTTAAAGGAAGAGAAACTTAGCTGGTATATCCCACTTCAAGATTGTGGGGTGCTTTCCCCATCAAAGCGGGAGAGAGAGCTCTGGCTGTGACTCAGGAAGTTATGTTCGCATCTGATGGTCAGTGTTGGGCGTTCGGGCTCTGAGTGGTACCGCCAACCTCCCACTGCAGAGTGATGTCCCAGGCGTTGTTCCCAGAGAAGCTGAGTGTGACATCGCTCAGATAGTCTGGGGAACTGCCTGCTTTCTGACCAAGATTTTCAAGAAAATAGACATCATTAGCTGTGCCAACCAGTGGACATACCTGGCACATCACATGTTTTCCTGAGTTTCAGGTCCTGTGACTTTGAAATGAGTTGAGCAACAATGACATTAATGTGATAGCAGCAGCTCTCCTCACCTGGCAGAGTCACCTTGAGTCCTGGACTTAGGGAAATTGAAAACACTGTGAAAATCTGAGTCTGCAGGTGCAGCCTCTGCCCACGCTCAGGGTGTCCTGGGTTGATCAGCTAGTGAATACTCAGCCTGTGTGATTTCTTCTCACTTGCCAATATGGCCAAGTGCTATCCCTCCACCATATCAGACCACAAAAACTCTACCTTCCCATTCTGTGAGCAATCGTAGCCCTGTGGATACAGGTATCTCCACAAAAGGGAGTCTCACAGTCCTTCCGCCAGGTGCAGGTCACCTGTCTCCCGAGTGGGGTGTAGGGCCAGCCTTTCATGTTTGTTTCCTCCTCTGCAGAGCAAGGCATGTCATCCCTGCCTTCCATTGGCTTGTTCTGATCAGCGTAGGTGCTGGACAGGTACAGTCCCACTTTCCAGAGAAGGTGCTCTGACCTGCACATTCAGTGGTGGGAAGCCTCTTATGTTTCCAAGACACTTGTCAGGTTCCAGGGCTGGACTTCTTCCATTGCTTCCAGGCTGGTCTCTGTAAACTGTGCCCACCATCCCTAGAATGTGTCTTATGTCTCAGGATGCTTATGTGAGTGTCATGTCTGTGGGATCTTCCCAGGCCCTGCAGGGCATTCTAGAACCTTGATGAAGCACAGAGGTGCACAGGACTCAGGCTGTCTCTCTTGGGGTGTCATCTATTAAGGGGACAAGGTGTAAACCAGGTGAATAGCTACAGAAGATGAGATTCTTATCAGGTGGAAACAGTCCTTTGAGGCCGATGGTGAGTAGCTAGTGATATTCTTGGTGCAGAGGCAGGTGGGCCCTGGAGAGGCTGCACAGGATAGGGTCCTGCCCTTCTGTGGGGAGTAGTTCCACGTGTTGCTGAACCCTGATCCCTGACAAGGGTGGAGGCACTTCAAGTGGATTGTGGGGAGCAGGTCTAGTGACAGCTCAGGATTTTCCTGAATGGGAGGAAAGTTGCTTAGGGACAGAGGAAGCTGTGCAAGAATCCCCCATGTGCTCATGTGGGCTGACCCTCTTATTTATAATGGAGAGAAATTAGTTCATTAAATTATTCCCAGAGAAACTTAGATAAAGGTCTTGTGAAAAAGTGCTGTAAGCCAATGCTCAGGGGATTGGCCTTCTTTGTGACAGGGTTCTAACTGTGATAAGAATGAGCCCTACCGGTTAAGCCTGTCACCCTTTCCTGTCATCTACTTTCCCGAAGACTCATGGGTGTTGCTGTGGGCTCTACAGAGCATCTGGAAGTCAATGTAGAGAGGACCAAGGAAAGGATCATTGGAAACATTAAATGATCTAGAAGGAAATGGGGAAAATTATCCTATCGATGGAATTCTAGGAAGTTTCTTCACAATGTTTTATGGCTCATTTAAATCACTGTAAAAATTTCAGGGTTTCTATAACATGTTTTACTATAAACCTGTCTTACTACTGATATTATAAAATGATACCAATTGTTATTCATGGAATTCCGTACTCAGAAGAATGCCTGTTGTGGTCGAATTTGTACTATTACTTAGGAATTATTGATCCTAGCAGTGAGACCTGTGCATTACTTTTGATCCATAGGCTGGAAATAACAGAGTTGTATTGGCTGTTGGATCTTTTGATACAACCAGCTCCAATTCATTTTTTTTCACTGACATCAAAGTAGGTTTGCAAAGAGAATTACAGCCCTGGCTGGTGTGGCTCAGTGGATTGAGCTCTGGCCTGAGGACTGAAAGGATGCTGATTCGATTCCCAGTCAGGGCACAAACCTGGGCTGCAGGCCAGGTCCCCAGCTGGGGGCATGCGAGAGGCAACTAACTGATCAGTGTATGTCTCACACATCAATGTTTCTTTCCCTTGTCCTCTCCCTCTTTTCTCTTCTCTCTAAAGTAAATAAATAAAATCTTTTTTTAAAAAGAGAGAATTACAAGTCTGCGTAGTATGGATGTACCTTCTTTACCTGAATTAAAGATATGGTTTCATTCATTTACTTCATTTTAATACATCAATGTCACATGGAGTAAGTGATGAAGGCAGTCAGCCTGACACTGCTGTTTCCTGGCTGCTGAAATAAACTGCACGTGTTAAGGGAGGAATTTTTAAATTACTAAATATTATGGCTGTGGACTCCAGGCAACAGTGCAGTAAGGTTCTTGGGCGTTTCCCGGGAAAGAAAATTGGTAGTTACAGTTGGTTAGAGACACACTGTAATATTTATGGGCAGCACACATAACTTCTTAGCTTGGGCAGCTGAGAAGGGCAGAAATTAGGGTGTTGGCAGAAGACATTGTTTTCACCTTTCCAAAGCCATCTGCAAGGGACACTGAACAGCCACAGTTTCAGTTTCCAGGTGGGGCTCTGTCCTGCCACGTCATCCACATTTCACATTGTTGCCGTGCTGACCAGAGGAGGCTTCCTTCGTCCAGCATTTCCTGAGTGCTGACCATCTGCATGGTGTTCGTGTCATGTGAGGGGTGCCAAGAAGTACCGTGTTTGATGCCTCAGTCAGATGGTGCGGCTGAAAGTCGGAAACGGCCTCTGTCTTCCCTGGCGTTCACCTTCAGTGATCAGTGCAAGTCTCGATTCCATGTGCTCCCTAATCGTCAAGTTGTGTTCTCAACCACCAGTGTCATGTCAGCAACAAGGACAGCCATCAGCGGTCAGCCCCTGCCAGCACCGGGCTGTCTCCACCGCTTGACAGAGTGTCGCTGACACAGCCGTGGGGGGTTAAATGCCCTCATGGCCACATGCTGGGACAGCTTTTCATCCATTCGCTCCCTAGGCCACTGCCCGCTGTTCCTCACGTCCTTGGTTAGCACTCGCTTTGCCTGTGTGTGCAAAGTGCTGATGGGGCCTGGGAATGGAGCTCACCAAGAGGGCGGCATTCTCAGGAGGAAGGAGCCGGACTCAGGTGGGAAGGTAAACTCCTCAATGCAGAGCCTCTCATCTTGGTGGTCAGGCACTGGGGCCCATCCTAGGGCATGGTTTTGAAGGGGAAACATGTGCTAGGGGGCTGGGAGGAGGACAGTGACCCCCTTATTGATCTCAGTGGGTGTGACTTTGCCTGGTGGTGCAGAGTGAGGCCAGAGGTGCCTATGGAGGAGCCAGGTGGGCGTGGCAGTACTCTCAGGAGGTCCGGCCCAGAAAGGAAGCCCACCACGGCAGTTCTCAGAGCATGCTGGGCTTCAGGATTTACTTCTTAAGATGAGAAAGATGAGCTGCTGTCATGACAACATGGTCAGTTTCAGGTAGAGGATGCAGGAATGATAAGGAGGCACGTGGTGTTGGAGGCCCCAGAGAAGCGAGAGGCAAGAATTGAGTCAAAGGACAAGGAATGGGCTGACAGATGGATGTCTGTCCATCTGGTGAGGGAGAGCTGGAGGCAGGTTTTCAGTCGCGGCTTCTGTTTTCCAACAAAGGTAGGACCTGGGCCGTTTACCCCTCTGAACACCATTTCTGAACACCATGTCACCAGGAGGTCACAGCTGTTTTCTCTCCAGTATGTGAGTTAAAAGGGTCCCTCCCATCTAGTCTAGTCCCACTGTCCCCCTGTCTTCTGCCCTCACACACACCAAGTTCTGAGCTTCTGATCTGTGAATTTGCTATCTTCTGAGAGAGGAGAGATGGCAGAGCTATCTTAAACCTGTTATTTTCAGACTCTGTGCACACAAGTTTAAGGCCCCTCATGACACTGACATTCAGTGGTAGGCTGGTAACAATTGGCTCTCAGAAAGAAAGAAAAAAGAAAAAAAGAAAGAAAGAAAGAAAAAAAGAAAGAAGGAGGGAAGGAAAGAAAGAAGGAAAGAAAGAAAGAAAAGAAAGGAAGGACACTGATTTGTAGGTTTCGACAATTTCTACAGTGTAACTACCATCCCTGTGGCCGATTTCAGGTGACCCACACACATGATGTCGCCGAACGCAGACTCAGCTGGAGATGAGCGGCAGCACATACCTCACCCTGCAGATACAGCGGGTGTTAATGACTCCAAGAGCAAAACCAGTAGTAAAGTGTAGTAAGATAATTAGGACGGTGGTACATTTTAAATATCTGTAGCCTTTGTTTTAATATAACACATTTAGTAGTAAGTTTATATAGTTTAATTAACAATTACTTTTCAAAACTGTCTTAAAATAACCAGCTTTGGAGGGCTGAGGCAGCTCTAGCATGCATCCTGGTTACAGGTTTTGTAGCCAAGTGTGTGTCTGCCCACCGTTTTATAAACTCTGGAAGGAGCAGCTGTGACTTCCGCATCTTTGTGTCCTTCGACCTCTGCTTGTTTAGCTGGAATATTTCATTTCATTTGCATTTTATTTGGAACACTACCTAAACCCTAGGTTCAATTTTTGCTCCTGCACAGGACAGGGAACAGATGAAGATGCAGTATCAGATGGTCTCTTTGCGAAGCTTGTGCACAAATAGTGCGCAGCACAGATGCTTATGGTCTGAATCATTAGCATAACATATGCTCCCACTCAAAAGTGGCAACGGTGGCCCGGGCTAAAATAGCTGGCGCCTCAGTGCTAATGTCCTTACCTTGTGTCGAGTTTGACGCTGGTGGATGCACAGACACTGCCATGCCAAAGGTGAGGAGGCTGCCAGCTGCCCTGGCCTGGCACAGGCAAGACAGCTTGCTGTGGGTGGCATTTTTCTTCTTCATCCTCCTCCTCCTCATCACTGTCCCTCCTCATCAACAAGTGTTATTGAGGAGCCACAGCTGTGCCTCACTGTGACACAGATGACCCCCTCAAACGCAGGAGCAGACAGTGCCAAGTAGAAGGAATTCTGGTAGTGTCAGCTGGTGAGGATGGAGCCTGTGCAAGGAAAGGTCCAGGTGGGGTGTGTGGGTGGTGGGAGGCCGTCAGTGTGGGGGCGAAGTATGAGAGGGCGCAGAGAGGGTGGCATGTCCAGGGAAGAGGTGGGTGGGAGAGGGACAGAGACAGAGACAGAGACAGAGAGAGACAGAGAATAGAGAGACGAAGAGACAGAGACAGGCAGAGAGACTGAGGGACAGAAATAGAGATGGATTAGAGAAATATAGAGATGTATAGAAACACAGAGACAGAGAATAAAGAAACAGAGAGACAGATGGAGACAGAGATGGCACAGACACAGATTGACAGAGAGGTAGGTACAGAGACAGAGAGAGACAGAGACAGAGAGACATAGGCAGAGACAGACAGAGAGAAGGACTGACAGAGAAAGGGGGAAGAAAAAATGTGAGGAGGAAACAAATGAAAAGAAAGCAGCAGGAAGGGGGTGGGCTCTAAGGGACTGAGCGAGGGATGAGAGGGAACTTGGTGCCAGCACCTCCTCCTGGGCTCTTCCCACTGCGCTGTGCCCCTCTTCGGTGTCGCCACCAGATTTGGGGTCCAGAACCAGGTGAGTGAGAGCCTCCCCGGGGAGCTCGCATCCACCTTGCACTTGTGGATGAATTCCTGGGTCCGTTCAGGGAGAGCCGTTCCTGCAGCCGGCCCAGACCCAGGAGGTCACGACGGCTCCATGTGTGTACTGCTCTTCAAAAGCATTCTAGAGCCTTTCTCTATCCAGGACACTTTGAAAACTCCTGGAGGGGATGCAATGCGGGCTTCGTTTTTCCAGTAGATTTTACTGGAAAGAGCAGAACCCGACTTTGAGCAGCGGCATCGCTGTTGGCAGACCTGTGGGCAGCTCACGTCATGTGGGTTTTGTAGTCTCGTTGAATTTGCTGTCTACTGATGGTTAAAATCCCAGAGACAATGAAAATTTCAGTTTTGCAGCATTAATTCACTTCACTTTTCTAGGGATTTAGAAACTGATGTGATCTTAGAGCACCAAGAGAATTTTGGTTAGGGTGAAAATTGCTTCTTTTTTCCTGCTTCATGTACAGGTGAAAATATCACAAGGTAGGGACGGACCATTTTCTGAAAGACGAGCTGGCTGAGGACAGCAGCTGTTCCCTCTGATGCTGAATTAGTGCTTTGATCATTGTCATTGGGTCCTCTTGTTGCCTTTGCTGGACCAGGGGCTAGAAACCTGGGAAGCAAATGGCCCTATTTCTCCTGCAGCCATTTGGTAATCCCCCTGAGAATTTGGATGCCCCTGAGAACAGGGGCTGAGCTTTTATCTGCCCCCGGAGAGCAAGGAAGGGAGGTCCCGAGAGGGTGAGACCCTCTGTGGGGTCCTGTGGCACTTGCCTTCCCCCTGGAGCCTGTGAGGCCCCCTGGGGGTGGTCTGGGTTGCCCTGGCCCCTGAGTCCACAGAGGGACCCTTCACCTTTGCCTGCCCCCTCTGACTGCCCTGCTCTCTGCTTTCCAGGAGAAAGGCAGCAGTGGATGGATACTTCATGTGGTAGAGGTAAAGCAGCCATGCAACCCCTCAGCAAATGTTTGAGGAGCAGTGGCATGTGCCAGGTCTGAGCAAGGTGCTATTTGAGTGACAGCAGGAGAGACAGTCCCACTTCACAGGTGTCCACATGCTAGGACCACGCTTGGGACAGTGCCTGTGGCCTGAGTGCTGTGGGCACCCTGCCACCCTCAGCCCTACCCCACGTTTCCTGTGTGTGTGGGGGTTTGAGATGCTGCCATGACATCCCTCCCTCCACCTCCCTCCCCCATCACGTGAGACCAGCCTTCTCATCTCCTGAGAGTTCTGACCTCAGAACTTTCCACGTGCAGCATCTTGGGAGCAACGTGGCTGGAACTAGGACCACAATTGATTACAATACTCTGTTTTTACTCGGTAAATCGATTACAGAAAAGTGAATCTATCCAAGTTTCTAAAAGAAGTTTTGATTCACTCGAACACTAGTTTTTCACCATCGTTTCACTGTTATCACCACTGGGGGCAGCTCTGTCAGGGTGTCTGACTCTCCCCAGGCGACCCTTCCCTCCTCTTGGGGAGCTGGGGCCTATTTTCCACACAAAGTCACAGAAGGGCTACTGGGAGGGATGGCCTGCCCGGGAGCTCGGAATGGGAGTGTGGGGGCTGGCTCTACTCCTGGAAGTTTCTGTCCACCTTGATCAAGGAGTGGCTGCTGAGGACAAGGTGCCTTTCAGGACCACCTGACATCCTCCCTGCAAGTCCCTCTCCCCCTGCTGGCTGGGCTGAGATTTCCCATAGAACCTCCACATGGGGCCTTTGAGGACATCTTCGGAAAGGAGACCATCTCATGGCATGGGGCGAGGGGGCCTCCTCAGCTGTCAGTACAGTTGTACATGCTTTCTAGAACGTTTGCCAGGTTTCAGGGAAGTTCTGAACCTGGGAGGGCATTCTCCACACTGTGGGGTACAGGGCATTCTGGAAGGGCTACCCGTGTGTGAGGCAAGATGTGACTGGGGGCCTGGGGGCAGGTAGCCCCAAGGGGTGCTGAGCACAGGTGGGCTGAGTAGATGGCACAATCTGTCTCCTCCTCATTCCTTGAGCCTGGCGATGCCCAGTCTGTCAGACAGGGAGCCACACCAGCACCCTGTATGTTTGTGTTTGTAGCGGCAGCTCAGACTTGCCAGGCATGTAGTCATTCAGGACGCCCTGGCCACGAGCACCTGAAACTCAGAGTGTGGTCCGTGAGGGAGGGACGGGCCCTCACCTGGGGACGCTCCCTGTGCTTGCTGTCACTCGGGCTGCCAGAGAGGCTGTTACCTGGCGATCTTGTCCGTGCAGGACATGGTGATGAGCTGCTCACCCAGCAGGATGCCGTCCCAGGTCTGCACTGAGCTGGGGCCCCGGACGGGCACAGTCCCCTCCCCGGACTCAATCTTCGTGCGGAGGTGCCCACGGAACTTCCTGACGACATGTTTGCTGCTGGTCACTAGGAGATAAGAGGTGGTGTGAGAAGGGGCTGGGACCCTGTCTGCCCAGAGGCAGGTGGGCTCCCAGCTTGGAGGAGGCAGGGGAGGAGTGCACCCAGAAACTTCTCAAGGGACCCCAGGGCCACTGCCAGTGGATCAGGACAGGGAAACATAAGTGAGCGCCAGGGCAGGGAGTAATTTCTTTTTTCCAAAAGTGACGTGGTGAAGAGTTGGGCTCCAGAGCACCACTGCTAGACCGGCTCGGCTGCCTCCCAGTAAAGGGCCTGACAGCAAGTGTCTGAGGCTCGGGGGCCATTTGGTCACAGCCGCTCAGCTGTGCCCCAAAGCACAGAGCAGCACCGCCCGGCCAGCATAGCCCAGGGCTGCGTTCCCCCACACTATTAAAGTTCCACGTCATTTTCACCTGTCAGGAAATATTATTCTTGTCACCCTTTCAGCCATCTAAAAATGTGAAACCATGCTTAGCTCATGGGCCATACAGAAAAGGTGGCGGTGGGTGGGATCTGGCGACAGGGAGGGCTGTGGTCTGCCCACCCCAGTCTGGATTTTAATCGTGGCTCTGTTGTTTCCTAGATGCACAACACTGGGAAAGTTGCTGAAAATCATGGTGACACAGTTATTTCATATTGAAATTGGGGTAACAATAGTGCCTTCCTCCTAGCCTGTGGGGGGAAATAGACAAGACACATGAGAGTGTCAGCACCATGTCAGTTATTAGCGAAAGGCTGTGGGAGGCAGCCTCTCTGCTGTGCTCAGGAATGACGGGACGCAGCCTGAGGGTGGGTCCCTACTCTGTGGTCCTTCTCTTTTCCCTTTCCAGAGCCCTCTGTACGCACACACACACACACACACACACTGCACCCCACCCCCACAGTTATTTGGAGAACTAGCATGAGCAAGGGGAAGATTGTATTTATTTTTCTTTCTTAAAAAAAGTTCTGTACATTAAGTCTGGGTTATACTATAATATGGAAACAGTTAACTGCTTTACATTCAAATTGCATGCGAAATAGTACAGTGATTTCACCATTTACTTACATGTGATGACATGGATGGATGCTAGATACTTTCCTTAAAAAGCTTCAGTTTTGTTTTAGAAGTTGTGGAAAGGGGATTTCTTCCTCATTTATTCTTACTGAAGGCATCAAATAATAAATAAGATGTGGGTTTTTGTGGACATCTCTTTCAGATTTTAAAGTAACTTCCAGTATTTTTTTCTCATTTTTTCTAAGAAGCAAAGTTCTTTTACTACATACCCATAGTACCCAATGGCCATCTCTTAGGAAAAAAGATTGCCATACTCCTCAGAGAAAGTAAACTTCCAAAGTTTTTAGGATGCTTTTTGATCCTGTTACCAGCTGAGTGCTTGATGAGACCCACTGAGACTGGTCTGTGAGTCATCCACACAGGAAGACCAAGGTGGGCACAGCCAAACAACACCCAGCCGTACCCTGGCAGGGCACAAATCTCTTCTTTGCTGTTTTAAATGGCACTATGAATCATGACACTGACAGTGATGGTGATGATGGTGATGGTGACAATGCTGTTGATAATAATGATGGTGATAGTGGCAATGGTGATGATGATGGTGATGGTGAAGATGATGGTGACAGTGGTAAAGCTGATGGTGATGGAGGTGGTAGTGATGGTGATGATGGTGATAGTGATCATGACAAAGATGATGATAGTGATTATGGTAAATTGAACATAAAATAGTTCATATTACTCAAAAACGCTTGAGGCAATCTTTGGTTTGACCTTTTAACACTGTCCTGGAGAGGTCTTTATCACATCAACTTCCTATGGCCGGCAGCACTGGGAGAGTGGAGGGCCAATATACATAATAGTTTCTGTAGTTTACCACATACAAGTGCCCTGACTCTTTTGTGTGGGGGATATTTTCTCAGGAAATAGGGTGCTTGTTGTACCTCTCTTCCTGGTGATTATAGTATTCATATCATTCTCTCAATGCTTCCACTATGGTGTTGTTTTCCAGACCTTGAAAGTTGCCTGTTGTAAGGCTTTCCTCAAGTCTTACTCATTGCTTCTGCACAACAAACTTTCCGTGAAGTAGACCCTCTGGGTTGGTAATGGCATGCCAACAGGGAGGCCTGGCTTGAATTAATAAGTGCTATCTAGGAGCTAACCCAAAGGTTTCAGGTAGATTAATTTTTCCTGAAAAGTCAGGTGCAGGAGAGGCTCCTGAGAAGCATTTATTTTTAGAGGTGTTAAATCTCAGGCTGCCTTCTCTAGCAGCTCCCTGATGAGTGTGATCAGTCCCCAGGGCTCTGAGTGTCAACAATCTTGTAAAGCCCATTTCCTCTGGCTCTTTCATGCCTAATTGGAGAGGCAGGAGGGAGTTGAAGATGCCACTTCAAGCAGAACAGAACGCCAAGTGAACCAGAAACTGTGGGGAATGGAACCTAAATAACCTGTAGTGGGTTTATGGTGTGCCCTACAGCGGAGGTGTGAAATGTGAAAATCCTGCCTGCTGTGGACACGTATGCACTCTCAAATGAGTATATGCTGATCTAATTCTGATTGTCCAAATGACCACCTCTTCATTATGGTATTTATTAATCTAAACCCTTACCATTAGAGACTGACATCACAATAAGGTATTACACTTTAGGTAATTGTCAGGTGGATACTTTATTTGTAGGAGACAAGCAATAGGAGATGGAGCTAAATGACAGTTGAAGTCCCCCTAGGAGCCAAGATCTAGCTAAAAAGTGACACATGGCTGTGGTAAGGCACTAGGGGAGAAAAAGAGAGCCAGAAATGAGAAAACAGGCATAAGAAAGGGAGAGAATGTTTTTAAACACCCAATAAACTTCTAATTTTTGAGTCATCTTCAAAAGACATGTCCCAGAAGGTATACCTGTGAAGCAATCTACTATTAAAATAAATCTACTATTTATTTTAATAACATCTACAGTATTTATCATGTGGTCATGTGGGTGTCCTTTGTGTCACTTGATGAAGGTAGTGATGGTGAAGATGGTGAATTATGAGGCCACTTAAATTCATTGATCCTATGGTGCACAAACACATATTGCCTGCTTTTGTAACTCAGTAGGCAAATCTGAAGACAGGGACTTCAGAGAGTGCATTTTAGGTTCCCTGACTTCCTATGGGAATTTGGGCTTATCTCTTGAACTGCCCTAATGAATAATAAATGAAATAGAACATACTAGCTATTTAGCACTTTCTCATGAGATATGACAGAACTATGCTATTCCTCATGGCATCTTATGGGAGACAGTTTGGAAGATTTCACTAAGCTGTTAAATTCCTTGGAAGTGGCAGTAAGAGCTAGGCTATTTAAGAACATGCCAAGAGAGACTTTGTCTTAAGAATATTGGTGAGTTAGAGGGAGGACAATAGTTACTCTACAATAGCTCAGCCACAGGAAGGGCCCTAGAAATTTTCGTCACTCTGGTCAGTTTGGGTTCTTATCAGAACTGCCCTGGGCAGTTCTTCCACATCCACTTAGGAAATGGAATCATCCTTGTGGGGTCTGGCTTCTGTATACAGAGCCTGTGGCTGGAGCTGCTCTGTCCCTATCAGTAAAAGCCTTGCCTGCCTGCCACATCTGCCTGGCCCTTGCAGAGACCCCAGCAGACCCTCCTTGCGCATGCAGGCCTTCCCACTGCGCCAGCAGGAGACACCCAATCGGGGCAGGAGACAGGTTAGAGGTTTCGAACCCGGTGGCTCAAAACATGGCTGGTCTTCATCCTCACAATCACAGGGAAAATTCTGAAAGCACAGATCAGACCCACTATAACAAATATGCCAGAATCTCAGGGAAAGCACAGGTATGCATTTTTAGGAACTTCCCAGGTGGTCCTGACATAAGCCAGGTATGGGGACAACCCACAGCTGTTACCAGGCCACATGTGTCCCAGACATTTCAGACTAGTAATTATTGATTTCATTTTTAAAGACTCCAGGGAGGCAGAATTTATGATCTGTCTACATGTTTTTTGAGAAAAAAAATAGGAAGTTAAGAGTTTCTTGAGCCATGAGCATCCAAGGGAGGTGGGCCAGGTCACAGTGGGGCTCTATGTGGCCTCATGGATACAGCGCTCTGATCTGGCCTCAAGAACCCCTGGAGGTTTTAGCATTGGGGGGACAACTGAGGCCAAGGTGGCCCCTGTGGAAGGCCCCTTTGCTTAGCAGCTGGTGAGAGTCAGGTGTTTATGCTTAGAGGTCAGTCAGACCTGGCTCTTAGCCAGAGGTCTGGGATGTGATATTGGCTCTAACAGTTGTTCAGACCTATTGGCAGAATTTCTCCCCTGCACTTGCTCTGCGTTCACTTACTCTTTTTTGAAATAAAGATTTTACTTATTTATTTTTAAAGAGAGGGGAAGAGAGAGAAAGAGAGGGAGAGAAACATCAATGAGTAGTTGCCTCTCACACACCCCCTACCAGGGTTGGGGGACCCGACCCACAACCCAGGCATGTGCCCTGACTGAGAATTGAACAGGTGACCCTTTGGTTTGCAGGCCAGCACTCAATCCACTGAGCTGCACCAGCCAGGGCGTATTCCCTTACTTCTCTAAAGGAAAGGGGACATTGTGGACAATTCTGTTCAGAGCATCTCAGACTCAGTCAATCACAGGCATGTCTGCACACTTGGCAGGTCAGATGCCTATTGAGTGTGTGTGCATGTCCATGTGCTTGTGCATGTGCACACGTGAGTGTGTGTAGGAAAAAGAGGAGAGTATGAGCACAGCTGTAGGTGTTGGGGCCAGCATGCTGCCATGCAGAGATGTACAACAAACAGCTCCTTGCAGACCAGACAAAGGCATGAGGATAAAATGAGCTCAAGTAATAGGGACCCCACAGGATAAAGTGCTGGTGAGAGGAGACAGGGTGACCCCTGGAGTGGCCAGCGGTTGGGAAACTCCAGTGCTGGAGCTTCTCCTGGGTTGTGAGAAGCTCGGCAGAACTGATGACAACCTCCGGCGAGGGGACGGAACACATCTGTGCTCCGCATTTGTGGACACAATGACTGTGCCATGACCTTCAGGTCCCATGCTTTGGACTCCCTGTAGGAGCATGGACCCACAGCAGATGGGCAGTGAGGCTGGGCTTCTACAGGGTTTACTTGTAGGAGGCAGACTTGTGACCTCTGGGATCGCCCAGCAGGCAGAGCTTGTCCCCAAGGCCTCTGTCCTGGAAGGAGCCCCTGCCAGTCACCTGCATCCCCTCCCCTGGCCATCCAACCCTCTTGAAAGAGTAGCAGAGAGAAACACTTGCATGAGACATATGCAGAGCCCCCCATCCTGATGTCAGTGGTTTCTCTCCAAAGTCAGAGTTGTTCCTGAGCCTTGTGCCTTTCTCAGGAGTGTGGGGAAACTGAAGTCTCTCTGGGAAGCCCTTCCAAGCAGGAATTTGGGTTTCTTGCCCTCACTGAACTGGTAAGGGAAGGTAATTCAGGGCTCTTGGCAGACAGCCTGCAGGACAAGCTGGTCAGGTGCTCCCTCCTCAGCATCCCCAGTAGGATGCACTGGGAGGAATGCCAGCCTCAGTAACTCTGGAGCAGCACCTCATTTTTGCCTGGCATATCTGCAGCCAAAATGTGAGGAAAATACTTTACTTTCTTTCCCCTAGCAGCACCTGCCACTTCTTAAAAGCACCATGAAATAAAAGACATCTGTGCCTGGAAGCGAACCCCAGGGTGCACCTGAGACATATCTGTTTTGTTTTTCTGAACCCCCGGCTGTACAAGTCAAAAGCTGGAGAGGCTGCAGTGGGTGCTCAATGAGCCAGAACTGTCCCTCTACAGAGACCGGTGGGGCTCAGGCATGACTGGGGCTCCTGTGGGGAGGAAGCTGGATGAATTAGTACTGGCCCCACACACCTGCAGGACTTCCTGAGGGCCCCTTGTCTGGGTCTTCATGAAGCCAAACCTTTTGAAAAGACAAATGAGAAGACAATTCCAGTAACTGAATGGACTGTGTGTGTGTGTGTGTGTGTGTGTGTAGGGTAGGATCATGTAGACCCAGTCTGACGAACCTCGTAAGAAAAATGAACTACTTCATATTGTTTTTTCTCTCTCTCTTTTTGAGATGTGGTAGTGAAGGAATGCCCTGCAATACTCCACCGGCTGCGGCAGGTGGGGCTCTTCCCTTGGAGGAGAGCTGTGTCCACTGCTCTGCCCCTGGCTGACCCTCGCCCCTTGCCCCTGGGAAGTGCCTTGAAAGGTCCCTGACAATTAGTGGATTCCATTCTCCTGATTCACTATTAGACTTTGTTCTTCCATTTGCTTTCCCTTGGGTGTTGTATGGACCAAATGTTTGCGTCCCCCAAATTCTCATGTTGGACCCCTAACCCCCAGGGAGATGGTATTAAGAGATGGGGTCATGGGGAAGTAATTTGGTTCAGATGATGTCATGCACATAGAGCTCCCCAATAGGATTAGTGTTCTGCTGAGAGACCCCAGGGAGCCTCCTCACCCATTCCACCATGTGAGGACACAGGGAGAAGGCCCTTTCTGTGAATGAAGGAGAGGACCCTCATCAGACACCAAGTCTGCTGGGCCAGGATCTCGGACTTGCAGCATCCAGACTGTGAGATGAATGTCTGCTGTGTATAAGGCCCCCCAGGGTGGTATTCTGCTTTGGCTGCTTGAGCTGACTGAGACATTAGTGAAAATGTCACTTGGAATCCCACTATGGAGGAGTCTGTCCAGCCCTCTCCAAAGGGGAAAGCTTGGAGGAAAGTTGGCAAAAAGAAGAATGCATTTTTCTGGACCAGAGACATTTCTGAGTGCCAGAGAAATAGATGAAATGCATGTAGGATGGAACTATAAAATAAAATAAAAACCATGTAGGACTGAGTGCCATTTCCCTGTACATTCTTCCCCCCCACCAAAGATTTTATTTATTTATTTTTAGAGGGGGAAGGGAGGGGAGAGAGAGAGAGAGAGAAAGAGAGAAACAGCAATGCGTGGTTGCTGGGGGCCATGGCCTGCAACCTAGGCATGTGCCCTGACTGGGAATCGAACCTGCGACACTTTGGTTCGCAGCCCGCGCTAAATCCACTGAGCTAAGCCAGCCAGGGCTCCCTGCACATTGTTTATCTCTGAGGGAGGCGCTCCTCACAAGCCTGGGATGCAGCAGACACCCGGCACATGCTTGTCTTTCTTCCCTGTGGTTCTGAGAACACAGCTGTGGCCTTTGGTGGGGGGAATCAGAGGGCAAAAACAGACTTTCAGTAACTGCACTGTCTGTGGTTTCCTCTGAGCACAAGACTGAGCCTTGGGTGCCTCCCCCACTCATTAGGACCAGACCCCTCATCACACACACACACTTAACGGCAGGGCCTACATCAGCAAGGCTGCCCCATGCAGTTTCTGGGAGCGTGTGTGTGCCTGTGTGTGTGGTGTGTGTGCAAAAGTATGTGTAGCATATATATATACACACATAGTATCAGTAACAAACTTTCTTAGCTGCCCACTTTCTATTTCACAGGGGTGCACTGACCATGAGACCCACACAGAGAAGACCCCACTGAGCCCTCCACTCTAGGACACACAGTGCCCCTCCCCATGGTGGTGGGGGTGAAGGGCACTGTGCGCACCTGCTGTGGAAAGCTCCCAGAGGGCAGGTCTCGAGAAGGGACTCAGTACAGAACTCTGTGGGTGACACCAGCTACCCTGGGGAGGTGTCTTCGCTGGCATCAAGCTTCATGACAACACTGAGCTTTATTCTCCCAAAGATGGAAAGAAGGCAAACAAAGCAGCTTGAAGATGCGGCCACTCCATGTAATTCTGGTCCCTGGCCTCCTTCGTTCTGTCCTCCAGCCTGGGACAGGGGTTTCCAATCTATTGAGATGGAGTGGGGGCTGGTGCAATGGCATAGATAATTTTAGATTTCTCGCCACTCTGATATTCGAAAGGGATCACTACACAGAATGGCAGATACCGTCTGTGCCCAGAGTCTCAGGGCGTCGCCACACCGTACACCACATACTACACACTCTGGGTCTGGGCAGAGAAAGTGTGGGACCCAGCAGAACATGGGGTTCCTAAAAATGTACAAATGCCATCTCTTACGGTCTGTGGTGATTTCGTAGGGCGAGTTGAGGCGCGCATCTCCGCAGGGGGACGTGCTCACGTACAGGTGGAACAGAGTGTTGTCCCTCAGCCGGTAGCCTCCGTCCTTCAGCCGCACGAATATGGAGCGCTCCGAGTCCTCACGCCGCTTGCTGGGGGCAGAAAGAGGCTTCACTGACTACTGCGGACCCACCGACCAGACACGCCCCGATTGGCGGGTGCTTTTGTCCCATTTTGTCATTGTTCCCCAGTTTTTTCCTCTTCGCCTTTGCGTGGAAACCTCTAGAATAGGTGAAACCATGCGAAATCCTGTTCTGTTACCTCCGGCAGCAATTACAGTCGGGCTGATCTTTCCTGAAGCCTGGATTCACGAGCGCTCCCCACTGCGCCGGCTCCAGGTGCTGTGCGTTCTGCACGGCTCACATTTCTGTATTAACAGGGGCAAAGGAACTCTAAAAGGAGGCAGGGCTTGGCTGCCAGCCCAGTGAGGAGCCCAGTGCTTGGACCTGCGTTTTTGCCGGGCCTAGTCATGACCAGGGGAGCGCGCCAACACACTGAGCGGCCCTCGGGTCCTGGAGGGTGCGCTGCTACCCTTGGCCTGCTCCCACAGTCGTCCAGCCCCCACCCCCTCTGAGGCGCCGAGCCGGCATGGCTGCTCTCCCCCAGGCCTCATTCTCACTGTAGGCACTCTCTCTGCTTTCTGCCGCTCTGGCTGTTTTCACATGTTCTGCCCCACTGGTGATGGATTCTGTTCTGCTGGGTTCTGAGATCACCAGGCAGCAGAACAGACATTTTCTCCCCAGGAAACCCTAGAGGCATCCCACCAGCCTTTCTGCTTCCTTGCCTCTCCCCTTCCGCTGCCAGCCCCCCTCACTCTCTCAAAGCACCCCCCAACCTTAGAGCATACACACAGCCTGGCCTGCTGGGTGGCTGTGGGAGACCCGCTGCCTTTTGCTGTCTCTTTTTCAGCCATTGCTTGTCCCCCAGAGAGGCCGAGTCGCACCCCTGGCAGCCAGTGCCATGGTGCCAGCACACAGCTAGCCCAGGGCTGGTGTTGGCCCATGCCTTCAGTGACACAAGTGCGTGAGGGGTATTTGGAAATATTCCTGATTGAGCACTTGGAGATTTGGGAGAAAGCCTTCTCCACATTTGGAGAGATTTGTAGCTCTGCCCCCCTTGTTCAACTCTGGCGTCCCCCTCAGGGTTGAGCATCGATTCCCTGGGGCAGCCTGGTGTGCCTCTGGGCCTTCCTGCCCCTGTGGGGCTGCTACACGTGCACTGGCACACATGAGCCACTCTCTGAAGCTCCCAATACCCTATGTTTGTAGGTGGGGGAATGCTGCTTCAAAGGATGTAGAAGCAGCTAGAAGAGGCAAGGAAGAAGCGTTTCTGGCAAAGACATAGCTATGAAGTCACTGTGACCAAACACCTCAGCACAGGTCTGCATCCAGATGCAGCAGGCGCTCACGACCACCTGCATTGCTGCTGCTCCGTGTTGTTATACAGAGAGATGCCAGTGCAGGTGACAGCCTGCTACATCCTGGCGGTCTCAGCAGGTTGCTTGAGAACACGGGGCATTCCGACTTGGGAGCACATTTCTCAGGGTCTGGATAGCCCTTTGCTTTTAGAACATCCTTTTGAAGACATGCTTAGAAAAGGAGCAGGCAGGAAACAGCATCTAAAGCCCATCACTGGCCGCTTCAGTCCTGGTGTCTCGAGACAAGTTCTGGGAATTGGGCACATTAGGGCTTGGGGTGCAGGAGCAGGCTGGAGCAGAGTCTGGTTGGTGTTTCAGAAGGACTCTGAGCTCCTGGCTGGGATGTGGGAAGTTGGCCTGGGCTTGCCTGGTGGAATTTGTGCCCCATGGCCTGGGACAGGACAAGGCCTGGAGAAGGGAAACTAAAGGGCAGGCTGCCTTGCAGCTGGTGTCATCTTGTAGAGGAAAGCCATGTTCTGTAAGAAGTGTCCTTGGCTGAGAAAGTGTCAGAATGGGACACAGACAGGGCAGAGGCAGGTGCTCAGCAATCCTGAGCTTTTCTGCAGGTCACAGGCACTAGGCCTGGTGAAAGTACTGAACTGTACTATGAAGTGGGTCCCCTTTGAAGCGGGCACAGCTCTGTCAAAATAGAGCTGGGGTGATGTCACAGGCCCTCCATCTGCTCTGGGAGGCAGTGGACCAGGGAGCAGGGAGTTGCTCCAGGCAATGGAGCACTGTCTCCACTCTCAGCTCCCTTGTTGCCACTCTTATTTCAAGGAGGGACAGCACCATCTCCCAGAGACAGGCTTTTCTGTGAGGTTTTCTTCCTTTTTAGAATGCAAAGCTAGTTCTGGGATTAGCAACTGAGGGCTGGTGGTGGGAAAAATATTGCCTTCATTTAACCCCACAGGAAAGGGGCAGCTTAAGCCAGAGCTGGGGGGAGTGCTCCTTTGGTACCCCTCCTCACCCCTGTAGCCAGTCCTGTACTTCCCGTCGTCTCCTTGTCTGTGGCATTTAGAGTGTGAGTAGTGAACAGGCCAGTCACGCTGACAGTTGACAGCATGTGGAGCATAGGGGTGGCCGTGGTCTCCACCTTCTTTCTGAATGGTGCCCTTGACCCTGCACACCCTCTGGCTCATGAAGAGAGAGAGCACTGCACCAGCTGCCTGTGCCTTTACGGTGGCGTGTTGTCATTGCTGGAAGAAGCTGCCTTTTAGACACCCCCTTCCTAGGCGCTGAACATTTGTGTCCCCAAACTTCATTTGCTGGCACTAGGAGGTGGGGCCTCTGGGAAGTGATGAGGTCATGACGGTGCAGGCGTGAGTCATAATGGGATTCAAGTTCTTATGAAAAAGATCCCAGAGAGCTCCCTCACCCCTTCATGTGAGGACATGGTAACAAGACCCTGTCTGTGAACCAGGAAGATGGTCCTCAGCAGACATGGAATCTGTCAGCACCTTGACCTTGGACTTCCAGGCTCCAGACTGAGCAATCAGTGGTTAAGCCCCCACATTGTGGCGATCTGTTACAGCAGCCTGAGCTAAGACACAGCAAATGTTTTAGTAGACAATGTCATCAAATGGAATGGGTGTGTGACAAGGCATGTTCATATGTGTGGACACGTGTGTGCACAGACGTGAACCTTGCAGGTGGTTTGCTGCAGTCACGTTTACTCATAGGCAAGCAGGTGTTTCCTGGAAGGAGGCCTGAGAATCATGGGGGCTGGAGTCTGCAATTTCAGCATTTGATCAGCTGGTGTGGCAACATGGCTGGTGCTTGTGTGGATGCCACCCGTCTGTGTAAAGCTTATGCAGTAGGGGCAGCCTGTCTACCATGTGCAGGGAGTCTGCCTGTATACAGCAGCTCTGAGCTCACATCGAGAGCACATGTCCCAGGGACGGGCCGCTCACCTGAGGTGCAGCTCCAGCTGTGTGTACAGAAAGTGGAGCAGTGCTCTCCGGGCCACAATCTCTGCGTGACAATCATTGACCACCAGCCCCTGGTCATTGATGTACTCGCCACTGATGCACTTGGTCCCCGAGGACAGGACGACAACCTGTGCTTGCCTGACGTCCAGGCCTGGGGGCAGAGAAGACAACAGTCAGAACACCACATGCAGCCTGCCTTGCCCCCTGGGGGTGACTCTGCTTTCCCCCCCAGCCTGCCTCATTCCACCCAGGGGACTGCTGCCTTAAGCCTTGAGGATCTCTAAGCAGCACCCTCCACATTAACTGTAAAAGACAGGGTAGCACAGGCCGTGAGCACCACACAGCTGCTGTGAGGCAGGGCTCCGAGGAGCTACAGCAGGTGCCGGGGTGGCCCTGTGCCCACCTTTTTTCAGGACGGCACTGACAGTGGGAGTTCTCATTTCCAGAACTTGACTGACTTCTCAAACCAAGATCAACAGGGGCTAACCTGAGGGTGTCTCTGTCTGACGGACATGTTTCTGTAGCAGGGTTCTTGGAAGAGAAGGTGTGGAGGAGACAATACAGTGATTTGTCACCAAACAAGTGACAGAGGGCCACTGCCACCCCCGATCTAGAGAGAGGAACCTGCTGGGCTGCTGGATTTCGGGCTGTGATTCCAAAGAGAGCAGGGCCTCCACCCCAGGCCGGCCATGTGTGTCACTCTGGGTAACCAGGGTGACTCCAGGCATCCTGCTGATGGGAACATGTTTTGCACAGGATGGGAGTGGAGGCCAAGAGAGGAACAGATTCTGTCAGAACAGGCCCTGCCTGGCCTCTCCCGCCTCATCCAATGCAGTTAGCTTTTGCCTTTGAGGCCACCTAGGGCCCCATGTGATATTCCTGTGCAAACTCGAGATTCCACAGGTCATGCACTCACTCCACCAGCCTACATAGAGCCTACTGTCCCTTAGAGCCACTGGTAACTCAGTGATGAGCTGGGCCAGGTGCCTGGGCTCCCCAAAGCCCATCTCTGAGTCACTTGGGATCCAGTCAGTCATTCTTGCTCATAGACATTTGCTTTACTGATTTACTCCTTTACCTGGTCTTTGCCTGGACTTCAGCAAACCTCTGACCCTGTGAAGCCAACATTATAATTCCTAAGAGTTGGAGGTGCAAGTGTCACACAGTCAGCCTCTGTGCCCCAAGAACACTTGTGAAAAGTGCAACCCAGGCCATGTGGAGAGGTGATCAAGGGTAACTGACCACATGAGTGACAGCAGAACACCAGGCCCAGTGTGTGATCTTCCAGATCTAGAGAGGTGTCTGGTGGGCTTGGTTCCCTCCCTGGGCCTAGTACAGACTTGGGGTCTTTGTTGAGCCTGTGGCAATACTCCCCAGGATTCTGGCCTGGGTCAGGCCAGTGTCTGGGGCTGCATATCAGGAGTGATGTCTGTGCTACAAATTTTCTGCTTCCTGACACTTGCACTTACACCCAAGGACAGAGCATGGCATGACATGTCACCAACAGCAGTGAAACTGCACTGAGATCTCTGATTCAACCCATAGGCTTTTTGTTTTTCCTAAAGAGCCACAGAACGGATGAGGGATAAGCTACCAGTGGTGATGCCTCCTATTCCATCCCCATTTTCCATTTCTGGAGGCTGATCCCTACAGCTCCTCCAGGGGCACAGACAGTGGAGGCCCTGCACCATTTCCTGCCTCCTCTCCTGGGAAGTACTTTATCTGCCCTTCCATTCTAAATGATAGCTTTGCTGGATACAGTAATCTTGGATATAGGTCCTTGCCTTTCATGACTTTGAATACTTCTTTCCAGCCCCTTCTTGCCTGTAAGATTTCTTTTGAGAAATCAGCTGATAGTTCTATGGGAAATCCTTTGTAGGTAACTCTCTCCTTTTCTCTTGCTGGTTTTAAGATTTTCTCCTTATCTTTAACCTTGGGTAATTTAATTAGTGTGTCTTGGTGCACTCCTCTTTGAGTCAAATTTCTTTGGGATTCTCTGAACTTCCTGGACTTGTATGTCTAGTTCCTTTGCCAGACTGGGGAAGTTTTCTTTCATTATTTTTTTTTAAATAAGTTTTCAGTTTCTTGCTCTTCCTCTTCTCCTTCTGGCACCCCTATAATTCAGATGTTGGAATATTTAAAGTTGTCCCAGAGGTTCCTAAGCCTCTTCTCATTTTTGTAAATGCTTGCTTCTTCTTTCTGTTCTGGTTGAATGTTAATTTTTTCCTCCTGTTCCAAATCATTGATTTGAGCTCTAGTTTCTTTCTCATCACTGTTGGTTCCCTGTATATTTTTCTTCATTTCACTTTGTATAGTCTTCACTTCTTCCTCTACTTTGCATCTGTACTCAATCATTTCTGTGAGCATCCTGATTACCAGTGTTTTGAACTCTGCATGTGATAGTTTGGCTAGTTCCTCGTTGCTTAGTTCTTTTTCTGGAATTTTGATCTGCTTTTTCATTTGGGTCATATTTTTTTGTCTCGGTGCACCTATTATGTTGTGAGGGGTGGAGCCTTATGTATTTGCCAGGGTGGGGCAACCCACTTTCCTGAATTATGGCACTGATGTGGGAGATGGCTCAGAGAGGGAACAATGCTGCTTGCTTGGCTCTGACCTGGCTTTAAGAGTCTGGCAGTTTCTCCCTCCACCACAACTCCTACAGGTTTTTATAGCTAGAGGTTCTGAGGTTTTATTTTGCCTGTGCTGGAACCCTGCGTTGCTCAGTCTGCCTCGTCCCCCAATTTTATCTGTTTATCTGCATGCAAATGTGGGACTGCCCAGTCTGCCAGCCAGCACTTGGCCTTCCTGGCCTGCCAGTTATGCCTTGCTGCATGTCTTCTCCATCCCTGGCTGCCTGTCCTCACCCCTCTTACCAGTCTGGACGAATGTTTCTTCTTTAACTCCTTGGTTGTAGGACTTCCATACAGTTCTATTTTCTTGCAGTTTTGTTTTTTTTTGTTTTGTTTTGTTTTGTTTTTAAATTGGTTGTTCCTTCTTTTGGTTGTGCGAGGAGGTGAAGCATATCTACCTGTGCCTCCATCTTGGCTGGAACCCTCAAGTTATTATTGTTATTTTTAAGGCTCATCATATACAGTAAAAGCAGGGAGTTTTGAGGCCAGAATCACAAATGGGGGAGTTTTCTGGCTCTCTGAATCCAGGTCCCCAGCAACCGGATGGGGGTGTTGGCTGTTGCCCGGGGATCCCACTATCACTCCTCTCCTGGCCTCAGCATTTTCTCTTTCCCATCCATAGGATCAACTCTGAAGGCAGGGGCTGATGAGTCTCTCAAGCAGTGCAGGCTTCATGAGTTACTCTTCACGAGTTACTCTTCACAGGGCAGTGCTCATTTTGGCTGAAATCAAGGGAATTTTGTCAACAAAAATGATATTCTCTGCAAGAATGGAAAACAAACAAAACAAAAGGAGCCTCAACAACAAATCCAAATTCTGTGTCTTTAAAATGTGATGTTGATCCGCCTATGTTTAGGGAGTCCCTAGAAGAACACAAAATTCATTCCTGTATCCTGATTTAGTGAGCATTGTGGGTATGCAAGTGTAGCTGCATTTATCTTCACCTCGCTGGTGAATCCCTCAAGGTCAGGAACCAGAATTTCCAAAAAATATTCCAAGAAGGTGTTCTCTGGAGAGTCTGTATAATTAGATGGATTGCTTGGGACAATCCAGTCTGTATTTCTGAGGTAGTAAGAAATCTGAGTTTTCAGGTGCTGCCTCCAGATGTCAGAAGAATGGTGTCAGGAAACCCTTAGCCAGTTGTGCCTTTTAACAGATGTCTGTGGCTTGCTGGGGCTGTGCAGCATGCAGCATGCAGGTGACAATTTAGCAGCTGGTTGTTCCCACTCTGCGAGGCCTGTAGTAAACAGGTGTATAGACCATTTCTCTATAGAGGTGATGTGCAAACCAAGCACATGCTGAAGTGCATCTTCTGTCTTTAATAACATTTACTTCCCTAAATGCCAAAATGCCACTGCTGGGAATGTAATAAGTTCTTTACATGTGCATATTGCTCTGTGCTGAAAGTTCTACCCTGAGAACTTAGTTTTAAAGCCTACATGCTCCCATCCCATTCCCTCTCCACACAGAGTGGCTCCTTCTATAGAGATAAAATGGGAGAGTAGAGAGAAAGAGAGGAGATAATGAGCACCACAAGTGACATAGGGGAGAGGGGTGAGGACTGGGGAAAAGAGGGTGGATTGAGTCAATGTCACCTCACTTGGTTGTGTCAGAGGGCTGGTTCACCATGTTGAAGGCAAGACCACTGGGCAGATGGATGAGAGCTACACAGTGTTGCTTTCTTTCTGTCTAGGTCCCTCCTTCCTCATTTCTGTGGTCCTGAAAGCTGCCTGGGGTGTGGGCCAGGTTGATCATTGCTGACCACTCTCTGCTGAGATCTGGCCTCATAGAGACCTCAGGAAGCTATGGACACTTACTTCCCTATGTTTTGGTCACATACCTGCAAGCTTCTTTAAGACTAGTTAAAAGTGACTACAACGACTCCCTTGTGATTTCTTCCCTGGGACTGGCTGAAATGTTTAACAGCAACTCAAAATGTAACGGCTTCCTTTTCCACAGGGCCTAGCCCTATTACAGTGGCTCCTTAGTTGTGCCCTTGAGAGGACCTGAGATTCATTTGTCCATAGCACCTCATCTCATAAGGAGCTACATTCTAACTAAAATGGTTATCAAGTGACACTGTTGGGAAATAGCCAGTAAGGCAGCCATTTTGATGGAAAGATCATTTTACAAATTCCAGCTTAATTAGAGCAGGTATTTAGAGGAGTGAAAATTAACATTTATAATGACTTCCTAAAGTTTTCCAGTATGCAGATATCCAGTGCACCTGCAGTATAACTTCTCAACAGACAACGACCTGTGAATTGGCACCTCTTCTCCCAAGGGCTGGTCTGCTCCCCCCCTTTGGATTCTGTGGAAATTAGAGCTCCTGGAAAAAGAAACTGCTTTCCCTTCACCCCTCATTAATTCTCACTCCACCGCACTCCAGGCACTACCATATTCATGACAATTTTGTGGCCCAAGAAATGCACTATTTGCTTATTCACTCTTCATTAACCCACGTCCTAGGTGCCAGCACCATACTAAGGTGTCAAAGACACAGTCCTGTCCTTCAAAGGATTTATTTTGACTTTAGGGAGATGAAACAGGGACAGAAATGTCTCCAAGTTAAGATCTTGTGTGATAAATATCACATAAGTGCTGCACACAGAGTGTCACTAGAATGAGAGGAGAGAGAGAGAGAGAGACAGAGGGAGACAGAGAGCACTTCCTACATGGGCTTCCTAGAAGCAGAGGCTGAGTCAGCGATTCCTGGGCAGTGATTTATTGAGAGTGTTTTTCTCAGGAGGAACTTGGAAGACAGTCATGGAAACAGGCTAGGATGGGGGATGAAGCCAGGCAAAGAGGTGTTACTTTTCGTGTAGTCTCCTGCTGATCTGATGGAAAACTCTGGAATGTGCAGGGCGCCCTGCTGTGAGAGAAGGTGCTGATGGCTCCTGCTCCCTGGGGAGAGGGGCCCTGTTGCTGGGACAGGCCTGTGTGGCACCCACAGCATCTGTTGCATAAACTCAGCTACAACCAGTGAAACCCAAGTAGGTGTAGAAGCAGGACTCGGTACACCGTGGTTGTTGCTTATCTCTTTTCTCATAAAATAGCTATTGAGAGTAAAACACTTATGCTGACCACATGAGGAATGGTTACAGAAAACATAAACATACCAATTTCTATAGAATAAGTAGAAAAAGTGATCAGAACTCCCTTCTACCCCTAAAACACCAAGCTGTTAGTTTTGTGGGATTTCAATTGACATTTAAGTAGCAGACAATTTCAAGGCTACCTGATGTGTTTCACAGCATATAAAGATGAGGAAAACCTTTCAATTGTTTTTATTATAAAATGCTTATATTGCTGATCTACCCATGTGAGTGGGACTAAACAAGAAAGTAACTACAGGTGGCCTCACTTATGGATATTAAAATGATAAAAAAATACAAGCTACCAAGCATCAGATGAAGAAAAGCAATGTTGTAATCACTATGAGGTAGGTTTATTCTGAAACACAAAAATGGATTATGTTTAAAAAATTAAAATGCAGTACAAATATATGATTATAACCACAGATGGTGAGAAGACAACTGACAAAAATCCAATGACTACTTTTGATAAAAACTCAATAAAAGAATAGATGAATTTTTCCAATGTGATTTTTATATATACACACCCATACCCACACATAGTATATACTGTATATAGAGAGGTATATATAAACATGCACACATAGGTAAACACACATATGTGGAGGTAACACACACAGAACAATGTAATATATATAGACAGGTATGTATATACACATGTATATAGGTACAGACATATATTGTCTGTAGGATGGATACACACACAGACCCACACAGAGCATCATGCTTAATGAGAAACACTAGAGGGCTTTCTACTGCATTCAGAAGCATGACCAGAATGCCCACTATGACTTCATTATTTAACACTTACTGAAGCTATTAGCAACACAACAAGAGAAACTAGAGGTATGATAATTGCAAAGGAGCAGGTAACATGATTACTGTTTGAACACACTATGACTATATATGTGGAAACCTCTGGAGAACCCAGTTGAAATACTGCTAGAAACAGTAAAAATCAGTAAGGAAACAGGGTACAAGTTAATGCATAAAAATCGATAACTTTCATATTGCACCCAGTAACTAGTGAGAAACCATAAAGGAGAAATGACTCCATTTATAGCAGCAGCAAAGAAGATAATAGGAACATGTTTAACAATAAATGAGCAAGAATGATAATTAAAATAAAAACCTGACTGGAAGACACCAACAAAACTCACACAAACAGAAGGCATGCCATATTCCTGGGGAGAAGACTTGACATCCTGCGTCCTCTCTAAAGTGGATGATAAGGTTAATGAGATTCCAAAAGGAATGCTTGGGCTTTGTTTCTGATAAAGACAATCCAGTTGAAAGCATAGTTTTGTTTTTTGTTTCTGAGCCATGCAAGCTTATTCTGATGGATAGTCCAGGGAATTCTGAGCAAGAGGACTGATGCCAGGGGACAGGCCTCTAATAGATATCAAGCAGGTGATAAAGGCTCAGTGACAAATTGTTGTGTACTGATGCATGAAGTCCAACAAATGGGATGAAACAGGGAGTCCAGACATTTATCCAAACTCATGCAGGAATCTAGAGTGGGGTAAGGTTAGTAACACCTCTATCTGAGGGGCAGAGACACTCTTTCATTAACAGTTTCTAATGGCTGAAGAATCCTCTGGAAAATAAGTTACATCTTTACCTTACACCATGTAAATTCCAGTGGATCAAAAATTTAGATGCAAAAATAAAGGACTGCACACAGAGGGTAATAGTTTGTTCATAATTGCCAAAACCTGGAAGCAACCAAGATGTCCTTCAGTAGGTGAACGGATAAATAAATGGTGACATATACAATCAATGAGATATTTTATTATTCAGCACAAAAAAAGAAATGAGGTACTAAGCCATGAAAAGACTTGGAGTAACCTGAAAGGCATGTTGCTAAGTGAGAGAAGTCAATCTGAAAATTTTACATACTATAGAATTCCAACTCCATGGCATTCTGAAAAGGGCGAAATGATGGAGACAGAAGAAGATCAGGGGTTGTCAAGGGTGAGGTGGGCAGTGAACAGGTGGAACTCAGAGGGTTTTAGGGCAGTGTAACTACTCTGTGTGATACTGTGATGGTGGGCACATGCCATACATTTGTCTAAAACCACAGAATGTACAACTCCAAGAGTGGCCCTAATGTAAACTATGGACTTCGGGTGATTAAAAAAGTTGTAAATATAGTAGAAGAAAACATGGGATAATCTCTTCATAAATTTGGTGGGTGAAAGAACTTTCTTTTGTAATTCAGAATCCCAAAACAGTAAAGATTGTTATATTCAAATGCATAAAAAACCAACCAAACAAAAAAAACTCTGAATGGACAAATATCTTAAAGGTAGCAAAAAGACAATTAAAAATTCATATCACAAAAAAGAATTTTGTTTAAAATATATAAAAAGCTTTTAGAAAAAATACATTTTAGCCCTGGCTGGCGTAGCTCAGTGGATTGAGCTTGGACTGGGAACCAAAGTGTCCCAGGTTCGATTCCCGGCCAGGGTACATTCCTGGGTTGCAGGCCATAACCCCCAGCAACCGCACATTGATGTCTCTCTCTCTCTCTCTCTCTCTCTCTCTCTCCCTCCCTCCCTTCCCTCTCTAAAAATAAATAAATAAAATCTTTAAAAAGAAAAAAAGAAAAAATACATTTTAGAAAAATGGGAAAAAGCTATGTAAAAAACAGTTCACGGAAAGAAAATATAAAATGATTCTTAAATATATGAGAAAACATTCAACCTCACTGATTATATATACATTATATGTTCAAGTTAAAAATACAATGAGATATAACTCTACATCTCTCAGACTGGTAACATCTGAAAGTTCATCAATGTGTAGTTGGAATAGCCATGGGGAAGCATCTACATACAATAGTCGGAGGACTCTATGGGGGTAATTACATTTGAAAGACAATTGAACAATTTCAGATGACAAGTGAATATACCCTTTGACCCAACAATTCTTTTCCGGGGCGTTTATCTTACCCATACACTTGCACATGTAAAAACGGTGTGCGTACAAAACTTTTTGCCTCAGCAACATTTATAATAGCAAATAATAAATGACCTGAGTGCCCATCAATAGGGGGCTGGTTAACATATAGACATCTGCATCCTGGGCTCCTTGGAGCTGTAGGATAGGACAGAGAACTTCTCTACAGATGTAGAAAGATTTCTAAGATATTGTAACATGGAAAAAGCCAGAGGTGTTGAAAAAGGGAAGAGAACTCATGTGTATTTCTTGCATAAGTGTAAAGACTCGGGGAGGGTACCTGTCAAGGTCTGGGGCTCTACCCTATATACCAGCTGGCAAGTCAGCCTGTTACCATCTCATGGATTCTGTAGGAAGACACGAGTTCCTGGGCCAGAGACAAGGGAAACCATTCCTCACAGCATAGCAGGCAGCACGGGGACCTTCATTTTGCTTTGATGCCTGACCACAGGCCTCCTGAAACTGAAAGCAAGATATAGCAACCAGTGTCAAAGAAACAAATATATAAAAAAATAGAAATTAGAAACAGAAAGGAATGGTCTTTAAACTCTGAGCAGACTGCCTGAGGGTGTGGTATATAATTAATTCCAAGTCCTTGTTAGCCAGCCTGTGTTCATTGGGTCTAATGACTCAAGTCATAGTGTTTCCAAGATGTCCCTTTCACGGTGCCTCAGCTCAGCGTTAGGAAGGTTTCCTCTGTAGTGAGCCCAATGATCTGAAGTTTCACTCCCTCCCTCAGGTCCCCATCCTCCCGGTGGTTTGCACCCTCTGAATATTTGCAGAGAACTTCCTGCAGTTTCACTTCTAGTCATTGGTTGTTCACATTCTATGATTCTCAGTCTTCTCCTATTATTCCATCCCTTCCTCTTCTAAGTTTCTGTTTCTATTCTCTGAATTTCCTCTAATTAGTTTGAGATAAACAGGCTTTAAAAATGCTGCTCAGGCACATCTGGTCTGTGGGGGACTGGCTGGACTAAGACTGAAGGAAAGTATTTTTACTCTGGACAGGGAAGCTTTTCTCCTACGTAGGTCCTGATTTGGGGCTGCCTCCACAACCCAAAGACACCAGTGTCCCCAGGGCTTCTGTTCTTTAGGTATTGCAAATTCGTGGATTTTAGGAGCAAAGAAAGTGATGGGTAAGAGTTTTGTGTGTTACCCTATGAGTGGCAACATGTCTGTATAGGACATTGGATGATGAGGTGGGCAGGGTCTGATCCTCTTCAGGCACAAGTTTGGAGCCAGGTAACCCTGATTCTACTCTCTTGAGACTTTGGTCAGGTGAACTTGTCCATTGTCTCATTTGGGAAATGGGGACAAAACTAGTGCTATTGAGTTTTTGAAGATTAAAATCATGTCACATGTTTAACATGTGCCTTTCTGAATGTTATAAAAATACCATAATTTTAGCAAGTCCTTCAATTCCTCTGTAATCACTTTTGTTGCCCATATCTGCAACCAGACATTTTCTATAATTCCTATTGCTAGAATGATATTAGAGATCACATGTTCTTTTATTATTTATATTGGCTATAAATCTCATGTTGGTCATAGGAGAACAAGGGGGCTTGTTAGGAATAGCTGATAAACAAAGCATGCTTGAGAGTTTCTTAAAAATAAATCTGACTGTGGCACTGAGCTATAGGTGAAACCAAAATCAGTGATGAGTCTCACTGATAGCTCCTGCCTTATGATCTCAAGGGCCTTTTATCTATGTCATTCACTCAATGGGCATGGAACACCTAACTTATTGGAGGTAGTGGGGATGCAAAACTAAAATCCTAAGGTCCCAAACTTTTGTCACTTTGGCTGGCAGCTAGGGAAGGAGGCAGACACACTGGAGAGAAGCACCTCAATGTGATGCAGGCTGGGGTACATTGGTGGACGCCTCCTGAGAGGATGGGGGGCTGGGAGAAGTCAATGTGCATCTTGAAAACACTTGGGAACAAAAAATGGCGTTGAAAGATTCTGGAATGGCCAGCTTGTCTGAGGGACATGGTCTCAGTGAATGAGCTGTGTTTGGCTAAGTGCAGGGTGTACCCCTGCCCTGGGCCCTGAGATAATCTCAGATGCCCATTTAGATAAGTGTTTGTATGTTTGTGGAGTGTGTGAAATGGAAGATTTGGTTAAGCATCTGAAGCAGTTTCTTAGACATCGAAAGTTTGCACCTGTAACTGCCCAATGTGGAGTTTACCAGATTCAGGGGTGCCTGCAGAGAAACTTTGCTGTGTGGGTGCCCTTGGGAACCGAGGGTTGTTTGCTGTTAGTGCTGACATTGGTGGATTTTGTGAGTAAGCCATGAACCAGGCCTGGGTTTCTAAAAGGTCCTCAGTGGTTAAAGCAAGCACAGAATCACATGCACATTAATTTCCTTCAGAGGAACTGCCCCCAGGGTCTGGTCCCTCTCCCTTCGTATTGCCAGCCTATTCACTGGCATCAGCACCCTGGTGAGGACTGAGAGTGGCCCCCTGCTCTGGGGTTTGATCGGGGCCAAGGTAGGGTGGAGGGCTTGGACTGGGCACCACAAAAAGTGAATGGTTCTAGTGCCACTACTTGACTTTTCTTCTAAATGACTTGGCTTATTTTGTAGATGGAGATCCCCACATAGCCTGATGAGGAGTGAAGGACAGTGGACGCAGTCGATTTTGCTGTGTCAGGTATGGCCAGGACATGCTGCTCACCCCACAGGACCATACAGCTCCAGGGCTCCGAGGAGATGCAGAGGTGGTGCTGAGACCAACCCTGATAGATAATTGCTTGTGTGGGGGCTGACAGGTTGGATGGGTTCCCCCCATGGAACTGAGCTCTCCCAGACTCAGTGGGCTGCAGGCAAGAGGAGAGGTAAGCATGGGCAGGGAAACTTAGCAGAAGCTGAAGGCTCTTTTTGGGGGGCTGATAGCTGTTCTGGGGGTCTCTGGGTTGTCCAACCCATGATATGGTGGCTGCATGTGCTAATGTCCCTGTGAGGCATAGACGAGGTGGGTGCTGGGAACATGGGGTCTGTGTGAGACAACATGGACACATTAAGGATGGCATTTCAGCCATTGGGTTGACTTTGTCTATGTGATTACAATGCATCTGATGTACTTTCCTAATAAATTAACTCAGCACTTCCAAATCTCACTTTTGGGGGTTAGGGATTGGACAGACTCTCTGCAGTCCTATTTCCTGCCCTCATGGATCTCTCTCTTTTCTTCCGATCAGAGCTGGTGACTCAGTTATTGCTCGGAATTAAGTCAGTGACTGGGGGAGTTGGGGCTGCAGTGAGACAGAAGTCACTCTCGGCTGGTTTCCTGAGCACAAGGTCAGTCTTCTTCCCTCTCCTGGTTCAGCAAAGTTCTGATCAGGAGTGCAGGATGCCTCCTCCTCTTCCCTCCCTGAAGGGGGCCGACAGCAGGACAGCAGCATTTTGGGGGAGGATGAAGGAAAGCCAGGAGAATTACAGATGCTGAAACCATGAGGGGCCAGACCTGAGCCGGCAGCCCCCGGTGTCCAGCCTGCTGGTTATGTGAGACTAATCAGGTGGGAATTTGTTTAAGACACCACTGATCTACTTACTATCTATGCCCTGCATTCAGGTGTGTCTCATAACTGATAAACTTCAGAACGCACAAACTTCCAGTAGTACTCGGTATAGATTAGAAGATGCGAGGTGGCCCAGTTAGTTTACTGGGAGGTTATTAGCTGTGTCCTCAAACAGCAGCATTGTGAGGGTTTCACTGGATACAGACACGATGATGTTACATTTAGCATCCTACTTCCAAGAAAGTAGGACAGGAACTCTGCAATTAGTGGACTGGCAATTCTGTTTATCTTCCCTTTTGGACAAGTGGAGTGTGCACTTCGCCCCATTAGGAACCCGTTCTTTTAGATCAAAGGGACTCGCATGCAGCAGCTGATGTGAGTGATAAGCAGGATGACTGACAGGACGCCTGGCTGGAGCTGAACCCAGAAATAATGAGAGTGTGAAGCAGAACTCATGTATAATTCATGGGCTAAATATTTTAAGTGAAGAGCTTTCCTTTCCATGAGTGATCACTTGATGTTCTTGATGTTCTCCGTTTGTTAGAAGGAGGATGTGGGACATATTTGAAGGGGTTCAAAGGGGGAATCTCATCAGCCCCCGGATTCCGTCTCTCCGACAGGAAGCTCTCTGTTGACCTCCTAGTTCGTTCTGTTCTTTTTTCTCTGAGATTTACTCTGGGCGCAAGTGGCTGGCATGACTTAAAACTCTCTTTGGCTAATGGTCGATGGTACAGAGAGGTGCTGATGATGCTTACCACCCCCTGCGCCCCCATCCCTTATCCTTTCTGTCTCCTGACTTTTCTGACTGCTGTCTTGTTCTTTTACTGGACCCTCTCCAGGGATGACTCCAGAGCTGACTGACTCCTTGCCTCCCATGGGAGCTACCACTTCCTTCCTTTCTCACCTTCACTCTGAGGGGTCCTGACCTGGGCAGCACGGCCCTACCTGCTTCCTCTCTTCAGTTGTCAGCACAGGTGACAGTCTCCTTCCCCAGGATCCTTCTGGTGTGTCTCCAGAGCCCTCCTTCCTGAGGACTTCCAAAGCCCAACACAGTGGAAGGAGACCAGGTGTAGACACAAGAGTGTGTGAGGAATGTGACAGGGTATGGATGTAGGGGTGTGAAAGGAAGACATGCCCTGAGTGGCCATAGATGAGAAGGAAGTGGCTGTGTTTGTGCAAAGGCACTGGGGGAGACCTTGAGACACTGGATTTCTTCGGTGTGATTCCCCATGGTCCAATTTGCGGGGGAGGGGGGTCAGAGAGCAACACCACTTGCTTCTCCAGTGTTTACTACAGAGCAGGGCTAGCTACTGCAGAGGGATCAACTGTGAAAATTTAAATACCGGTCAACTGGGTAAGAGAGGAGTACAAACCATGACCCTCCCCATGCATGTGTTTGGAAGCCCAGAGGACTTCAAAAGGCTATGACTGTACCCAGCTCCACATTTGATTCTTAGCCCAAGTCCTACAGAATGTATTTGTTACACTTCCAGTTATACATGGGGACCAAAGATAATTAACTCCTCCTATAACAGGTCATGTGCAAAAATTGTCTTGAGCTTCCTCCTCCCTCCCTCTCCTTCCTTCCACCCTTCCTTCCCTTCCTTCCACCCTTCCTTCCCTTCCTTCCACCCTTCCTTCCTTTCCTTCCTTCCTTGTTCCTTCCTTCCTTCCTTCCTTCCTTCCTTCCTTCCTTCCTTCCTTCCTTCCTTCCTTCCTTCCTTCCTTCCTTAAAAAATACAGTGTTCAGGTTATTTTCCCCCTCAATAAAACATTTTGGGCAATTAAATGACAGGTTATGATTTAATGATCAAAAAATGCAAAAATATTTGAAAAGCTTTGATGGGGGTACCTGATCTCAAAAGAATGCAGATAAATATTGTTGTCTTCCCTTTTTTGTGAATTTCCTTAGATGGATCTCCTTATTGAGCAGTACTAAATTAAGGCATTTTGTGAGGATTTAGCTCTCTCTCTAGCAGGTTTAGTTTCGGTGGCATTGATCAGCCCCTTGTGATAAACTCCTGTTTATCTCTAAATGAGCAGGAGTGGGGGTGGGGTGGGCCAAATGTCCAGTCAGGGACTGATTGTAATGAGAGACATTTTGTGTACACAAGTCAGCATTCATGTGATGCAGGGTCAGTAGTAAAATCTATCCCGCATTTATGGTTTAAACAGACTTAACATCAATTGTGCATCACATTCTTACTTGATCGAGGAGCAGCCCCCATGAATCTGAGCACATCTGTGGGGACTTGTCACCATCTTCACATGTCTCCATCCCCACTTAAGAGTTATTCAGATCAGTTCCTTGACATCCACACGGTCATTTACCATCTCTCATCCCAGCGTAAGTTTCTGTTTAGGGCTTCCTGTTTAGTTCCTTTTTCCCATTTATCTTCCCAATCTCCACTAGGGCCCTGCTTCTACTTTTACAGCCAGAGTAATTACCAGTCATTTGGGAAGGGGGAAGTGGAAAGATAGAAGTTCTGGAATATTGGGGGGTACTTTCCTCCTATTCTCCACCCTGAGGCTTCTGTGAAGATGGACTTTCACAAGTTGTCCTCATGGGCTGAAAAGAGACATTTAACTGTATTGTCAAGTGCAAGTGCTCTGTGGAGAGGACCCCTGACCGGAAGTGACCTCTTAGGATAAATGAAGGCGAGTCTTATGCTGAAGGAACTGGAGGACTGCCTGAGAAAGTAAGGGGTCTGTTAGGAGGTTTACATCCCTGGCAAAACTGTCCTCCTTTTGGTAATGGGTGGTCCCTCACCAGTGGCCAACTCCTGCCCACCATCTCAAGGACACAGCCGCTAGTGACTGGGAGATGGGTCAGGCAGCCTTCCTGTTGGGATGACAGCTTGTTGGAAAAAGTAACCACAACCGGACACTTTTTGCACAACTGGAAATCCATTCATGGTGCTATTAGACAATCAGCCTAATATTTTATTCACAAGGAAGACTCTTCAGACAAAAATTGCATGCAGGATGAAACAGAAAGACTGGATGTGAAGAAAGAGGACCTGATCACAGAGAAGCACAGCAACCAGGGAGCAGGGGGAAACTTAGGAATTTGCCAGTGAGTCACCTTGGACAAATTTGAGGACACATCGCATCTATAAAACAAGAAGAGTACCCCTTGGAAAACGAGGAACCTGGGGACAAGAGAGATGTCTTGAGCAATATAGATTGTAAAAATTAGGGGGAAAAGGGCAGTTGAGTTGTCAGATACATTTAAGAAATTTCCAAGAACACAGAGTGAAAGGTATATTAAAAATAAGAAAAGAAAGGTAAAAGGCAGATGATTTATTCAGGATACTGAAAATTTCACAAAAACATGTATGAAGGAAGAAATTTATCAGAGAAACTGTATGAGGAAAAAAAATACAAAAATAAGCAGCTTAGACCAATCAGGGAAGGTAAATGGGTCACATGTAATTTATGAACAGGAAATGAGGCTGGGTCATCTGAACTGGATGGTATAAGAAATAAAGTTGAAGAATTTATATAAAATTACAAATACTACACAAAAATAATAAAAAGTAAAAAATCACCAAATTTTAACAGCATGAGTCAGTAGATAGTATCTTGAATTAAAAATCCAGAAATATAGAAACAACATAGTATTTACAGTAATGAGAACAAAAATTAAACATGACTAGAGGTGTCTGCCTCTAGTGAGGAATGGGGGAGAGTATTGTTTTTCATTCATAGGTTTTCTTCTAAGATTTTACCACATAACTGCATTATTTTGATAAAAGTGATAACTTCATATGTGTACTTTTTTGCTATGATATTTTTCATAATGGCTACAAAATGGTTTGAGGCTCATATATGGAAAGGACTTTACATGAACTAAATGATGTGGATGAATTGGCATCTCACCAAAGAATGCAGGGGGCAATTGTATAATTTCATTAAAAAACCCCTAATTTTGTGAGGAAGTTGTATACCTAGCAACTAGAATAAGACATATCACCCCATCTCAGAGTTTCTTAGGAGTTTGCTTGAGTAACTGAATTAGAGTTAAGAATAAATGGCACATCAACTTTAAGTAAATAACTATTTCAAAATGTTTCTATTAGTAATTTTGCCCATTTCTCCATAATCTCTTTTTAATCAACATGTCTATTAAATCTTATTTCTATAATA
Organism: Phyllostomus discolor; assembly: GCF_004126475.2. Lineage (NCBI taxonomy): Eukaryota > Metazoa > Chordata > Mammalia > Chiroptera > Phyllostomidae > Phyllostomus > Phyllostomus discolor. Next base: position 78,313,039 of record NC_040903.2, on the reverse strand, counting down.
GGAAAGTGAATTTCAGCAATTTATTCTTCAATATTCATAAATTACTAATTAGTGAATCTTTACCTTATAAAACCTCGTTTTTATGTAATAAATTTAGTTCGTATAGATAAATTGCTTACACACAAAGCAGTGTATTCACTGGCACTTTTAAGTACCATTTTTCCACAATGCTTTGTAAAACATTTCTGTTTTCCAAGGAAAGTCTTTGACTTTCTTAAAAAAGTGGAAAGATACTTGATAATCACAGCTCTAAAGCTGGGACATATTGAAAAACTGCTCACCAAATAATCCTGACATATGTTTTGGGGGTCAGAAATATTTTACACAGTAAAGAGGAAACACTGTTTGATGTCTTTCCCTTCCTCCTTTCCTCCTTTCTTCATTCACATTCAGGAGTTAGGCCAATGTCATTTGAAACTATGTTATCCAGGAATCTGTGGCAGAAAAATCTATGACACTCCAAATTTTAAAATTTGCCAGGATTTTATTTCTGTGATTCTACAACTCTGTGCATATAACTCTTTCACACTTAATTTTTTCATCTTTATCCAAGGACATTTTTTCATTGCTTTTAGAGGGAGAGGAAGGGAGAGTGGAAGGGAGAGAGAGAAGCATCATTTGGTTGCCTCTTGTACACATCCAGACCTGAAATTGTACACACTCAGACCGGGGACAGGGATCGAGGACAGAACCCACAACCTAGGTGTTGGATTACGTAGGTGTCCTGATCAGGAATCGAATCCACAACCAAATGCTCCAACCAACTGAGCCACACTGGCCAGGGCTCTTACACACTTTTTACATTGGATTTAAAGTTTGACCCTTTCCCTACTAGGATGGAAAACTCATGCAGGCAGGCTTTTAGTCTATTTTGTTCTCTGTGGTTTTCCCAGAACCTAGGTTAGGCTGTAGTGCTGGTGGGCACTCAGTAAGCAAGTTACAAATGAAAGAGTACGCCTACTAATAAGAGCACTTGTGTGGCACTTATTTTGGACTAGGCATCTCTCTAAGTGCTTGTACAGACGAACACATTTATCCTTCAAATGACCCTCCTACTAGGCACTACTGTGGTCCCCAGTCCCAGAGAGGCTGATTGGTCTGAGGTCACATCGCTAGGTGTCAGTGGAGCTGGGACTAAAATCTATGTAGTTGCTTTTTGCCTTACCACCTCTGACTGTTTCCAGGGTGGTTACATCCTGAGGTGGGCTGTGTCTTTTCTGGGCACCCTGATGCATGCAGAATGGTGCCCAATATGTAAGTGCATCCTATTAATGTCTGCTGGGTGCTGGACAGGAGAAGGGCCACATTGGCAATGTGGTTTTGACAGAGAGGACTCTGTCATGTGCTGCACAAAGAGGTGGATGCCACTAAATGTGTGAAAACAGGTTGAGTGTCATGGCTCAGGTGGATGCCTGCCACCAAATGCAAGGGTGTCGTCAAATGAATGGAATCACCTTTGACTGAGAACATGATCCTCGTAAGGTGATTTTCCTTTCAAGCAGTGTATGTGTTTTATCCTGCTCACCAAATTACACTGGGAGGAGATGTTTTTACTCCCTTTTTAAAAGATGCCAAAAATGGAAAGGTTAAGTGACATATCCTCTGGCTGAAGTGAAGACAGTGTCCTGAGTTCTGTCTGCCTATTCCACTGTCCTTGTGTGTGATGGCACTGGGAGAGGCCCCAGGGTCAAGAATGATGGGAAAATATGCCAATCACCTGGTTTTAAATAAACTTTTACCACAAATATATTTGGACATCAGGTATATAGTTCCTTCTGAGTCTTAGCCTCCTCCTACACATGCAGAGTGTGTGTGTGAAACTCAAATACTCCAAGTCAGTTATTCTTACAATAATTTTGTAACATGTTGTTACCAACTCAAGTCAATCTTTTGGAATAAAAACAGTTGAATTCAAATAACCAGTTGGTTAGTTATTATGAATAGGTCAGCAATGTTCTCTATAGTACTGATTGCTTAAATTCAACCATCATTTTCTCCCATGTTGGCTTATAAAAGTGGCCATGACCTTGACCACTGGTGTGAATGTTTTCCTTTGGTTCTATCATTTGTGCCTGAGGATGGACATTCATCTGTGAGCATTGTGGGTCCCAGCAGGAAGGGATGGATTCAGTCTCCTGTGACAGGATTTTTAGGGGGTCTAACTGTAGCGGGAGGGGCTCATAATTCTCAGGTGAATTGAATTCCCTGGACTGGGCTGCCCTTCTGCACACAGAGGAAGCATGTTAAGGGAGGGAAAGGAAGACAGGGGAGAGAGCAAGCCTTGCCCACCAGCCTGGAGTGACTTATCAGGTGGCCTCACCTGATCTTGCATCCCAGCTTTTGCAGATTCCTCCAGCATTGCCCACTCTTCCTGACAAAAAGATGCGAGGAAAATGCCTAACGAGGGACTGATCAGCCAGGTCCTTAGTTTACCTTCTATGAAAGTTGAGAGAAGCCTGTGCAGAGATGCTTTTAGGGGGTGTAATTACACAACCACTGGCACTATGGTTTTTTTGTTGGTCACTCATTTGTCCCTGATCTCTCTGTGTCTAGTTTTGTTTTCCTTTTCACATCTTCGGATGGGAGGGAGAATCCTATTTCCTAAGATCACAAAAATGCTAGTTTCCTCTCCTTGAGACGAGAATCCCACAGCAAAGACATGAGACTTTACCTTTGGTCATGACGATCCCTGCCAGCGCTCTGTGGCGGGCATGCACGGATGTCAGGCCCACTGTCAGCTCACGGAACTTCTGCGTGACCATCTGGGACACAGAGTCAGCAAATTCCTGCAAGATATAAGCACCGGGCTGCTTTGATGCTGAGCGATTCACGCTCATGTCCTTCTCTCCCTCTCAAAGCCATGTTCCCATGGGTGGAGTCCAGAGATCACCCTGCCACCCAGTGCTCCGCCACCACAGGCACTGTCCCATGAACCCTGGCTTCAGGAAAGCATCAAATATTGTACTGGACTGATTGGAGGCCTTGATTCTGAGGAATTAACCCCCAGCTTGGCCCCTAGATGGGAGCCTGCTTGTGCCTGAGCAGAACCTCTGCAGGGAAATGCTCTGTGCCTGTGTCCTCCCTCTCCCTGCCTCTTAGAGGAACAAGCTCAGCTGTGTCCTGAGGGGAGCCTGGGGGACTGCATATATGGGGCAATTGGTTCTCGCTTTCTGCTTAGTTTTGTGGATCCAGTTTCTAAATACCCCACTCATCTCGGGGACTCTCCTGGCTGAACTGCTCCCTACAGCTCATTCACGACCTCCTCCCTTCATGTTTCTGCCTACATGCACATGTACACACACACCCGTGCACACACAAGGACACATGGACATGGAGTTAATTCACCAAAGCATGCACAGAGGTGTACACACACGCACACACACAGCACAATACATACATGCACACACACATTCAGACAGTGCATCCACACTACACAAGGTCTGCACACATAGAGACAGACACAAACACCCTGACCTCATATAATCCCTATTGTGAAGTTACCCTGAAGTGACTTCCTAGGTCTGTTAAAGCAGCACACATGAAAGAACATGGCTGGTGTTGCCCAGGGCATGTGGCTTTGCCATCTCCCTTCCTCTGTTCTGTCTGGTCCATGGCTTACAAGTTGCACATTGGCACATGGCCCATAGCTACTTTTCGTGAGAGGCGGCTGGTTGGTAGTGACCTTCATAGGCCTTGAACTCAGAGAAACCTGGTAGAGTCAGCTTGGGCCCAGTTTCATAATTTGTAAGGTAATCCTCTTAATTTCTATCTAATGGTGCTTTTGTGAATATTAAATGCATTGATGCATTTTAAGTGTTTAACATGGTGCTTCTGGTCAAGAGTACTCAGAGACAATGTCACCTATTTTCCTTCTTCCACCGATATTGTTACTGTCACCATCACCACTATTGTTTCCCGGTCGCTGCAGGCATAGCTGAATCTTTATGCAGCCAATCACAATATCCACTTGTTCAGAAGGTGGGCAAACAGATCATTTCTGTTGGAATGGGTTTTCATGGTCCCACCAGGTAAATTTGGATATTGTACTATAGATAAGAACAGGTTTCTGGTAAGTAAAGTTACAAGGGGTAAATAGTTTAAAAAAACCCCATGTTCATGTGAAAATAGGCCTGCCTCCTAGAAACTGGAAAGCTGCCACAGAAGCAGCACCAGGCTTTTTCACTCCTGCTTCTCAGACAGAGAGCAAGGAAGCTGGGCCAGTGCCTCTATTCCCAGCACCTGCGGGGTTCGGGACCTGTCCATGTGCTACTGTGGCTGTTCTGGAAACCTGTAGGTGGCAGGCACCATGCAGATTGGGCTTCCCTGAGAAGTGTGATGCCTTATCACCTCTTGGACTTGACTGTCCAGGCCTGGCTGGCTGGAAAGGTGGCACTGGCTGTGTGGGGACTGCTGTGAGTGGGATGTGTGTCATGGGCATTGTTCCTGGCTTGGCTCCAAAGGAACCCAGGCGGCTTGGAGAGATGTGTCACCTTGGGGTGGGAGTCACAGAGTCACAGGGTTTTAGAGGTAAATCCTGGAGGCTGTCCCATCCTTTTGTGATCTGGAAACTGAGGTCCATAGAGGGCGTGCATATGTCCCTGTGTGTGGGTGTCTTGGGGCTGCTGGGACAAATGACCATAAACTGGGTAGCTTAGAGCAACAGGAACTTGTTCTCAGAGAGTTTGGAGGCTACAAGTCCACAGTTAAGGTGTTACTCCCTCCAGAGCTCAAGGGGAGGGTCCTTCCTGCCTCTTCCAGCCTTTGGGGCTCCAAGCATCGCTTGCCTTGTGTCTGCATCCCTCCTATCTCTGCCTCCGTCTTCATGTGGCTTCTCCTCTGTGTGGTTCTACTCTGCTGTCTCTTCTTAGGGCACAGTCATTGGGCATGGCATCAATGGTCATAACTGTTGCCATTGATTGAATGTGTACCAGGTGTGCACACTGGGTGGAGGGTTCGTGGTGCCCTTGGAATCCCCACCATGAGGTGTGGACCTTATTTTTCCCATTGTAAAGATGGGCCCCTGACAGAATAGTAAATCATTCTTTAGGTTGGGAGGCCAGTGAAGGGGGTGAGGAAAGGACAGCCCCAAGACATGGGCTTCTGACTGAGGGACCAGCTGGGGGTGGGCTGGAGTGGCCAAGCTGCCCAGGATCTGAGAGCCAGGTGGCCTTGGGAGTGTCCGCATTTGGAGCAGGACCTCTGAGCCCTGCTCTCAAAGGACTGATGGTGAGACCCAGCACATGCATCCCTGTGGCTGTGTCATGGGGAAGAGGGTCCCTGCCTGGGCAGGGGCCAAGGGCACCATCCAGTCCAGGGGTCAAGAAAGGCCTCATAGATGGTAACATCTGAGATGGCCTTGAAGGGAAGACATGCATTTCTCAGGTCACAGGGTGAGTGGAGTTTCCTCTCTGGCGGGTGCTGTGGCACACTGCTGACTGGGGTCATCCAGCCACTGTCCTGTTGGTGTGAACACAGGGACCCAAACAACAGTGCTACCTCCCTGCACGGGGTGGCCACCACATCCTCGCAGCTGCTCTCCAGAGTCAGATTCTAGCAGCTTCCTGTGTGTTCATCTCGCCTCCCCAAGATTTAAGCAACTCAGGGGCAGAGTTTGTGTCCTTTGTGTCTCCAGCCACCTCTCACGGTGCTGGGTGTCTGCTTCCCGATGCTTCATGGGCACAAGGAGCTGCTTTCAACATGCCTCCAAGCATTCTTTTCCTTCTGTTTAAGATGAGGTTTTCAAGCATTCCAGAAATGATGAGACTGCCACTACGGGAGATAGCTTCTCACTCTGTCTGCCTACCCCAGAGGGCCCTCAGAACAGGACTCCCCAAACCACTAATAATAAAAACACACAAAAGCCCTGTTTCACTTGGAAACCCAGAGACCACTCTCCATCACACAGAGATGCAAAACAGACTCAGCGTGTGCCAGCACTGTGCACACATGGTCCCATTGCTCCTGACAAGGAAGCTGCTGGTGCAGTGATATTCTCAAGGATGGCCTAAGAGACACACAAACAGCTGGTGAAGGGGTAAAAATTTCAGGAAAAAATGGATTATATTCTCTTCACCAGTTATTCTCAGTAATTTTTTTCTGACATTAACACTGTTCATCTGCTCAGGCACCATTTAAGCATTACAGAGTGGTGGTTTAAACAACAGACATTTATTTCTCATGGGTTTGGGGGCTGAAGGGCCAGGTTGAGGTGCCACAGGGCTGGCTTCATTCTGAGTGTCTTCGTCTGGCTGTGAGCCCGTGTGGCCTGGGTGGCCTGGGTGTGCGGAGCCAGCTCGCCAGCTCTTAGTTCTCCTCTTATTGGATGTAATCCCATTATGGGTCCCACCCTCAGGACCTCATTTAACTTAATCACCTCCTTAGAGGCTCATCTCTACATACAGCCACTCTGGGCACTGAAAAGTCAACATGAATTTTGGGAAACACAAACATTCAATGCATAACACACAGGAAACAGGATATCACACGAACACATCCTCGCTGATAAGGTGCTGTGCACTGAGGGTCAAGTGCACGCTTTTCTCTGTTTGTTTACTCCCCCCCACCCCCTCAAGCCCTTACTTCTCTCTTTCCTCACTCAGGCTGGATGCAGAGAAGTATGCTGAACATAAATGTCCAGGGCCCTTAAAAAATAATAGAGGCCCATGTAGAGAACCCCCCTGGAGGCCTCAGGGGTGGACCTCCACATGGAGGGGCCAGGGCCATGAGTTTCCCACCCCCTGACAACTGAATGCTGTTATTCATGTTAACTCACTGCTTTTTTTGAGGTCGTAGGTTACAACAGCATTATTTACTCTGAGTAATAGAGAAGGAGAGGAATCTATTATAAAAAGGCAAATAAAACCTGACAATCAATTAAGAAAAAGCAAAGAGTGCACAAAGCCTTGTACTTTATTATGAATAGAAAGTGTTCTGCATGTACCCCCAATCAATCCGACAGGCAAGGTAGATCCAGATGACCAGCTTATTTAGAGCTAATACAACAGGTGAAATGGATCCAGGTACCAGCTGACCTGTGTGCCATTTAGGGATCTTCAGGCTTGAGGGAATTTCCCTGTGTGAGGGCCTGGGGTAAGGGCCCCTGGAAATCATGGGTCAGCTTCTCTGCAATGTTCTGTTGCCAGTTAAAAGTATTCTTCATATGTAAGTAGCCTTTAACAGGTTTTCATTAAGGAAGGTTTAGTTTTTGTTTGTTTGTGGTTGGTAGATTGAGATATATAATAGGAAGTATAGATAAGGCACCACATGCTGACCTGCCTTTGTGCCAGTTGATGTTCTGCAGGTGGAGAAATGAGGGACTCACCACTCCTGGATTCATGCTGAGCATCTCTCTAAATCCCTGCAAGGCTTGCTCCATGAAAGGCCCCCGAGCAGTGGCTGGTGGTAAGGGGAGGTGGTGGCTTGGCTAGGCTGTGGAGGCATCTGAATGGTGCACAGAGATGTCGCTCCGGGGCCTCAAATGCTTTCCCAGACACCCCGTTCCAGGCCCAGGTCCACGGGGTGGGCTGGGTACTGAGTGTCTGGATGGCTGCCCTCTCTCCCCTCTGAACAAGGCATGTTCCATAGGGACCTTTTGTTAAACATCTCTTTTCCTGTAGCTCCCTCTCTTTATTCATTTTTTAGGGGTCCTTGACATTTATGTTAAGCATGTTTCTCAATTAACATTTTATAAAGGTGAATATAAAAAGCAAAAAGCAATGATCTCTTTAACTGCTCCTACTTTAAAACATAGAAAGATATTTAATTAGTGGGATAAATTTCTCTCTTAGATATTTAACCAGTACTACTCCCTAGGACTGCTTCAGAAAGTCTTGCTTGTGGTTTTTTGAGGGAGAATTTTGGAAGGTTTATGTACGGAACCATCACTCTTAGTTTTTCTGGTTTTAAAAGTCAAAGGAAGAAAAATCATGATGACTAATCACTTCCATCAGATGACAGAGCATCTGTTACAGGGGCTCAGGGAGTCTCTGAGGAATTAGAAGTATTTTGGATTTGGAAACATCCAGAGAAACCCAGCCTTCGAGGTTCCTGTTCTGTGTCCTGCTGTTTCCTCAGTGAAACCACTGGGCGCCTGCCCCTCCCAGGCCTGCATCTCCTTCGGCACCTCCCGGCTAAGTGATTGGTTTTTAATTAAATGTCATACTTGATTGCAGCTGCAGGTTTGTGTATGTAAATGACATGGTCGTTGATGACTCCGGGAGTTAAAAGCCAGACTTGGAATTCACGTTGCGAGACATACACTTACTGATTTAACACTGGGGATTTTTAAACGTTTTAATCACTTGGGATTTAATATATACACTCTAGTTGGGTTACTGCAAATCCAGCTAATCAGACCCTGAAATAATCTGGTTTTCGTCCCCACCTGGCACTTAATTCATGGTAGATGCAGTGACAGCACTCAAAACAAGCTTGCGCCTCTGATGATTTTTATAAACTCAAATCCTAGGGTCTGTCCTAGGGCTGTGAGGAGTTCATCCAGTTTCGCATATGGATACGTGCAAACTGCTCAACTTGGACGGTAATTTTTGGGCACATGGGCCAAGTTATACTGCATCGTTTCTTCCTAAATTAATGTGAGACATTTCCCCCGACGGTGAGCACAGAGACTCACTGTAGGTTGTGAGCAGCACACATCCCCGCCTAACAGTCCTTGCTTGGGGCCTGGTCTAGGCCTGATGACAGTGACCATGGTGCCTGCTGATACGCATTTCCTGTCTCTGTCCGCCGGATATCACAGATGGTAGACAAGTAACCTCCTTTCTCTGCAAAGTTCTGCTTCCAGGCCCTGTAATGGTCTCCATGGTGATTGTGTGTCTCTTCCAAAGCCCCAAAACACTTACACTTTGTGTCCTTTTTGGTGCAACCTGAAGAAGTTGTTTTTCTCTCTCCTATGTATGCCATAAATATGCAATATACTGTAGTTCCCTCCACTGCAGACAGGGGTCAATATTTTTATTGACTCCATTGGTAATAAGTAATTATAGCCAATGTTATTGCAAGGTCACTAGTTGTCAGATGCATTCTAAATGCTTTGTGTGTTGTTGCAGTTAACTCTTACATAAAGCAGGGGCTCTCATAGCTCTATTTTGTTAACAATCATGGGAATTGATTACAGAGTAGACAGCCTATGATATGTGTCCTCCATGTGGCCAGTGGTGGAATTGTATAGCTATACACAGGAGGGAGAGGTCACATATGGGCAGTGGCTCAGGATGGGGCGGTTAGGGAGGGCTTCCTGGAGGAGGAGACAGGCTTGTTCTGGGCCTGAAGGCCTCTCATAATCTATATTGGCAGGGATTAGAGGAGCAGGAACGTCTTGGGAAGTTGTGGCCTGCAGAATTTCAGGGGTTGAACACTATTTCCAGGTCAGGCTGAGAGCAGTTCAATGTGGCCTGAGTAAAGGATTCATGTGGAGCAGTCGTGAGAACTTAAACTGAAAAGGCCACTGGAGAGAGCAGAGGAGCTTGACTCTAGGACAAGTTCATCTGCCTCCTCAAGCTCAGTGCTGCCAAGCAACCAGGGACACATCAACACAGGAAGTAAGTGGAGGGCCCTGCCCACAGCTCAGAGCCAACCAGATGTCTCTGCTCCCTGCAGTGGACAGGAGAGGCCAGACCCAGGGACAAGTGAGAGGCCAGCTTTGCATTACAGAAAGGCTCTGACAACCCACTTTCCCAATCCTGAATAATGAGCCGCTGAGTCATTTGAAACATAAATTCTTTGTTAAATATGAAAAGGAGAGACAGTTAGCTGTCCTCATTATTGTTGGTGATTTAGTAACTTAGAAAATGCCTCTAAAGCAGGGATGTTCAACCTGTGGCCTGCAGGCTGCAGGCAGCCCAGGATGGTGTGGATGCAGCTCAACACAAAATCGTAATTTACTTAAAACATTATGAGATTTTTTGGGGGATTGTGTGCCACAATGTATTTAATGTGCGGCTCCAGACAACTCTTCTTCTAGTATGGTGCAGAGATGCCAATAGGTTGGACACTCCTGCAAGGGTCCCTGGGTATCAGGAAAGGGTTTGTGTCTTTCCCATATCAGTTCTGGCCTCCTCAAGCATTTGCACAAGGAAAACAGGATCCTACTGAAGGCTACTCCTCCTGGAAGCCTCACAGAGCTCCTCTTAGGGCAGGCACAGAGAAGGGGGTTGGAATTGGGGATGGGAGTTTGCAGAGTCTGCAGCAATGCCCAAGCGCCTACATAGAGCCCGGATGAGCCTCCACCCGAGGACCATAGTGCCGACGCTGCTCATGCACAGCTTGGCCCTGGCTGGATGTTTGGAATGGAACTGATCAGAGGAGAGAGGATTTGGCTTCTGTGAAATGATGGGGATAATCAGGTGCTTCTGGTTCCAAAGGTTAAGTGGGGACGGTAGCCCTGTCTTTAATGAGCTGTGTATTATTGTACTTAACGGAAAAACCAAACCAAAATGCTACTTTAGCTTCTGCGTGTGGCTAACATGCTGCCTGTTGGCCTCAATTACCATGGCAAATTACCAACACTATTCAAATAGGAAAAATAAACTTCATGCAGCCACACTGAATGGCTCAAGCTTTACTCATTTCCAACACTAATATTTTGAATGCTATAAATAAATAAAATGTGTTCAAATTTGCAATGGCAGTCCTCAGGGTAAAATTGACATTCAGCCAAAGTGGTAAGGATATTAAAATCAATAGATTATGAAGGAGAAATCCGTCAGTAAATATTTTCCTGTTGAAATCCTGTCTTTGGGTTTATAATTCTGGAATACCAAAAAGGTTAGATTTGCATGTGGGTGGGGCCAGATAGAATCAGGACCATTGTCACACAGTTCCTGTGATCCTTTCTTCAAACTTTGTGTTTTAGCACGTGGGAGTGCATGGTGGCACACTGAGGTGAAGGCCTGGGGATGGCAGATGGCACTGGAGTGAGGTCCCTGCCAGGTTTGTTGGAGTGTGTCCTCCACAAAGCACAGCCCACTCCTGTCTCTCCTCCCAGAATTGGGGAAGCTGGAAAAATGCTGCTGGAATTGTCATCCAGCTACCAGCAAGCTAAGGCCTCAGGGGATGGGAGATGCTCTTCCCCAACTCGCATCTCAATATTCCTTAGTGTTTTCATGGAGAAGTCTGTCCCTAGGTCTTGGTTATGACTCCTATTTGCTGGCAATGGTAATAAAGCCTCATTAATTTCAAATTGAGGGTCTAATGAAAATCGGTGTTCAACCTCATAATTCAAATGATCAGACTCTTCAATTATTCTATATCCGTAATTACCCAGAGGCCAATGACAGGTTTGGAGGAAGGCATGAAAGATGAAAACTCCTCATTGTAGCCATGGCTTTGTGGAGAGAGCCCCAAACTTGGAATCAGAAGAATTAGGCTTGAGTTCTGCCACCACCTTCTCCCAGTTGTGCAAACACCAAAGGGCAGTTAAGGTATCTGAGCCATTAGTTTTCTTGGATGTAAAAGAGATTCTGATTCTTGGCATAGAGAACTACAGCATTCCATTGAATGTTTCTGGATAATGTGTTCTCTTTAAATCTGGAGAGCCTGCAGTGTTCCCAGAAGTAGCCACACTCACAGGGACTGTGTAATAGGGAGTGGAGACTGAACTGGGAGGGCCTTGTTCTAGGTGACAGAGAGCTATTTCAGTGATGGTGCTAGAGCCAGGGATCAGCAGGCTCGACCAGACCTGTGTTTTGGGAACCTGGACTGCCCTGTGACTGACAGGGAGCAGCATGAGGCTCATCAAAGGTCTTTCTGTGGCTGTGTCCTGGCTTGGGGATTTCAGCTGGAGGTGCCATGAATCCTGGAGGCTTGGGGGCACCGTACTTTGGCAGATGGCATTTCCCAAAGAGGGCTGTGCCAACATCAACCACTCAATCGCTCATCTCACCAGGGACTGCCATATGTCCCCATCCAGTGGTTGGTTCTGTGTCTTCTCCTTGGACACTGTCTCAACCACAGAGTAAAGAAAGAATGTTGGCAGGCAACTTCTGAGTATAATAAATGCCATATACTTATGGCTTGTTGGTGGGTGCTCCTTTTGGAACCCAACCAACAGCCAGCACCAACTTGCAGCTGGAGACCAGCCCCCTAGGGAGGTGTCCTGGGCCCCTGACCATGCTGCTGCACTGCCCATCCAATGCCATGTGGAGCAGAGCAGTGCCATCCCACTGAGTTTGCACAAATGGCAGGCACGAGAGCAAAATGAATAATGTGTTGTTTCAAGTCACTACATTTTGGTGCTGCTTGTTACACAGCAAAAGCGACTAACATGAAGTTAAGACCATGAGGGGTCACTCAGCTGAGGGTTTAAAATCAGGCACTCTGAAGCCATGCTGATCCAGATTCAAATTCTGGATTCAAATACTTGACAGCTGTGTAATATGAGTGTTATCTAGGCCCCAGTTTCCTCATCCCTAAAGTAGAAGTAGTACTTACGTCACAATATTATTAGAACTGAAATGAGATAGTGTACATATGATGCTTAATATGGTTCCCAGGACTACATACTCAGTATCTGGTACTCAAGTGTTAACCATTGCCATTATTATTATCCAGACTTGTGCAAACACAAAGTTTCTTAGAAACAACATAGAAGTACTTCCCACTCCTCTATATCATTAGTGAAATTAAAGTTTTTTCAGTAGTGAGCTGTTTAGAAAATAAACATTGATACAATTAGGCAGGTGCATGCTGTATTCAGGGGTGTGTAAGGCAGCTGTTTCTGCAATGCCGAGTGCTCTCCTTGGCATCCCCACCATCCTGCCCACCGACGCTGACCTCAGCCCCACCACTACTCTCCCAGTGCAGTGCACGTTAAAAGAACCCAAATAGTGAGGAACTCAGAAAGCTGCATTTGTGAGTTTTAATCTATCCTCCCAGGCACAGAAACTGGGTATATCTGAGATCTTAAAGAGAAATCACGTACATGTCAACTGCCTCACATAGTCTTTTTAATGAAAACATCAATCTTGGGTAAGAAAATGCTTGTTGGTTAAACTATTTGCTTGATCTTTTATCAACTTTAAATTTGTTATTGCTTTTCTAATTTGGAAGACAGTATCTTTGGCAATGATGCATTTGAACTCTAAGTAATTGATGTTTGCATCCATGCTCATCCCTGTTGTACATGGTTTTCTGACTTTGGGCTCTGTCCTCTCTGATTTCACCCTCCAACCACATTGTTTTGTGACTGTGGATGTGAACATCACCCTCATCATGCCTGAGGATGAGCATTCTGTCTTCTTCACCTTGGCAGTTGCAATGTCAGCACACACACATAGCGTGCAGCACAGTGTGCATTTGCCTTTGGGGGTTTGCCGGCTCACAGCCTTGGAAGCCCTTGCAGGAAAGCTGGTACAGTGCTGGGCAGGTGCTGTCAGAGCCTTTACTGGGAAAGCTCGCTGTGTCCACAATGGCCAGGGGAGATGCCAGAGTGGAGACTGTTTCTCAAGCATTTCCACTTTATTCCACCACTATACCTGTATCCTGGGGAAAAGAATCAGTCACAATTGATTGAGCAAGACACTAATGAAATACAGAGATGAAAAGACAAGGTCCTCTATATAAAAAAGCCCATAACAGAAAACAGGAAGTACAAAACACTGTGTGATAGATAGTGACCAGTGTTTCTCAAGGGCTAACTGCTCCCCAGGTGTTGGATGCCCAGTGCCTCTTGCTTCCTTAATCTGCGTTATCACCCTGGGAGGCAGGGATGCTTACAACTGATTTTATAGATGAACAAGCCGAGGCTGGGAGAAGTAAACTTCCTCATCAGGACACATGGGTCTGGTCAGACCCCAGGGCACATGCTAAACCACTGAGGGGCCTCGAGAGAGATGCTGCAGTGGAGGAGGATGGTGTTGCTCCAGGAATGACATGTTCTCTGACTACAGGGAACACTGTCACCTGATGAACATACGTGTAGTTGTAGAGATGACACGTAGGAAATGTGAAATTCTGCCTCTTACACAAATGTGGGTTTTATGACTGCCTTAACTGTAACAGTTTAGGGAGCAAATGATGCCTGGTGATTGGAGAAGGAGTTTCTGGGGAGGCAGGTGACTGGTCATGGCCACCAGTGGACCACCTTTGGGTCACAGGCCCGTTCTCAGATCCCCTGAATCAGAATTTTGGGCAGTGCAGCTTGCATTGGCATTTCCTGCAAGCTGCTCAGGTGATTACAAGGCACAATGAAGTTTGAAACCTACTGTGACAATGATTTTCTAATTGACCAAATTCTACTCAGGCTCTCTTGAGGTGTTTTCAGCCAGGCCTGTCTTTTGGGCTTTTTGTGTTTTTCTCTGCATCATCCAAATTCTAGCAAGAGTTCATCCCCCACCCTTGATACCTGATCAAACTCCTCAAGCCTCACCCCCTCCAGGTGATGGCTGATCACATGGCCTGTCTTAAGCAGGAGTCCTGGGAGGTTGGTATAGCCAGAACTTCCCCTCTCCCATACCCCTGATGTTTCCTCTTAGTGAGTTCTTATCCACTGACCCCCACCTCTTCCTTGCCTGTAAATGCCCACTTCCTACACTGTACTCAGAGTTGAGTCCAGTCTTTCTTTGTCCTTCAAATTTCACTGCAGGAGTTCCTTCACCTGCCACCACTGTCCTCCCCTTGAATAAAGTCTTCCTTACTGTGCTTTAATAAGTATCATTGAATATTTTTTCTTTCACATTGTCTAAAACCTGGAGAAGATCTGAAGGGCAGAGTGCTGGGAGAAGAGGGGCTCTGTCTGCAAAACACTGAGGGAGAAAGCTCAGGCATGTGCACGGGTGGCCGAGCTGGGATGACCCAGGGTGATCACGACAGGCAGGCCAGTTGCTCCACTCACACCTCCTGGGGTCAGAAAACTAGAGGGACTGACTTCTTGCAAGAGCCATGAGCTGCACATGTGGTGAAATTTTAGCCCGCCTTCTCATCTTCTTCCAGTCAGCCTGTCCTCCTAGTGCCTGGTGCCTTGCTTCTTCTCCCCAACTGTATGGCTGGCTTCCCTTCTCTCTCTTTGGTCTATGCAGTCCTCATTCCATACAGTGTGACCCCCACACAATTCAGCCCTTGGAAGGAAGGCCATTGTTCTCACTCCTACCTCTGAATCTGCTGAAACCAGCCGAGTAAAACCAGGAGCAGGACAGTGAGGGTCTACTTTCTCTGCTCTAGGACTGAGCTCTAAACTGTGGGTCATTTGCTGAACAAGATGATTCTTTGACTGTGGCCAAAAAGGTCCTTCAATATGTACCATGGGATGGGTTTTAATGGGGATGGCTGGGGGCTGGTCACATTAGTAAAATCCAAATTTAGAGATATGAAGGCATTTTAAATCTTGTGTTGTTGGCATTTTAAAATTCTACATGATTAATTACATTAAAGAAACGGGAAAAGTAATTTTTTAAATAAAAGAAAAAAGGGGGGCACAGCTATGGGAATGGGTCATGCTGTGTTGGTGACATAGGCTTAGCAATTTTGGGTACTGACCTTCTTCTCTTTCTTTTTCCTCCATGTCTGAAAAAATGGATTACATCCTATGCTCTTTCCTATTTATGTTGTGACTAGCCCAGCCACTGTCCAGCCCATGATCACCTCCAGCAGATTGTGACTAGAAAGCCAAAGGGGCTCCAGGGGTTGGGTTACTATGAACAGTGTAGATGGAGGCCCCTTTCTGCTGGCAGGAGGGAAGGGAATGAGCCAACAACTGCAGCTGATCCTGGACTGCTCCTAGGAACCAAGGGCCAGAGGGATGAGCATTTTTGATGAGGCAACCACAGCTGAGAGAGATAAGCTAACTTGTTACAGCTGACTCAGCACATTGGTTGTAGGGTTAGGATCCAAATCCAGGTGTTTGAATTCTAGTTTAACATCTGGGCTATTGTCCACAGTGTCAGAAGTGCCTTGAGTAGTTGAGAGTTGAGGGTTACGTGCAGAGATACCTGTATACCTACCTACTGATTAAATAAATTTACAGTTATTCACAGTTACCTAAATTGTTAAGACATCTACAAATCTGTTACATATGTGAGCAGTAGTTACTGCTTTAACAATCAACTTCAAATCAGAATATAATAAAAATATAGAAAATAAACTAAAACAACATTAGAAAAATGTAATATTTCTGTTTTTAAACTGGTGCTTTCTGATGTACTTAGAAAGATATTTTGCATCTGGGTTTAATTAGAATCTTTAAATTCTCATTAGTGTTCTAATATGAGGATGCTAACAGATGAGGTCCTTTGTTTGGGTTTGATTCATGGTTGTTTGAGTTCATCTGAATTTAAAAAGACATAAACAAGAAGAACCATTTCAGTGCATGAAGAGAAAAAAATCCCAATAGAAAAAGCAGTTGTTCCGTAAAGGCTGAAATATTTATTTTCCTGGCTCTTGTTAAATTTAAGGGAAGTTTTTAAGTTATTGCCTAAATAATAAAGATGCTAATGCATGTTTTGCATCAATGCCATTGAAGTCCACATCATGTCCACTTCTGAGTGCCATAAAGGATAAACTCTCAGACCCCTTTGTCTCATGACTTTCGCCCTCAATCTGATTTCTTCATCCTGAAAATAGGCTCTGGAGAGGAAAAACGAAGTAGACAAAAATTGCTAAATAATTTCAAATAATGCATCTGAGGCACTGACTTAAAGCCAGGGCCAGGCCATGACTGAGTATTTTCCCAAGCTCATGAAGAGAACTGAGACCAGAGCAATTCATTCCAGCTCTGTTTGCCTGTATTCAACAAACAGCAGAGGGATGGTCCCAAAATGCCTGTTTCTTCAGCTGAACTTTCACAAATGAGAAAGACATAGCCTCCCCATGTCTTGCACTCTCACTGCTGCGCACACACATGAGACCTGGACCCAGTGCTGTCACAAACCCTGGAACCTGTGCCAAATCTGGCATCACAGCACGTGCCACCCAGCTGGCACCCTTGCACCCACCAGCAAACAAAAGCATTTCCCCACTCCAGATAGTCCTTAAAGTCTGGAAGAGATGACTCTTCCTTCAAATGCACAGATATCAATGCAAGGCTTCAAGGGACACATAAAGTCAGAGAAACATGACACTACCAAAGCAACACAATAAATTTCTAGTAAAAAAACCCTAAAGAAATTGAGAGCCATGAATTTCCTGACAAAGAATTCAAAATAATTGTTTTAAGGAAGCTCAGTAAGCTACAAGAGAACACAGGTAGAAAATGAAAATCTCATTTGCCATAGCAATAAGAAAAATAAAGTACCTAGGAATAAACCAAGGAAGTAAAAGACCTATACTCAGAAAACTGCACAACACTGAAGAAAGAAATTAAGGAAGACACAAATACGTGAAAGCATATACCATGTTCATGGACTAGAAGAAATAACATCAGCAAAATATCCATACTACCTAAAGCAATTTATAGATTCAATGCAATCCCTATTAAAGTACCAATGGCATATTTCACAGATAGAAAACAAACATTTCAAAAATTTATGTGGAACCATAAATGACTCCAAATAGCCTGAGAAATTCTGAGAAGGAAGAACAAAGTAGGAGGGATCACAATTCCTGATATCAAACTATATCACAAGCCCACTGTAATAAAAAAAGTCTGGTACTGGCATAAGAACTGACACATAGATCAATGGAACAGAATAGAGAACCCAGAAATAAACTCATGTCTCTATGGTCAATTAATACTCAACAAAGAGGGCAGAAGCATAAAATGGAATAAAAACAGCCTCTTCAACAAATGGTGTTGGGAGAGCTAGATGGCTACATGCAAAAAAAAAAAAAAAAAAAAAGAAACTCAACCACCAACTTACACCATATGCAAAAAGAAACTCAAGATTGATAAAATACTTAAATATAAGTCATGGCACCATAAAAGTCCTAGAGGAGAACATAAGCAGAAAAATCTCAGATATTCCATGCAGCAATATTTTCACTGATATGTCCCTTAGAGCAAGGGACTTAAAGGAAAGAATAAATAAATGGGATCTAATGAAATTAAAAACCTGCATGGTTAAAGAAAATATCAGCAAAATGAAAGGAGAATCAATGATATGGGAAAATACATTTGCTAATGATACCTCTAACAAGGATTTGATCTCCAAAATATATAAAGAACTCACATGACTCCACTCCAGGAAGACAAACCACCCAATTAAAAAATGGGCAAAGGACCTGAACAGATACTTCTCCAAAGAGGACACACAGAGGACCCAGAGACATATGAAAGGATGCTCAGCATCACTAGCCATCAAAGAAATGCAAATTAAAACTACAGTGAGATACTACTTCACATTGTTCAGAATGGCCATCATAAACAAATCAGCAAACAAGTGCTGGTGAGGCTATGGAGAAAAGGGAACCCTAGTGCACTGTTGGTGGGAATGCAGACTGGTATAGCCACTGTGGAAAACAGTATGGAATTTCCTAAAAATAAACAAATGGAACTGCCTTTTGACTCTAAGAATCCTGAATTATACTCTATTGGGATTATACTCTAAGAATCCTGAAACACCAATTCAAAAGAACTTATGTACCCCAATGCTGGAAACACCCTAAGCACCCATTAATAAATAAGTAGATAAAAAACCATGGTATATTTATACAATGGAATACTACACAGTAGAAAGAAAGAAGGAACTCCTACCCTTCATGACAGCATGGATAGAACTGGAGATCATTATGCTAAGTGAAGTGAGCCAGGCAGTGAAAGACAAATGCTACACAATCTCACCTATAAGTGGGACCAAATCAACAAACCAAACAAGTGAGCAAAATATAACCAGAGACACTGCAATAAAGAACAAATTGACAGTGACCACAGGGTTGTGGGGAGGGGTGTAATGGGGTAAAGAAGGTGAAGGGTCATCAAGGAACATGGATAAAGAACACATGGACAAGCCCTGGCTGGTGTAGCTCAGTGGACTGAGTGCAGGCTGGGAACCAAAGTGTCCCAGGTTTGATTCCCAGCCAGGGTACATGCCTGGGTTGCAGGCCATAACCCCCAGCAACTGCACATTGATGTTTCTCTCTCTATCTCCCTCCCTCCCCTCTCTAAAAATAAATAAATAAAATCTTAAAAAAAAAGAACACATGGACAAAGACAATGGGGGGAAGGATTGAAGGTGGGAGGTGGGGGTGGGTAGGGTGGAGGAGAGTATTAGGGGGGAACTGAGCAACAATAATAGTCCTGGCTGTGGTGGCTCAGTGGATTGAGCATGGGCTTGTGAACCAAAGGGTTGCCAATTCAATTCCCAGGCAGGGCACATGCCTGGGTTGTGGGCCAGGTCCCCAGTAGGGGGCACGTGAGAGGCAACCCCACGTTGATGTTTCTCTCCCTCTCTTTCTTTCTCCCTTATCCTCTTTCTAAAAATAAATACATAAAATCTTTTATAAAATGAAAAAAGGGAAAACAAGACATGAACAAAAGAGGAGTTTAACAAAGAGACAGAAATCATAAAACAGAACCAAACAGACATTCTGGAGCTGAAGAATACAATGAATGTAATAGAGAGCTTTATGAACAGATCTAATCAAGCATAAGAAAAAATCTGTGAACTCAGAAAAGTCATTGGAAATTATCCAGTCAGAGGAGGAAAAAAAAGAAAAAAGAATGAGTAAGAGTGAAGAAAGTCTGATATTTATGGAACACTGTTAATGGAGCAATATGTGCATTGGGAGAGTCCAGGAGAAACAGAGAAGGAAAAAGAGGCAGAAAGTGTATTTAAACATATAATGACAAAAAATATCCCAAATCTGGGGAAGAAAATAGACAAACAGATTCAAGAAGCCAAATATCCTAAATAGGTTAGACATAAAGTGGTATGCATAGAGACACAATATAAAGATGCTTCTCGACTTATAACAGGGTTATGTCCTGATAAACCCACTGTAAATTGAAAATACTGTAAGTCAAAAGTGCATTTAGTATACCTAATCTATCAAACTTCATAGCTTAGCCTAGACTACCTTAAATATGCTCAGAACTCAACATCCAAAAAGTGCTGGCAACATTATGCACACTACGGACAATCTACCAACAAGTGGGAAGTTTATAGTAATAAATGCCAACATTGAAAAAGATCTCAAATATGTAACCTAACTGTATCCCTCAAGGAACTAGAAAAATAACAAACTAAGTCCAAAGTTACCAGAAAGAAGGAAATAAGATTAGAGCAGAAATAAATAAAATAGAGAGTAGAGAAAAACGAATCAACAGGAGTTGTTTTTTTAAGATAATATTGACAAATCCTTAGCTAGACTGAGAGAAAAAGAGAGGAGACTCAAATAAATAAAATTATAAATGAAAGCAGAGATATTACAATGGATGCCTTAGAAATGAAAAGGATCGAGAGGGACTCATATGAACAACTACATGCCAACAGATTGGATAATCTGGTGAAAAATGAGTAAGTTCCTAGAAACTTACAACCTACTAAAACTGAATTAAGAAGAAACTGAAGGCCTGAATAGAACAAGAACAAATAAAAAGATTGAATCATTAATCAAAAGTCTCTCAATTATCTCCATTTTAAAAAATATTAACAAAATTTCTTGATCAAAAAGCTCAGTACAAGATGGCTTCACTGGTGAATTCTAGTCAACATTCAAAGAATTAATACTAATTCTTTTAAAATTATTCCAAAAGATAGAATGAGAGAACACTTTCAAACTCATTTAATGAGGCCAGAATCACTCCGATACCAAAACCAGAGACACAACAAGAAAGAAAACTACAGGTCAATCTTCCTGAACATAAATGAAAAATTCTCAATACAATTCAAGCAAACTGAGTTTAAAAGCACATTAAACGTTGCAATGAACAAGTGGGGTCTATTGCTGGGATGCAAAGATGATTCAACATGCATGAATCTATCAATGTGATACAACACATAACAGAATGAAAGATACAAACCATGTGATCATTTCAATAGAGGTAGTAAGATCATTTGCTAAAACTCAAAATCCATTTATGATAAAACTCTCAACAAATTAGGTGCAGAAAGGAGTTATGTCAATACAATAAAGGCCATATAGGAAAAGCACACAGCTAACATCATAATCAGAGAAAAATTGAAAGCTTGTCCTCTACAATCCAGTACAAGGCAAGGAGGCCTACTTCTTTTTCTTTCTTTTTTTATAATGATTGCTTTATTTTTTGTAAAGATTTTATTTATCTATTTTTAGAGAGAGAGGAAAGGATGGAGAAAGAGAGAAAAGGAAACATAAGCGCAGTTGCCTCTTGCACACCCCCTACTGGGACCTGGCCTGCAACCCAGCCATGTGCTCTGACTGGGAATTGAACAGCAACTCTTTGGTTCACAAGCCCGTGCTCTATCCACTGAGCCACACCAACCAGGGCCTCTTTCTTTTTTTTTTTCACTTTTCTTGAGATACAATTGACATGCATGGATGCCCACTCCAGGCACTTGCATTCAACACAGTATTGGAAGCCCCAGTAGAGCAATCATATACAAAAGAGAAATGAAGCCACTCAAATTGAAAAGAAAAAAGTAAAAATATCTGTTTGTAGTTGATACGGTCACACATGCAGAAAACCCTGAAGATTTTCCTGCAATCAATTTTGCTAGTTTGCTTACATGTCAATGGTCCCATCAGTATGAAAACTTTTGGAAGGCTCCAAATTCATCTCTGGACCCTGGACTTACCAAGGGGCTTGCCAGATATGGAACTCAATACACATTTGAAACAATAAGCATCACAAATGAAGCAGTAGAAATAGTCTCTTTTAGCTGGGTAATATTTTACATTTGTTTAGAACAAATATGAAATCAAAGTGACCCAACTGGTTGTATTCTGGTGGAAGTATGAGATAAACTCTTTGGAGTGGATGATAAAGAGATTTTTGTTATATTTACGTCTAAAGGTGAAAAGAGTCAGGGGGGTGGGGAGCAGCCACGATGGCCAAGGAGCAGGGGTGTTTGTTGGGGAAGAAAAGACTGAAGGGTGATTGGGGGTAGATCCTTGTGTGTCCTGAGAAGGGAGAGGGAGGGGACAGTGTCACACTTCTTGTGCCAGAGTCTGCCAGGCTCTACAGAAAGCACTTCTTGGCCCTCTAGAACTTGACATTTCTGTCTAGCCCTCTTCTGCTATAATTGCGGAATAATAAAATGCAGGGGGCATTTTCTTTCTGTCTCCATGAACTTCCTCTAAGACTTGATCTGGTTAACACCACTCAGAAGCAGGTGCAAGTCTGCATTAGTCAGGTGTCCAGCTGGTCTGGAAGTGGGTAACAGAGGAGGTGACCACATAATGTGGCTGTGACTTCTCCTGTGACAATTATTTTGCCTCTAGACAGCCTCAGGGTCAAGTCCTGTTCTGCTAGGCATGTGGCCACAGAGAACAGATGTACTTTCCCTCCTTTAGCAAAGCTCCGTGGGACAGCAGCCACCAGGACTGGCAACTCTGGCCAAAGACACCTGGACTCTGAAACAGAATTCGGTTTAAAACTCCTACAAAGGCCTTTTATCTGTGATCAAAGGGGAGTTGTTTTTCTATTTCTAGTTCATGTTCTCTGGCTTCCTCACTTGCATTGATGAATGTCTTTTGGAGTTGGAGAGAGAATAAAGCACCCTTGTGACAAATGGTGTCACCAGGTCTTCCAGGTGCTCTAGCAGCACAGAAGGACTTGTTAGCTGCTCTAGGGAAGTGTGGAGTGTGCCTTGCAGGGCCCCTGCATCACTCTCTGTCCATCTGGGTGACACTGGATGTCGGTAAGCATCTGTGCCCCTCCCCAGCTCTTTGCCACTCGGCCACCGGGGTGCAGGGTGCAGGCCCTGCACAGTGTCCTGTTGGTACGTGGCCATGAGGGCCTGTCTTGCTCTTCATGCAGTCACCTAGCACTTACCTTCCATGATCCTCACCTACAACCTGTGCCTTATCCCACCGGGACCTGACTGATGGAACCCCTGCTGGACACCTGGGAGGGTCAGGGGCTGCTCTGTGAGCCCAGAGCTTTTCCAGCATGCTTCTCCCCTCTTCCAGGCCTGCCCTTCTCTTAGCCTGCCCAGCGCCTCTCCTGCCCCAGACCTGGACCTTTATTTAGGGACAGTTAGCTGCAATATCTAAGTCACGAGGTAAGTTTATTCCACTTCTAAGGCACAGAGCTGGTGGTAAGAAAGGAGCATTCAGGTGGAGAAGATCCTGGAAAGCCTCACAAGGGGCTGGGAGCCAGTACAGTGTCACCATGGCAACTGAGTGAGTGCTGGAGCACAGATGTGTAACAGAAAGTAAACCCCTGTTGCTCCTGGTGGAGTGTGACAAGTCTTCCTTCTACACTTTTTGTTTTTGTCATCAGCCCAACGAGGCTTCCAGGGAAGGGTCGTTCCTGTTCCCTGTCCTTCGTGCTATTGGCAGTGACATCTCAGCAAGAGAGCCCCAGTGCTGATGGTCCAGGTCCCCAGACCAGGTGCGTCCTCACTCAGCACAACTACCCTGGGCACCAGGTCGGGGTCAAGGCTCTGCTCTGACCGTTCATTCCTGTAGTGTCCTCGCGCTTCCCCAGGCCTGGCTCATCCCTGGACATCATCCTCCTGCGAACTTCTGCCAGGACTGCCACTTCCTTCCAGAGCCCAGAGTGTGGCTTGTCAGTGCTTCACTGCATTCAGTGTGGCCACCTCCAGTGTTACGGAAATGTGTGTGATCTGTCCTGTGGTTTCTAATCTGTCCAAAATCTGTGAATTCCAACTAAGTTAAGAGAAGCTTGAGGACCAGGAAACTTTGGTTTCAGCCACAGAGCATAGGATCACAGTAGACACAAGATAAATATTTGTCCAAGTAAAATGTTTTTTCAAAAAGGAAAACATTACATAAATGCCCTTTTCAGGATCAATAACCATCACTCTACTATAAAGCCTATTTAAGCCCTTAATTAGACAAACTGTTCTTGGTCTGAGGCCAAGCTCTAGTCCTTTTCTATGAAGACATTTTCTTCCCAAATCATTACACACTTAGAAACTCAGTAGTTTTTTCCTTCTATAATTAGTGTTTTGTTTATACCTTATTATACCGGGGAATAGAAAGTGGCTTATTGGTCTCGAGGCCTGTCCTGTGGAAGCCTTGCTGGGTCCTATAGCTGCTTCTTAGGATAAAATGCACCGTTTTGTTATGGGTTTCGTGCTTTTTAGAAGGAGCTCACTGAGGCTCTTGGTGTGGGGTTCAGGGCAGTCTCGGGCCATTAGCCTCTTACAGAATGCCTGCCACCCGGGGGGCATGGGATAAAGAGCTGAGTGCAGAGACCAGGGCCACCAATGCAGACTGTTCTCCCAATAAGGGTCCTTGTTAAAGGGGACACTTCCAGCACAAGAACTCATTCTGGCTTTTCTTAAATAACTGGTGGAAAGAAGAAACCCAAAGCCCAGTGGTAGCAAGTATGTTGCTAAGATACCAACATTCTTTGAATGAAAAGCAGAACCTTTTCAGAAAGTCTAAATCAGAGAGAGAGAGAGGGAGAGAGAGAAGAGAGGGGAGAGGGAGAGAGACAGGGAGAGGGAGAGAGATAGATACTGATTTCAAAGCAGTTTTACTTTTCATGAAGCCTGTTTTGTTCCCTTCCCCTCTGCCTTTTTTCCTGTGTGCATTTTAAACACCGGTAATAGGTTTTAGAAAGCAAGTCTTGCCTTTGTCCTGAGCACCTCCGATTTTCCTTCTGCATTTTTAGGCATTCCCTGGAAGGCCTGGAAATGCCAGACAAATTGTTATACCAGTGGAAGTCTGTCCAGTTTCTGATAAAACCAAAACCAATTTATTTTTTGTTTATACTCCACTGCTGTCGACAAAGCTTCCTCTGGAGATGTATATCTTTATCCTAGCTCCTTTGGTTTGTCATCTGTTTTTGCTTTGTTTTGCAACTGACAAGGGGAAAAAAATTTGACACCAACCTTGGAAGACAGTAATGCATTCAAGACTTTTTTCCCCCTCTCAGATCTGATAAAAATCTTGCCTAAAACCATGTCCAACCTTTTCAGTAGGAAGTCCAGATGGCTCTGCAGCCTGGATAACAGACTTTACTCACTGATGCTTCTCGGAGTGTCAGCAGGGCAATGTTTTTCTCGCAACATAAATGCAAAACAAAAGACGGCATCTGTGGTTTAGGAGGGGTTGGGGGCACGAGGGGCTGGCGGTTGTCTGGGAAGGAAAGTGCAAACAAAGAAACAAATCTTAGAGTGCACTCAGAAGAGCATCTCACGCAAATGAGAATTCCATCAGGTGGGGTGGTGAGGTGAGGGAAGCCGCTGAAAATCAGCCACAGATGGTGCAAAAATGGATTGTTTGAGATGAAGAAAAATGTAACTTTCTTAAGCTTGAAGATGCACTACTGCTGCTGTGACAGTTACGTGTGTTGATGTATCTTTTAATCCAAGTGTTCCTGTGGTGTCTCTCCTGGGAGATTTCACTTTTGATTCCCCTGGAGGTGGGCGTGCTGGAATTTGTCATCAGCAGTGTGCGCAAGAACAGGGTCTCAGGAAAAACCTAGACTTCAACAGGAGCTGGCCAGAGTGACGGCTTTGGTCACTTTTCTTATTTGTCACCAGAATGAGTAATAATGCCTTTCTATTCCTTTGCTACAGCTAGCAGATTCTGGGAGGATCAAATCATTTGCAGACATAGCTGATGAGGCCCTTGGCTTTCTGGAGAGATGAGCGTGTAGGACTGGCATTCTGTGTTATAGCTGGAGAAACAGGCTTTTTCCTACAAGTTCTTCCTCTAGCTGCCTCCTCCTTTTGTATCAGTGTCTTATGTTGGTAACCTTTTAGGGGTGTCCAACCTTTTGGTATCTTGGGGCCACACTGGAAGAAGAAGAGTTGTCTTGGGCAACACATTAAATACATTGAGACATGAAATCACAAAAAAAATCTCACCATGTTTTAAGTAAATTTATAATTTTGTGATGGGCCACATTCATAGCCATCCCGGGCTGCATGCGGCCTATGGGCCATGGGCTGGACACCCCTGCATTACATGAGCCTTTCTTGACTTTCTTTTTCTCACTTCGAATTCAAAGCTTTGCTGAACTCATTATAATACCTTTGATGGGATTCCAGTCCAACTGTATCCTTTACTTGGTCCAGTTTCACCTCGACTGACTCTGTGAGCGATCCCTCATTAGCCCGACCCAATTCTGACCCATGTCTGCACCGCAGCATAAAGCAGTGGGTCTCAGCTCCATCTGCATATTACAGTCTCCTGGGGAGATTTAAAAACATGCCCTTTCAGGGCCCTAACTTAGGCCAATTATAACAGAATGCTTGGAGGAGAGGCCAGGACACATTCATTATAAAAAGTAGATTCCAATGTGCAGCCAGAGTGAGGAGTCCCTGAGGGAGGGAAGTAGCTGCTCTTGCTGCGAAGCTCCCATTCTCTCCCAGTGAAGACACTGTGGCTGTCTTCATTCCTTGTGCTCACCTTGTTTCAGCTCTTTCAACGCCAGTGTCCCGGCCAGCCAGCACAATGCCTTTCCATTTGGGATCATGCCGTCATGTTTAGTACAGAGCTTGACACGGTGACATTTGTAAATGTTGGCCGGGTGATTGATGGGGGCTGAGAGCATGAAGGTGACATGGGAGTGTGGAAAGTCAGAAGAGCGAAAAACCAAGAAATGACCTTCAAGTGTGCTGCAAAACGTGTGGGGATTACATGTCATTTGGTCACCAGTCAGCAATGTGTTGAAATAAATTGATGTGTACTTTTTGGTCTTTTAGAGCCGTTCAGGTAACACAAAGGTAGAGCACCACAGTTTCATTAGAAAAAATTAGCAACAATATCAGAGATCTTGGATGTGACTTGGGACAACAGGGCTCAGCAATCAGGTGAGAAGTTTCACAGGCAGCATGGCTGGAACTTGACTCTGCCTTGGTCTTTATCTGCTGAGTGTATTGATGGGATTGGTTCTGTCTCTAAAGTCCTGGTTTATTTAGAGATAAGAAATGGCGGAGTGTGTGAAGGGGCTCATTAAGACTTTTTTTTTCACCTTGGCTAGTGAGAGCCTGGCTAGTGGACTGAGTGCTGGCCTGTGAATCAAACTGTCACTGGTTCAAATCCCAGTCAGGGCACATGCCTGGGTTTCAGGCCAGGCCCTCAGTATGGGACCTGTGAGAGGCAACCACACATTGATATTTCTCTCCCTCTCTTTCTCCACCCCTTCCCCTCTATATAAAAATAAATAAATAAAATCTAAAAAAATAATTTTTTTGTTTTTATAGTTATCTAATTCTAAAATATGGAATAATGATAAATGGTTTTGTTTTATTTGTTATTTCAAAGTATTTATTTCAAAGTATTTGTCAGAGAAAAGCCTCTAGTGTTAGTTAATATGGGACAACTACAGTTTCTTTAAAACACTGTTAATTCACAGACTTCAGTATCAAAAGTGGCTTTATATGTGGCATATCAGTCACTGCTTTCTGTGTAACAAACCACCCAAACTCAATGGCTTAATCAATAAGCACTTACTAGTGACTCAGGTGCCTGTAGTTTGGCTGGGGAAGACTGGTCTGCGCTGGGCTCTGTGGGTGTGGCTTCTGTGTGGTTTGCATCTGCTCTGCTCACGGGCCTTATTCTGCAGTGTGAGTCATTCTCATCGTGGTGATCACAGATGTGCAAGAGTCCAGTCCAACTGGACAGGTGAATTTCAGATCTCTGCTTATCAGATCCCCTAAGTCCCACTGGTCTTGACAAAATGCATGTATAAAACTAACAACTCAATATTTGTTCCATGAAGGAGTGAAGAGGAAGCAAATACTTGCTGCCTTGTAATCTGATCTCTCAACAGGCTGTTAGTGTGGAATGATGTAAAGGCTGCAGAAAGGCTGCACTGAGTATTTCTTACCCCTGTGGGGGGCTCTGTTTTGTAGCAGGTGTTCACTAATTTTAGCCTTCTTGCCACACCATTATCAGAAAAAATGATTTAGAAGAGCATTGGCTATTGAGATTTCCGTAAGGCTTGGTATATCTGATGCCTTTCCATTAGCCCCGGGTTGAGACTCCTAATAGGGAGGATGGACAGAGTGACAGATCTTGGGATGGAAGGCTTCTTATGATGTCCTGGGAAACAGAGGGGTCAGAGCTGAGGTTGTGAGTGTTGGGTAGGCAAAAGGGAAGGAGGCAGAGATAAAAGAGCAAGTGGGAGGGTGGTCAAAATAGCCGTCAAAGTGTGCCTGGGCTTTTCTACTACTAGCATCTTCCAGTCTCAATAACTAACAATTGTGAAACTGCTTGCACACCATCACGTGCTGGAGAGGAGGCAGCCCAGCCACCTCTACTGCAAGCTGAAAGCAGAATTGGAGAAGTCATGGCACCGGGATGAGTGTCCCCTTTCTCACCTAGGACTTCTCCCCTTGACGGGGCCCTGGTGTTGATGGAGAATCAGTTTATCATCCTTTGGGCCTGACTTTGCAAGTCAGTCAGGGTCTTTGGGCCTCAGTTTTGTTACCTCTAAAATGAAATGATGGCATTAGACAAGCTTTTCTAATTGTGACTCACTTCTGATGTGATGACCGTGGGGTTTCCCAGGACACCTGACCCCAGGCTGTTGCCTTTCCTCCCGATCTTCCCGGCCTAACGGCTGTCCTCGTTCTCAGCAAGCAACCTCGCTGCCTCCTTCACTGAGAAGCACTTTCCTGATGCATTCGTTTCAACCCCCTCATCTTCACTTGAGAGCTTCCTCTTCCCTTATTCCTTCTCCTTTCTCATCAGAAAAAAACACACTCTTCCTGACACAGTAAACGTTTGCCTTCTCTCACTTCAGTCTCTCCACAGTTTTTGTTTGTTCCTGTATCTTTGGTGATTGTCTCTCTTTCCCCCCATACAAACTACCATCTAAACAAACTGTCCTGGGATGAATCATGCCCCCCACATTTATGTCCATTGGGGACCTCAGAATGTAGCCTTCTTTGAGAACTGTGGCTCATGGGTGGGTTGTTTTTTCACAGCAGGTTGAGACTCATTAGCTCAAAAGTCTGCCAGCACCAAACTCAAATTTTTACATATATAATAATTTAAAAATAGCCCCAAACAAGGTTTTTAGCCATTTAGAGGTTGCCAGTTTGTATACCCCACGAATCCTTACCAACAGCTTTACCCATTGATAAGACAGGTTCCACGCTGCTGCTCTCCTTTTGCACTCTCTGTGTGATCCTTTCACGCTCTCTCTGACCCAGAGACCCCCCATCAGAATGCTGAGTGACCTCCCCTCAACATTTAACCCCCTCCCCAAACCCCTGTCTCATCCCAGGGAGTCTTGTGCTCCAGGCCTGCAGACTTGCAAAGTGCCGCCCAGGTAACCCTCGTGTGCACTGCCTCCACCCTGTGGCTACACCTTTCTCCTTGATCTGCCCTGGGATCTCTAACAGACACAGACACACAAGGCCACAAGTGTGACAGCGGAGGCAGAGATCAGAGCCAGGTGTCTACAAGCCAAGCCAAGTGTGACCAGCAGCATCAGAAGCTGGAGGGAGCCTGGAGCAGAACCCTCCTCAGGACCCAGAGGGGACCAACCCCGACATCCTAGACTCCAGGTCTGCCTCCAGAGAAGCCAGAGGATGACTTTCTGCTGTTTTTATAAAAATTCTCACCAGAGGATATGTTCATTAATTATCAGAGAGAAAGAGAGAGAAACATTGATTGGTTGCTTCCAGAACGAGCCCTGACTGGGGATGGAACCCACAACCTTTTGGTCAGGGGATGATGTTCCAAACAACTGAACTATCTGGCCAGAGCAAATTTCTGCTGTTTTAAGGCCATGCTGTTTGTGGTAATTCCTTACGGCAGCCCTGGGAAGCTAATACCAAAATAAACATGACCTTTCTCTCCACTGTTTGGGGGCTCTGCTGTGTCCAGAGTTGTGGGTGGCGTGTTTTCACTACATTTAGAAAGGCACACAGACCCCTGGTGGTGGTTGGCTGGGACACCCTTCCTGGCCCAGCTTCCTCTGGGGTACTGACTTCTCTCCCTCACATCTGACATTACAGAAAATGGGTCATTCGTTCCTTTACGCATTCAACCAGTGCGTATTGAGTGTCTACTATATGCCCTGGGCTGTGCGAGGTGCAGACAGAGCAGGCAGTGACCTTTCTTCTGGGAGATCAAGGTGCAGGGAGTAGCTGGCTATTAAATAAGTAGTGACAGATTTATTTATAAAGATAAGATAAAGCTATGATTTTGTGACTACAGCATGTGAGAAACCACCAGGAGTGTTTCTTTTTGCCAAGGGGAGTACCTGCAATGGTCTGACTTCAGGCGGTGGGATCCCTGAGGTCTCTGAGTGATCCTGGGGGCATGTCCAGAGCTTGGCATTTATCTCCAGCTAACAGTAGGGTTTATTGTCCACCACGTTTTCAGCATCTATGTGCAATGGTGTGGTGATTTCAGGGAACGAACTATGGTGTGTGCAAAGTCCACGTGAGGGAGACTAGAGAAACATCACAACCTGCCACAGAGCAGTCAGCTAAGATACAAAGCTCTCCCAACCTTGGAAGGAGGACCATGGACAGAGAACACAACACTGGTCTCAGACCCTTGGCCCTTGTGTGTGTGCCCCTCCCTGCCGACCTTGGTGTGGCTTCTCCTGTCAATAGCATAGCATGATGGATGATGGGCATGGACCCTCCTCAGGGAGCAGAGCCCTGGCAGCTGTAGGATGGTACTTGCCAGTGAGCTCAGAGTTAAGAAGGAAAGGCACATGCTGCTGGGAGGCCATGTGGGGACCTGGTCATATGAGGGATCAAGAAGGGACCCCTAGACTAAATGACATGAAGAAAAAACCTGACAGATGGGTGAGAGTTGGTCTGTAAAAGGGGGAAGGGAATCATCCCCTCAGGCCGAAAGGCTCTGAGTGTGACCCCAGGATGCCAGCACTTTATCTTTGCTTCCTCCGCCCCTTTCCATCTTAATCAAGCAGGTGGTCCTTCCCCTGCCTATTTTTGCAGGGCCCTCTGGCCCCTCACAGGCAGATCCTTCAGTCTAATTGTGTCCATGCCCCTCCCTGACCTGCCTTTGCCACTCGGTGCCTTAGGCCTGCCTGTTCCTGGGCTTTCTCTCTCCTCCTCCTAGGACTCAGCTGTCACCTCCCTGAAGACGTGGCTCAGACAGATGCCACCTCTTCCACAAATTAATTCACCTCAGCTGTAGCTCCTAAGATATTTAAAAATTAACCTTCTACACATTACAGTGTAGTTTGTTCATTCATTCAATAAATGTTTACTGAATACTTATTTAAAATACTATTTTAGGTGCCTCCCTGAGGGCAGTAATTGTGTTGCCTTCATTTTCACATTCCTTGTGCTGTAATAAATATTTGCTTCAAAGGCATTTGGGTTTGAAACAAAAACAACCGAATGGAGTCTGCTCAGTCATGTATAGTCTTGGTGGCTTTGGACAGCATTCTATCCTTTTTTTCTCATTCACAAACCCTATGTGACTAGACCTGCTTCTCCATCTTGGTGCAGACATTATGTCAAAGGGGACAAATACAGGTGAAGAGGTTGAGGGTAAGGCAAAGCAACATACTCACGTGAAGTCTTCTCCTCAGTCAGGGGTTTCTGCTCATGAAGTCAGGGTTTGTGGAGAGGACATCCTCCCGAGTCCCTTGGCCACTCCATCCCCAGGCCAGGGTGTTGCCCCCACTGATAGCCAAGGCCCCAGTCCCAGGACATGGCAGTACTTGGTGGAAAGCCCACACCTCTGGGTAAGCTGGGACCACAGACGCTTCCTCCTGCCTTCCTTCCTGCCTGATTACGATGTCACCTCCCAGCGATTCACCAGGGTGATGGACTTACAAACTCTGCATACAGAAATTAAAGGTACAAGATAAAAGCATGGAGCTATTTATTTAATTGCATTAAAAATTGAATACATGAGCCACTTAACTTGAATGTTCACAGAAAGGAACAAAATTTAGTGACCAAGCACAGGTTGCTAGCCTGGCTCCTACCAACAGAGGGCGATGTAGCTTTCTAAATGGGCTTAGTGTTGAACAGTTGGGTTTCAGTGTGTACTGTTGGTAAAGAGAAGCACTCATTCATACATGTTAGAAAACAAAGGCCACTAGAATATAGAATAGCGATGTCTAAGATAAAATCATCAAGAGAATTGGCCTCACACAGACACAGGTAGGTCTTTCTTTTCTTGATGTCTTCCTCCCTCCTTCCTTCCCTCCCTCAGGTTCGTTACTTTGGCTGATTAAATACCTTGGTGACTAATTAGAATCTAGAATGGTTATCAGGCAACTCTGAAGACTCATTATAGAATTCCTGTGGTTTATTTCCTGTCATTAAATTCTGTCCAGATAGCTCTAGTATAACCCTGTCAGGTAACTAATTTTTTAATGGACATTAATGGACTTGAATTTTCAGAGAAGTTTTAGGTTTAAGCCAAACTGAGAAGCAGGTACAGAGATTTCCCATCCCCCCAGTCCCCCAACACGTACAGCCCCTCCCACCACCAACATCCCCGCAGATGGCACATTTGTTATAATCAGCGAACCTACCCTGACACACCGTCATCACCCAGAGTGCACAGTGGGCATTAGGTTTGGAAATGCATGTAACGGCACGAATCCACGATCATAGTGTCAGCCAGAGTACTTTCACTGCCCTAAACCCTCTGCCCTCCACTTGCTCATCGCCCACCTCACCCCTGACCACCCCTGATCTTCTACTGTCTCCATCATTTTGCCTTTTCCACAATGCCAGAGAGCTGAAATCACATAGTATGTAGCCTTTTCTGACTGGTTTCTTTCACTTAGTAACATGCATTTAAAGTTCCTCTATGTCTTTTTATGATTTGGCAGCTCATTTCTTTTTAGCTGAATAATGTTTCATTATCTGGACAGACCTGAGTTTATTTATCTGTTTACTTACTGAAGGACATCTTGGTTGCTTTCGGGTTTTGGAAATTATGAATGAAACTGATGTTAACATCAATATGCAGTTTTTGTGTAAATATAGTTTTGGGTAAATAATAAGGAGTGAAATTGCTGGATTATATGATGAGTATGTTTGGTTTTGTAAGACAATGTCAACTGCCTTCAGAGGTGGCTGCATATCATTTTGCATTCCCACCAGCAATGAAGGAGAGTTCCTGTTGCTCTACGTTCTCGTCAGTGTTTGGTGCTGTCAGTGTCCTGGGCGATGGCCGTTCTTGCAGGTGCCTAGTGGCATTGATTGTTTTCATTTGCATTTCAAGGTAACTAAGTTTTGACCACACAATTTACTTTTGTGGGTGATTAGCAGGTTGGGGAACTCTCTAACCACAGATCACCTCTTTTAATTTTCCTCTTATGAAAGAACAGGATGGATAGAGAGCATGGAATGAA
The DNA here is from genome assembly GCF_004126475.2 of Phyllostomus discolor. NCBI lineage: Eukaryota > Metazoa > Chordata > Mammalia > Chiroptera > Phyllostomidae > Phyllostomus > Phyllostomus discolor. The sequence goes on along the minus strand of NC_040903.2, from coordinate 78,279,711 downwards.
TATACTCCTCTGCATTTTATCTTCTCAGCTGCAAAAGAGTTATAAAAGTGATTTTCTAGGACAAATAGATGTAGTTTCTTATAAGCTGATTTTGGCAAGGATCGAATTTTATCAGACCATGACTTTGATTTCCTATGGGAAAAAGAAAATAGGCAATAATTCTTCTGTACACTTGGTTCTCATACTAATGGATGTTTAGACTAAACTCTACCCCACATAGTAAACACTATGATATTTTAATGGACTGCAGAAATTAGCACTTGAGGAAATGATGGTTTGGTATGTTTTTGAGGTCACTTCTAGGAAGTTCAGAACTCTGTACTCAGAGGTGATTGATGAATGTCGACTGTCACTTTGAGGGTATTGAGCAATGAACTTGATTAAGAAAAAACAGTGCTATTGCCAAAAAAACACTGTGAGGTGAATCCCAAATGGACCCTTCATAATTCAGTCTTGTTTTTGCTCATGGAGCACTGACCTCTGTCCAGGTTATGGTTTGGTCACCACAGACAGGGTACATATGGCAGGGCCCTTGCCAAACATAGGGTATGTTCAGCGGACAAGTCTGGTCTGTAAGGCTCTTGTGGGTGGTCATAGTGGGTTCAGTGGCACAATTAGCTGCAATTAGTAGGTTTGCTTTTTTTATTCCTTGTTTCTGGCTTAGATTTAATATCTGACGAGTAGTGAAATGTACCAGGATTGCCATTCCAACAACAGAGACTTCAGTAAAGTTATACTTTTACACTTTCTCCCTAAGCACGTGCATTCACAGTAGGGGATGAGGTATGGCCTCTGGGTGGCCGAGTTCCAGATGCCATCCTGGATTGTGACCTGGCAGTAAAGGTGGATCTGTGGGAGGTGGAATCTTCTCCCTTTCAGGGCACCATCCTCTATGTTTTTTTGCACTCCCTGTGGTGAAGCAGGATGCTTCTTAGTCTTCCTTTGGTTTCTAACCTCTGCAGACATACTGCGTGTTCCCGCTGGTCTGATTTTAGAGGCATCTTCCACCTGGGATTTCCAGTGTCAGCTTCTTCTGTCCTCTGGGTCCCTGTTTCACTTCTACCCTTCTGTTTTCCCTGTTGTCTGAACTCAGTGTGTTCCCTTCATGACCTTCTACCCTTTACCCTCTGTTTTATCCTAGTTCTCAGTCCTTGAATCAGCAAATCCTCTATAATTTCCTGCTGTGTTAGTTACTCATTCATTCCTTCATAAATGTTTACTGAGGGCCTATTTTGGACCAAGTGTTATGCCATGTACTGGGTACAAATAAAGGTGAGACATGGTTTGATTATCACTGGGTGAGAAATGCGAAGATGTTTATGTTTGCACCATGGAGTAAGTTCTGATTTCCATGAGTCCTTATGATGTGAAACAAACCCAGGTGTTACTATTTACTAATTCTAGGTGAGTAGCCCCAATGGGGCATTGTCTGCATTACAGGTGAAACACATCTGATAAACTAGGGAGTACGAGGTCCAGCAGGGAAAAACCTTCTTATCGTTCATGTGAGCATATAGGGGTGACTTCTAATAACTCTCCTTGAACGAAGGAAGAAAAGAGTGAGAAAAGAGAAGAATCAACCCAAACTTCCTCTCCAAACTTTCAGAGCCACAAAAGCAAAAGAATTCATCACTGAACTAATTTATTAACCCAATCAACAAGTATTTCTTGAGGGCTAGGTACTGTTCTAGGCAGGAGATGGTCAGGGCTTATTTACTTCATTAAGGACTAGGATTCTGGAACCCCTGGGTGTGGGCCCTGTGGTTGGGATGGAGATAAACTGGCAGGAGGGGACAGAGGTGGGAAGAAGGGGTCTCATAGTGATACCAGTTCTCCATCACTGCAGGTACTCACCCAGCTCCTGTTCCATGTTCCCTTCACTGTCTCTGGAGGAGACAGGGTTATAAAGAAGCCAAAGAATAACTTTAGTCACTTGGGTTTAAAAAATGAAGTTAAAGTTGCAGCTCTGCAATTAATGAGACCTTAACATTAAGTTGAACTTCTGAAATTGACCATATTTTGACTTATAAGAATGGCAATTGCACATAGTTCAACCTAAAAGCTAAAATGAGAGCTTTGCAGTAGATGTGCATTTCAGTTACTCAAGTGATGTCGACAGGGGCCCATCAATGATGCAGATTTGGTAATGGAAAAGTAAGACAACCAAATGGTCTGATTATGAGGTGGTCATGACTCTGTAGAAAGAGAGTAATTCTGGCATATCAGAAGAGCTGAGTATGAATGCGAGCTTTGCCTTTGCAGTTGTGCGATCTGGAGTGAATGCTGTCACCATCTACATCTTACTCTATAAAGAGAGGAGGCATTGGTTCTTATGAGTGTGGAGAGCATGTGGACTGATGGATGTGGACTGGTGGAAATAGCTCTGGGGTGAGGGCCCGCCCGGTTCACCCAGTTGCAAATGCCCAAGTGTGCTCTTGCTGATGGCATTGCATTTGCTTCTGTTGTCCTCTTTGACTTGGCTTTGGGGGTAGACAAATGGCATTGGTCCCCCCTAGACCTGATACTCTCATGGCAGGAATGGGACAGGTCCTGAGGTGTCTCGTCTTGGTCACAGCCACACTGTGGAGATGGATGTCCCACGGACCACATCCTTGCTGCTCCCCAAGAAACAGGTCAGCAAACCCTAAGGGAGATCTTTTAGAAAATGAAAAAAAAAAACCCTGCCTGAGTTTCCATTCGTAAAGAGGATCTCATATCTGTGAGCACCTATACCTGCACTGTGACACTGGTTGAGCTGAGTACAGATATGAAGGACTAATGATGGACTTGCAGCACCATGGGAAGGGAGTTTGATGCTGGCACTTGGCACATGGTCTAGCATATATGGCTCTGATGAAAGGGATAGAGGTACCACAGAGCTTTGCTCTGGCTGCTGGCCTGTGACCTGATGGGCCACTGGGACTCAGGTCTGAGCAGGAAATGGAGTGTGCCTCTATGACACCCATGCATGTGGGAGCCAGGCTAATCCACGTCCTTTAAGCAGGTGTGGGATTGACTTGACCACATTCCAGATGGATTCTGATGGTGGTGGGTCAGCAGGCAGATGTTCTATGAAAATGACTGAGTCAAAAGCACGAATGTCCTTTCAGCCTGGGCAGACGCTCTTCTGTAGGGACCATCTGAGGCCTTTCCCTGATTACGGAGGCAGTGGAAAAGGACCCCTCAGGAAGGCCCGTCCTACCCCCTTATAGTTGACCCAGCACAGGCAGAAGATGAGTAGTTTCAGTGAGAAAAGGAGCCAGGACTAGTTTCCTCCTCCCACCAGGCCTGTCCCTCATCCCCCTTGACTCATCTCCCTGCCCGGATGCCTCATGGGGGCTGGCTTTCTCCACCACCAGAGCCACCATCCCCATGCTGAAATGATGGAGGCGTAGTTAAATGAACTTCTTTCTGGAACCAATGGGCCGAGTCTTAAGCCTTCCTGAGAACTGAAGTGTAATTTAAGAAACAGGAAGAAGTGATTGAGTCCGCGTGCTAATCTCCCGAGAGTCTCTGTGCTCACTCCAGTGAGCAGCTTAATCCCCGCCGCCGGAGACCCCGGGTGGAATCCTTAATTACCAGAATCTCATTTCTCCTTCGGAGGCACTACCTGAGGAACGTCTGTCGCTCAAACACACGGATGTGAAAATAAAGTATTAAAATCAATAATTCAACTTGGAGGTGAAATGAAACAGAAAAATAACTTTCCCGTTTGCCTGCTCCTGGATCCTGGGCAGCTGCATTTCATTGACCCGTGAATCTGCACTCTCTGTCCCCCACCTGGCTGTCCCCAGAGTGCTGTGCAGGCAGCTCAGGCTGAGCTCCAGAACATAGGGATGAAGCCCTTCCACTGAGATGTGGCATCTATGTTTTTGCTTCTGCACTTGCTGCAGACAAAGGCAGTGACTTCCTCAGGAACCAAGAGCCCAGGCCCAGGGTGAGGCATGAGTTCTCTCATCAGAGGCCCAGGGCCACTCAGGGAGGTCACCGAAGGTCTAGGTTGTGCTGTGCAGTTTCTCTTAACTTCTTCAAATTTCTGTTTCAGTCCTGATCAGATTTCAGGTCCTGTTCTATGATCATGATTTTGTCAGTTTTTCCCTTTAGTTCTGTCAGTAGTTGCTTTATATATTTCAGTGTTCCCTGATTGGGTGCATATATATTAGGAGGAGTTATATCTTCTTGATGTAGTGTCCCTTCAACATTATAAAACATCCATCTTTGTCTCTTTCTACCTTTGTTATCTTGAAGTCTTTTTTGTCAGATGTAAGTATGGCTATACCTTTCTTCTGTGGATGCTATTTGCGTGGAGAATCATTTTCCACTTTGAGTCTAACTTTGTCTTTGCAGCTTAGATGTGTCTCCTGAAGGCAGGATGTCATTGGATTTTGTTTTTAGATTCAGTCTGCTACTCTGTGCCTCTTTATTGGTGAGTTCAGTCCATTTACATTTAGGGTGATTATTGATGTATGAGATTTTCTGATAGCTGTTTTATCCTATGTTTTCTGGTAGCTCTGTGTCTCCAGTGCCTCATTTCCTTTGTGTTTCTGTCTGTTGTTTTTGTTTGGTGGTATTCCATACTTTTCCCTCTTTTTTAAAGTTATGTGTTTTAGTTTTTTGTTTTTTTGATGTGCATGTGTATGTATGTGGTCACCAATAGGTTTATGAAAAAGAAAGTTTCATATATATAATAGTCTTTTTTCCTTTGAATGCATCTGATCTCCATCGTCCTTTGCAAATTCAGAACTTTACCTCCTCCACTTTTCTTTTGGTCACAAATTATCCCTGTTTGTGCCCTCTCTTCTTTGTTTCAGTAAAATAACCTCTTTAAGTATTTCCTAAAATGAAAGTTTTCTGGTGATAAATTCCCTCAGCTTCTGTATGTCTGGAAAAGTCTTTATTTCTCCTTCATATCTAAAAGGTAACTTCGCTGGATATACAGTGTCCAGCAGAAGTAACACCTGCATAACTGTAGTTGGCAGGGTAATAATATAGGTGTAATAATTTATAGTTTTAATTTGAACATTTTCACCTAAAATCTCATATATGTGCTTGAGTGTGATATTGTTATGTTACAGAATTACACACTTATGATTTTGTAATAAAAGATTTTGTAATAAAAAGGGGCATTATTTGCGCTGGACCCTATATTACTCTTGGATGGTCATTTCTCTCTTTCAGTAATTTGAATATTTGGTTTCACTCTTGTCTGGCTTGTGGAGTTTCTGCTGAGGAGTCTGATGGTAACCTAATGGGCTTTCTGTTATAGGGTACTTTTTTCTTTTCCCTGGCTGCCTTGAGATTCTTTCATTAATTGTTATAAATTTTGACAGTTTTAATATAATGTGCCTTAGAGGAAGACTTTTTGAATTGAGGTAATTAGGTATTCTCTTTGCTTCTTGTACTTGAGGATCTAGTTCTTTTCATAGGCTTGGCAAGTTCTTGTCAACAATTTGCTTGAATCTGATCAGATTTCAAAGCTGAGCTGAAAACCCGTCATTGTTGTATTGTGAAGAGCACTAAGATTAATTTTATGTGAGCACTTTACACACATCCTCTCAGTTAATTGTGGACAGGCTGGCACTGCTACTTTCCCACTTGCAGAGGAGGAAGCAGAGGGGGTGGGTGACTGGCCAGAGCCACGCAGCAATAGCACTGGGGTCCAGGACTCAAGCCCTGGCCAGCCACCCTTCAGGCTCCATCCCAACTCTCCCGTTTTCCTATACTGAGGTAGAATGTACCTCATGCATGTACAGCGCATGGCTCCTAGATAAAGTGTGAGATCTGATCCGTGCACACCCATGGTACCATGAGAACAACCTTTCTCTGAGTTTTTCATTGGAGAGGAGACCACAGTCTGTTGTTGCCTGGCTTTGATTTGTGTGTGGGGTACAGAACATGTGCCAGCCCTCTGGGACTCCTGTCACCAAGCACTGGAGCAGGATTACAAATGCTCATCACACAAAGCATTGCTGTACTCTAAGACAAGACCCCGTCAGGTGTGTGTCATGGCGATGAGGGTCCCTGCTGAACAGCAAAGCCACGGACATTTCCAGCAGCAGAGGCCTCCTTAGTTTTGGTCAACAGGAAAAAGGAGAAAGAATGAAACTGGAGACAAACAGTGAGCTGAACAGACAGCAGGGCTTGCCCTCATCCCGAGAAGGCAGCAGATGCAAGAGCCTCGAGGAGCAGAGGCTGCAGGCAGCTCCATCCCAGGACCTTCAGCTGTGGCCCAACTTCTTTCTGTTCTGAAAAGCCCTCACAAAAATGTGCCAGTCATCGGACATTCTTGTGGAGTTTGTAGATATTCCAAATGCTGTGACTATGGACGCTACCTGGAACATAGCTCCGCGCCCACAGGCAACGCCCGTGCCCGACTAACTGGTACCATGCCTGAAATCCACTATGTCTGGATCCCAGTCATTTGTCACATTCTGTGGGGCAGTTTCTAGCATCAGCTTGTGTTGAAGGATGGAAAAACCATCTGTGAAACTCCATGAGTGTGGCGAGGGGCAAACTCGGAGAGTTGGTGACTTCAGGTCCCTTGTTAGTCCTTTAGGAACCAATGCCCTTCTCCCCACCTGTCAAAATCACCCTCCCAAGAGCTTATACTAGGTGGAAATACAAGAGTCCCTCTCCCTCCCTCTCTGTTCCTTGGGGGGGGGGGGTCTGGGGAGGGGAGACCTTCCATTCCACAGCAACGGCACATGGATCCTCCAGCGCGGAGGTCTGGAGCCTAGGGAGCTTGGAGCAGCGGGGTCTGTGCATGAGCTGAGCTGGCCAGCAGCAGGTCCACAGGGCCCTCAGTGCCATCAGGCCCGGCCCATGCACAGGTTTCCACGGTATCCAAGTTCATTGACTGCTGCTCAGGGCGCGAGGCACGGCTGAGCGAGTGCAAAGCACCCCGAGAACCAGTGTTGGCGTGCTGGCGTGTCCGAGGCTCCTAGCCAGCCATACATCATGAAATATTGACATGGTTCCACTAGACTTCCACCCCTGACATTTGATTTATAGCTTTAGGTGTTCTTTTTTAATTCTAAACAGTCGATGAAGGATCAAAGGAAATGTCATATTTGCAGCCTTCAAGCCCAGAGTGACACCTTGGAAGTCAGAAAAGAGGCTGGGTTCCCGCCGACGGGCTCCTCCCTGCCCGCCACGGCGGGTCTCGGAGCCGCCCGAGCTCAGGCTCCCCAGCACCCCCCACATCTCAAATATTTATCACATTAAATATCAACCTCAGAATATTGCCTTCCTTTAAGCTTTTCACGTCCCAATGATTTTTTATTATTTCCATCGACCAAAATAAATGAAGAAAATGTTTTAGACCACACTTGAAAGCATGTAAAAATCAATAACTGGATTTTAAAAGATTTAAAATGTCTTGAATACATTCATTTTCAAACATACTCCTCTGATCTTTAAATAGCTTTTCTTGGAGCATAACATTTTTTTTGAAAAGTCAAATATGGAGCATTAAGGGTATAATTACCATTTTAATTATAACTCAATCATCCTATCTGCTTTGCATAGAAATTAAAGCTTTTATGTCAGGATTTCTGGGCACTCACAAATGTTCAGGAGCAATTAATGTTAAAAGTTAAATTTTAAAAAACTGGGTATGAACTGTACAGTTCTTAATTTCATTCTCGCTCAGATTGAAAAGTGAAGATGCTCCCACTCATCATTTTATTTCCAAAGGAAATCCACTTCCTCCAGCGAGTTAATTCCTGCATCCCTTCTAGGTGGGTGCACAGTGGGGTCCGAGTCCTGCCCCTGCTGGTGGGCCATGGGACCCAGCACCAGTTATAGCCCTCGGTTTCCTCATCCTTAAAATGGGACACGACCACACTTACCTCGTGGGACTGCTGTGCCACGAGGGACTGAGCAGGTCAGACACACAGGGCAGCGTCGGGGCCTGGCGAACACACCCTGGGCTGTGCTCTCGTGTGTGGTCGGGTCTGAAACAATCCCCACCATTCTGAGTTATCGACTGTCCTCCTGCCCCGAACAGGATGGTTTCAAAAATGGCAGTACTTCCAAACACTTTGTCTTCAAGAAGCAAGGGGATGATTTTATTAAACAACAAACTGTGAAAGCCTGATGAACCTCAGACGAACACTGCAGCAGGATTTTTTGGTTCCCCTCCCTGGTGCACACTGGCTGGGGTCTAAAGAATGTGATGGCTCCTGAAAGTATACATTTGCATGAATGAAAACACCATCTGGCTAAAACTCAACTAGATTGTCATTGCATTTAGCCCTGAAAACAAATACTAAGATGATCAATTTCCCATCTTTTTGCTGCCAATGCAGCTCCCTGGCCTGAAGTACAGGCTGCAGGTGTTGGCCCAGCCATGTGTGTGTGCATGCGTGTGCCTGTGTGCGTGCAGAATTCAGCCTCGCCATTTTTCTCCCAGTTAAACCCCCCATCTAAGATCTGGTCCATTTGCTCCTGCGCTGACACTGCTCGGGCTGCAAGGAAAGTCATTTTTGTGTGCATTGCCGTAGCAAAATAAAGTAATTCCATTTTTAGAAAGTCTGTGGAACAGGCTCTTCCTCCCAGCATGTTTTGCTGACTGCCTGTCTCTGCTGTACTTTTTATTTCAGCTTATTTTGTATTTTGTATTTTTTTCACTTTCACTTGCATCTTACTTTGCTGTTTTATTGGAAAAAATGACAATAGAGGCAGGCAGATTTAAAAACAAGGATCATACACGTCTTGTACACTGGGAATGAGACGATGTGCCCTAAAACTTAATCACTCAGTGGCACTCTGGCATTCACACAATACTGAGTGTGATCTCAGAGCCTCACATCATCTGCAGCAGCAGAGTCTGTGGCTCTGTAAGTGATCACATGGCCTGGAGTTTTCCAGGGCAGTAGGGATTTCACATAATTTTATTATTTCCAGGGTAGGATAATTTTTAAAGATCTGAGTAAATGCGACTTGGGTTTAATGGCTCTGCAAGACTTCTTGGATAAACAAGTTCACCTTTCTGAAGATGCCCCTTTCTTGGGCCCCATCTTTGGGTTTGCATTTGGTGCAGGGGCTTGAGGTGCTCTGGAGGTGTTTTGGGTCCCAAAACATTTCTGGCTGCTTCCATCTGCCCCTCCCATGTCTCCTAGGGTCCCAACAGCACACCAAGTACTCCCAGGCCTACCTCTTGCCACCAGCAGTGGGGACTGGGACACAGCTGGGTCCCTGGTGGAGAGCTCAGTGTGCCTCTGTGGGTGACCACCGGCATCCCAGGGCCTGCAGCTGCCTTCTCTGCACTCCCAGTCTGCCCCTTCCCTGCACACGCCCTCTCTGTCACTTCCCCAGCCCTGCCTATCTTTGTAAGAGGTCCCCTCACTCCACCCAGTGTGAGTGTGGGGGTTCCTGCTGACCGTGATTAATGTAAACATTAACACTGGGGGAGGGCCCCCTTCATCCACAGGGATTTGAGATGTTTACTATTCTGATACCTACATTTTGCCTGGCTGGGCCATTGAAGATAGTGAAGAATGTGCTATAATTTTGTCAAAGTAAATGCCCATTACCTCCCAGTGCTTATAATGTTTCACAGGAATATAAGGAACAGAAACAGAACCCACCCACAGGGAAGGTGTGTGGTCACAGGTGGCAGAGCCTTTCAGAGAAGGACATGCAATTGAGGCGGGTGAGCATCACTGTGGTTCACCTGTGCACCTTCGCGCAGCCTGAAACATCCTGGAAGTTCCCATTAGTTCTCATACTGACTGCTTCCTGCAGCATTTGACAGCTACCCAGACCAGGAAGAAAGTAACAGTGTTCAGGCTGCAGGTGACACAGACAAGACAAATCCTTCACTGGAAACAAGAAGCACCAGATGGCCTCCTGGGTTTGGACTGTTCTAAGGAGTGGCTTTGACTCCTTTGTCTGCTATTCAGCTATTTGTGTATTAATTTAGCTGCTCAGCACAGCTTCATAGTGCCAGATGGGTGTCTGCCGCTCTCCAGCCAGTGGGATGTTGTGGGCAAAGGAGGAGGTGCCACCCTCCCTGGTGAATTCAACTGTCCAAGGGGCCCTTTGAGCCTCAGTTACTCATCTGTTGGACAGGATAACAAGTGCTGGCTCAATTCAGTGTGATACAGAGACTACATGAGATCACATTTGGGGGAGCCTTTTAAAATTCTAGAGTGTGGTCCAATGTAATCCATCCTTGTCAGAAAGAGTAACAGTGAGTGTGGGATATCTTGTTACTGTATCAGTGTCCACAAAAGAGAGCGATCTGTCCCCGCCTGACCACTGGAAAAGACTCTCCTCCATCATGCCCTGACTCTGCTCCAAAGCCCAGTCTCCAGCACACATCTATATCAGTAGAAGAATATTTGGAATGAACAGGACCAATAGCTTATAAATGTGGCAAGTGACCTTGTTTTCTGATGTCTGCCTTATGGCTTCTTCCACAGTACTGGCTGAAAAATATTTTAAAAATATCCCAGAACCTAAGAATGAAGAGGGACATCTAACCCGCCCAGATAATGACACACTCCATAAAGTAACAGCTACTAAAACAATGTGAGACAAGGACAAGAACAAGCACAGGCCTGTAAGACAGGACCATTCTCCTGGTACAGTGTTTGAAACATATAAAAATGAAATATATGTCATGAGAAAGGAGGGACATCATGGCACAGGAAGGAAAACACTATTCAATGAAGATTTCTAGGATGACTGGTAAGTGTAATCTTGCCTTTGGATCGTACTTCAAAGTATATTATTGGTGGGTGGACTAAAACATAAAAACAGCAGAAGAAAACAAAGGGAATCTTTACTAAACTTCCTGGGGGCGGAGAAGATATTTCAAAGTGTAAGAGCAAAAGAATTAATCATAAATTCAGCAGATTGACTACTTAGAAATTAAAAATTTCTCTGCATCAAAAACCCTCCATCACAATCAAGATGAAAAGCAAAACAAAAGATGCATGCAGCCAATGATGACAGATTAGCAAGATCTCAAAGAAAACACTTATGATATGACATTTTTGATAAGAACTAACTGCATAAATCTCTTTCATATCTGAACTTGAAAAAAGAGTCAAATCTCAATGGGAATGGGTAACTGGTATTTTTCCCATTATAGAGCTCTGGGAATCTCAAAACTCACATTTCTCACTTTGCCTTGATGTGAAGGTGCCCTGTGCTTCCTCGCAGCCCTTGCCTGTAGCTCCTTGTATGTACTTCCTGGGATGTCATTGTCCCTCTGGGAATCAATAAAGTCTACTAAGATGATGGGGTTGAATCCCTGGTCAGTTAGGCAGTAACCGTCTTTTCTTTTTCCTTACCAGTAAGAATTACTTTGTTTGGGTGGACTTGCAAAGTAGAATCACTGTATGGGTGTGTGAGTATTTCTAAACCACACAGCATCCCCACCTTGGTGGCCTGGGGCTTGGGCTGGCTCTGCCTCGGCTGCCCCCTTCCAGCCCATTCAGCACCTGCATGTCTGGTCTCACCAGCTCAGACTCAGTGGTCCCCAACTGCCCCATCTCCTATGGTAGAATGGAGACCTATGTGGAAGTTGAGTCACCCATCCCTGGCACGAGGTGCTACCAGTGTTTCCTGTGGCCAAGTCGGCTTTGAGCAATGTGCTTTGAAGAACACAATGGGTCTCGATAAATGTTGACACAGCAAAGTGAGGTTCCCAGAAGTATTTGAATTTTAAAAGAGGTAAGCAGTGATTATCTAAATAAATAAATCAGGCAGATTGAGGGCCTGGTGACCAGCATCACCACAGTGACACAATATAGGTGCTGTGTTGATTTTGGGTGAATCGGCCTTATGATGAGCCCATGCAGGGGCTGACCTTCCCATCACAGGGGCCTTCTTAGTGAAAACAGAGGTTGTCACATATACAGTATAACCTCTTCCTGTGAAGAGGGCATTTTCACAATGAGTTATTTGGTCCCTTTGGACCACTTTGTGGTTCCTAAAGTAGTTTGACAACTGTCATTCTTTCTGATAAGATGGAATTTGCTGACAGGCTGCTGGGCCCTAAAAACTCATTCATTTTCCATAATGGGAGAAGATGATGTGGTGAACTACAAAATAAGACACATGATACAACAGTTCCCTGAGGAAAACACAGAACACAGAAGGCTGTGTCCTGGTTTTTAGGCACTTGGAAGGTTGGTGGTGTGGATGTATGGTGTGGTATTGTAAGTAAAAGCAGAACCAAACTGGCCTCAGATTGTTACCCACTGACATCATAGGATTATTGGGGTATTTCTTTAGTAGGAATATAATTTATTTTTAAATATATCATGATTACACCAAAAAATGTAAAATTCCCTTTCCCCAGACAACAAGTTTCATCGGATTCCACCTGTCAGACTTATGTATCAGATGGTCCTATAGTTAATAACCAATGTGAGTGGTTTGGAACTGAAGTCCCTCAGTTGGCTCTCTGTAGATGCTCCATGTGACTGTGATTATGTAGGCCTCTCCTCCCCTGCTCTGCAGGGGCAAGTCCATATCCTTCTCGTTGGATTGTAGTTGGGGTCCATCCAGAACCGGCCTGGGGGGAGGTGTTCTTATTTCAAAGACTGCACCCCTCACTACTTGAAAAAGCCCCATTGTGATCAAGGACTATGGCACTACTGCCATTCTCAGATACAGGATGATGCTACAATGTGAACACCCTCCTTGTAAGTAAAAACATCACGGTCTGCTCTCGGGAGACTTTCCCAGCTGCCAGGGCCTTCACCCAGGGTTGAAAACAGCACAGGTTCAGAGACCCCTGCACTCCAACGTGGGAGAAAGCAGCTTAGGGCTGTCTCACAGACCCAGCATCTAACTGTGGAGTGGACATGGGGATGGGGGAGAGAGCAGGAAGGAGAGGGGCTCCTTGTCCTCTTCACGGTGGTGTGATAGCGGGAAGCAGTGCTGGGCCCTCTTCCTGCTGTGTGTCCTCACCATCTTCTCTCCTCCTTGGAGCAAGTCAAGCATGGGGCTCAGGAGACACAAATGGGTCCCTGGTGATGTTTCTAAATAACTCAGTACCAGAGAAAAGTGCAGGTCTCATCATCCCTCGCTATCTGTTTAATGAAAGTCTCTGAAGCTTGGTGAGAGGCCATGGGAGATGGAGATCATTAAGGATGGCCCATAAACTTGATTTCCTGTGTTTGGTGCTAAATCTCACTCTCTGCGGGTGGGAAGAACTCAAACCCATTTGACAAAAACTTTGGTGGACACTGTCTGTCTTGGAAACTATTTTATCTTTTTCAAAAAACTGTAAGAGAGAAGAAAAAGCCTGGGTTTTAGAGCCAAGTGGACTTCAGTTTGAACTCAAATTCTGTTCTCATTTTCTCTCCATGTCTTTCTCTTGGTTTTGTCTCTGTCTCTTTACACTTTTTCTAATTCCTCAAACTACTGAGTATTTGAGCTGTTTTTTTTCATTGCTTACTACATGAGTGTTTGTTTTAGGCAACCCAATGATTACTCTAGCTTAGGGAGCTTCACCGACCTGAGGACTGATGAGAAAAGGACAAAGTGATGTGTACTAGCTTAATACTGAGGAAGGAGAAAGAAGCATTAAAAGATCAGGCAAGAAAATTCAAAACATCTAGTCATTTGGGACACTTTAGTGAAGGAAACATAGGAAAGAGTGAAACAGTCCATGATTTCCGTTGAGCACTCACTCCAGTGTAATAGAAGAATGATGAAGATCTGGAAAAAATACACTTGGTAAACTCTTTTTTAAGAAGAAAGGGAATTGTATTTTTAATGATTCCTAATCATTAAAATTACGTAAAGAAAAATACTTAAGGAAAAAATTACTTAAAGAAAAAAGTTTGCCTCTTAAAAATATAATTTTTCATTATTTCAGAATTCATCCATTTTATCTGTTTGCCACCTCTGGCTCTGGGAGGAACTGTTGAGACTCTGCTGCTGTTGTGACAATGGTGCTGAATCAGGAAAATAATGTTTACTTGATAAATAAGTGGACAAGTTTTTAAAGTGTAAATCAGGGCTTCAAAAAGTACTGGAGGTCCACAAAGGAGGAAGTCCCTTCCAGAGCCCCTTTGCCTATTCAGGGAATTAATATGCAAATACACTTAATACACTAGGGAGAGCTTAGCTGTCAGTGAGGGCTCCATACTCTTCAGTTACCATAGTCATCACACTTCAGTTTGTCAGGGTATTTTGAATTTGTAAAAGTATAGTTAAGACCTATATGTTGAAAATTAGAAAATGCTAATGAAAGAAATCAGGAAGAGGAGAGGTACTGTGTTTATGGATTCAAAGACTTAAACTGTAAAAAGTGTGAATTCTCATGAAATTGACCTAGAGTTTAGTGCAGTTCTTACCAAAATACCATCAAACATTTTCATTGATATATGAGTATACAAACTTATTCTAAAATGTATACCTAATGGCACAAGTCCAGAATAACTAAAACATCCATTTTATGAAGACTCGGTGGAATCACTCTACCCGATACTGGGGTTTTCTAGAAAGCTGAAGTAATCAAGATTGTGTGGTGTTGGTGAGGAGCCAAATGTAGAGATCAGTGGAACAGAACAGAGGGCCCAGAAATAGACTCACACAAGTATGCCCAACTGAGTTTTAACAAAGATACAAGAGCATTCAATGGAGGAAGAATCACCCTTTCAAGAAATGGGCTGGAGCAACTGGACTTCCATTGGCTCTCCCTGCAAAAAAACGCCCAAGCCCCATCAGTGTATATCTCACACCTTATGTACAAATTAACTAAAATTATACCATAGACTTAAACTTTTAGAAAAAATACAGGAGAAAATTTCAGGATCTACATTAAAGCAAAGAAGCAAAGAATTCTTCGACTCAACACCAAAAGCACAGTCCATAAAATCCCAAGTGGAAGAATTACATTTCATCAAAATTGAGAAAGCCTTTGTCTTATGGATAATGCTCTGAAGAGGATGAAAGAGAAAGTATAAACTGAGAGAAAATATTTGCAAATCACAGATCTGGCAAAGAACTAGTATGTAGAGGATATAACAGACTCTCAAAGCTCATCAGTAAAAACAAACAGTTGAATTAAAAAATGGGAATAAGACAGGAGGAGCCTTTCTAAGGAAGTGGATATATGGATTGCAGCTTAGCATGGAGCTCAGAGCTGAATTAAGAAATTGGTCAATACCTGATTCTTGTGTATGTAGTCTTTGGTAGTTAGAATGTGCTAGATAAAACAGATGTCCTGTGCTACCAACACCAGCTTGAAATAAACCAAGGAACATTCAATTCTTCAACTGAATGTTTCTCTTTGTTCAGCAGCTCAAATAATATTCCATATGTGATTACTACTACTATCATATTTTGCAGGTGTCCCGGAGCAGGGCAAGACTTCCCCTGGGTGTTTGTAAAGTGGAAGAGAAATTCCTGTCACCTTCCCCTGGGTTATGTCTGTGTCACAATCACCCTGTAGAATTTTGGTGTGCAAAACCCTTATTTCACTTGACTTATCAAGAGCTGGCAAAAGAAAAAAGGGGTTCCAGAAGTTTGTCGCTGTGTTAATTTATGACATGTCGAGTTCAGACACGTTGCTCTGAGCCAATACAAAGTTCACACTCTAACGCATGCAGCCTGTGGCAGCTATGTAGATAAAGGATTTAACAACACGTTGCAATATTACATTTCAGCATGACAGAGAGCTTCTTGGCAGCTGTCTCGTATTTTGTGCCTGCTGCCAGTTGAGATGTAAAAATTGTCAGACTATTTATTTCTAAATGGAAATCTAGGCACTAACAATAATGAAAGTGTGAATAAAATAATAAGAAAAACCTCTGCTATTAAATTTGTTCCAGTGATTCTTACAAACCTAAATAATTAAATCTATTAAAATGCATCATTTGTTCACATTTTTTCAAACTGGCAACAGAATACCCTGACATTTTTAACTGTTCAAGCAATTGTCTACCTGAGAAAAGGTTGGCCAGGCCTGGCTGGCATCCTTACCAGCTCCTTTGGCACCAGGATGTTCTAGAAAGATCCTAATGCTGACCATGTCCAAGTTTGTTATTGCCCACTCTCTAATTCACACCTTTCATATCCCTTCTAGCCATGGATTCTGCCTCATTAGCTTCCACCTGAACTTTGCTGTTCTGCTGCATTACTTTGGAAGCTGGCAATTCTTGTGGACAGCCTGTCTAGGTATCTTATTAATTGCTCTCCAAAATACTACCCTTTGCCCCCTACATTTTTTTACAATTTTTAAAATTGTTGTTCTAGTTTTCTGCCTTTTCCCACCCTTCCCACTACCCCAGGCCTCCCTGCCTCCCTGCCTCCCTCCCCGATTTCCATCCCCCATTGCTGTTGTCCACATGTCCTTTATAACTGTTTCTGTAAACCCTTTACACTTTTCCCCCTTTACCCCCTCCCCTCTCCCTTCTGATCACTGTCAGCCTGTTCTTAATTTCAGTGTCTTTGGCTATGCTTTGCTTGCTTGTTCATTTTGTTGATTAGGTTCTTGTTAATGGTGAGATCATATGGTATTTGTCTTTCATTGCCTGGCTTATTTCACTTAGCATAACATTCTCCAGTTCTATCCATGCTGTTGCAAAGGGCAGGAGCTCCTTTCTTTCTGCTGTGCAGAATTCCATTGTGTAGATGTCCTATAGTTTTTGATCCATTCATTTACTGATGGGCACTCAGGTTTCTTCCTTTTAAGGTCCATAAATGGCACCTTGGGGCAAACAGCATCTAGCCATGCTTGGGCCCTGGAGTCTAGGTGTCATGAAGTAACCTATGTATGTGATTTGTCTTCTGGAAACAGAATTGGACAGATGTGTTCCTGGGGCGGGGGGAGCAGGGTGACATCAAGGGCTGGTTATTTTGATTTCTAGCTGCTTGTTGAGAAGGCTCCAGAGTGGATGGCTGTGATTCAGGGTTAGAACTAGTCAAGTCCCATAGAACAAACATTTTTTCTTCTGTTTTTCCTAATTGTTTATAGGGATGGGACTGGAGTGTTTTCCTGAACTGAAGTGACATGTTCAATGTTCAATGGTCTCTTCTTTTGAATGGAATTTTATTATTTGGGTGCTTCCATAAAAGTGAGAGGTAGATCATTGCTGGCTTTTATCCTCATCCTATTTCATCTAAAGATGGAAAGATGGATTTCTTAAGCAAGGAGAGATGAGTTAGGGCAGATTCAGCCACACACTCATTTGGTGTCCTCTCAGGCATTTGGAGAGAAGTCAGCAGTGTTTGGAGCATGACGTGTAACTGTGAGATGACCTTCCTGGTGTGGCCTAGTCATGGTCATGGCCTTGAGGATGTCATGCTTGATCCAGTGACCTTCAAACTTTTTGATAGTATATGATTATGTCTAAAGTAGTTTAGAGCATTCACTTCACATATGTATAGAAATTTATTTATAGATAATATTAACCCCTCTATTCAAATAATTGTAAAACTTATACAATAATAGATATTAAAAAATAATGAAACAGTCCACAAATGAGCAATAGAAGGGAAATTCCTCAATCTGATGAAGAGCCTTTACAGACACACACAGCTCATGTGATGCTCAGTAACGAAAGACCAAACACTTTTACTCTAAGATTAGGAATCAGATCAGGATGTCTGCTCTCACCTTTTCTATTCAACAGTGTACAGCAGTCCCCCTTATCCAAGGGGAACACTTTCTAAGACCCCCAGTGCATACACAAAACCACAGAGAGTACCCAACCCTATATATTCTATGTTTTTTCTTATACCTACATGCATTTTACAGCTTCTCTTTGGCATATCTAAATTGCCAGCATCGCTATTCTTGCACTTTGGGGCCATTATTAAATAAAATAAGAGTTACTTGACACAAGCACTGTGATACTGTGACAGCCGATCTGATAACTGAGGCACTTACTAAGTGACTAATGGGTGGGGAGCACATGCATCGCCAGCACACAGGAAAAGGGATGATTCATGTTCCAGGCGGGCTGGAGCAGGACAGTGAGAGATTTCACCATGCTACTCAGAATGGAGCATGATTTAAAATTTCTGAATTGTTTATTTCTGGAATTTTCCATTTAATATTTTTGAATGTCAGTTGACCATGGTAACAAACCACGAAAAGCAAAAACTTAAATAAGGGGGAGGTGGCTACTCTCCTGGAGGTTCTTGCTAGAAAACATAGGTTTCTAGAAGAAAACATAAAAGTAAGTCTTTATGACCTTAGGTTAGGCAAAGATTTCTTAGCTGTGACACCAAAAGAACAAATTACCAAAGGAAAAAATAGATAAATCAGGCTTCATCAAAATTGAAAACTTTTGTATTTCAAAAGACATCATCAAGAAAGTGAAATACAGAGTTCCAGCCAAGATGGAGGCATAGGTGGAAACCTTTCACTTCCTTATACAACCAAAAGGAGGATAACAACCAATATAAAATCAATAAATGACCAAAATCACCAGAAAGTCAAACTGCATGGAACTCCAACAACCAAGGAATTAAAGAAAAAAATCAACCAGAACAGCTGGACCAATAAGGTGGTAAACCTATGTGGGCTAACTCAGCAAAACTGCAGCAAGGTGGCAGACTGTGGGAGCAGGGCTGGCTGCTGAGCTTGGTGGGCTGCACGAGAGGGGCTGACTAAAGGAGAAAAGTGAGACTCCGAACTAACTGTGGATTATGGCAGGGTTTGCCGAGGTGGGAGATACTCCTAGTCTCACACAAGAGTCTCTTGGAAAGTACGGTAGAGATGAGCAGGTGAGCTGCACTGTTCTCTCTCTGCCCCGTCCCCCACAGGCAGTACTGCAGGGCAGCAAAGAGGGTGCCCTGCTCAGGGGAATACCTAAGGCCCCACCCTCTTATAACCTATCAGCTGCTCCAAGACAAAGAAATATGGCCCAGAAGAACGAACAGAGCAAAACCTCAGAACTAAGCGATCAGGAGATAGCCAACATATCTGATGGAGAATTTAAAGCCCTGGTAATCAAAATGCTCACAGAACTGATTGAGCTTGGTCGAAAAATGAAAAAACAAATGAAGTGAAATAAAGTGAAATAAAGCAAAATATTCAGGGAACCAACAGTGACAAAAAGGAAACCAGGAATCAAAGCAACAATTTGGAACAAAAGGAAAAAAATAAACGTCCAACTGAAACAAAATGAAGAAACAAGAATTCAGAAAAGTGAAGAGACTCTTACAAACCTCTGGAACAACCTGAAATGTTCCAATATCTGAATTATAGGGTTGCCAGAGGAGAAGAACAACAGCAAGAAATCAAAAACTTATTTGAACAAATAATGAAGGAAAACTTCCCCAATCTGGTGAAGGAAATAGACTTCCAGGAAGCCCAGGAAGCCCAGAGAGTCCCAAAGAATTTGGACCCAAAGAAGAACACATCAAGGCACATCATCATTAGGTTACCCAAGATTAAATATAAAGAGAGAATCCTAAAAGAAGCGAGAGGAAAGGAGACAGTTACCTACAAAGTAGTGCCCATAAGATATTCAGCT
The DNA here is from genome assembly GCF_004126475.2 of Phyllostomus discolor. Taxonomy (NCBI): domain Eukaryota; kingdom Metazoa; phylum Chordata; class Mammalia; order Chiroptera; family Phyllostomidae; genus Phyllostomus; species Phyllostomus discolor. The sequence goes on along the minus strand of NC_040903.2, from coordinate 78,260,254 downwards.
GATTTCTCAACAGAAACCTTGCAGGCAAGAAGGGGCTGGAAAAAAGTATTTGAAGTCATGAAAGGTAAGGACCTACATCCAAGATTACTCTATCCAGCAAAGCTTTCATTTAGAATGGAAGGCCACGTAAAGTACTTCCCAGATAAGGTCAAGTGAAAGGAGTTCATCATCACTAAGCCATTATGATATGAAATGTTAAAGGGACTTATCTAAGAAGAAGATCAAAACAATGAACACTAAAATGAAAACAAACTCACAACTATCAATAAATGAACCTAAAAGAAAAGAAAAACAACAAAAATAAAAGCTAAGCAAACAACCAGGACAGAAAAGAATCAGAGAAATGGACATCACATGGAGGGGGAAGGGAAGAATGGGGAGGGAAAGTACAGGAAAGAAGAAGCAGAATTAGTAGGCATAAAATAGACAGGGAGAGATAAAAAATGGTATAGGAAACAGAGGACTCAAAGAACTTATATGCACAACCCATGGACATGAACTAAGGGGGATGTGGGAGGGTTGGGGGTGCAGGGCGGAGGGGTGATAAAGGGAGAGAAATAAAGAAAAGTGTAGTAGCATAATCAATAAAAAATACTTTAAAAAGAAAGTGAAATACAACACACTGGCGGGACACCATTTGCAAGTCATTTACCCAATAAGGAATTAGCATCCAAAATATATAAAGAAATCTTATTTCTAAGAGAAAGACCAAAATCAAAACAATCCAATAAGTTAAACAGATATTTCTCCAAAGAATATATACACAGGACAAAAGCACATTAAAAGATGCTCAGTATCATTAGTCATTAGCTAAATGCAAATCAAAATGACAAGGAGATATCATTTCACACCAACCAGAATGTCCAAAATAAAGAAGACAGATAATGACAGATGTTGGCAAGGATGTAGAGAAATTGAAGCTCTTATACTTTTCTGGTGGGACTGTAATATTATGTAGCCAGTTTGGGAAATGGTTTGAAAATTTCTCAAAATGTTAAATACATTTGAAACAGCAATTCCACTGTTTGGCATGTACCCATGAGAAATACAAACATATGTCTGCATAACAACATGTATTTAAATGTTCACAGTAGCATTGTTCATAACAACCAAAAAAGGGGAAACCCAAATGGAATGGATCAACTGCTACATAGATACATATGGATACATAAAATGTGGTATATACGTAAAGTGTGGTATATCCATAAAATGGAATATTATTAGGTCATAAACTAAATGAAACATTGATACATCACTCTACAACATGGATGGACTCTGAAAAAATTCTGCAAAGTGGAGACTTCCAGCCAAGATGGAGGCATAGATAGATACACTGCCTCCTCACACAACCAAAAAAAGGACAACAAATTTAAAAACAAGAAACAACCAGAACTTGCAGAAAATTGAACTGCATAGAAGTCTGACAACCAAAGAGTTAAAGATGAAACATTCATCCAGACAGGTAGGATGGGTGGAGATGGGAAGCCGGGGCAGAGAGGACTCTAGGCAAGGAGGCAGCTGGAGGATCCAGGTGGGTGGCATAGGTGGAGTGGATGGTCCCACATTTACATGCGGATAAACTAGGAGGAATAGCTGGGGAGTGAGATGGACAGAGTAGCCCAGAGTTCCAATGTGGGGAAATAAAGCCTCAAAACATCTGACTGAAAAATCCTGTGGGGGTTGTGGCAATGGGACAAACACCCAGCCTCACAGGAGAGTTCGTTGGAGAGACCCACAGGGTCCTAGAACATATGCAAAACCACCACCGTGGGAATCAGCACCAGAAGGGCTCAATTTGCTTTTGGGTGGCAGAGAAAATAACTGAAAGCCGACAGAGAGCTGAGCAAGAGGTATTGTTCCCTTGCAGGACACCTCCTCCACATACAGCATCACAACACAGCAATGTGGGTTGCCCTGCCCTGGCATGTACCTAAGGCTCCACTGCTTACAATGTAACAACCACACCAATAAAAAAAATGACCCAAAGGAAAGAACAGATCAAAGCTCCAGAAAAAATACACCTAAGTGATGAAGAGACAGCCAGCCTATCAGATGCACAGTTCAAAACACTGGTAATCAGTGTGCTCACAGAATTGGTTGAGTGTGGTCACAGAATAGAGGAAAAAGTGAAGGCTTGGAAAACTTAAATAAAGGAAAATGCACAGGAAACCAATAGTGATGTTAAGGAAACTGGGACTCAAATCAATGGTTTGGAGCAGAGGGAAGAAATAAACATTCAACCAAAACAGAATGAAGAAATGAGAATTCAAAAAAAAAAATGAGAGGCTTAGGAACCTCCAGGACAACTTTAAATATTCCAACATCTGAATCGTGGGGGTACCAGAAGGAGAAGAGGAAGATCAAGAAATTGAAAACTTATTTGGAAAAATAATGAAGGAGAACTTCCCAAATCTCACTAAGGAAATAGACTTCCAAGAAGACCAGGAAGCCCAGAGAGTCCCAAAGAAGTTGGATCCAAGGAAGAACACACCAAGACACATCATAATTCCATTACCCAAGATTAAAGATAAGGAGAAAATCTTAAAAGGAGCAAGAGAAAAGGAGACAGTTACCTACAAAGGAGTGCCTATAAGACAGTCAGCTGATTTCTCAACAGAAACCTTACAGGATAGGAGAGGCTGGAAAGAAGTATTCCAAGTCATGAAAGGCAAGGACCTACATCCAAGATTACTCTATCCAGCAAAGCTATCATTTAGAATGGAAGGGCAGATCAAGTGCTTCCCAAATAAGGTAAGTGAAAGGAGTTCATCATCACCAAGACCTTATTATATGAAACATTAAAGGAACTTATCTAAGAAAAAGAAGATGATCAAAACTATGAACAGTAAAATGACAACAAACTCACATCTATCAACAACTAAACCTAAAAAAACAAAAACAAATAGCAAACAAGTATAACAGGAATAGAATCACAGAAATGGAGATCACATAGAGTATTATCAGGGGAAGGTGAAAGGGAGAGAGGGGGAAAAAGGTACAGGGAATAAGAAGCATAAATGGTAGGTAGAAAATAGACAGGGGGAGGTTAAGAATAGTATAGGAAATGTAGAAGCCAAAGAACTTGTATGTATGACCCATTGACATGAACTAAGGATGGGGAATGTGGGTAGGAGGGGAGTGCAGGCCAGAGGGGGAAAAAACGGGAGAAAGTGGGACAACAGTAGTAGCATAATCAATAAAATATATAACAAATTCTGTAAGTGAAAGGAGCCAGACACAAAGGCCACAAATTGTATGATTTTTACTTATAAAAATATGCAGAATAGGAAAATCCTTAGAGACAGAACATAGATTAGAAGTTGCAGGGTGTGGGGGAGGGCAAAATGCTAGTAGGTTTTTTGCGGGTGATGAAATGTTCTAAAATTGGATAGTGGTGATAACTGAAAAAAATTCCATGAATATACTTAAAAACATTAAATTGTATGCTTTAAAAGGAGGAAATTTATGGTACCTGATTCATATCTGAATGAAGTTATAAAAATAATGATCAACTAAATACAAGGTTCTAAAAGTTCCAGATTTTCACCTTTCACTCCAATGAACCATCTACACGTGCCACACTCTGGAGACTTCGAGGCACTAAGCTAATCTTTTCCTGTCTCTTTCCCTGGCCTCAGGAGCAGATAAGAAAAGAAGTCCAGAACCTAATCAGCAGATGCTTTTGTTGACAGCACCAAACTGCTTGCAGGGAACCCTTGCCTGCAGTCAGCCCATTTTCTGTGTCTGGGCCCTCTGTGTTCCTTCTGTAGATTCCCAACTCCAGTGGCAAGTGACCAGCTCAGAACTCGAGTCCCTAAGCTCATTAAAGAAAAGTGCTTGATCCATTTCTCATTCGGTTGCCAAGCTCATTAGAAGTGCCCCAGTCTTAGCTGAGTTTACTCCATTTTTACTAGCTTTCCCCTTGGCTGTGATTAACTTTGGTGCCATAATTGCTTACTTTGGAGTCATCCGGTGTTACACAATAGTTAGGTGAGGCATTGCATTTCTGGACAGGATGTTGTGTCCCTGTGGGCACCAGGCACTTTCATTTGTCCTCCCCACAGCACTAGGAGGTAGGTCCTCCTACTTTCCTAATCTTCCAGAATAGAGCAATGTGCCCAAAGTCACACAGAGTGTTACAGGGCAGAGCCAAAATTGGGCCTGGGACTGCCAAGCTCCTAGCTCTGCGGTCTTTGCCACTGTGCAGACTGTCCACTCATGTGGTGTTGACAAGCCCAGAGTAACTCTGAGGGGACTTTTGGCCTCTGAAGATAATTGTCCTTCTTTCTTAGCATATTCTTCCCATCATGCTAAGGCATAGATAGTACTCAGAAATAGCTAAAATGTGATTAACAGAGAGCAGTCCATACAGGAAAACAGAAATGTGTGCATTGGTAAGAAGGTGATGGCTATGGAAGAGAGGGAGGCAAGAAACCAACAGCAGACCAGAGAGTCTAACAGGTGAGAGGGAGATGTTACAACAGGATGGACTGCTGCTTTCCAAGAGTTAGGGAAGACCGGCTGCTGGAGGTGTGCTCCTCTCTGTCGGCTCCTGCATACTTGGACTTCACTGAGACAAAGAGGCACCAGGGCAGCCCAACTCCCAATACAAGTCCCTGCTCTCTCTGCCATGGATCAGATGAAATAAATGGACACCGGACACTTCCGTGTTCCTTTCACAAATGCAGATAACCTCATAATAGAAATGCTGTACATCAGGTTACTGGAACAAGTGGGAACAATTAGAACAGATGCATAATGACACTTCTTTTCTGGGAGAATGTGTCTTTCACCTTTGGATGGGTGAGACCAGGACAAGAGAGAGACTCTCTCCCACATTTACCTTCCTACATCAGCCTTGGAGAGGGGAACATTCTAGAAAGAGGGCAGTACATGATGCAGAGTGGGTGTTCATCAGACATCTGGCAAATAGATTATCAGTTTCTTAGTTAATTGCTGTACTTAATGACCTATAGTATGAATGAGATCAGGCCCTCTTTGGGGTGACATACATTTGAAAATATTTTATCAAATGCCTGGATAGATGGCTGTGACTAGTGTTGGGTGACTGCCATCAGCAGTAATCTCTGAAGCTGTCATGTGAGAGCCTTACAGATCAGCCTCTCTGTGATTCTTAAAGAGAAGTGTGCTTCAGGGGAGCTAAGACTATGTTTTTGCATCTGTACACACATAAAATAAGTTATATATGTATATGTATGCACATACAACATATGTTTATGTATAGTTATTGTAATTCATATCTAAATTTGGCTACTTCCATAAGGTGGTGGTGGTGGTGGTTCTTCTTCTTCTTCTTTTAAGATTTACAACTTAGTAAATGAATCTTTAAGATCTCAAGGTGGGTTATTTTCTGTGTATTAAAGCACTCCTTTTCTAAGAAAAGTTGTTTCACAAAGCCAAACACATTTGTATAGAGTTAAAATTAACTTCCTATTTTACCATTTGATTTTCTACAGGGTGTGTAGAGTTTCTTTGTGCAGCTCCTGTGTGCAGAAGCCAAACTCTGCTATCACTAACAAAGGGTCTTTATTTCATGGGATCTGAGTTAGCCCTCTTTCCTCAGCTGTTAGCCAAACTCTTAACACATCTTTACAGCAGCACAATGGAATGTAATTATTTGTTCTCATTTCAAACCCTTTTCAGAGTTTAATTCTGAAATTTTCGCATGACTAAGAGTCATTTAGGGTTACTTGCTAAAAATTCAGCTCAGGTTATTCTGTTTTGATAATTGTAGCGTAAGTGCCCAGTATCTGCATTTTTAAATATGATTCCTTGAGAGGTTCTGCAGGGAGTAATTGGGCCACAATTTGGGAAACCATTGATCAGCTGTGAGCAAATCTTAAAGGCAAGGACTTTATCTTATTCACCTGTGTATATTCCTAGCACCTGGAACATGGCCTGGGTCAAAGTATTACTCATTAAACATTTGTGAAATGGATGAATGAATGGGAAGATGGATGAACATATACATCATGGATAGATGGACAAATGGATGAATGGATGGATAGATGGATGGATTTTTGGATGAAGGGATGAATGAATGGATGGATGAATGGATCCATGGAAACCAGTCTTTTTACAAGCAGCTCTGACTCTTTGTAAGCCATTAGTTGAGTTATGAACAAACTTTGGCAGTCATTCATGTCTTTCCTGAGCCTTAAGGAACATTTTATGTGTCTTAAATAAGAATAAGTTCCTGCCTAAATAGAAAACACTCTGTCACTTTTCTCAGATTTTTTTTTTAAAGTCAGTTTTTTTTTAAAGATCTCATTTATTTATTTTTAGAGAGGGAAGGGAGGGAGGGAGGAAGAGAGAGAGAGAGAGAGAGAGAGAGAGAGAGAGAGAGAGAGAGAGAGAGAGACATCAATGTGCGGTTGCTGGGGGCCATGGCCTGCAACCCAGGCATGTACCCTTGCTGGGAATCGAACCTGGGACACTTTGGTCCCCAGCCCGCGCTCAATCCACTGAGCTACGCCAGCCAGGGCTTAACTTTTTTCAGATTTTAAAAGTCATCAAAGCAAAATTTGCACATTCTGATCTCATTGTTTTTGCAGCTAGATCATTGCTTGGTTTATCTTATTTAGTGCATACAAGTCAGAGATATGTTTGCCTCACAAGTAAACTGTCTTCCAAGTGCCTTGGCACTGAATTTGGACTTGAATAGGGCTAAATGGGTCTTTACACTTGGCTGTTGTGGTTAATATATCTATTCATAGCATGTTTCCGTATATCTTCATAACAAATATAAACATAATTAGTTCTTATTCAAAAGTAATTTGGTTGTAAAGTCCAGTGATTTCTAAATGTCTCCCTCATTTTAGGAAATTCTAACATGCAAACATTCAAATTTATGGAATGCATAAATTCAGCATCAGTTCATTTCAAATTATTCTTTGCTGTACTATAGATTTCATTCCAGAGCATTCAAACAATTGAATTCTGTAACACATTTAAAATGTCACACACTTTGCCTTGGCTGGTGTGGCTCAGTGGATTGAGCACTGGCCTGCAAACTAAAGGGTTGCTGTTTCAATTGCCAGTCAGGGCACATGCCTGGGTTGCTAGCCAGGTCCCTAGTAGGGGGCATGCAAGAGATAACCACACATTAATGTTTCTCTCCCTCCTTTCTCCTTCCCTTCTCTCTAGAAATAAATAAATAAAATCTTCAAAAAATATATCTCACACTTTGCCATAATCAGACACAACTCTTATGGGATGCTGTAGCACCTCCATTATGGTGATCATCTTATTATCATGTGATTATTTTCAGGTCTGACTCTCATGCTCACTGTGGGTTTCTTAATGAGTTTTAGCATGTTTACCTTTGTTTCCTTAGCATCTTAAACACTTGGTGTCTAACGCTCTAAGCATTTAAAGGGCATTAGTGAATTCTTGCACATCTTCTCATCTCTTGAGATTCTTGCTATATTGTTGGAACACCTAAATATTTATTAAATGAACATCCTTGCTGTAGAAAGGCAGATAATTCTGTATTATGATATATGAGTACCGCATGGCTGTGGAAGAGGAATGAAGGGTTTGAAGGTTCTTTGAATATTTCTTCTTGTTATAAAATAAGAGTGACCTTTGCAACTCCATTTAGGTTCAGCTGCTTATGAAATATGAGGTGTTCCTAGTGGAAAAGCCATTTCCTGTAGTCTGCTCACCCTCAGAAGACCACAGAAGTTCTCTCTGGGAAAAATTACACTTTCTCGTCCACTGAGGACTGCCCGTGTCAGGGGGAGTTTTATTATTGCCCTTAGTGCTGGGAAGAGTTACTGCAAGAATGCTCCAGCTGATTACTTCTAGTCTTCAGCTCTCCTGAGGGGTGGTGGCCTTTGTGCTGCACATGCCGCCTCTCTCTGTGTCCCCTTCTCCTGCTCCTCTTCCCAGGGAAGCAGAGGCCAAGCTTGGCAGCAGAGTGTGACTGAGACACTGGACATCAGCAGACAGGAGCCTGTGGAACTGGGTGACTAAAATGACTTCAAAGAATTTTTTTCTTTTTTTATGTAAAGATTTGCTTTGTGGATTTTAGATATAACCAGGAATTTTACAAAGTCAGTTAACTACCAGAAGAGAAGTATAAAGTACATGCATATAGTCCATGTTCATGAGCATGTTGTATAGGTGTGTGCATGTGTATGTGCTTGTCTACAAATTAGATTCCAACACCCGGCCAAATAACCATGGATTGGGAAAGATACAATGCTCAGAATGGTTTCTATTCAGGATTCAGACTCTCTCTACAAAGTAATGGTGCAGCTGTGTCACTGAAGGGAAAGAACATGTAGACATGGCTCCTGTGACAAGTAAACAAGGGGCTGTTGTGAATTGCCAGGTGTTAGGCCGGGGTCTGGTTTCTTCTGATGCCTGTGTGCAGGCAGGAGTTTACTGCCTCTCCTCTCCTCTCCTCCCGCCCCTCTCTTCATCATTATCATGGAGGTAGGGTGGAAGGCTCAGGATAAAATCTATGACACCAATTCTTTTTTTTAAGATTATGTTTAGAGAGAGGGGAAAGAAGGGAGAGAAGCATGATGTGTGGGAGAAACAGCAATTAGTTGCCTCTCTTATGCCCCCAACTGGGGACCCGGCCTGCAAACCAGGCATGTGCCCTGACTGGAAATTGTACTGGCAACCTCTTGGTCTGCAAGTCGGTGCTCAATCCACTGAGCCACAGCAGCCAGGGCTATGTTACCAATTCTTTTGTTAGGTCATTCTAATTATCTATACCATTTTACTATATTGATTTCACTATACCATTTTATTATATTGATTTCATTTTACTTAATTCCCATTTTCAACTACCAGGAGATGTTAAGAAGATTGAGTCATAAAATCTTCCAAGATAATCGGTCAGACTGTAAAAGGGACCCCTTATTCATGATGATATGTAATTGTAGAATTTGTGTTTGAGGTCACAGTCCAATGCCACCATCTCCAGACTGTGTCAATTCCATGTACTGTGACACTACACAGAAGTGTTTTCCGCTGGGACTGACATTTGCTCTGCATTGTCACTCAGTGTGGCCATGGAGCTTTGTAAAGTGAACTACAATCATTGTGTACATTATCATGTCCTAAAGCACAACCAGCTATTTTAAATGAGTAACGCTCAGGGAGTCAAGTCCACATGGAGAAACATTGAAGGAAAACTACAGCTTCCAACTCTGGGTGTTTTGTTGGAAACAGGAGCTGATTGACACAATGGGACAGTCATTTCTCCTTTCAGTCATGCTGGCTGGTAAGTACTTAGTTGAATGCCACTGTGGAAGTCCAGTTGTACATATTTAAATTCATTTATCCCAAAGTTAGCTATCTTGAGCTGCACAGTTTCAACTAACTGTTGCCAGTTCACTACTTCTGGTCCCTAATAACTGCATTTCAGAAAAACTTCATTTCTATCACTCTTTTCCCATTTGTAATTTCTCTTCTAATCCCTGCCAAATAAGATGTTCCATTTTAGCCATTGCCTCTTTCCCTATCTTCCTCGTCTCCAATAATCCTATATATAGGAAAAATGCTGAAACAAGAAAATCAGAATGATTTTGTCCAGAATGATAAGAATTTTAAAATTGTGTGAGTTTTCCACAGGGTGTGGCTTCCAAGAAAATTGGATAGGTTCTTTGACTGAGAGGCAGCCAGCAGTCCCAGCCTCTAGGATGGCTCCCGAAGTCCTAGTGTGGGTGAATGGAGAGATGAAGTGAGGGATTTCCCAGACAGAAGAAGACAAATTGGCCTTTCTTTTTTCTCCTGCAGCCCGTGGGTGCTCGGTGGTTGATGGGCCCTCTGCTCCTCTGCAGGACTCTGAGGAGCCTGCCGTCAACTTGCTCACACTGACGTCCACGTCAGTCCTAACTCGTTTCCACATCCCTCTTTCCAGCAGTTTCTGCAGGGCCCTGTGTTCTGGATTTGAATCATCATTTCTCTTCTGCAGTCCTTTCTGATTCTTGCTTGGATGACTCAGTTCTTGCTTGGATGACTCATAGCTTCCTTCCTGGTCAGCATCTCTCTCTCTGCAGCCCTGACACCAGCCTGCCACCTGCCCAGCTGGCAGCAGCCTTTCTCCAGAGGTAGCATGCTCCTCTACTGAGAAAGTGGATAAGATTTGAGTCTAAAACTGTGATGATTCAGTCACAACTGCAAAGTGTCTCCCTTACCTTCTACTGACTTGACACTTTGAAGAGAAGACAGAGGCCATCCTTTCGGGCCATGTTCCAAACGTTACTTTTGTGTGGGGTTGATGAGAACCTTCTGTCACTTAGAGTTTTTGAAGCTGCTCTCATGGACTCTGGGCTGTGTGTTTGCTGTTCTCACTTTCCTGCCTGCCTCCTCCTATCTGCTTTGATTACAAAATGGATTAAAACAGACAAAGAAAGCAAAAATATCAGCCAGCCTCCCTTAGAGTGGATTTGTGTCAAATTTTAAGTAATTTCTGAGTCAATACTTCCACTAAGAAGGAGAGCTTGTCTGGCATTGAAAAGGCGAGCAGGTGCTGTCAGCACAGGTTGTGCTCCTCCTGCTAAGGCGAAGGGAGTGTTCCTCTGGGACAGGCACTGACCAACCTGAGATCGCATGCAGAGTTCAAAAAGTATTCCCAGCAATAGAGCACAAAGGTTTGGACTGATCTACTTTTGATATAAATTGTGGTATTTCAAAGCTATTCTATGGCATTACTTTTGCTGTCTTGCATTCTGATGGCTTCCTCAGAGAGCTAGGGTGTTGACTACCATGTGGAAAGGGAGCACATCATATGTGTGATTGTTGGTCTTCATGTATTCTGTGGGCCCAAGCACATTGGTGTAGAATTCAATTAGCTTCTCTCAGAAAGGTACCTGTCCTAATGGCACTACTTCCTGCAGTTAAATGGGCCAGGATGTCTCATTTACTCATTAGAACAGCACTATGATTTGGCCTCCCAGGTGAAGAATGATCCATCTAATTGGGGTCATGGGAGCTGGTCTTCCTGGGGTCCTTGACCTGCAGAGGCCATCTGTGCTCGCGGTGCTAGGCTGGTTGGAGAGGCATGTGCAGTGCCGGCTCTGCCTGTGACTGGCAGGAACTGGGGAAGAGCCTTGTGCTGGGCTCCATTTGGAAGCTGGTCCTCCAGGCACCTGAGCCTGGTTCAGCATCTCCATCAGTAACCAGATGACATTCTGATCCCCATCTACTTGGCTCCTCCATCCCAACTGGGTGACAGGTTGATTGGGAAAAGAGGTGTGATTAAAAAAATGTGCTTTCACAAACACAGGATTTCCATCAGATGTGTTTTCAGCATAGGTCAGAATTTTGGTTTTCTTTGTTTTGTGGGTCTTGGGCCAGACTGGAAAGGGTGCTGTCTGCATGGCAACTAGGCCTAGGCTTTGGACTCTGATCTGCTTGGAATCTAAGGAGCAAAGTAAAGTTTTTGGGTAAACTTCTAGGATCACTAGAAATGGTGTCTACCTAGAAGGCATAAAGTGATTTCAGGGCTTTTCTTACTGCAAAGTCATTGAAGCCTCCTCATAAAGACGGAGTTTTGCAAGAGGAAACCTCACATCATGGGGATGGGTCCTGCCTCATTTCTCCACCAGCTACCCCTACACCCTCGGGCAGGTCTCTCCCTCCTGCAGGATCTGGGGGCCATTCCTATAAAATTAGGGGCTGGGTCAGTGGTTCTAAGGTGCTACAATTGTCTGACTGACTGGCCAAACCAAAAGACCAAGTCATAAGACAGTGGGCATAGATGTCAGGTCACTTAGTCTTCCCATGTCATTACTCTCAACCTCAGAGGCACACAGGCCCCTCCTTTGGTGGAAGAACTGCCCATTTTACAGACCAGGAATCCCAGAGGCTTTGAGTGAGGTGCCCAAGGGTACCCAGCTGTGTGGGGTGGAACTGGATTTAAATTCAAGGCTCTGACCCTACTGTGACTCCTGGGGACAATAGGACGCTTCACAGAGCTGTCCCCTGGGTTTCTCAAATTCAGTGGCCTAGAACCAAACTTGTAGTCTCTGCATCCCTGTCCCCATCCCCTGCACACATCATGACCTCTCCCTGCCTCAGGATGCTTCAGGGGTTCCTGCAGCTGCAAACAGCTCCTTCTCTGGAAAGACTCAGGCCCTTCATGGCCCACTATTTTCCTCCCCTTCCAGTCTGGCATGTACAGCATACCCAGTCCTTGGCTGTGACACAAATCTCCCCTCTGCCTTTTCTCATGCTGTTCCTGTCCTCTGGGGACATTTCTAGACCTGGATATTAAACTTGTCCTTCTCTGGGAAGGCTTTCTTCTTCCTTGGTTTCATCAGATTTCTTCCACCCTTCACTTCCGCATGCTCTGTGCACACTCCTGTGCCACCAGTTCTCACAGCCCAAAGGCCCCTGTAGTGAGATGCCATGTCATCCTGCGGGGCCCTTGTTTCTAGGCACGAGAACCCTAATCTGATGGCCTGAAGTGGCTGAGCCTCCCTGTCCTCCTGTTGTTGAGACAGCTCTGGCCTGTCATTTCTTCTAGTGGGGCCAGGGTTCTATGGGAGGAAGGCCACATGGCTGCACAACTGCTCCCATGACTTTCACATCTCTGCTTTCTGTTTCCTGGCATTGGAACCCCAATTGATGCTCCATGGATGTCACAGGCCGACACGGGTGTTTTATGGAAGAAGCACATTCACTCCAGCTTCTCAATATAGATAATTGAATAAAACTTCTACCCAAACAGGGCAGACTGAGCATCATTTTACTAAATACTCTTCCTTTAACTGAGATTGTCACCAATATACAAGGTTAAGCCATGGAGAGACTTACACTGCAGGGAGAAGATGGCTATCTTCATGGCATTATTGTAATCACCATCACAGAGAAAGTGCCCTGTACTAAAAGTCCCTCATGCTTAGGGTTTATAGAGTGATTTTTATTTTACTGAGTGCATTAATTTAGAAAAATGCATTTAAAATGTTTAATTGTGGTGCTATTGTCACAAACCGTAGTTCCAATTTCCACACACCACTGAGCCCTAACACGTATGGCTGAGTGGGGATGAGACGCTGCGGGAGCAGGAGGGCGGATGGAGATCTGGGGACATGAGCTCATCTGTCTCCAAACCCAGAGGATCTCACCATCCCCATGTGACAGGAGGGGCAGTGACACCGTGAACCTCATTTTCATTCCCACTCTGGGAAAACTGGGGTTGTCACTGCATTTTGCTTAAAAAATTACAGCCATATAAGGAGGGAGAAACTAGATAGGAACCTAGCTGAGTCCTTGCCTTCCAGATTGTTCCAAAGGGCTGAGGGTGGAACAGACACAAATCACCTTGGGATGCAATGTGTTTAAACAGACTTTGACATTGAGCCAGTCTGCAATTCTTATCAAGAACTTTGGTGCCGAGGAGCAAAAGGCAAGAGAATAGGAGGAGACTTCACCCCCACCTCCCTCTCTGGATGCCACTGTGAGGAGGGTAGGGCTCTGGGACAGCAAGGAGGAGCACACAGATCCCAGCATTGCCACAGCTCTCTCCCCACTGCCACTGTCCCCAGGCCTTCCTTTGCTTTGGAAAACTAGGTTGTAATGGAAAACACCACTGAAGTGAGAAAATATAAGCTCTTCTATTGGGCAAAATGCTACAGATTGCACATCAACATGATGGTATGTTTGTGTGTGTTACTCTTAAATGTTATCCAGTAAGTGGCTGCTAGCATATTGTGCCCACGTTGTATAATCGTGCTGGCATATGGGCCTCTCGCACTGGGTTCTGTTTGCTTGGAGTGTGAGAGCTAGAAGCAAACATCCAATCACAGGCCTGTCTTTTCAAGATGAGGAAACTGAGGCCCAAAGGAGACTGAGGGCCTCTTAGCACGGCTAAGTGCAGTCGATGCCTCGGCTCCTACCTCCCACAGCCAGTCTGAGCTCCACCTTGGTATTTTAGAAGTTGCCTCCCCCCTTTCTCCCCCACCCGCAAACGGGATTAGAAGAGTGAGTCTAAATTTTTCTTGGAACATTTGTCCTGTCTCCTCCCCAACTACTAACCACACTGAGCTTGTTTGTCTACCTGTGCCCCACGCCCCGAAGCCTGTGTCCCTGGAGTAAGAATGACAAACACTTACGGTGATTTATTTCCCTGTGAAAAATGCCATTCCAGACACTTTGCATATATTAACCCTTTTCATCCTCCCACCATTCTACAAGGTGGACGCTTCTATGATCATCCCACTTTACAGGTCAGGGCACCGGGGCATCAACGGAAGGAGGGGTGAGGTCCCACAGTGAGTGAGGGCACAGTCAGTCTGGCTCAGGAGGCCATGCTAACTCTCTCCTTTCAGGACTGTGGTCACCTCCCTCACTGAGGATGGACAGTCTTGTAACCTGTCACCTGCCCGACATGGAAATGCACACACTCAGTTCACAAAGCCCAAGACACGATGTCTATGCTCAGATCTTATGCTCATTCTCTGCTGGAACCTGGGGAAACCTGAAGGCACTTCCATCAGGCTCAGCACACAGTAAGCACTATATAAATGTTCACTGACACGATGCTTATATAAAATCATGCATATGCAGAGCACCAAATGCAGGGGTGGCCAAAAGTAGGTTTATAGTTTTTTTCTATGGAAAAATATATAATACAAGAATAAACTCTGTTTCATGTACTTAACAACTGTAAGCCTACTTTTGCCCACCCCTCTATACTGCTACTGTATGCACACCAGGATCACTAATTGAAAAGTGAGTGTGAGGAGAGGCAAAGAGACAGAGCAAGAGTGAGAGAGAGACAGAGACAGAGACAGAGAGACACAGAGATTGAATATGGCTCTAGGGCACTCAAGGTGACTTGTGGGGTTGGTTGAGCACTGCATTGCTGTGAGGGACCATGGAGGTGGGAGAGGCTACAGAATTGTTTTTGGTAGGGAGAACTTTCCTTATACCTTCTTGAGAATTTAAAAGCTGTAAGGAATGGAAGCCATCCTAAATGCTTCTCAAGGTATCACCATTGCCTGAGGCACCACTGCTCAAGGCAGTGTCTTCCAGGCTTGCAACTGCAGCTGCCCAGGCCGTGCTGTATCTGGCATATGGCCACCCTCCCCTGCAGCTGGAGTTTATGCCGCCTTGTGGCCTCGCCCTGATGTGGCCTCGCCCAGATGTGGCCTCTGCATCATGGTTGGAAGCTCTCCTGCACATCTTCCTCTGGCTTGCATCCTTCACAGACCTCACTCCCCTCTCACTTAGGACACCCCCTGCGCCCCACAGTTCTCTTGGCACCTGCTTCCTGGGGAACAAGAACCCACATGGAATGAGATAGGAGTTTGCAATGTGAGGCCCAGCAGTGGCAGAGACAAGGAGGGGTTCCAATTCCCACTCTTGGACCCAGTGTGCAATGCCTACCAGGTGTCATCCATGTAGCTGGAGCAGCTGTAGGGCTGTTCAGCCAGTTAGCACAATGGGGAGCTCTCTGCTCCATTCTGGGATAGTGGTTCTTTCCATAGAGAGCCCACCTCCCTGTGGGATCCTGGGGCCCTGGGAGAGCAGAGGCCAGAGACCAGATGGAAATAGCCCAAGATGCCCCCATAGCCTATGACGACTGCACAGAGGGTGAGGTGGCAGCTGGGCCAGGGAGCTGGAGTTTGCAAGCAGCGAGGGCCTTCTAAGATGTTGCAAATGACAAGCTTGGACCTCTCACTCTGCTGCATTTCTTCCCCATCTCTCATTGGCACTCTGTATCTGTGAGGCACTCCTCCCCCTCTCTTGGCTGGCCCTCTATGCTTTCTCTGGCTCATTTACATGCTGGCAATCCCCCTGTTGGCTGTCTCTTCTCTTTCAGTGTGAGAATGTGTCCCTGAGGGAGGGGGACCTGGCTGTCCCAGCAAAGCCTGCCAAGGAAGGGCAGGCTCTCTGCTGACAGAGGTAGTTTTCTAGTGTGGGGGCTATTGGTGAGCTCCCAGCCACTACTGGGGCCTAAGGGGGATTAGCCCCCTGAGGGACGCCCCCTGACAGAGATTTCTAAATGCACTCCCTAGTTTCCCCCTCCCTGAACTTGGGAGCGCCATCTGCAGGACACAGCTCCAAGGTGGGAGTGAGGCCCTGGCCCTGGGAGCTCCCTTTCCCCTCACATAGTCAAGCTCTGGGATGTCTCAAAGTCAGTTAGTGCTCCTTGTTCCCTGTATGGAACAGGCTACGTGCACCCTTGAGTCACCCTCACTGTTCTCGCTCACAGGGTACTATGCTGATAATTGTGTCTGTTTCCTGAACAAGCCTGTGCAAGTGCTGGAGTCTGGGCAGAGGTCGGCTGGCATCCGAGGGCTCCCTCATCATCCTCCCAGCTCCATCACTCACCAGTAAGACTCTGGGCAGAAGACTTAATTTCCTGTGCCTCAGTGTCCTCATCTGGACAGTGGGAACATGAATAGTGCCACCTCCAAGGGTTTTATGAGGCTTGGAGGTGCTATTGTGTGGAAAGCACCTAGAACAATAGGGGCTCCAGGGAGTCTGAGAATATTAGCTCCTAATAAAATCTTCCGACAGTCATCACCATCACCATCGTGAATTGTGGCTACAGAATAATGAGACAAGTGGGAAAGCTTGCTTCTTCTGCCTATGTAATAGTAACTATATTTCAAAATGCTAAACACTGTATTGGAACACATAGGCTGAAATACATATTTAGCTCTTTTTATTAAAACTGCACTAAACTTGTTTTAGTAGGAACTCTGATGGTGGAGGCTACTCTATAAATGCAAATTCTGCCTTGTACTTAGAGGTAAAAGGATTTATAAGTGCATTTTTTGTATAAATGTGTATCTTTTGCATATATATTATATATGTGTATTATATATATTTACTATATCATATTTTGTATATATTATATAAAAATGTATTAAGCATCTAAAAAGCCTTCAAAACCCTCATTAAGGAGGGATTTTAGAAGATATTTCCATGTGTGATGATAATGAAGTGACTGTCACTGTAGTTCTGGCCATCAGCGCCTCTTCTGAGGAAACAGGGACAGGGCGAAGGTCCAGCTGAGCAAGGAATGATGCTGTGGCATCCGCCGCTGTCCCAGGGTGTCCTTGGGCAGACCAGCATGGACAGTGTGAGGTAAAGTGCATGCAGCTTCTACATCGAATCATTTAAAATTGAGGCTTACTTAAAATTTGAGCAGCTTTTGCTGCTAATTTGTTACAGGAATGTTAACAACAAGTCTTGCTTTGCCATTGTTAGGGCGCTGTGTCTCCTGAGTGAGCTAGATTGGCAGGAGTAGGAGATTGGAAACACAGTCTGTAAAGTGACCAGAGGCAGCCAGGTCACCTTGGTGTTTGGGAGAAGGAAGGTAAATTTTTGCAAACATCTTGTTAACGCCTGAAGCCCAGCTGTTGTGAATGGAGCCAGAGCCAGTGCTCCATCTAACTCTGCAGCTGATTCTGGGACAGAGTCCATGAATTGGGGCCATGTGCAGCAGTTCTGATCCAAATTTTCTATGAAATGCTGAAACTTAAAAAACATTGTTGCTTACATATTCCCATGGTTTCTGCCCCTCCTACTGGAAACAGGGGTGATGCTTCACAATGCCACCCCTTTTTAGAGTTAGTATAAGTTTTCCTCACTTTCTTTTTACCCCTATCACATGTCTGTGTTCTGCTCAATAACCTGTTTCCATGGGAAGGAAATGCTGAAAGATATACCTTTCTGGTTGAATTTAATGCTTTTGTGAATTAAGCTCTTTTTATACTGGGGGGTGGTGGTGGTGGGAAATAAAGATAAAAAGAGATGTAAATTGTATGATATTATTATTATTTTAAAAGGTGATTCTTCTAGGAAATGGGTATTCATAATCTGACATGGCCTTATTATTACTTCCAAGTATCTCATTAACCTAGAGGAATTCCGTGCCAGGAGAAAGAACCAACTGCAGATGAGGAAAATAAATGAGGGATTTGGCCCCCAGCTACCTCCTGGTACATTGGTTTCCTTGTCACCTGGTGTTTGCCGAACGCCCAGTCTATATCCTGGGTGAGTGCTGTAGGCCCTGATCATTTAGGCCTGTACTGTGGTTTAAAAATTCTGATGAAGTCTTGATCTCAGCATGCTGGCTAAGAGACCTGAAGTCATATCTCATGAAATTGAAGGATCAGAACCAGCCTTATTCTGAGACACAACATGATGAGAATCAGACCCTGGAGAAACCAACCCCTGTGATCTTCATCTTTATCGATAATATTATTCTTCAGAACTTACTCTATTAAAACTGAGGCAGAGGCCCTGGCTGGCGTAGCTCAGTGGATTGAGCATGGGCTGCGAACCAAAGTGTCGCAGGTTCGATTCCCAGTCAGGGTACATGCCTGGGTTGCAGGCCATGACCCCCAGCAACTGCACATTGATGTTTCTCTCTCTCTCTATCTCCCTCCCTTCCCTCTTTAAAAATAAATAAATAAAATCTTAAAAAAAACTGAGGCAGAAACAAGTCTGTGTTCCTTGACCTTTACTGTTGGAAAATGACACTCAGTGTTACTTCAGAGGAGGAGATGTTTCACTCTGTCCAGAAAGTTGGTGATGGGATGGTGGATGCAGTGGCACCAACCTCTTTACTTGAGGGGCATTGGGGGTGATGCTTGGTCAAGATCGTCTTGATGATGAGCAAACATCCAATCTGCTCTGTGGGTTCTGCCAGGATCCTCTTCTCCAGGCTGAGGCCGAGAGCCCTGAGGAGGCCCCAGAGGGCAGGGCACTAGGCAGGGCGGTTAGTTGCCTGACTCACCTATGTGAGAATCACTGTGCAGGTTCCTGGGCCTCCCTTCAGCACCTGCTGCGTTTCGTGCAGCTGGGCCCACCACTGGCTCACAGCACCTTATGCACTGCCGCATTTGAACTTCTTTTCACTGAATACTACTCAAAGGGGTAATATTACTTAATTTCATTAGTTACTAAAAGATGTAACTACTAGGGCTGGTTCTGAAGCTTCACTCATACAAGACTGAGCCTTTGGTTAAAATACTGAACAGAGATGCGTTTGCTTCTGTACAAGTGTGACCCAGCGAGGGTATCTTAGAACCAGACTCCCGACTTGTCCTCCCCTCTGTAAGGCAGAACCTGGGGCTTTGGGCAAAGAACAGGAAACATTGGTGCTGATACCCAAGTTCCAGAAACTGTGTCTCTCCAGTACCGACTGTCCTGCCTTCCCCCTGTGTGTACCTTAAGAGGGTTCTCAGAGGTCAGTGGCTTGGGGGAACTGCCTTTCTGGGAGTGTGGGCGGCGGTTCTGGGAATCTGGCCAGGGCAGGGGTGCCTGGCATACTATCCCTGAGCAGGTGCTAAAGGCACCGTTAGACAGGATAAGGAAGGGTTGTACCACTGGGGCCTTGGAGGTGAGGGCCACCATGTCGGCAGGACTGGATGTCTGCTGTATAGACAGAGTGTTGGGTCAAGCAGGAGAGCAAAGCAGCATTTACAGGGATTCTTGGAATCTTTTTTTTTTAAGATCAGTCTCTGCACCTAGATTCTAGACCATGTCCAAGATAGGATTCAAATTTAATGAAGCCACTGATGGTACCTGGTCCTGGGGCCCCTGATGCACTCAGCCCCACCCAGCCTGGGGAATGGGTCAAGGGGATGGTGACGAGCCTCGGGACAGCAGTGGCTGGGGTGTGACGGATGGCCCGAAACCCTTATGCTGCTCCGTGCCCTCCGTCATCCAGTCGGGGTTGTTAGCAGACTGTCAGAGGAAAATAATTTAGCAGTTGTGGCTGTAACTGATGTGCTGTATTCTAGGGTCAAACAACTGTTACAAAGCACTGGTGCCACCTGGTTCCTCCACCGCATGAGCTCAGGGGTGACAAGATGACGGGAAATGCATCTCGGCTGCAACGCACTGACATCCTTCAACAGTCACTCGGGGTGGGGTGGACTGGAAGCTGCTGCAGGAGGGAACGGATGTTTCTTACTGAACAGGAAGTGCAGGGCCCATGAGGGCCCTTGGTGGGGTGGCCACACAGGAAAATGACAAGCTGGAAGACAAGGGGACACACTGCCTGGCACTATGCAAGAGGGACCTTCTTGGGGAAGGTGGTGAGCAGACAGAGGTGATGTGGAAGCCAGGGGCCACCTGGGGCTCATGCAGTTTGCAGGGGGCAGAGTGTTTTTTTGGGTGTGGTTGGCAAGTTTAAGCTACAGATTTGGAGAAACAGGATTGGAAGGAAAAAGGGAGACAATAAAATAAAATAGAGGTGCCAGCAAAGAGAAATGAGGTTGCAAACTTCTGGCAAGATGTGCTCAGGGACCTATTGGCTCCGAACTTCTTGCAAATAGCATATTTCTACCCGGATTGTGTGTCATTTGAGGATGGGTTGAAAGGCAAGATGAATGGAGATTATGGTCTATACCCTTCAACCTGCTCCTGAGAACGTTCATTAAATATGTGAAAATGAATGAAGGCCTTGGGGGCAGAGACAGCAAGAGAAACAGCCGTCCTCCTCTGGAGCTCCTTGTTGGATGGTCTCTCCCTCACTCGGTGGAGCTGTGAGAAGTGGACCTCTATCAGATAAATATTTATTGAGGGTCATGATTCAGCATGAGGCATCTGTCCTTGTGCATTAGGTTGGTCACTATGGTGTGCGCTTTGTGTTCCTTGAAGCCCGGGTGGCACCTGCCTCCTTCTACGGATGCTCAGCCTCCCTGGGAAACAGTGGGTTCTGTCTGAGGAGCTGCGATGTGATCACATAGCCATGGTAGCAATGAATTAGTTACTGAGTGCTTACTACAGATCTGCACTGGGTTAAGTGCTTCTGACTATGTAGAATGTTCTTCTTCATGATTGAGGACAAAGTGAATAAAAATATTTTCCTGGATCTAATACATTAGTGATACCTACAGATAATTCTTTTTTGGGGGAGTGCTACAGATAATTCTGAAAAGGCTAAGACAAGAGGTAACTTGCGTAAGTAATCAGTAGTAAGGCTTGGAAGGATGAGGTTGTTTTGGAATGGGATAAAAATAGTTCCTGACACGTGAATGGTTCTATGAAAGTATTTCTTCAATGAGCAAAGGTGAACCAGCATGAGAAAGCAGACCTGTTACTGGTGTGAAAGGGCCAGAGAGATGAAGGTGACATAGAGTTCCAGCCCTGTCCTTGTTCCAAGCCCCCTGCTTCCTGCAGCAGGCTGGACCCTCAGACCCACCTCCTCCCTGTGGCTGGACCCTGGCGTCCAGACTGCCACACAGGCACCTGACTCTGGTTAGAATCACTGAGATGAGACGATTCACATTCACTTCCCTTCCTCCAGCCTCCAAAGTGAGAAACTACACAAACTGCTACCTATCGTGCATTTTCATCTCCTGCTGGCCCTCCTGCTGCAGAACTGTAGGAGACCATTCTGTGTGGTGTGGGCCCAGCTCCCACTTGGAGATGCACAGGACCCACACCCATGGATAGGTTCTCCCGTGGAGAATCAGGCCTGCAATGTGCCTAGGCTGCTTTGAGTCTTGCTTTTGCTAAAAAACTCCCTCACACTGGATTGAGGACATTTACTGCAAAGTAACTTCCTAAAATCCATGCTAAACCTTCCAAGGATGAGCGTAACCAGTTCAACCACTTTTCCCTTTTCATTTGCAAATATTCCTCTTCTGTGATGTGCTTAGCAGCATTGGCTCCTTTGTTTTCTGTAAAAGGTAACCACCTAAAGCCAACCAGGATAAAGTAAAGGAGGACCATAATGTAATGTGATCAAATATAGAAATAAAGGTGGGTCACGGCAGAGGCTGCGGCTTTTTGCTCCCCTGGAGAGCGAAGCTGCTCACCCTTTTCCTCCACAGGACTCGGTAGTCCGTGTGAACATCTCTCCCGCATTCACAATGTCTCAGACCCCACGAGCCGGGGTCTGCATCATAGAACCCAGTCACTGAAATGCACCTCACAATGCCAGCTATCCTTCCCTGTCACCCTGTCTGGGGACGGCCCCTGTATCCCCCCTGCCCTGTGTCTTGCCATTGGTGTCATCACAGACATCACCTGCCTTCACTCTCCACCCCTACCTCTGCTAAATCTGAACGTTGACATTTTTTTTTTCACGTGCACACGATTCTCTCCCAAAGCTAGACACTTGCTCTAATGGTCAGGCTGGAACGGGCTGAGCTGGCCTTTCTGGGAGGGGTGTTTGGGAGTGCTCTCTACTTACAGCGACTGGAGCAGGGGGGCTGCCTGCTGCCTGTCCCAGCTCACGGTCTCCTAGCATCCGGGAGATGCCACCTGCAGGGAGCTACCTGAGAATTCTCACCTGGGGCAAGAGGTGGCTTTTACTCCTGCTGGGCGTGTGGCCAGGCAGCCGGATGTCGAAGAGGGCCTGGAGGGCGGCCTGTGCCGCCTGGCCCTTGGCCAGCTTCTTGCTGCGTCCCGAGCCTTCAAACATCCTGCCGTCCACGCTCACGGCCATGACGAAGCTCCGGGGCCGCTGCTTGTCAGCCGGCTCTGAGAGGCACACGTAGCGCAGGCCGGCGCGCAGCTGATTCAGCACCACCACTGGGTTCCTCTCGCCTGGGGCCATCAGGTCCAGTGTGTGGTGCAACAGCCGACCCCGCCGGCACGCCGGGGAAAACAGCTCGGGCTCGGCAGGGCAGCGACCCGGGAAGGCCGCAGTGGGTGCTGCTGGTTCGAACTGCTTGAACAGTGTGTCTGGGAAGTCAGCCTGGTCAGAGGTGAAGTCTGTGCAGGGGCTGGTGCTGCTGCCCATGGCCAGGTGGGCCTGGCAGGCGTTGGGGAACTGCACAAAGGAGCGCAGGGCCAGCTCGGCTGCCCGCATCTTGGCCTTCTTCTTGGTGGGCCCTGTGCCCTCAAATGTGAGCCCATTCACCTCCACGGCCACAGCGAAGATCGGCGCATGCACGGGGCCGGTCTGGGACACCATCCGGTACTGCAGGCCGGGCCGCAGTTCGTGCAGCTGGACCAGCGCGTTCTTGGGCGTCATCGACCACGAAAGCGCCTTCCAGATCAGCTGCAGTTTGCAGAAGTGGCCACCATTGCCCTCCTCCAGAGGCCTTTTCCTCTTCATGCCAGGTGCACTGCCTCGGGCTCTGTCGCCAATGGGCAGTGGCCGTGCCTCCAGGTTGCTCACATTTCGGTTCTCCTTCACGTCTGCACTGCTGGTACCTGGAGGTGAGAACAGACAGCGGTGACCCAGGGCTCTCAGCTCACCTGAAGACAGACACCACTTCTGACGACTGTACTGTGCCCACGAGCCCAGCTGCTGGCCTGAAAGCCAAGCCTTTGAGATGTGCCCACTGAACGGAGCATTCTGGGGACAAGTTAAGCAGCTCCCTTTGTTTCTAGGCTGACAGGGGTCACTAAGCTTCCCTGAAAGTGGGGTCGACGGCCTGGGAGGAAGAAGGCCACGCAGCTCTGAGCAGCTCCGCATTTCTAAGAATGCTGGGTGTGGACATGGTGAAACTGACCTGCTTCTTTCTTCTGCTCTGAGTGTGGCTGAGATGTAGTGGGGCTGAGGCCACCTGGGCACAGGCTCCCTGCCCCCTCTCCCAAAGCCTCCCCAAAACCAAACCACACGTGGCCCTTCCTTCTATCAGCTTCAGGCAACACTGAGGGCCATGTAGTCCTTCCCCATGGAGTGGACTGATGACTGAATTGTGGTGCGATCATAGGAAGGAAGGCTCGGTAGCACCATGGTGAATGAATCAGGTCTGCATGCTTCAGTGTAGAGGAATTTCACAAGTATAATGCTGCATGATAAAAGCAACTTGCAAAGTGTTACACAGAGTGCAATGTCATTAATATAAATTATAACAATTCAGGCATTGCGTGCTGTTTGTGTAATCAGACATAGTGGTGAAGCTTAGATGCTAGGCTTCCTAGGAAACAAGGAGAAAATGGAATGGGGGCCCAGGCAAGGGCTTCATTTGTACCTGTGATGTTTTATTTCTTTTGTAAAAAATGATATACGTTAAATTTAGCAAAGTCATCATTTGCTAACTATAGGTGGTGCACATGTGTAACAATTTAACTATCTTGGACCACTCTTCACTAATGAAGCTATTCTGTTTAGAAAACCACAGCTTGAATTGTCACAGAACTGCTCCACCAGAGTCCCTGTCACCTCCTGGGGAGGATGTTTCTGGAATGCTAACACACAGTTTCCTATAAAATGCTCCAGGATGATGGTCATGGGCCTCACATTTCCCTGTCACTGAGCCCCACTCCCTCTTTCCCTCTGGTGCCTTTCTTATTCTTCATCTCTCTCTGGGGGTGGGGTCACAGCACCATCTTCTAGGAGGGGACACCGAGGCTCAGAGTTGTGGAGATGCTGTTGGAGAACTGGCTGAGGTGCGATTTCACTCTGGGAGTGTCTTGTTCCCGTGAAGATGAATTTATGGGCCCAGGACAGTGCCACCATCCCTTGGCTATATCACAGGGACGCCTGTCTCTGGCGGGGAATGAGGGGCTGAGAGTACACAGTCTGCTGTTTGTGTGTACGGATGTGTGCTGCGAGGTCGCAGGGGGCGAGCCACACGTAGACGACCCCCTGTGCCCTTCGATTTCTCCTTGGGAACCGAACCAGGATCTCAGGAATTCCAGGTGGTTGTACAGCAGGTTGTGAATGAGTTTTCTTTTGGGAAGCTAGTGGAAACTTGGGGAGGTTTTTATAGCCAGCCTGCAGCTTATGAATAAAGGCTGAGAACTTTCTCCTCAGCCTGCCCCAAGCCAAGCTGCAGTGAGACCCAGTGGCTCAGTGGCCTCATATCCATGTCGCCGCTGCTGAAGAGTAACAAGTAGAAAGGGCAATCTCACAGGCACAGAAGACACTTGGACTATTGGGTGCCTCAGACAGGGGCTCTCACACTGGACAAGGCTTCTTTGGGTCCATTGCTGTGTGTCCTTTCTGCTCAGGGGCTCTCAGTGACGACTCTTGCCAGCATCCACCCCAGCTCCCCCAGACAGTATTCCCAGTAGTGGTGAGTGTATCCATTTTGAAAGTGCTGTTTGCTGAACCGTCTATTTCTTATGAGCTCTGTTCTCTATGTTGTGAGGCAGCTCTGTTGATATTTTCTCTGGTGGTTTGCATCTATACAATATTGGGTCTGCAGGGGTAATTGTGTTCAAAAGAGTGAGCCTGAGCATTTTATAAGTTAAAGGTGGATGGTGTCCCTTACAGGCTATTTTGTAGGAATAATTACCTCCTGGTACTGAGCGTCAACTTTCAGCCCTTCGTGAGTCATTGTGCATCTGGGTCTACACACCCAGGAATGCTGCCATGTGGGGTATTTCAGGCCATGGGCAGTAGATTGGATTAGCCATGCAGTTTCCCAAATGGAATGTAAAGATGGAAAAAATAACCTGCCTGAAAGCTCCACAGCAGATTGCCTGGAAAATGCTGATTTCTCACAATGTGAGGGTCAAGGGAGTCTGTGCACGTGACTAAAGTGGCCGGCATATTGGGTGACCTCTGCTGCCTTTTTAGGCAGAACGGTTTATCTTGGAGCATCAGCCATCATGGTCTGAAACTTCCCCTCCACCTGCACTGAGATTGCTTCCAGGATCTTCTCTTCCATGACACTCAATATCCAAGGATGATGGTCATTATTAGTTTTTCAGGGCATAGACACAGTTATGAGATTGTGACATGAAGAGTACTTCCAAAATAACCAATACCTAATAACTGATAAAAATGCAGACCTCTGGCCATATCCTGGACACACTAGCTAGAATCTGCAGAATGATGTTACCCTCTGGCTTTTGCAAACAAGCGGATTAAGGGTCCAGCTCCCTTCAATGCAGCCCACATGCTCGTTTTCACTGGGCTGCTGAGTCTGGGTATGGCAGAGGGGGCAGTAGTCACCCCACTGGTTCTGGGGTCAAGTAGATGAAAGGTGAACGTCCTCTCCATCCTTTATGCAGGTAGGACAAGTCCCTCAACCTGCCCAAATTCCATTTTCTTAAGATGGCAAATGTGGGTTTTAATAAAGTTTATCTGACAATATTTTTATATGGTTGAATGAAAAGAACACATGTAATAGGCTTAGCAAAAGCCCCGACATACAGGAAAGTCTAGTGCATGTTCTCCCTCATGGGGGGGGGATATGTTCTAAGACCCTCAGTAGACGCCTGAAATCTCAGATTATACCAAATCTTATATGTACTATGATTTTTCTTATACATACATTACTATGATAAAGTGTTAACTTACAAATTAGGCACAGTAAGAGATTAACAACAGCAATAATAAAATAGAAGAATTATAACAATATACTGTAATAATGTTAGGTGAATGTGGTCTCTCTCTCTCTGATAACCTATCTGATAACTCAGTGACTAACAAGCGTTTTGGAGAGAAAGATTAAAATTTTGAGTAGTCACAGCTGCAGTTAAAGCTGTATTTTCCAGGTGAAATACATCTTTCAGAATTAAGTTCAGTTACTTGGCTGTAACTGTGCAGTGGCTGCCTCTGTCAACTATGGGGGAGGCTCTCGGTGGCCACCTCACAGTGGTGATCACCTGGCGTGAGTGCAGGCACCGTGTGCTAACTAAGCACGAACCTCTGCCCTGTCCTGGTCCCTGGGCTGGTGTCTGCCTCAGTTTTTACAATATTTGAGTTGTCGGGAGCTTTTTGTTGTGTTGCCTCACTCATAATGACTTTGCTGTGTTTGCATGTTAGAGGGCAGCTGTCTGATCCACTCTCCTGACCAGACAGGGCTGGCTGACAGGAGCAAGGTGGATGGTCTACTCTCTCCTCGTGCTTCAGGGATAAGAAGATGAGTGAAAAGGGGGCAGCTGTGGTGGCCAATCAGGTGGGCCTGGTGACTTGGAATACGGGATGCAAGGTCCTAGCTGTGCAGGTTGTGCACTGGCCTGACACCAATGGTGCTTGGATCAGGCTCTGCAGCAGGAGAAGATGGCCTCCTTTTAAGACTTGTCTCATGCTGTGTGGAAGCTGCAACTACCACACATCTATCGTGGTGATAGCCACGATCATGGTGTGGTGGGTGGCTGCCCTCCCTCCAGACCCCATGCAAGCAGTGTGGCCTATGTAGGCCCTGGCCCTGCCCAGGATTGGGCAATTCAGCCCCTCCTCATGTGACACCTTCTGGTCAGTGGCAGAAACAGAGGTCAGGGGACAGTGACCACTCCCTTCAGTGTTTGAAGAAGAAAGCATTCAGGGTTACCAGCTTAGGCACAAAGTCTTCAAAAGGTGGCATCATCTGGTTGACTGTTAGCCAGTACCCAGCCTGCTGATAGGCTCATGGGCACTGTCTTCTCTCAGGCCAAGTGTTGGTCTGGCTATTGATCCCTGAGCCCAGCTCACCCTGGACATTGGATCTGAGCTCCAGGAAAGGAGCAGAAGTGAATGATGGGGCCAGGGCTACAGAGGGGGTGGGAGAGAGATGGTCCTGAATAGTGGAACTTCATCTTAAACCAACTCAGACACATATGTTCCATAGTTTATAGCTACAAACAGGAGACTTCAAAGCAAGGAAACACTTGCCTCTACCACCTACCCATCTCCCTGCAAATGTGTGTACACACATTCATGTACAGTGAACATCCATTATACACCACCACCACCACACACATCACACGCACACACACACACACACACTACATACATTACCTAGACATGCACATGACACATATAACGTGCACACAGAGACACAGATACACTCACCACACACATTTGTACACATATACACTCAACACAGAGACACACATATGTGCACACACAATGAACATCTACCACACACCATGCATATCATACACACCACACACATTACATACATCTAGATATCACACACATAACATACAAACACACAGATACAAACACCACATACATACACACAGGCATACATACATGCATATGCAGTGACCATTATGTATAGCACACTATGCCTTTACTTCACACATATCACACATATTCCATACAACATACACTCAGATCCACATAGTATACACATCACACACCACACACCCATTACACAAAACACAGAACATGTACGATACATATACCATACACACCATGTGCACCACACATACTTTATCCACACACACATACACCCTCTAGGGCAGTTGCATTCATCCTCTTCCACCTTCTGGTGGCATAGGGCAGTAAGCTGAGAGACTGCATGCTTAATACTAGTGAGGAGTGTTAACTAAGACAAGCACATTCATTTGGAAGTGTATCTTTTTTAAAAATATATTTTATTTATTTATTTTTTAGAGAGGGGAAGGGAGGAAGAAAGAAAGGGAGAGAAACATCAATGTGTGGTTGCCTCTTGTGTGCCCCCCACTGGGGACCTGGCCTGCATCCCAGGCATGTGCCCTAGACTGGGAATCGAACCTGCAACCCTTTGATTTGCTGGCTGACGCTCAATCCACTGAGCTGCACCAGCAGGGCTGGAGGTGTATCTTTGAATAGCTTGTGAAAATAGGGTTTTCTAAGTATATTGATATCATATATTACAAAGGGGACGATTAATCCACTGATAGAAATACAATTTCCAAGCATTTCAAAAGCTAATTTTAACATGTAATAAATACTTAAAAGTCATTCTTATCTGTACATTTTTACCTATTAGCAAGTGAGCAGAATCAGGAAAATAACCTTAATTACTGGCACTAGCCAACACTGATGGAACATTTATATGTCCCAGGTCCTTGCCTAAAACATCTTTATGTGCTATCTTATTTGATTCTGACCTCAGCTCCATGGTTCAGGTTATGTCACTGTCCCCATCTTGGAAATGAGGCTCTGAGGGTCTGAGTCGTGATGCTCACAGCCCTGAGCAGTGGTGCTAGAGGTTACAGAGCATGAGATAGCTTGGAGGTCTTGCCCACACTGGGCTTCTACTATCAGGTTAGTTCTGGCATCAGAAATCATTAGCCCAGTGAGCTGTTGGAAGGGGAGAGAGATACTTCTACATGGAGAGGCTGACCCAGCCAGGGTTCTCACAGCTCAGGTGGGAAGGATGAGGAAATACTAAGATTTCATTCCTCAAATTATCAGTGCATTGATGAAGTTCTGGAACATTTCCAATTTAGATCATGAGAGAACAGAAACAATCATTTGTCCATGTTTTGCTTTGACCCTAGTGTTTGCTGGGGAATGGGCCCTGAATGGGTAGTCACCAGATCTGTGTTCTGATTCCCATGTGACTTTCTCCTCAGCTAGCAAACAAAAGACTAATAATACTAGAGTGTCTCTAACATTTGCTCTGATTTGACATTCAGTGGTTCTGTGACTTTGCTTTAGTGGAATAATCCAGGGCAGTCACTCCAGTTTTCAACCTTGACGATAATTATGTTTTTGGGAAGGGGCTGTTCATGCAGATGTGTAGTGTTTCTTAAAAGTTGATGGCAAATGGACAATATTCCTGTGCAATCTTCCCCACCATTGCTTCTTGGTCAGGTCAACAATCGCAGTGACTGCCAATGAATCCTCCATGTCCTTTCTATCCCAGGACAACGAGCATGTTCCTAACTCTTTCTGGCTGAGAAGGTGACCCATCTGTTAGGTAATGTTGAAATGCAAGAGGTGTTCATATGGTTTCGAACATTTCACCCCCTTGTTTAAATGCCTGACAATATGCTACACACAAGAGGCGAGTGTAATGCATGCCAGACATGCCCAGACTCTCACACACCAGTCCTGTCTGCTCTGCCTCCTCAACGGTCTGCACAGGGGCACTGTTTAGGGCCCCTCCCCAAGGCAGCATTTCAGTCCCCACACCACACTGCTTGGTGTCTCTCCAGTTTGAAGTGCCAGAAATGTTTTGACAGGCAGGCACCCATCCAGCTCTTTCCTTGTTAAATAATTGTACGAACTGTTTCAAAGAGACTGTGTTCATTTTTCTTTTTAGTTTGAAGGAGAAAAAACACAGGAAAGGGAGGAGGATGGTCCAAGAGAACTTTTCAATATACATATATGTATAAATCCCTAGAACTCTCAATCACACAGTTACTTTTATTTTCCTACCACCTAGGTGAGGGTGGAATTCTAGGTGGGAATGGAATTCCAGGTGGGTATAGGTTCCAGGTGGGGATGAAATTTCAGGTGGTGATGGGAGCAGAGCTTCCTGCTCTTCGAGGTCCAGATATTTCCCTCTCCCCCAACATCCCAAGGGTCTCTAGCTTTGGGTACATTGGGCTGGGACCCCCTCCTCTTTGGGGAACGGGACTACTTACTTAGATTGTCTTCGTCCTCTGTGTTTGTGGCCCCGGGGCTCAAGTGCTTGAAGGGAGTGATGAAGGCTGACAACATGCTTACTTTGTCTGGAAAGAAAAGAAGAACAGGAAATGCACTTTGACATGGAATTTCAGAAAAATTCTGTGCTTTCATATGTTCTTATTACTGAGGGTTTGGACAAGGGAGGTTGAAAGGTCATTTTGATTTCATCCACTTCATTCTGGTTCAGTCTTTTATTGGATTTCTGACAGCATTTTATCAAATTCTCCTTTCCATTCAATTTTAAACTTTATGATTTCTCTCTTTCTTCTTTTCTTATTTTTGGCATCTCCCCTCCTCTTGTTCCATATCCCTCAAAACTTGAAGTAATTGTCTCCAGGGCAACAGCCTTACATGAGCTTACAAGATGCTGGGTGGGGCAGGGCCTGCCAGACTGAGGTCATTTCACAGACAGCAACTAAAGCAAGTAAAAAAATGCCACAATTAAATGAGCATTGTGCAAATAAAGCCAAGACTATTTTTCCCCATTAGTGGATAACTTGCTTTGTGGGCTTGAAATGCATGAAAAAAATGGACTTAAAACTGTAATATACTCAGTGTGCATTTGAGCAGAAGTGGAAGAATGGGGAAGAAGCAGAAGGGATAGAAGAGATGGCAGGTGAAGGAGGAAGCAGTGCAGGCTCAGGTCCAGAAGAGCTCTTCTTGGGAATGGGAACATGTCACTGAAGCAGTGAAGGGAATCAATAGGGGATGCCCTTTGCCTGCAGCCTCAGTGGTGGGTGAGTCAAGCACAGGTGGAAAGATGAGCCTACATAGGAAATGCCACACATGACCAATAAAAGATGTTCTTTCCAGGGTCTCAGCAATTTCTCTTTTAAACAGAGAGATTAAGGAATTGTAGGTTGGACATACAGTTGGGAGACTGAAAGAGAGTGAAGGGATTAGCCAAAGAACATGTATGCATAGGTAGAGACAACAGTGTGGTGGCTGCCACAGGGAAGGGCAGATGGGGGATGCTTGGGGTGGGATAAAGGGGGGAAAATGGGAACATCTGCATTAGTGTCAACAATAAAAATAAAGGGAAAACAACTAATAAAGGGAGCCAAAAGAGAAGCTCCTGATTTTAGAGGTTCCACTGACTAAATTTAACCACGGAAGTTCTGCCTGTACATAGGCAGAACTGACTCTCTTCCTGAAGAGTCCTCCTCTGGCCTCAGATTCCTGCCTCTTGCATCCTCTTCCCCTTAAGTCTTCATGACTCATTACATTGCATAGGACTCTTGACCATGTTATTTAAGAAATGAAAGAAATGATAGCCGGAAACATCCCCACTGCTTATACAGTGTGTTGCAGAGTTGCAATAGAGTTGTCCCTGCTTCTCCTGTGGTTAGGTGGTCCAGGGCCCTGGCTACCCGGGTTTGGTTACTCTGTCATGTGGGACTCTTTCTCTCTCTTCTGATACCCGAGGGTAGGGTTTTCAGCAAGATCACTATTCGCACCAGTCTGCGTTTTGTCTGCTTTGCGTCAGAAAGGACTGTTGATGGCACTCCCATTTCAGCACGTGGTCTGAATGTGATGTCCCAGGACACCCGTAACTAGTGGTTTTATATGCAGGTAGCCTACAGGCGTCCAGACCCCAGCCTGAATCCCACTCCTTTTCTTTCCATTATGAGCCTGTTTTCTCTTTAGCCAAGCTTCCCAGAGGCCAGGAGAGTTCACATTGAAATTCATTCCAGAGCCTGTTAACAGCTGTTGTTTCCAGTAGGGACGGGTAACAATATAACGTTCACTCAAAGAGAACAATAAATAACTCAAATACAAAACGCCTGCTCCTTCTTCATTCCCCGAACAAGAAGAATAAGCCAGGGAGGACTGGCTCTCCCTGAATCCACACGGGCCCCAGCTAATTTACTACCAGGGAATGAAATCTCGTGCTTGAGTTATAATTTCATTAAGGGAGCCCAATAATATTACACAAAGAGTGTGAAGCTCAAATGATTTAGTCTGGAGCATCTCAAAATGAAATTACAATTTTCTAATAAAGCAGGGCTACCAGCCCAGCACCCACAGAAACATACTAAGCCATTTCAGAGCTCACCTGAACAAAATTGTGAGATATTTCAACACTGTTTTAGATCCATGTAAGTTCTTGCTTTTTATGGTTGTCAGATTTATTGAATAAAAATGTAAGACACCTAGGTAAAAATGAGTTTTAGATAAACAGTATACTTTTTCAGTATATACATCTCTAATATTGGGGCACACATATATTTAAAAATGTATTGCTTATTTAAAATTCAGATTTAAAGTAAAGGACCTGAGCAGATATTTCTCCAAAGAAGATAAACAAATGGCCTATGAGCACATGAAAAGATGCTCAACCTCATTAGTCATTAGGGAAATGCAAATCAAAACTACAATGAAATTCCACCTCATACCCATTAGGATGGCTGTTATCAGTAAGATAAGAAATAACAAGTGTTGGAGAGGATGTGAAGTCGAAACCCTTATGCACTGCTGGTGGGAATGTAAAATGGTTCAGCCATTATGAAAACCAGCAATCCCACTTCTGAGTATGTACCCAAAAGGATTAGGGACATTTGTACACCAATGTTTATAGCAGTATTATTCACAATTGCCAAAAGGTGGAAGTAACCCAAGGTCCATCAATGGATGAATGGATAACAAGATGTGGTATATATCACACAATGGAATTATATTCAGCCTTAAAGAGGAAGGAAACTCTGCAACATGCTGCAATATGAATGGACCTTGAGGACATTATGCTGTATGAAATAAGCCAGACACAAAAAGGCAAATACTATATGATTTTACTCATACGACGTCCCTACAATAGTCAAACTCATAGAAACAGAAAATAGAATGGTGGGCTCCAGGGGCTGAGGGATGGAGAACGGGAAGTTGTTGTTTAGTGGAGACAGAGTCTCACTCTGGGAAGATGGGAGAGTTCTGGCATGATGAAGACATTCTGTATTTAGATGGAGATATGTTCCGTGTGTGTGTGTGTGTGTGTGTGTGTGTGTGTGTGACTGAACCGTAACACGTATAATCTGTACACTTTGCTGTATGTAAATTATACTTAAATTATTTAAAGGTATTAAAAGATAAAAAAACATGACTGGACAAGAAAATAAATGATGTGAAGCAAGCATTAAAGTATTTAATCTAGAAAGGGAAAATAGGGATGAACAGCGTATTATTTAATTTATAAAGAAGGAAATTGTGAATGCTAGATATTAAAGATGATTGTCTATCAAGAAAGAGTAAACATTGTTTTTTGATTATTTTATAGATTTAAAAGCTCACATGTATTAAAAAGTTTTTGACTTTTGCAACGAAAAAACTCACCACCTCAAAGATGAGACATTCTTGGATTCCTATCAAGACAAGTGTATGTATGAAAACAAGGGAGAGGGAATTAATGAGAGTGGAAATCAGACCCAGAAAGTGGTGAGACGGAATCAGAATTGCAAAAGTTAGGCCAACCCCACCCCTCAGGAGCCTGGAATGGCTCAGTTTACCTACAATGATGACTTGAAGAGTTGTAAAAAGGTCAAAATTTTTGGAGCCTAGTCTGTGAAAGCAATTGCTTTCACACACTACTTTGTTTATAAGCAATTTATCAATCAATTTTTATTAAGGAAGATGCAAATTAAAAAAAATCCTCTGCTGCTTGAGCACACTACCCAGAAAATCTATTCATGTGAAATAGTGTGTTTGTTAGAAATTGTAACAAGAACTGTCATTTAAGAGAATATCTGTGATTACCCAAAGGAGTTGAAAACTTACATTCACACCTAAAAGCCTGTACACTGATGTTCATAGCAGCTTTATTCATGATTGCCAGAAATTGGAAGCCACCAAGATGTGATTCAGTAGGTGAATGGATACATGAACTAAAGCAAAAACAGAAACAAAAGTACTAACTGCTAAAATGACCAAGGATTTGATCTCATATTCTGCCCCTTGAAAAGCACTAAGTATTTCATGGAGTAGGCTATGAAAAAATTACAAACATTGGGCATTTCGGTTCTGTCCTTATTTCAACAACTGAAAATAAGGTTTTGTCCTATGTCTGGCTTTTGCAGGCCATGCGCCTTCCTCATCTAGCACAGCTCAGCTGTCTTGAACAGTTATGTAACTTGAAAACAAGGTGACAGTTGGAAGCCACAGAACTATGTTGGTACCTTTGGGCTACAAACCTCAGCTTCTTTCATAAGTTCCCTTCTTCTGTTTTCTCTTTTCCAAATGCACTCTGACAGATGGCCTCCCTCAAGCTTGACCCACTTTCTTTCTTTCTAATCGGACGCAGGTACGTGTTAAGAAATGCAGCTTCTACCCAAACACAAATGCAAATCAGTTTGAATATATGGGCTATCCTGGGAAGCACGAAAAATAATTAACCTCCATACGGTCAGGAGAAAGAAATAACATTTTGGAGTAAAGGTGAATTTTTCTCACAGATTTTCAGGAACACATATTTCAAAACACTGTTTCTAAGTTGCCATCCTGTGAACAGCATAAGGGTGTTCAGTGGACAAAAGATTCTGGCTTCACACTGAGCTTTGTAACATGAAAAGGTTTGATTTTCATGAGAAGGTGAGGATCTCTCTTGGCAGTTTCCAGATGGAGAAAACTCATGAATTTGGTCTTGAACATGTCCAAGTACACAGGTTGCCAGCCTGCGGTATGTTGCTTATTCACAGTTAAAGGCCAAATTATGCCCTCCACAAAAAGTCATGTTGAAACAATGACCTCCAGGACCTCAGAATGGAGCTGTATTTGAGGATGGATCTTTAAAGAGGTGGTTGAGTTAAAAATGAGATCCTTAGAGTGGACCCTAATCCCTTAGGACTAGTGTCCTTATATGAAACAGAGATCAGAATGCAGACATACATAGAAAGATGACCATTTGAGGACACAGAGAGAAGACAACTATGTACACACCAAGGAGAGAGGCCTTAGAAGGAGCCAGCCCTGACCACCCTTTGATCTCAGACTTCCTTCCAGCTTCCAGGATGTGAGACAACAAATGTCTGTTTAAGCAGCCCAGCCTGTGGTATTTTTCATGGTGACTGGAGCAGACTAATACATTTAGTCAACAAATTTTTATTGAATGCAAATAATGGCACACATAGTTAATAATTCAAGTTCTGAGGTTAAGAAGGAACAATGTAGAGAGAAGTAACCTGGCCATAGGAACCTCCTGTCAGGGAGGTATCTTTCAGGAGACTGGTTAGCTGAGACCTATAGCTAATAATATTGTCTACCCTTGATTAAGCACAGAGACAGTCTGTGCTTGATTAAATGCAGAGACAGCCAGTGTGGCTCCAGGGCCAAAGATGGGATGAGCCAATAGGATGAGCATAGGTTAACCAAGGGAGGGGAGGTCACTCCAGGCAGAAGGAATGACATGTATAAAGGCTCTGAGTAGTTTCTCAGGACCTAGTTAAGCTTCCAAAACTTGGCAACACTGTCTGAATGGTTCCCCATCACCCTGGGCATGAAATCTTGAGGCAGCAATATAGGACTTGATTCTGAATTGAGGGCCTCACGGGACAAACACATAAAACTCTGGACTGTGAGAAATGAGCTGGAAGGAGGATAAGGTTAGGAGTGTGTGTCTGGGACAGAGAGAGAGAGAGAGAGAGAGAGAGAGAGAGAGAGAGAGAGAGAGAGAAATCTCATTTAAGATGACTCTGAAACTCAGACATAAGTTCTCAGAATCATCCCACACTTTCTCCATGCGGTAACCAACACTTGGACACCTGTTACTGAGGGGACACCATGGTCACTTAGAACCTCTGGGTAGACGCACTGTAACTTTGGCCAATTAAACAGAGTCTTTCCTTCTTCTTCCTTCTCCCTGGGATGAGCTTAGAATTGGTTGTAAAATGGTCCATTTCAATCTGGACTGAGTTTTACAGATTGAAAATGACTAGAAAGTTATGAGCTCTGCCTGAGATTCACTGAAGGGTAGTAAGGGAGCAAGGAACAGAATGTAGTTAAAAGGAACACAATGAAAAAAGAAAAACACTCTAATTGTTCCATATCTCCACTCCAAGGAGTTGAAACTTCTGGAAGAACCAGTGAGGTCTGCCTTGTGGGGACCCAGAGACTAGGAGTCTTTTTTTATCCTTTGAAGACCTGAAGGAAATTGAGGGGACATATGACTTGCAGATTCCTCTTCAAAGTTTCCAGTTCTGTAGGAATGCCAAGTGTAGGTTGCTATAAGCTCCTGGCAGGTCTGAAAGCTGCTAAAAACCACATGTGAAAATATGACTTCTAAATCATAGGGAACTAGAAGCATGGCTCTCAATGAGTTGTTTGGCAAAATTAGGGTCTCTTGGAGGCATCCATCCTTTTCTTATGGTTTAATTTCTAATGTATGCATTTCTCCTAGATAGCTTTCCCTCAAAGTTACAGCACTAAGACATTCTTGTACCAATGTGGGACACATCCCAGGGCAGGTTTTTGACCAAGCTACAGCCATGGTGACATAGCACTCTTGTAGAACATACAGACATTTTGGCTTTACTGTGTATGCCACATCCCAGTGAAACGTGGCTTAGTTTTTTTTTACAAGCTCACACCAGATTGCTCTATGCACTCATCCTGACACAAATGGCAGGCTAACACACAGATGGTCTGACAAGTGATTGACAGAGCAAGGTGACTCTTTGCAAGAAAATGTATTTAAATAAAAAATATATCTAAAGGTGGGTGTTCAGACTCCACTTAGACTTGTAGACTTCCAAATTATCTGCCAAGGAACTCAGTGGCTTTGCAAAGTCAAATGTTTTTCATTTTATGCTCCATTTGGGAGTGGATGTATGTAGAAAGTGGATGACATCATTCTTTAAGTTCGTTTAGCATCCTCCATGAACTTTGAGGTGTGAGGGCTACCTTAGGTTCTGTCGTGTCACTGTTAGACTAATAGGTCATGCTGGACAACTGGTGGTTTCAGACCTATCACCTATTGAGCCTGGACATGGGTGTATGCTGCCTTCTCTGTTTGGGGCAGTAGAAAGTTCACCTTGGTAACAGGTAATATGGAGAGGTAAGAAGGTCAGAGTTCAGTGGTGACACTGTTTGAGGCCACCAGAGTCTGAGACCAGACAAAAAAGCCTGCAGCTTCTTTCAAAAGATCTCTTTTCTGCTGTGACCAGTGTAGTTAAGTTTCATCAGAGTTACTCCTTCAGCAGATACTCCCTGAGGCAGTTTCACCTGCCAAATACTCGGCCAGGGCTTCCAGTCAAGATGGCAGTGTAGTCAGATATGACTCAACTCCTCACACAACCACATCAAAATTACAACTAAAATATGGAACAACCATCACTAAGAACCATCAAAAATTGATTTGAATGGAAATCTACAACTATGGAATTAAAGAAACCACATCGATTCAGACTGGTAGGAGGCAAGGAGGTGGAGAATGGACTGGTCCCATATCCACATGCAGTGGATAAAAATTTGGGAGGGATATACTGGGAGAGAGGAGTCCCATTCCCACACCAGGCCCCCCAGCACAGGGTTCCAGTGCCAGGAATATAAGTCCCCACAACTTCTGGCTGCAAAAACCAGTGGGAATTGAGTTGGGGGGAGAAACTTCTGGATCCTAAGCAGTTCTTCTTAAAGAACCCACACATGGACTCACCTACTCAGATTCATTCCCTCTGAATTCTAGCACCAGAGTAGCAGCTTGAAAGGCACCAATGGCATATGGGGAGGAACTGAAGTGTTTAGCATCAAGGTGAACAGAGGCCATTGTCCCTTTTCTGAACCTTCCCCCCACAAAGCCACATAACCGGCAGCCTAGTGCCATACCTGAGACTCCATCAATTTGGCTAACACTGTTTGTTCCACTCTGGAGATCCCCAGAGACTCTGCCCCACACAACTTATGGGCCCACCCAAGCTGCTTTTCTATATGAATGCCTGGGTTTTGTGCATGCTTCACAACTTCCTAAATCCTCTCAAACAAGCAACAGCCAGCCTCAGTGAGGTGCCAGTCCCTGTACCTCTTGCTAAGTGGCACCTGGCCTGCCACCAGCAACAGCCAGCCTAGATTCACAGCTTGGCTTCACCTGGGAATCTCCAAGCCCAGCACAAGTAACAGCCATCTCAGATTGCTTTATAGCTCAGGCAGGGTGGCTTTGGGCAAAACACAGGTGGCATCCAACCTAGGCTTGCACCACCTGGGAAACCCCAGAGCTTGTGCACTCGGCAGACAGCTACAGATCATGTCAGAGCACCACCACCCTTCCCCTGTACAGCTGATCTTCTAGAGAGGGTGGAGGTTGGTGGTAAGTGGTTACAGCCAGTCATTGCTGCTGGCTGGCCTGGGTAAATCCCACCCATTGATCTTCCAATGCAATCAAGGCTCAACTACAACAGAAGGATGTACCCAGCCCACACAAAGGTCACGCCTTGTGTACCCAGCTTGGGTGATAGGGGAAGCTGTGCCACTGGAACCTACAGTACACCTACTACATTAGACTATGCTACCAAGACAGAGAATCATAACAGCTCTACCTAATACATAGAAACAAACACAGGGGGGCTACCCAAACAAGGAAAACAGAGAAACATGGCCCAAGTGAAAGAACAAATGAAAACTCCAGTAAAAGGACTAAAACAAAATGAAGATAAGTAATCCGTCAGATGCCGAGTTGAAAACACTGGTTATAAGGATGCTCAAGGAACTCAGTAGGTACTTCAACAGCATAAAAAAGATCCAGTCATGAACACAGCATTCACTAATTGAAATAAAGAACAATTTACAGGCAAACAACAGTAGAGTGGATGAAGCTGAGAATCAAATCAATGAGTTGGAATATAAGGAAGCAAAAAACAACCAATCAGAACAAGAAGAAGAAAAAAAGAATCCAAGAAAACAAGGATAATCATAAGCAGTCTCTGGGACAAGTTCAAGCAATCCAACATTCACATCATAGAGGTGCCAGAGGAGAAGAGAAAGAGCAAGAAATGGAAAATCTATTTGAAAAAATAATGAAAGAATGTTTCCCTAATTTGGTGAAGGAAATAGACATGCAAGTCCAGGAAGCACAGAGAGTCTCAAACAAGATGGATCAAAGAGGCCCACTCCAAGACATATCATAATTAAAATGCCAAAGGTTAAAGATAAAGAAAGAATCTTACAAGCAGTAAGAGAAAAGCAGTTACCTACAGGGGAGTTCCCGGAAGGCTGTAAGCTGATTTCTCAAAAGAAGTTCTGCAGGATAGAAGGGATTGGCAAGAAATATTCAAAGTCATGAAAAGCAGGGACCTGCAGCCAAGAATGTTCTACCTAGCAAATCTATCATTGAGAAATGAAGAGCACATAATGAGCTTTCCAGACAAGAAAAAGCTAAAGGAGTTCATCATCATGAAACCATCATTATATGAAATGTTAGAGGGACTTATTTAAGAAAAAGAAGATTAAAATGATGAACAATAAAATGGCTATAACTATGTATCTATCACCAAGTGAATGTAAAAAAATCATACTAAGCAAACAAGAAGAACAGAGACAGAATCATGGATACAAAGTGCATTTTGATGGTTGCCAGATGAGAAGGGGGTGTGGGGGAATGGGTGAAGAGGTGAAAGGATTAAGAAGTACAAATAAGTAGTTACAGAATAGCCAAGGGGATGTAAAGTACAGTATAGGAAATGGAGTAGCCAAAAAACTTATACTCATGACCTGTGGAGATGAACAATAGGTTGGGGGATAGTCTGAGGGAGTGGGGGCTGCTGGGCAGAGGGGAGAAAAGGGGAGAAAATTGGGACAACTGTAATAGCATAATTAATGAACTATAATTTTTTTAAAAAAAATACATGACCAGGTGGCAATCAGTTTTTGGTAGTAACTGAATTCTAAAATTTTCTGGGCAATTGAGGATGTGGCAAAAATTAGAGATCTTTGAAGTGCGTTCCTCAAATTGAGAAAATAGATGTGTTCTTGCTTTATTTAATGCATCATCCATTTGCCAGTCCTCACACACTGAAATGCACACACAACTGTTACTTCCATAGATACTGTCACTTCCCTAATTGAGTGAGGGGCACTCCATCTGTTGTAGTAATTCCCCACAGCCCTGGTACATTCTCCTCCTTTGTGGTCCGCAGTTGTCTCTCATCTGGGACAAGGTTAAGGTTAGCTTCAAATGTCTGAGACTAAAAGAACACCTTTATTATATCTGTCTCTGATGCTCTAAGTAGTTGTTCCCATTGAGAGACAGTTTGTGGGAGCTGAGAGTCTTTGGTCAGAGAGAGCAGGTGGCCAAGGGCTCCACTGATGGATTAAAGCACAGAGAACTTGGGGCTGAGATGAAGAGCCTCTGTTGCTCACCTGACTCTGAGGACCAACAAGTCTGTGAGGAAGTCTGTAAGAGATGCTTAGGATCTGATTCTGGTCAGGAGTTCTGTTAGATAACCAGCTCAAAGCTGTAAATAAATATTTAACCCCACAGACCTACATAGTCCATCTAAGGACTATAGTTAGTGAATGATAGAGATAATGAGAAATATAATTATTCACATTGTAAGTACGGATCCTACACTGCTGTTGAGTTTCTTGTACCTATAGAGATGTTTCTCCCAAAGTCCTTCAGGATTGTTGGTTCTTTATTGGTCCTGTAGCCTCCTTGCTGAGCCTTCTCTTGCCTCCCTGACCCCTTTTCTTTAGAGATACACTAAGCCAAAATACTTTTATTTTACATTTTTACACCCTATTTCCATTTTATGAAAAGATTGTCCTAATTAGTTTCATCTGACCATGACCAATTCTTTTGGACACCTCCTATCTTTCCTATGCTAGAAGCTTCCACCCTGAATCATTTCATTAGTCCTGTCAGTGAGTGAATAGCTAGCTGCAAGAGTGTCTAATCATTCACTCCAGTTCTGTGGTTTCTTTGAGCCCTAAGTCATGTATTTGTGATGGTCAGTTTTATGTGTTAACTTGACTGGGCTATGGCCCAGATATGTGCCCATGTGAGTGTTTCTGAAAGAAATCAGCATTTAAATTGGTGGAGTGAATAAAGTAGAAGGCCCTCCCCAGTGTGGGTGGGCCTCATCCAATCCACTGGGAGCCTGGATAGAATGTAAAGTGGAGGAAGGGAGGGTTCTCATTTTGCCTGGCTGTTGGACTGGGACGTCCATCTCATTCTGCCCTCCTAGTTCTCAGGCCTTCACACCAGACTGGAGTCCTAGAAGTTACACCATTGGCTCCCTTTTGTTCTCAGGTCTTCCAACTACTCCACTGGATCTCAATTGCACTTTCCTGGGCCTCAGCTTGCAGATGGCAGATTGTGGGTCTTCTCAAACTCCACAATCAAGTGAGTTAATTCCTTTTTTTCTATCTCTCCCTTATTCTATTGGTTCTGTTCCTCTGGAGAACTCTGACTAAACAGCACTCATATTCTTGAAATAGGGTTATTTCATACACAAGATATCACAGCATGGTTGAACCCAACTGTCAAAGGAGAGTTGTTGCCTTCTTTGCATAACCCATCCTCTCCTCACTCCTCACACTATAGTACTCAATATCATATAATTCCTGGAGCTTGTGGGAACTGGGTGTACACTTCAAAGACTGCCATTTGCTGTCATGGATGGTGGCCAGTGTGGGGGTATCTTTAAGTGTTCTTTAATGTGCACAGTGTCTTTTCCTACTGCACGGGGTGCATTTCCTTGTTTGAGTGTGGAGTGTGGGTATAGGGTGAGGCTGTGGTGAGCAGCACCTCCCTAGCTTCGCTGCCTTGCCCTGCTTTACCCAGCAGATATTCTGTGCCAGTCTGTCCAGTGTGCCCTGGCCAGCCCTAGTTTATCTCTAAGTCTGGTGTAATTATTAATAGCATTTGCTCACTTACAAGAGTGTCCCAGTTTGGACAGTAAAGCATAAGGTCACCCTACTTACTAACAAAGCTTTCATTTGGAGGTGGATAGCCTGAAGGCAACTGCACTCCTTAATCTCTAACTCCCTACTGATTCGAATGACAAATTTCTCACTTCCTATAAAACATTATACTGGATTGTTTTTAGAGGCATTTTTGAGTCCATCTGCTCAAAACTGGAAGGGTATCTCCCGTGAAGAACTAACATGCCCAGTGCTTCTCTGACCCATTTTGTGCCATCCACCCAGCGGCCAAGCTGAAATGCTTGAGTCATACTGACTTATCTGTTTCCCTCTCTCTGCAGGTTTAGTGGGTCTCCCAGGTCTCCAGAGGGTTCTTCCCAGCCATTTCTTACTTCCCTGCCCCTGCTCTTGCCATGGCTGCTCTCAAATGGGTTCCTGCAATGATCTCCCATCTCTTACATATCACCATCGTCACCATCACAGAGCTGTGTGAGGATCACACAGGATGAGGAGGTGACACACAGTATGGTGCCTGACATGTGACACACAGTCAGTACAGTTAGCAGTGATTGGTGATCACGTTGACTGACCTCACACCTCTCATAGGATACAATCATTCTCTGATTGTATCCTATGACTTATTGTATCATTCTCTGGTTGTATCCTATAAGTCTCTTCAACTTATTAGTTGATATTTTTGCCTCTAGCATTCCTGAGGGCCATTAGATATAGAATTGTCTTTATTTTCTAACATTGCTTTCATTATTTAAGGTTTTGAATTGAGCTCATTTGACAACTAGAAATAAGATATTCTAGAGCCTCCAGCAGGTTACCCTATCCTCAACTGACTTTGTCTAGTCCCATTGTATTCTTTGAAATGTGCTGATTTCTCATCTCCTATATGAATTAGATACTTTATAATTGAAAATAGAACACCAGTCACATAAGTTACTATTTAGGGAGCAGGTCAAAGTGTTAGTGTTTGAACTTGCAATTCTAAATTTAATTATTTCACTTTAGAATAGAGCTCCTGGCTAATGTATGAAAATAATATTTAATGTTGTTAAGCTCCTTAATAGACTTGTTTATATATGCCCCATCTCAGGCCAAGTAAGCACTGCTGAATTATCTTCCCAGAGGCCTATCTGAGGATGAACACAAGATTAATGGCCCTGTGCTGCTTTGATGTGTGTGATGACCCATGATATGCATATGTGATGACTTCACACATATTGGCAAACACATGGTCCTACAGAATGTTGAAAAGGCCCTTTCATTCTTGGCTCCCAGGTCCATGCCGACCTCTGTGCCACGACTTGATGTGTATTCTTCATGTCAAGTACAGTCTCTTGTCAGCTTGGACTACTAGGACCCAGGGTGGAAACAACCTTTTGTTCATTTATGCCATCATTTG
This sequence comes from Phyllostomus discolor, assembly GCF_004126475.2. Classification (NCBI taxonomy): domain Eukaryota; kingdom Metazoa; phylum Chordata; class Mammalia; order Chiroptera; family Phyllostomidae; genus Phyllostomus; species Phyllostomus discolor. The sequence goes on along the minus strand of NC_040903.2, from coordinate 78,216,803 downwards.
TTTATTCAACCGAGGTTTGTGACCACTTACTGTGCCCCAGGATCTAGAACAGATTAGAATAGCTAGAACAGCCTAGAATCCCTGTTCTTGCCTACTTTTCTACATAGCCTATACCATCTTCTTTTTTTTAAAACCCTCACCTAAGGACATGCTTATTGACTTTAGAGGAAAGGGAAGGGAGATAAAGAAGTGGGGAGAAAAATATTGATGTGAGAGAGAAGCATTGATTGGTTGCTTCTTGTATGTGCCCTGAGCAAGGACTGAACCCTCAACCCAGGCTTGCGCCCTGACCAGGAATTGAACCCATGACCTTTCAGTTTACAGGATGATCCTGCAACCAACTGAGCCATACTGGTCAGGGCTTGTATAATAATTTTCAATGCTATGCATCGGGCTTGCTTAACTGTTTGTGTCTCCCCAGTGGAACACAGACTTCACGTGTATAGGGTGTTCTGTCTGCTTTCATTGTTGCTGCCATGTCCCCAGGGCCTGCAACACTGCCTGACACACAGTAGGTGCTCAAAAATATTTTTTTGAATGACTGAATTAATGCCTCTGAAGACATTTGATCTTGAATTAAACAATTTGGTGTCTTGGCCTCTCTCATTTCTTTTTTTAAAAATTGATGTTCCCATTTAATTTTTAAAATTAATTAATTGTTTTTTACAATTTTTTAAAATTGTTTTTCAAATACACTTTTCTGCCTCTTCCTCCTACCCCTCCCCACCACCCCAGCTCTCCCTGCTTCCATCCCCCATTCTATCCCCTTGTTGTTGTCCATATGTCCCTTTATATGTTCCTGTAAACCCTTCACTCTTTCCTACTTATCCCCTCTCCTCTCCCTTCTGACCACTGTCAGCCTGTTCTCAATTTCAATGTCTTTGACTATACTTTGCTTACTTGTTCGTTTTTTGATTAGGTTCCTGTTAACAGTGAGATCATATGGTATTTGTCTTTCATCGCCTGGCTTATTTTCACTTATCATAATGCTCTCCAGTTCCATCCATGCTGTTGCAAAGGGTAGGCGTCCTTCTTTCTTTTCTGCTGCATAGAATTTCCATTGTGTAGATGTCCTATAGTTTTTTGATCCATTCATTACTGATGGGCACTTAGGTTGCTTTCAACAAATGGCTATTGTAAATTGTGCTGCTATAAACATTGGGGTGCTCTTGGATTGGCGTTTCAGAGTTCTCTTGGATTGGCGTTCAGAGTTCTTAGGATAAATCCTAGCAGTGGAATTGGCAGGTCAAAAGGCATTCCATTTTTAATTTTCTGAGGAAATTCCATACTGTTTTCCACAGTGGCTGCACAAGTCTGCAGTCCCATCAGCAGTGCACTAGGGTCCCCTTTTCTTCACAACCTCTCCAACACTTGTTGTTTGTTGCTTTGTTTATGATGGCCTTTCTGACTGGTGTGAAGTGGTATCTCACTGTGGTTTTAATTTGAATCTCTCTGATAGCTAGTGATACTAATTATCCTTTCATTGTCTCTGGACCCTCTGTATGCTCGTTCTCCTTGGAAAAGTGTCTGTTCAAGTCCTTTTCCCATTTTTTAAATTGGGTGCTTGTTCTCTTTAGAGTGGAGTCGTATGAGTTCTTTATATATTTTGGAGATCAAATCCTTGACTGAGGCATTATTGGCAAATATGTTTTCCCATATGGTTGGTTCTCATTTCACTTTAATGCTGCTTTCTTTAGCTGTGCAGAACCTTTTTATTTTGATGAGAACCCATTTGTTTATTCTTTCCTTTATGTCCCTTGCTCTAAGGGACATATCAGTGAAAATATTGCTGTGTGGAATATCTGAGATTTTCCTGCCTATGTTCTCCTCTATGACTTTAATGGTGTGAAGACTTATACTTAAATCTTTTATCCACTTTGAATTTATTTTTGCGTATGGTGTAAGTTGGTGGTTGAGTCTCATTTTTGTGCATGTAACTGTCCAGTTCTCCTAACACCATTTGTTGAAGAGGCTATCTTTTCTCCATTTTATGCTGCTGCTCCCTTTGTCAAATATTGACCATAGAGACTTAGGTTTATTTCTGGGCTTTTTATTCTGTTCCATTGGTCCATGTGTCTGTTCTTATGCCAGTACCAGGCTGTTTCTTTCTCAGAATTGCTGCAGCTATTTGGGGTCATTTTTGGTTCCATATAAATTTTTGAAGTGTTCGTTCTATATTTGTGAAGTATGCCATTGGTACTTTAATAAGGATTGCATTGAATCTATAAATTGCTTTGGGTAGTATGACATTTTAATGATGTTAATTCTTCTGATCCATGAACATGGTATATGTTTCCATTTGTTTGTGTCTTCCTTAATTTCTTTCTTCAGTGTTGTGCAGTTTTCTGAGTACATGTCTTTTACCTCCTTGGTTAGGTTTATTCCTAGGTATTTTATTTTTCTTCTTGCTATATCAAATGGAATTTTTTTCCTGATTTCTGTTTCTGATGCTTCATTGTTGGTGTACAAAAATGACTTTGATTTCTGGATATTGACTTTGTATCCCGCTGTTTTGCCAAATTCATTTGTTAGGTCAAGCAGTTTTTCGGTGGAATCTATAGGATTTCATATATGGCCTTATTATGTTGAGGAATGTGCTCCCCTCTATTCTCACTTTGCTAAGGTTTTTATCATAATGCTGTACCTATCAAATGCTTTTCCCACATCATTGATCTGATCATGTGATTTTATCTTTGCTTTTGTTTATGTGATATATTATGTTTATTGATTTGTGAATCTCTGTACCATCCTTGCATCCCTGGGATGAATCCACCTGATCATGGTGTATGATCTTTTTAATGTATGCTGGATGCAGTTTTGCCAATATTTTGTGAAGTATTTTAGCATCTATGTTCATCAGTGATATTGGTTGAAGTTCTCTTTCTTTGTGGCTCTTATCTGGTTGGGATTGGATGATGTTGGCCTCATAAAAAGAGCTTGGGAGTCTTCCATCTTCTTGGATTTTTGGAATAGTCTGTGAAGGATAGGGGTTAGCTCTTCCTTAAATGCTTTGTAGAATTCTCTTGTGAAACCATCTGGTCCAGGGCTTTTGTGTGTCGGGAGTTTTTTTGATTACTGCTTCAATTTCATCAGCTGTTATTGGTCTGTTCAGGCTTTCTGCTTCTTCATTCAGTTTTAGAAGATTATATTTTTTAGAAAGTCATCCATTTCATCTAGGTTTTCAAATTTCTTGGCATATAGTTCTTTGTAGTAATTTCTTACAATCCTTTGTATTTCTGTGGTGTCGGTTGTACTCTCTCCACTTCCATTTCTGATTGTGTTTATTTGGGTCCTCTCTCTTTTTTTCTTGATGAGCCTGCTTAAAGGCTTGTTGATTTTGTTTATCTTTTTGAAGAACCAGCTCCCAGATATACTGATCCTTAGAATTGTGCTTTTAGTCTCTATGTCATTTAATTCTGCTCTGATCTTGGTTATCTCCTTCCTTCTGCTTGCTCTGGGCTGTCTTTGTTGTTGTTCCTCGAGTTCTTGTATATGTAGGGTTAGGTTGTTTATTTGAAATGTTTCTATTGTTTTAGATAGGCCTGTATAGCTATGAATTTCCCTCTCAGGACTGCCTTTGCTGTGTCCCATAAGTTTTAGGTTGTTGTGAGTTCATTTTCATTTGTTTCCAGGAACTTTTTTATTTCCTCCTTGATCTCCTTCTTGACCCATTCATTGTTTAGTAGCATGCTATTCAATCTCCATGAGTTTGAGTGTTTTTGATTTTTTGCCTTGAGATTGATTGGTTTCTAGTTTCAGTCCCTGTTGGTCAGAGAAAATGTTTTCTATGATTTCAATTTTCTTGAATTTGTTGAGGCTTGTTTTGTGGCCTATCATTGAAAATATTCTCTGTGCATTTGAAAAGAATGTGTATTTGGCTTTTTTGGGATGGAGGGCTCTCAGTTAAGTCCATTTCATCTAGGGTATTATTCAATGCCACTGTATCTTTGTTGATATTTTGTTTGGAAGATCTGTCCATTTTTGACAGTGGGGTGTTAAAATCCCCCACTATAATTGTGTTGCTGTCAATATCTTTCTTGAAGTCATTCAATATTTTCTTTATGTATTTGGGTGCTCCTATGTTGGGTGCATATATATTTACAATGTTGATGTCTTCTTGAAGGATTCTTCCCTTGAGTATTATGAAGTGACCTTTTGGGTCTCTTATTATGGCTCTTTTTTTGAAGTCTATTTTGTCTGATATGAGTGTTGTTATCCCAGCTTTTTATTTCTGTCTGTGTGCTTGGAATATTTGTTTCCATCCTTTCACTTTCATTCTATATAGGTCTTTTGTTCTGAGGTGGGTCTCTTGTAGGCAACATATGTGTGGGTCATGCTTACTTATCCATTCAGCTACTCTATGTCTTTTGATTGGAGCATTTATTCCATTTACATTTAAGGTTATTATTGATAGGTACTTATTCATTGCCATTTTCATACCTGTGTTCCTCTCTCTCTCACTGTCTTCTTTCCTTTTCTTAAAGCCGTCCCTTTAACATTTCTTGCTAAAGGTTTGGTGGAGGTGTATTGTTTTTCGACTTCTTTTGTCTGGGAAGCTCCTTATTTCACCTTCCATTTTAATTGAGAGCCTTGCTGGGTAGAGTAATCTTGGTTGCAGGCCTCTGGCTTTCATTCTCTTCTGGCTTGGAGTGTTTCCATTGAGAAATCAGCTGCTAGCCTTATCAGAGCTCCCTTGTATGTTACTTCCTGTTTCTTCCTTGCTGCCTTTAAAATTCTCTGTCTTGGAATTTTGCCATTTTAATTATGATGTGTCTTGAAGTGGGCCTCTTTGGGTTCCTCTTGATTGGAATTCTCTGTGTTTCCTGGATTTTTGTGACATTTTCTCTCATCAAATTAGGGAAATTTTCCATTATTACTTTTTCAAACAGGCATTCTATCCCTTGCTCTTTTTCTTCTCCTTCTGGTATCCCTATTACATGGATATTGTTACATTTAATGTTGTCTTGCAGTTCCCTTATCACCTGTTTATTCTTTCTGAGTCTCTTTTCTTTCTCTTGTTCTATCTGGGAGTTTTTTTCTACCTTGTCTTCCAACTCACTGATTCTATCCTCTGCTTCATCCAACCTTCTTGTAATTCCTTCTAATGTATTTTTTATTTCTGAGAGTTTTATTGTTCATTTCTTCCTGGTTTTTGTTTATAATTTCTATTTCCTTTTTCATGCTGATGTAGTTCTCACTCAGTTCCTTGTAGTTGTCTGTGAGCCACTTGAGCATCTTTATAACCATTAATTTGAATTCTATATCTGATAGTTTTATTACCTCCATTTTGTTTAGCTCTATTAGTGGGGAGTCTTCCATTCCTTTTGATTGCATGTTCTTTTTTGTCTCACTATTTTAGATGACTCTTTTTGTTTGTTTCTGTGCTTCCTGATGTTTTGCTTTGTTGGCTGTCTTTGTAGGGTGAACTTCTATGGTAGGAATTCTATGGGGTTCAGTGGTGTGGTCTCTGATTTCCTTGTCTGGGTACTCTAGATTTGCCCTTTCTTCTGTTTGTGTGGGTTCTCTTGTTGTACTTGGGTTTGTACTTTTTGGCGGTTCCTTTATTGGTGGTTTTTCTCCTCCAGGAGGTACACTGATGTTCACAGCTCCCACTTATTCTTGTATTTTCTCAGTAGCAGGAGGTAGGCAAAATGGATTAAAACAGCGAGTATTTTCTAGGGTTTAATGTACCAACAAGTAGAGAAGAAATAGGTCTCATGTCCTCTTTTAGACACCCTATTGCTTTGTGCTGACTGTGTCTCCCAGCATGGTGCACTATCTCCCTTCCCTGCAGAGTGGCACTATGGTTTTCTCCATTATTCTCCCAGCCCCATGTCCAAGATTAATCTTCCTTGCTTTCACTAAAACCTTTAGAACCCAGTTCTGGAATGTAGGCAAAACCACCACAAAACATAGTAATCTGCCATTTCTTTCCTTGAAATACTTGAAATAGAATATGGAACATTTGATTAATATAAGTAAATAAAGTTTTCATGGTGGACTTTCAGGCATTAGGACAGGTGGTGGAGAGATTTTGCACCTGCTTGTGATCCTCAAGCCATTCACACACGTGGCCTCTATGTGGGTCTGTGTCCTAATTTATGTGAAAGGATACGGTTGTACCTGGGGAAGAAGAGCTTTCTCTCCTGTGTCAGTAGCAGAGACTGCTAGAGTCTTGCTCACAAGAAAACAAGTAGTTCTATCTATAGGGACTCAATGGGGAAAATTGGGTGCGGAGCCAGGGGAGGACCTTCTAGCTAACACCAGGAATTCGTGCCAAGCACAACTTCCTCTGAAAATCTTCCTTCAGACCCCAGCACAGATTTAGCATTCAGCATGGCCACAGGAATGTCTTCTTTTTTTAAAAAAATGTTTTTTATTTTAATCATTGTTCAAGTACAGTTTTCTCCCCCCTACTCCCATTCCAGCCCACCCACCCAACCCTCCGCCCTTCCCCCCCATTCCCCCCCACCCCTAGTTTTTGTCCATGTGTCCTCCGAATTTGTTCCTGTAAACCCTACCCATTCCTCCCTGAAATTCCCTCTTCTCTCCCCTCTGGTCACTGTCAGACTATCCCCTATTTCAGTGTCTTTGGTTATATTTTGCTAGTTTTTTTGTTTTGTTTTGTTGTTTAGATTCCTGTTAAAGGTGATATCATGTGGTATTTGTCTTTCACTGCCTGGCTTGTTTTGCTTAGCATAATGCTTTCCAGCTCCATCCATGCTGTTGCAAAGGGTAGGAGCTCCTTCTTTCTTTCTGCTGCATAGAATTCCATTGTGTAAATGTACCATAGTTTTTTGATCCATTCATTTACTGATGGGCATCTAGGTTGCTTCCAGCACCTAGCTATTGTAAATTGTGCTGCTATGAACATTGGGATGCATAGGTTCTTTTGAATTGGTGTTTTAGTATTCTTAGGATAGAGTCCCAGCAGTGGAATTGCCGGGTCAAAAGGCAGATCCATTTTTAGTTTTCTGAGGAAGTTCCAAACTGCTTTCCATAGTGGTTGTACCAGTCTGCAGTCCCACCAACAGTGCACTAGGGACCCCCTTTCTCCACAGCCTCTCCAACACTTGTTGTTTGTTGCTTTGTTTATTATGGCCATTCTGACTGGTGTGAAGTAAATAAATAAATAAATGAAAAATGTGAGACATAGGAAAAATGATTAAAACAAATGAAAAAGGTTTCTAGTCATTGGTTTGGGGTGATTTTGTTTTGTAGGAGTGGAATGCCAATCTGCAAATGCTTCAAAAATCCCGACCTCCCGAATGCAGTCCAAGAGTCCAATTGTTGTGTTAAGTGTCACTGTATCTTCAGAGATTTCAGTAGGATGGTGGTTATAGTTCAGGAGTGGAAGGGGGACTGACTAGGAGAGCTCCATCCACTCTCAGATGGCTCCTTTGCCATTGGATTCAGAAGAGGGATGACACTTGCTCACCCTCTGCTAAGATGTCACTACCTGAAGGAGGAGGAGACCTGACATTTGCAGATGGGACATGTCATGGGACATTGTTTGGAGATGCACCAGCCTGCACATCTGTCATTGAGAAAACTGGGGAAGTGACTCGCCAGATAAGATCTACCCTTGTCATGTACTCAGGACTGAAAGTAGTGATAAAATAAAAGAGAGAGAGAGAAAGAAACAGGTAGATGTCTGTTCTTAGGGAGCACCATACAAATAGGGGTTGCACCTTAGGAGGCAGCTGTGGTCGTCCACTTGAACTGATGACATGTTGAGTAGAGTGGCCATGGTCATGGTCTGCCTACTGCTGGTGTTCAGACAGAGAAGCCAGCACAGCATCTCCTTCTGCTTCAGGTTCTGGTTGGCTTTGAAGGATGGGGAAGAGTAAGAGCAGTGACCTTAGCTAGTTTGGACAGGAGGGAAAAAATGAATAAAAAAAAAGCACGTGTGACATGTGCCAGGCAGAGGTAAAAGCTGCAAGAGATGAGGGACCTGAGCACAGATCAGTCAGACCGGGACTTGGGATGATGAGATGGGGATGATGGTTAGACTGGCATGATGAGATGGGAGGCCCCTGTGCTGGCCCCATAGACTTCTTCATCTATCAAGAAGACAAGAGCGAAGCTGGCTCCAGTTCACAATACAACATCAACAGGCATTTGAGCAGATCCGCCTCGGCCAGTACAGGAGCCTTCAGAAAGAAAGGCAGTTTACAGGATGAAACACACCACCTTGTGAAATATTAGTTTCTTATTACTTCTTGTGAACAGCGGAGTGAGTAGAAAGCAGTGTGGTAGATGGATTTTCTGTAAAACCGGCAATGTGTATGCTGTTCTCTATTAGATTCCATGAAAATCAATCTGCAACCTAGTTCAGCCTGGTAAAATTAGATCTAAAACTATTTAATTTTGTTTCAAGAGTGTTTTTCCCATCTGATGCCTAGCCTGAGGACACACAGTGATAAAATACCTGAGTTATTACCGGTTCTGTGCACCTATGTTAGGGTGAGACACACACTGCATTGTGCATTTTCTCAGTGGTCTGGCGCCTGGGATAAAATGTACGCCTTCCCCGTCACCGAAAGGCTCATTTTTTATGCTCTTTTGCATTCCACATGGTTTGGTAATAAGATGTGGCAAATGGATGGTTTTAATTTGCCAGAGGATGCATTTTTGTTTTTGGAGTCAGACCCTCTAAATGCTTGAACACTCCAGAGAGTAAATAGTTGGGGGCTGGGTGGTGGGGGTGGCTGCACAAGCCCAGTCTTGTCTGGCCTGGACTTAAAACAGGAGTAAGAGTGATTTCAAATCATCAGCTCTTCAACGGGAAGCTTCTACATTTGGAGCCCTGACAAGACTGAATGATTGGAGAGCTCTAGGAACACCTGTCAAGGCACCAGCCATAGCAATGAGCACCTTTATCTACTGATGTTAATGTTAAAGTTAACGTCACACTTTGCTAGGCTCTCAAGCCCTGCCACAGCTTTTATGTCTCACAGGTAGAGTGTCCACCAGCTCTGACCACAGTCAGACCAGCAGTATCCTCCCGCTGTACTGGTGGGGAGAGGCCCCAGGGAAGGAGGGGAGGCAGCATGGGGGCAGGCCTCAGTCCTCCAGTTTTCAGCTTTGCAACAAGGTAATCGTTCAGAAAGAGTACGAGCTGTGATGAGAAAGGGCACTGAGCCCCATGGGTGCCAGGAGGGTTTGGACCCTGGCTCAAACTGGTGTGACTGTGGAGGCGAGACCTCACCACCCACATGGCCCTGATTTACTCACAATCTCAGTGTACACCATTTGTTAAGCATGGTGCTTGGGGCCTGCCATGTCATCAACAATTTCCAAGTCTCTGAGGAGGGTTGATGCACACAGAGAAGGGATGATGTGACTCTTTGGTTGCACAGTTAACAGGCCAGGCACCACCACAAGGACCTTGGGCCTCCACTAATTGCCAAAGCCCCTTTCCATGCAGCCTCAGAATCCTTCTCAACACAAGAGGCAGCATGGCCCGTGCCAATCAGCTATGCAATAAATGCCTGTGCCAGCATTTATTAAGACCACACTAAACTTTAAATTGCTTGGGATAATGAACTACATATTATTTAGCTTCATGTTCCCAATTTATACCTAAAAGTAATAACTTGATTACAGTTTGCTGGACTGGGCTAAACTGGCAAGGATGGGATCCTCTCAGCTCTCTACATGTCCTGCCCTCTCTTAGACTGAGCCAGCAGAATCTAAGTTGGGTTTTTTTGTTTGTCTTTGGAAAATTGCTATAAGACCTGGAGTAGCAGTTCTCCCAGAGAGAGATAAATAAAATTGCCAAAAAATTTCCATGCACAAATATACTCATGGAATGTTAGGTTTTATGAAATTAACCAGATTTCTTTCCTGAAGGGTATCTGAGGGCTTGTAATGTGTGACATGCTCATATAGCTTGAAATTCTCCAAGATGGGTCAGGCAGACAGCCTTTCTCATGGCCTTGCTTTTCACAAAATGCTGACAGATGGGGTGGTGGAAGTTCTTGCCTCATGCCCTTGGCACTGCCCTACAGATACATCCTAAAGTCATGCAATGGAGACACTCCAGGCAGCTGTGTGTCTGAGTGTAGCTCAGGGGCATGAGGGGCATGGAATGAAGACTAAGTAATTTTGTGTTTGGTGTGAAAACTGGAGTACATGTGCAGGGATATGCTATAGTCAGGGTGTCTCAGATCTTAACTGTGAGTGGTTCATTCATCAGCAGTCACTTCGGGTATGTTTGTAGAGAGCCTACAGCATGCCAGGCACTGTTCTGTGCAATTGGGGGTCAGCAGAAAACAGAAGAGAGGATGTTCTTTCTCTCTAGAACTGACATTCTAGTCTGTTTAAGCTCAGAATGTGTTTCCCTTAGCAGCCATGCTATGCAGATTTTGGGTCAAAGCTTAGTACCTACACATACCTAAAAATTAATTCTCATGTTGTGTATTTTATACCTAACTATTGAGTATAAAATATATTAATCATTTAAAGATATCTGTGGAAATGGGCTGACACAGAAGGAAGAGCTTACATACAAGAGTCATAATGAGGCTCCCTCACTTTACTGGGGTACACTGTCTTTGCCATTCAGCACCCATTTCCTTCTAGGCAGCAGAACACCCATGTCCTTGGGGACACACATTCCTGACTCTTATCTTACTGGTTGGGTGAAGCTGACCCCCTCTCAGCTCCAAGGAGGCTCTGACTGGTACAACCCCACTCTCCTGGTCAGAATGGACCACAGGATTTGCTGAGCTAAGTGCAAAATGAAAATGTGGGGTTCCTTGTTCAAACATCGTTAAGAGTTTCAAGATGGTGACAACAGAACATTAAGCCAAGGGAGTACTTTTCTAAGTGGGGGAGCTATATGACAAGGGGCCCATGCCCGTGAGGCCAGGCCCTCACTTTGGGGCTGTTTTACTTGTGGGCACCTGGCTCCATTCAGGCCAATGAGAGTGGGACCCAAGATTTGTCTGATGGGCAAGAGCAGCCCCCTTCTCATTGAATTTGGAGGTGAGGTTGTGAGTCTGGAACTGATATCCTGCACCCGCAAGGAGAGCATGGCACTTTCAGGCCACTGTGCCTGGCTCACACCAAAAGAAGAGGGTCCAGGCCAGAGAAAGGTGGCCACCACGCTGCCAGTGGACTCTGACCCCAGCTGGGCTACAGCCAGCCTGCCACACACTCATCAGTCTCATGAGCCAGGACTGGTGTTCTGACCCTTGCAACCAGATATATCCTAACTCACACTTTTTCTACTGGCTTCATTTCTCTCATTTGTAAACTGGGAATTAACTTTCACTTTGGGTCACTGCAATGTCCCAATGACAACTAGATGCAAAAGAGTTCTCTAGTGGGTCAGTGGGTGAGAAATGACTGTGTCCTGATTACTCTCACACCTGGAGAAGTCCGTTGGCTTCCCTGTATCATGTGATGTAAAGACCTCTTTGGGTCATCACCCCACCTGTGCTGGGCAAAGCCTGGAACCTCAAATGAAGACACAGAATAGTTGCTACGTCTGGCTACTATCCTTGAAATTGTGATGTACTTTTTAAATGAAGTTTTTGCTCTTGCCCAGCCAATAGGGGCCATGATCTTCCATTCCCACCTTCATTTATGGATTATTCACACTGGAATGAGTAGACTTATGCAGCTACTTTGTTCAAGTTGGAACACAGAAAACAGTTTGAGAAGCTCAGAGTAACACAAAAACGCAAGGACTTTGCAGCAGCTCATTTTTCTGGAGACGATGGAGATGTCTCCAGAAAAACGAGACATCTCACTGCTGACCCATGGAGACTACCCTATACATCACAGGTGGCATTTTCTCTCACTCTTTTTCCTACACGCTTTTCCTTTTTATGCAGTATATGGGAGCATGTCTTTCCCCTGGGCTCCTGCAGCACCCTAAACACACCTTTACCAATATGATTGTCATACTGTCTGTGTCACAGGAATGGCCCTGAGCCCAGCTCACCTGGTTTCTAATGCACTGATAGGTGGCTCACATGGATGTCATTGGGTATGTTTGTAGAGCTGCTTTCCCAATGATACCAGTCAGAGATGGTGGCCACAGGAGCTGTGTTATAACCTTAACTGCTCATGTGTTGGGGTGCTGGTCACTCTCAGGGCTCACAGAACACTGGAATCATAATCCTCTTTCCAAGCTTGGAAAATAGAGGCCGACTAGAATGAGAAGTACCTTTAGCTAATGGGCTTGTGCTCCATTGATACCTTCTTGATGACAAAGACTAGAGTGTCCTACATATTATTTAATTAAAAACAAGTGTTTTGGTCCAAAAGGAGGAGGAACAAGAAGAAAAGGCTTTCTTCGAAAGGAACAAAGCATTGCCAGGAGCTGCCTTTGAGGGTGGCTGTGCAGAAAGCCACACCGTGGGGAGCATTGCATTTGAAACTTGAAAGATTCATGTGGAGAGAGCTCAGCTGAAGAGCTCTCCCTGGGGCTTGTTAAGCTTCTGGGGACACATTTCTGAATGTGTCTCATGGGCCCTGCTTTGCTGTGATGTGCATCAGGAGTGACAATGGGGGCATGTGTCAAGGTCCCAGGGCAGTGAGCTGACAGTCTGCCCTTGAGTGTCAAGACAACCAAAAACCCTGCAAAGACAAAGCCACTCATTTTCTGGGTTGTCAGTGCCTTGCTGGCATTTCACAGTATCCCCAGTGCATAGTGTGTCAGGGTGGGTGTGGCCAAGGAGAGTGCCAAGTGGTGGGGGGTGGGTGCTGGGACGCCTTTACATTTCAGAGAACTGACTCCACTCCTATCAGCTGTGTTTTTGGTGAAAACGTATCAATGTAAAACTCAGCAGTCGACTTTTTCAGTGCCCACGGTGCTCAGTGGGTATACCCTCTTGGCTTCATTGTGAGTTACTAACAATGCCCAGAACTCAGTGTCTGGCTCCAGTCACCGAGAGAGCCTCGCATTGCATCATTTCAGTGAAATCTGTGGATCCAAAGGGATGCTGAGCAGTCCCCCAAAGGCAATGTGGTGAACAGCTGTGAGAGGTGAGGTGGAACAAAACATATTTAGAACCATTGTCCTCATCCCCAGGGAATAAGTGGATTAATTCCCCCAAGCATGGGTTTCTTATTGTTTCTTATCATTTAAATAGTTTAAGAATGCAAGGCTTGTTTAAGCAGTAGAACCCTACCTCTTTTTTTGCCCAAATTAATCAATCTCAAGCAGAAGCATTGTACACAAAATATCTGGTGTTGGAGGCCAGCAGAAGACACTGAGCTCCATTTACATCTTCTGCATCTCTTGGAGAAGGTTGCCCCTCACCCTGGCTCAGAGACCTTGAGGTGACATGGGTATAATCTGCAGCTGATGAGAGAGCACCTTGCTCACGGTGCTCCGTCTGTGATAGGCACAGTGCTCCTCATCACCAGTGTTTATTGCATATTGACTATGTTTCAAGAAAAGGGTGTAAAGGCATTGATTTTCATGTACTACCTCAACTAATACTCCCAACAACCTTGTGACTCAACAGCAAAATATAAAACAAAGAATCAAATTAAAAAATGGACAAAAGACCTGAATAGACACTTCTCCAAAGAGGATGCACAGATGACCAAAGACATGAAAAGATGCTCAATTAATCAACAGAAAATGAAAATTAAAACAATGGTATCACCTCATACCTGTCTGAATGGCTACCATCAACGACACAACAAACAATAAGTGCTGGAGAGGATGTGGAGAAAAGGGAACCCTTCTGCATTGTTAATGGGAATGCAGATTGGTGTAGCCACTGTGGAAAGCAGTATGGAATTTCCTCCAAAAAAAAAAAAAAAGGATCTGCCTTTTGACCCAGCAATTCCACTGGGAATGTATCCAGAGAAACCTGAAACACTAATTTGAAAGAATATAAGCACCCTTATGTTCATTGCAGCATTATTTACAATCGCCAGGATTTGGAAGCAGCCCAAGTGCCCATCAGTAGATGAGTGGATAAAACAATTATGGGGCATTTGCACAAAGAAATACTACTAGGTTGTAAAAAAAGAGAAAGTTTTACCCTTTGCAATAACATGGATGGACCTGGAAAACATTATGCTAAGTGAAGTAAGCCAGTCAGAGAAAGAAAAATACCATATGATTTCACTCATATATGGAATAGAAGGAACAAATTGAACTAACAAGCAAAATAGAGACAGACTCATAGATAGAAAGCAGGCTGACAGCTCTGGGGAAGGGGCTTTGGGATGGAAGGATTGAGCCAAAAAGAGAAAGAACTCATGGACATGGACAACAGAGTGGTGATTGCAGGGGGATGGCAGGGGGCAGTGGGAGAGGGTTTAAGGGGGATAAATGGTAATGAAAAAAATACCATAAAAAACTACAAAAAAGATATGATTTAGGTGCTATTTTTATCTTCCTTTTCATTAATAAGAAAGCAGAGTGGTGGAGGGATTAGCAATTTGCTGACTCCCAGCCTCCACCGAGATCCCCACTAATGAGACTGTCACCCTAAGTATTCCGGGGAAATGTACCATCACACCCACATGTTCACAACGCATATTAGAGCCTCTGAGAAGCCACGCGCCACAATGAACAGTTTATTAAGCCCCTTGCCTATAGACTTTGATTACAAATAGTTCTTTCCCAAATTGCCTGCCTTGCTAGAGTTTATTTTTATGAGCCATGAACATTTCGTTCAGACCCTGGTGCCTCTGCGTTTTGCACCCTGGTTACTCTGAGGGCTGATTGGCCCATGTATATTGTGACATTCCAGGTGTCTGACCTGCTCTGCTACTTGAACGTGGAGCTGACACATGCTTTGCCCTCAGAATACCACTGTCACACTTTCTTCCAACTCAGTCCTACAGCTTCCAGCACAAACTACCTGGGATGCAGGGAACTGATGGTGGGTGACCTCTTGGCAGGTGTGCTGAGGGTGATTAATGGTCAGATGGCCATCTTTCTGCAGGACTCAGTTTCTTCTAAATCTCTGCAGCTTCCCTACATTGATGCTGGTGGTTCCCAGAAATACACGTGGTCTTGAGTTTCCCCCATGGAGTAATGATTTTTCAAACTGGAGAAACCCTCAGACAATCTAAATTTTAGCCCATGTTTATGGAGGACAAAGCAGGGTGTTGAGAAGTACTGGGTGAGTCTATGGGAAGATAGAGTCTATGAGTCCATGGACAGGGAGCTGAAGCCCCTTATGCCTGGTGTGGAGGCCAGCATCGTGATCAATCTAGGGTCACTGAGGGGATGAGACCTTGCCATTTGCTGTTTTCTGCAGCTCCATCAGTCCCATCCATCCCTGCCACTCTGGGTCCTGGTTCCTAGGGCTGAGTGAGGAGCTATTGGCTTTCTTATTTGAACAGACAATGGACAGAAGAGGGAGAAGCAGCTTGGGGGGAAGCCGTGGAAAACATGTGAGTGGGCACTTATTCTGCGCAGGAAATGCTCTTCAGATCACCTGGGGGACCTCAGGGTGACCTAGACTTGTGGGAAGGCCCCCATCCTCTGTGCAACACCCGCGAAGCCACTTATCTTTGTGAATGGCCTTAAATTGTGTTATTGTTACACAAGCATAGGGTCCTCTAAATAGTTCACTAAATAGCCCATTGGTACTATGTAGGGGTGAGGGAAGCAGTCACACAGATGCTTGCTGGTGGGTGGTGGAGCACCACTGGCTGAACAGTCTCCCCTCACACTGTCTCCTAGGAAGCCAGGAAACTGCAGCACCTGTCTTCTCTTTCTCCTGCAGGTGCCACTGGAAGGGGAGCTGGGATCTGCTGTCCTGACACCTCCAGAAGGAGGTTCATGGCTATTTACCAGGATGCTGAGTCTGGCTGGGAGGGCTCTAGATTAGCCCCTGGTCCCTATGGCTGTCCCATCTGTCACCATGTGACCTTTCCCCCTGTAAGGCTGGGCTTTCTACAGAAAACAATTTCAGTTAGGGAGGGACTAGGGGCTTGTAAGCTCCTGTCCTTGCTCTGGGCTCCTTGTAGTGCAGATAGCACAGGCTTGGGTGCAGACACAAAGGATGTGCCCTCCATGCCCCTCTGTGGGGGTGTGGACATCAGCCAAGGGCTGCAGGGGTCCCAAGGCTTCCTTCCCTCATGGCACCTGGATGAGGCCATTGCTGATGCTGGACGCTGCTGGTCCACGCCACGTCCCACCAGGCTGCCCAGGTGATGAGCACAGGTGTGCCTAGGAGGCTGCAGGTGGGAACAGAGCACATGTTTCTTCAAGCCACCTGGACTCCAGCATCAACTGGCCTCTCTCCCAAGCTGCCAGGACCACGGCCTGACACAACCAGCTCTATCTTCCTGGGCCTCCAGGCTATTGGATGGGAGAGGATTGGGAAAAACCAGTCTTTCCTGATACAAAGTTTTCTAAAATTCCAACTTATACCAGGACCCAAGAGTTTTTTAAATGAAAGCCAGGAATTTGATGCTTTTCCTCCTCTGGTCACTGTCAGTGTCCCTAAAGCCAGGACAATTTGCAAAGCTGTAAATATGTTGGGTCTAGTCCTGGGCTGGGGTATGGGACAGCTGGCTAATGCCACCTGGCTATATTGTGTCCCTCCTCTGTGAGACGTATGTACAGCCCCACCCACAAGCTGCTGTGTTCAGTAAGGTGCTACTTACCAAGGGCCGAGAAAGTGGCAGGATCCAGTAAGTGCCACCTAAGTGCTTGATTTAAAAAAATACATAATTCTGCAGCAAACCCCATTCTCCCTCATTTTTTCCCATTCTCCATTGAAATTTAAAAGCTGTCTCCTTCCAAATTTCAGTATATCTCAGTACCTGTTTCTGTACATGAAGATTCCAAAACTTGTTAAAACTTTTCCATGGAATTGACTTGCTGGTATGGAAATGACACCTCTGCTTCAGAATCCAGTAGGACCGATGACTGATTCCTTTTTTGCCGGAATCTGAGGAGAGCACTCGTTTTCTGAGAACTTGTCAAGTTCGGCAGGGCAGACATTTCTTGGCGGAGGAACCATTGGGATGTCTGTACCAGGTGGAGGGGCTCTTCTCTGGGCTGTGGGAGCCCGGACAGGCCGAACCAGCTCAGGGGCCTGCGAGCTTGGAGCCGGCAGGGGCTGCTGAGAGGGGGTTAGTGCTGGGGCAGCTCTTGGGCCTTCAGAGCATCCCAAAGAGCCAGGTCTCCTTGGTCTGTTTCCTGCATCACTTGAAGTGTTTATGGGGAAGGGCAGCCAGGAATGTGTTTGCTAGCAAGAGTGCTTGCCAAACAAATGAACTTTAAAGTCTATATATGCAAATCTAAATTAAATGTGAGCTTTAGCTTTATACATTGGGGACTTTGCTTTTGTTTTAAAAGAGCTCTGCATTTTTCTCTAAGGCTATTATATCTCTACATTCAAAAAATCCCCCAAACAGAAAATGTTCTTTTGAGTCCATGTACAAACCCCCCAAGGACCCCTCTGTCTGAGAGAATAGGTCAGACAGTGTTTCAAGTAAGCAGCTAAGGAGAAACAGAAGGATTAGAAGAGAAATGGGCCATGGAATTGGGCAAATCAGAGGTTACTGAGGGCACTGGACTTTGCACTCTGGGCAGGGGCTGGGAGTCTCCACTGAAATGTAGGCATGGCTGTCAGCTTCACTGCTCAGGGCTGGGAAGTCTGGCTCACTGTATAAATTTCAGTTTTCTCCCCTTTCTATAAAAAGAGCAGTTACCTCATAAGCTGTCATAAGCATCAAATAATGCAGTCCATGTCTAGGGTGTGGTGGTGTCTTTGGAGACACTGTCTCCCGTTCCCTTTGCTCCATGCTTGTCCCTGAGCCTTGAGCCTGAACCTCACCCCTTGTGGTTCCTAGGCTGGTTCCTAGGCTACTTGAATGTGGAGCTGACACACACTTTGCCCTCAGAATACCACTGTCACACTTTCTTCCACTCGTGTGGGAGCCCAGAGAAGGGCCCTCCACATGGTACAAGGAGCAAGCCTGCCCCTTGGCCTGGGCTCCAGGAGGGCACTGGACCCTGGGGCCATGGGCTCCAGGGGATCCTCATGGAACAGCTGCTTATCAGCAGGTACTGTGGGCAGCTGGTTGAGACCCCAGTGCTGAATAGTCTGGAATAGTGTGGAAGCATCAGAGACTACCTTGCTCCCCCTGAGGAGTCACAGGCAGGAGAGGGATGTTGGAGTGAATGCAGGGGACAGATGGTCTAGCCCTGAGCAGGACCCAGGGCAATGTGGAGCGTGGCCGAGTGTAAGCCCTGAGTTTGGGAAGAGCAGCTAGCTGTGAGATGGTACACCAGTCCTCACACCTCCTATGTGTGCCCAGCTAGTTTTAGGTGGAACAACTGATTAAAATAGTGATTTTTAAGCACAAAAAACACTCACATTTCTGTGAATATATGAATTCTTTCAAATACGCATAAATAAACCAAGTTTTTGAAGTTACTCTAAAACACACGACAGGATGAGGGCATTGGCAGACGATGATGCATGGTTTCAGTTGTTACATGTTTTAGTATAATAAGGACAGTCTAGGAGAAAACCCCCAAACCTCATTTTTTGTGAATTTTCTTGGGAAATTTCCCTTTTCTGTGGCATGCACTTTATGCTGTGAACCAGTTGGGATGTCCTCCATTCCTTTTCTAAGTATAGCTGCGGAGTCTAGGGGAGAAAGAAGTTCCCCTTGAACACTGGATCTTGGGCAAATAATGGAGTTCAGGAAATGAGTATAAAGTCAACTTGATTTTAAGAAAAGTAAGACAGAAGCAGGGTTTACAGTTACACAAACATTTCAGGTGGTACATCATTTGGCTATGGAGTATTTCAGATTTTCAGTGTCTAAAAATCAACTCTCCATCTAATATATACTGATTTTTAATTTAGAATTTAACATGTGGAGAGCAGAACCTCATTAAAAATAAGCCTAAAAAAATCAAGTGGGAATCAGTCTAAGAACAGTTTATCTTGGCTCTCTTCAAGTGGGCTGCATTCTAGCAAAACCAAGAGTCACTTTTTGGAGGGCACAGCTTCAGCAGACACTGTGTCCGGAAGGTCGGGGTACAGCCACTGCAGTAAATTAAGGTTGATATGGAGATGCTGTTGGCACTGTGGTTTTATTATCTTCTCATTATGTCCCTAAGCAGTTCTTGTTACATAAACAAGTGAATTACATTGTCCAAGGTTATTGCTCAGATAACCTACAGAAACCAGCAGTTTTCCTCTTTTATCACATGGATCTAAATGCTAACTGAGTGCTTGTGAGCGTTTTACGTTACGTCAGAGGCATTCATTAGCTCTGACATCTCTGGGTTTGTGCTTTAAGATTCTTTAAAGATGAATCAAAGTGATTCAGGGTCCTTGAGTTTTGGACTAGAAATCAGCGTCTCTCTGGACATCATGCTAGTGTAAAATGTATCACAAATTGCCTTTAAAAGTTAATAATTTGCAAAATCTATGGGCTAAGCCCAGCCTGGCTTGAGAAGATAAGTAAAATAAATATTGTAAAGTCAATTTTTAATATTATGTGGCATGGAATTCAAGCACGAGAGAAAACATTTAGCAATTAGGCAGGAGCATTGGGTGTGTGATTTAATGAGAATAATATTTAAAAGCCCTGTACCTCCCTTGTTAGCAGGAAGCATCACTTAAAGTTCTAATCTGGTACCTCACACAGCTCATGCTGTTTCTTTGTTTAATGAGCTCCTGTCTTGAGGTGTTCATGTGTGTGCAGTTACTTTTATAAGTACTTTTACATCGACAGCTATGTGTCAGACTGGCAAAAAGTGGCAGAGACAGATGTCTGATGAGGGATTGTCAGGCCAGTGCAGCCATAGACAATAATATAATTAGATCAGTCACTAGGCTGGTAACCAGAGGTCGGGGTATTTATCTAATTATTGAGACAGAGCATTTACATCGGAGAGGATTTCATTATAACAGGTTTATAAGATTTGGAGTTAAGGCTGGTCTCCTGACTCTATCTACCAAATAGTAGCTGGCTTCTGGGCTGTGGTTTTTCATGATGAATAATAAAATCCCTGATGGATGCTGGCAGGTCCTCATCTTCCAGAAAAAGGTGTCAACATAAAAGGCAAGGAAATGAAATAGCCTGATTGAAAAATAGAGGGCAAGAGAGACACAGGGCTCTCTGCTGCAAGGGGCAGTCTGCTGCAGGGGACACTTTGCTCTCAGGATGGGGCCCTGGAAAGAAAGATACCGGCAGGATAATGTAATTTTGGAGGACCATAGCAATTAACAGCTGCTGAGGGCCAAACACAAATCAGAACACAGGCCTCAAAGAATCAGCATTCATGTTTCTTCCCTGAGTCAACCTCAGAGACTTATGTTTCCCAGGACTTTGCACTATGCATCTGTTCTGAGTGAGTCTGTGTAGAGATGGGGATGAAAATGTCTTGTCAGCTCCAAATCACTGTCTTCCTCTTTCCTCTCACAGCACCATGGTGGCCTCCACTGTTCCCCATCCACAACGCTGCTCAAACCAGGCCTCTAGAAGGCACTCAAAGCTCACTCTCCTCCTCTGAGCAAGCTGCTAATAGAAGTCAGTATGGTGGCCCAGGTCAGTGCACAAGCAGGATACTGGGTGGTGAAGGAATTTACACACTGCTTTGAATTTGCCTTGATTTAATCCAGATAAGGATTAAAAGGAAGCTTCCACACTGGAGGGTGAGTCAAATCTTTTGTTATGGACTTCAAGTTTGTGCCCCTGCCCATCCCCCAAGTTCATATGTATTTGTGTTAGGAGGTGGAGCCTTTGACAGGTAATGAGGTCATGAGGGTGGAGCCTCCATGATGGGATTAGTGCCCTTATAAAAGAGACCCCAGAGAGCCCCTCCCACCTCCCACACGTGGGGACACAGTGAGAAAAAACCATCAATAAACCAGGAAGAGGGATCTCACCCAACACCAAATCTGCTGACACTTTGATCTTGAACTTCCAGCGTCTAGAATTATGAGATAAGTTCCTATTGTTTAAGCCTCCTCCTCCCAGTTCACGGTATTTTGTTATAGTAGCTTAAACAGGCTAAGACAGTCTCACAGTAAAAAATAGTGCCTATCTCTCTGTCCATGTGTTCCTCAGTCTTTGTCCCTGTTCAGGTTTGTAGGAGACATTGCTTTCGAGGTGAGGTGGATGGTTAGGACTTGATGTATCTCAAATGACCCAGCTCTAGTGTCAGGGTTACCACCATGTGATATCACAAAAGCCACTGAATCTTTCTGGGTAACATTTGACCAATTTCTCAAAGTCATTGGAGCTTAGGGGTGGTCATGGAACTTTGTCTTCTCTAGGAACTTTTTATTACAAATTTTATTCATGTATTGAATAAATATTTATTGACATCTACTAAGGGCCAGACACTATTCTAAGCCCTGGGGATGTCTTGAAGTGGAAAAAAATGGCAAAACTCTCTGCACGTGAGCTTATATCCTCTGCATGAAACATGTTAAGAGTGAAGACGCATGATAGACAGGACAGCATGATGGTAGGGAATGTAAGGGTTAAAGTGCCCGTGACTCTTATTTAGTGTGGGCTATTTTCTTTGTCCTTTCCACTGTTCGACCCACCCCACTGTCACCAGGACAGGAGAATGTTGATGGGAACGTGGCTGGAGGGCAGGGGAGACCTTTTCTAACCCTTAGTCTAGCCAGAATGCCCTTCTTGGGGAACAGCAAGGCTTAGGGAGAGTTTATGGGCTAAAAAGGGAGAAATGAGGCACATTTTACATCATCAAGCTTTGTCCTTGATCTGCTACTGCTGGTCCACCTGGGAGGGCATGAGATAGGTATCCACTGACTGTGCTCCTTTCCTCTGAGGCTATTCAAAAAGAACATGGTGGGAAAAGTGGCTTGAGGCTTCACACTCACATAGTGGGGTTGTAGGCCTGAAGCACCTGAATCAAAAGCTGTTTCCTGATAAGGAACCCACCATTCAATAAGCCCAGTTATGGGTCAACATCTTCCATCAAAGCCCTGGACCCGTTTATGGAAACAAAGCCTCATTTTTTAAAAAAATATTTTATTTATTTATTTTTAGAGACAGGAAGGGAGGGAGAAAGGGAGAGAGAGAAACATCAGTGTGTGGTTGCTTCTCATGTGGCCCCCACTGGGGACCTGGCCCACAACCCAGGCATGTGCCCTGACTGGGAATCAAACCTGCGATGCTTTGGTTCCCAGCCCACACTCAACCCACTGAGCTACACCAGCCAGAGCAGCCTCAGTTTTTGACCCCCATGGACTTGCCATCCAAGGTCAGCAAGAGGAGTGGAACATGAACATCAAGGTATACAAAAGAATAATGATGAAAGATACATGGAATCAATCAGGTCAGGAGGGCTATTTCACAGTGTTATGCTTTTCTGTAAGGTGCTCTACCACAGATGTATTCACGGAGACTACTGTGTTAGAGTTGAGTGAGCGCTCATGAGTGAGGGTCAACTCTTTCAGGCCAGACAAGCAGCTAAGACTTCAGGGGCAGGAGCTCCAGGCTGGCGGCACATGCAGAACTGGACCCAAACTGGGATAGGCTACTCAGGGGTGGTGTGTACCTGAGCTTCAGGTGGTTATATGGGCAAGGGCACTGAGCCCTCTCACACTGTGCTAATTACACTGGTGAAGAGGCAAACACCTTTCTAGTAACACCAACTCATGTTCCCTAGTCATGAGTGAGTCACCCAGGAACATAGCAACTGCAAGCCACTGAAACACACGAGTGTGTGCCTCTGAAAAGTTGATGTAACTCATGTTAACAGGTGGAAGATGACCAGTGGACTCTGACAAATTGCAATAACAATGACCTCTAATTTTTTAATGTGGATCAAAGATCACAGGCTCTCCTATTATTTGGACTGGAAGGAACCATCAGGTTTCATGAGGCACTAGCGTTTAGGTGGTCTCTGCAGTAGGAAGGGCATCCGACAGCAAACTCTGCCTACAGTTCACTTCCTCCCCCAAGTTCATTCTGCTGATCAAAAAAAACCAAATCTTCCCAAAAATGACCACTTGGAGCATGGCAACAATAACATTCATGTTTTTGGTGCTTACAGCTGACAAGCCCTGCGGCTAAGCAATGTTGTGAGGTGGGCAGAATAAGTATGTCCCCCATCTTACAGAGCCTCAAAGAGGTGCTTTGACTCCCACAACTTGTTCTGGAGCCACCAGCCAGAACAAGCCCTCCCTCTCTGCTTAAGAGTCCCTGTGGTCTCTCTACAGGGACTCAGTTTCATCACCTGGCTCTAGCTCACTTCTTCGATGCCCTCTGTCATCTTCTCCGTGGACCCCCTTAAATGTTAGAGTCTCTTGTGCACATATCTGTACTCCTGGCTGCACGCTATGCTCATCATTGATCCTCCCCTCTGAAAGTTACTTCCCTTCTGTTCTCCACTGATCTGAATCCCACTCATCCTGAAAACCTAGTTCAATTCCCATGCCCTCTCTGAGGAATTCTACGGGCCTTACAGAAACCTTTCTGTCATCCTCCCTCTTGAAACCTTTATGGTCAAACCTCCAGCTGGCTTCACATGATGCTTCGAATGATAGACATCTTTCATGTCTGTTCATTGTATTCAAGGAGACCTTGTGCTTCTTGAGAGGAGGAAGGGACTGTTCTTGACTCATGTCATATCTTCCAAGCACCTAGTGGGGTTTTAAGTATACAGTAGGTCCTCAATGGCTTTGTTAATTGATCTCAACTGTGAAACAGAAGAACATTAATTTTTTCTGTGTGTGACTTTGAAAGTAAGTGGAGTCCAGGGCCAACTTCCTAATTATCTCCTAATTAGCGGACACTCTCTTTGCCCGTCTAAGGGCAAGAAGAAATGCTGTGATTCCAAATGGGGATGTGTGAGACTTGGAGTCATGGTTCCAACTCTCACAAGAGGCAGTGAACACCCTCATTTACTGACTTGTGTTGCTGGGATATGTACAAAAGACTGTGCTATGCCACTGGAGAGTTCTATCGAGGGTTGGCCTAATTTTCCTGGATGATATCCTAGGAAAGTTTCAGACCTGGCAATAAGGCCAGCTTCTCAACATGTCCGTTTAGTGCACATGCAAACACAGGGCTTTTTAGTTCATAGCAGAGCATCAAGGGATTGATAAAATGAGAGAGAGAGAGAGAGAGAGAGAGAGAGAGAGAGAGAGAGAGAGAGGGAGATAAAAAATAAAAGGCACAGATGGGGCTTGGACAGTTTCTCATTGCTGGTTCCATGTGATAGAACTCAACACATCTGGTCTGCTATGAAAAGCATCTTTGCACTAATTTGTTTGTCAGTATCCATTGAGAGGACGATCTGTCATCCTGTCGCATTTTGGTTGCCCCGAGATGTTTGAAGACAAGGCTAGCCACAAATTGGAACTGTGGCCACCCGGGAGTGAGCAGTGGAAGCCGCCAGCTGTTCTTAGGAACATCAACTGTGATATTTTTAAAGCTGAAATTTCAACCTTACCTCTACAAAGGCATTTAGCAGCTGCATGAAAAAAGCTAATCACTGGACTAGGAGAATGAGATTCCTCTTCATGTCCCAGTGTGTGTGCAGTTCTGTGTGTGCATTCATGTGCAGGTAAGTCCAACCCTTATTACTGGCTGGAAAAACAATAGAATGGGTGGCTAGTCGTGAAAAACAAGGGGATCTCTATTGTGCTCCCGGGTATTTTAAGGCTTTCTGGTCAAAGGAAACTTTGCTTTATTCCCTAACTTGTTTTGGTTTGTAGACACAAGAATTGAGATTTAATATGTTGCTTCATTTGGTTCTATGATGGTATAATCTGGTCATGGTTGCCCTTCTGCATTTCACTGTACCTCATTCACTGCCTGCTTCTCAGGACATATTATGCTAAGTGACATTTATTTGCTTAAAATTCTTTCTCCCTGGTTAAGTTTTATTCTTCCAAGAGCACAGAGACTATGCTTTATCTTGAAACACAATAGATACATTCAACCAATGTTATATAAATTTAAATTTATATCTTCTGAGTGACATGTGAAGTGTGCTGATTTGTTATCCCTAATGAGCTGCCTGCTGTTCAGAGTTCCAAAGATTCCCTTGCATCTTCCTCGCGCTTTACTCATTTGGCAGGTCTCTGTTGTGGAAAACACTGGGCTCATTGTCCTTTATGTCTTGTAGGGAATGATCAGCGTCTTTGGGAGGTTTAGTCTTCCTTTGCTAAGTCTATTGAGGTCTCTAAGTTGTCTGCCAATTCAAGCCAGCCTTGCTCTCGACTTGGTGACCCTTCACTCATGCCTTCCTCTTACTTCTCCACTTGTCAGTGGGTTAGTTTGTAACCTGAGTTACATCATTGAGTTGGATACATTGTAATCTCTTTCAAGACATCCTGGGCACAGTAGCACACATGCTGGAAAAGACTAGCAAACACCAACTCCTGCCAAAATTGAACTGTGGCCTTCTAACTGTAACTTAGCTGCCAGGGAAAGATGTGCAAAGGAGGAAGGAGGAGGACTTGGTATGCAGTGGAGTGTGTGGGGTGAATTCCCTGGAGCAGCTTCACTCAGAAATGTGGAAACAAGTTCTTAGGGCCCTTCTGCCCATTGCTTCTACTGTTAGGCAGGTCATTGGAGGTGGGCTGACTTTGTCAGAAGCTTGTGCTTATGTTTCATATTTGATCTAAAATGACAAAATGAAACTAATACAGGGTCATTTAAAAGAGCCTGTGGTTTTAAAAAAGTGATTGTATTTTGGGCTCCTTGGTCAGGAGGAGTAGGCCAAGCAAGGCATCAGGCAGATCACCCTGCAGGACAGCAAACCTACAGGGTGCCGGCACCACTGGGGCAGGGCTGTAGGATTCTTTGAAATGTACAGTTTCAGCATCTTTGAATGCATCAGGTGTTTCATAGTAGAAAAACAAACAAGGAGATATCCACCATCCTTCTGGGCATTAACTTTTTAAAATCATGTCCTTTTCCTTTTTCATTTTATTTACTTTGCCATCACTGGTGTGAAACGAAAGACCTCTCCCACACAATGATTTGGAGAACTAACAAAATCGGTGAGTGCACATATTTACCTTTAAAGGTTGGAATAAAGATGGGAGGCAAGTCTTTTTCTGTCCCCCAAATCCTGTGAATCCTCCGATTTTGTCTCACTTCCTGCACTGTGCCCCATAAAACCCATTGTAGGGTGGAGGGAAAGAACTCAACTGGGAGCCCACACCCTCAGGAGAAGGGATGGAGTTTGTTATATTTACCACAAGAGGCACAGGAAGCTCACGAAGCAGAGGTTCTGAGACTGGGGGAGCTCCTCTCCCCCACCCCCCTCCCCCAACCATGAGCCAAAGCAGGGAACCAAGGTCTGACCATAAGAAACAGCACGCTTGGGTGTGTGGGCAGGTTGTTCCCAGTAATCTCATATCTGCCTATGCTTTGACCACTTGTCCCTTTTATACCCTTATTCTCTTGTCAAAATCTTAAATACACATTTTTGTGTTGGGCAAAATACAAAAATAGAGGTGGCCAGCAACCCAAAGCAACAAAGAACTGGATTACTGGTCTTTCCTCCAGCAACTCCATCCTCAAGCTGTGCTCAAGAGGCCTTTAGTGGTGGCTCTCACCTGTCCTCCTCAGGCCACTAAAGTCAGCCCTTCTCTCTCCCAGGCTCCAGGAGCTCTGGACCTTCTCCAGCTGCCCATTTGTTCTGGTCCTTGTACACATGTAACAGAAAGAGTAACCATTAACTGGATGAATCATCCCAACAACCTGTGAGGAAGGTACCTGAAATCCTATGAGTCATTTGTTGAGTGTCATCCAGATAGTAGAAAACCCAGGTCACATGAATCTAAGCCTGTTGATTTCCTGTTTGTGTCACTTGTTATAACACAAAAAAGGTTCTATAACCTGATTCAAATGTTCTTTTAGGAAAAAAGTTCTCTCTTATTGGAGAGTTCATGATTTCTGTGCTGTTCTTCAGCAGGTATGAGATGCTTGACATTTGCCAAGGGAGTCAGAGCTCTGTCCCACCATACCGGCTGTGTCTGTGTCTCTTCAGAAGAGTCTGGTTTTGTTGTTGTTGATGATCACGATTTGCTTACGGTCTCATTTCATCACACCAAACAACAGTTATTTGCTTATCCAGCTGTGTTCCTGTCTCTGTAGATGTATAGCTCAGAACAACTATAATGCAATTATAATAAAATGGCAGACTTAGTCCTCAATGTATCAATAATTATCTTAAATGTAAATAGTCTAAAACACCAATTAAAAGATAGAGATGGGCAGAGTGAGTAAAAATAAAATAAAACCATGATCCAGCAACATGCTGTTTATATGTCACTCACTTCAGTTACAATGACATAGATAGGTTGAAAGTAAAAGGATAGAAGAAGTTATTCATTGACTGTTAATTAAAAAATCAGGAGTTGCTATTTAAAATCAGGTAAAGTAAACTCTATAACAAAGAAAATTATCAGAGACAAATATAGAAATTACATAATAATAACAGGATGAATCTACTGGGAAGACAGAACCATCCTAAATGTGTATGCACTACACAAAAAGCATGAAAATATATAAAGCCAAAACTGACAGACTTGAAATGAATTGACAAGTCCAGAATTATAGCTGGGGATGTCAACTTCCCACTCTCAGTTAGTAATATAGCAACTAGACTGAAGGTCAGTGACAACTTAGAAGAGCTGAACCATCCCATCAACCAACAGGAACTAATTGATATTACAGAACATTTACCCAACAATGCAGAACACGCATATTTTTCAAGTGCCCATGGAACAGACACTAAAATAGACTATATAACATAAAAATGAATGTTATGACTATAGGCCATAAAACTTCCTCAACAGATTTTAAAGAATTGAAATCATTGAAAGGCAACAAGAGAGTTTCCAGAGACCTGGAAATTAAATAACACACTTCTACATAACCCATACCTCAAAGTAGAAGTCTCAAAGGAAACAAAAGTACATTGAACTGTATAAAAATGAAAATAGAACACCACCAAAATTTGTAGGATGCAGCTAAGGCTGTATTAAGAGGAATTTTATAGCCCCAAAAGTTTACATCAGAAAAGAGGAAAAGTCTTAAATAAAAAGTTCCTATTTTAATAAACTATAAAAAGAGAAAAACTCAAAGCAAGCAGAAGGAATAAAATGATAAAGATAAGAAGTCAAAAAATGAAAACAGAGACAATCAATGAAACAAAACTAATTCATAAAAAATCTATAAAACTGATAAATATCTTACAAGACTTAGAAAGATAGAGAGAAATGCCAAGAACCAATCTCAGGAATGGAACTGGGGACATCACTACAGGCCCTGCAGTCATGAAAAGGATAACAAGGGGATACTACAAATAATTTTATGTTCATAAACCCAACAGCTTAGAAAACTACAAACTGCAAAATTCAACCAAGGTGTACTCACTAAGTCTATGGTCATATAACCACCAAAGTCCCATAATTATTAAAAGAAATAAACTTGTAATTAAAATCCCCCCCCCCCCAAATATTTATTCATCCCCTGAGATACTTCAGATTCGGTCAGGTACCTGTACTTAACCCTCATAACTGCTACTCTTTGCCTTTACCGCACTTATCACAATTTGTAACACTATATTTATTAATATGGTTAGTTTATTGAAGTTTCCTCCTCCCAATCCTGTTAATTTCATGACTGTGTTACTTTAGTCACTGCTTGTCCCCAGCATAATGTCTGATGCCTCATGGAAAATGTACAGCTATTAAATGAATGAACAAATAATCTCTTTGGATGATAGAAACATGATGGTTAGGTTGGCTTATTTAAATTATGACATATTCAGAAATCGCTTGAGAATATTTAAACTCATTTTGTTTAACTTAGCAATGTCTTTGTCATTGCCAAATGTTAACTAACTGGAACAGTTAGTCACTCCAGCAATTTAGAGGAAAAGTGACTGGATGTAAGGAAGAAGCCTATGGCCCCAATTATCTAAAGTTTTACAAAATACTGAGTTTTCTTCCTTTTCATGAAGTCTTAGCTATTACTGATCTTTCCATTCACTTACTCTTCCAAATGAAAATCTTAAGTCATGGGGTTCCAAGTCTCTCTAACAAAGCTTGAGAATGCTAATTATTTTCTTTGGCAGCCTAACCTTGCTGTCTGGCTTCTGGTAGAAGTTTAAGAAAACTTATTAAAAAATAAGTGAAAGGGTCCTAAAGGTTCCATTTTCTCCTCTGTCTCACCTTGTTCCTGATTATTGTCCTGACTGAATCAGTCACCTTGGGGCTGACCATGCAGACCCCCAAGGTCAAGAATGGGTCTTCCTGCTCCCTGTTGTGCACCAGAATCTCACATAGCAATAGGGTCTTCATAAACACTTCTTGAATGAATGAAGAAATGGCTGAGTGAACAATTAATTTTTTAAAGGCAGTCCTAGGTAGAGATAAAGTGGCTGATATACATACTTAAAAAAAAGCAAAGAAATAAGTAAACCAACAAAACAGCCCTGTGTTTTCTAACTCAGCCAAGTTTAAAAATGTACGTTTTATTTACCATCTGGTCTATAAAGAATTCAAGCTGGCATTTCAACTCTGATGTAAGCTTTGAAAATGGCAGTTATTACAATCAAAGAGGAAATAAAACAGAATAATGAAGAAGTTATGCAAGAAATAGATGAATGTCAAGAAAGGGCAGAAATAAGATAACCATGATTATGACATTTTTTTTAAAGTATATTTTATTGATTATGCTATTACAGTCGTCCCATTCTTTTTCTCCCCTTTCTCCCCCTCCGCTCAGTACCTCCATTGTCTCCAGAATTCTCCTCCTTAGTTCATGTCCATGGGTCATACATGTAAGTTCTTGGCTTCTCCATTTCCTATACTATTCTTAACCTCACCCTATCTATTTTGTGCCTATCAGTTATACTTCCTATTCCCAGTACCTTTTCTTCCAATTCTCTTCCTTCCCCATCCTCTGATAACCTTCCATGTGATCTCCATTTCTGTGATTCTGATCCTGTTCTAGTTGTTTATTTAGTTTGTTTTTGTTTTTGGCTTTTTTTTTGGTTCAATTGTTAATAGTTGTGACTTTGTTGTCATTTTACTGTTGGAAGTTTTGATCATCTTTTTCTTAGGTAAGTCCCTTTAACATTTCATCTAATAAGGGCTTGATGATGATGAACTCCTTTCACTTACCTTATCTGGGAAGCACATTATCTGCCCTTCCATTCTAAATGAGAGCTTTGCTGGATAGAGTAATCTAGGCAGTAGGGCCTTGCCTTTCATAACTTTGAATATTTATTTCCAGCCTCTCCTATCTTATAAGGTTTCTTTTGAGAAATCAGCTGGTAGCCTTATGGAAACTCCTTTGTAGGTAAATGTCTCCTTTTCTCTGGCTGCTTTTAAGATTTTCTCCTTGTCTTTATTTATTTATTTTAAGTATATTTTATTGATTTTGCTATTACAGTTGTCCCATTTCCCCCCTTCACTCCCCTCCACCCTGCACACCCCCTCCCACCTACATTCCCCCACTTCAGTTCATGTTCATGGTTCATACATACAAGTTCTTTGTTTCTACATTTCCCATACTATTCTTACCCACCCCCTGTCTATTTTCTACCTACCATCTATGATACTTATTCTCTGTACCTTTCCCCCCGCTCCCCTGCTCACCCCCTTATTGATAACTTTCCATGTGATCTCCATTTCTGTGGTTCTGTTCCTGTTCTAGTTGTTTGCTTAGTTTGTTTTTCTATTTGTTTTAGGTGCGGTTGTTAATAATTGTGAGTTTGCTGTCATTTTACTGTACATATTTTTTAATCTTCTTTTTCTTAGATAAATCTCTTTAACATTTTATGTAATAAGGGCTTGGTGATGATGAACTCCTTTAACTTGACCTTATCTGAGAAGCATTTTATCTGCCCTTCCATTCTAAATAAAAGCTTTGCTGGATAGAGCAGTCTTGGATGTAGGTCCTTGCCTCTTATGACTTGGAATACTTCTTTCCAGCACCTTCTTGCCTGCAAGGTCTCTTTTGAGAATTCAGCTGACAGTCTTATGGGAACTCCTTTGTAGATAACTGCCTCCTTTTCTCTTGCTGCTTCTAGTATTCTCTCCTTCATTTTAATCTTGGGTAACTTAATGATGATGTGCCTTGGTGTGTTCCTTTTCCACTTGTCGCTGTTCCTCTTCTCCTTCTGGTACCCCTATAATTCAGATGTCAGAAGGTTTAAAGATGTCCTGGAGGTACCTAAGCCTCTCCTCATTTGTTTTGAATACTTGTTTCCTCATTCTTTTCTGATTGGATGTTTCTATCTTCCTTCTGGTCCACTCCATTGATTTGAGTCTCAGTTTCCTTCCCAACACTATTGGTTCCCTGTACGTTTTCCTTCATTTCACTTAGCATAGCCTTCATTTGTTCTTCTAATTTGTGACCAAATTCAACCAATTCTGTGAGCATCCTGATTACCAGTGTTTTGTACTGTGCATCTGATTGTTTGGCTATCTGTTCATCACTTAGTTGTATTTTTTTTCTGGAGCTTTGATCTGTTCTTTCATTTGGGCCATTTTTTTGTCTTGATGTGCCTGTTACGTAGTGAGGGACAGATAATTAGGTGTTCACCAGGGCGGGGCACATTGCTGGGTTCACCCACATTGCTGGGTTGTGACACTGTATGTGGGGAAGGGGTCTGAGAAGGAACAATGGGGCTTGCTCTGCTCTTTGCCAGATTTCAGTCACTTCCCATGCTTCTGACAAGTAAATCGGGCCCTTCTGGTGCTGATTCCCATGTGAGTGGGGTTGTGTACATTCTAGGACCCTATGGGTCTCCTCAGTGAACTCCCCTGTGAGGCTGGGAGTTTCTCCCAGCACCTCAACCCCCACAGGTGTTTTCAATCAATGATTTGAGGCTTTATTTCCCCAAGCTGTGACCCTGGGTTGTGCAGTCTGTCCCACTCCCCAGTTTTGCCTGGTTGATTTGTGCATGAATATGGGACTGCCCAATCCACCAGCTGCTGCCTTGCTGGCCAGCTGCAGCCTTGCATGCCACGCCCCTCCACAATCTGCTGCCTCATTGGGTCTGCCAGCTGCCACTTTGCCACGAGCTGCCCACCCAACTCTGCCCCTCTTACTGGTCTGGAAGAATGTCTTCTTTAACTCCTTGGTTGTTGGACTTTCATACAGTTCGATCTTCTGTCAGTTCTGGTTGTTTTTTGTTTTTAAATTATTGTTGTCCTTCTTTTGGTTATGCAAGGGTGCACAGTTTGTCTACCTACATCTCCATCTTGGCTGGAAGTCTCTTCTTGTCTTTGATCTTGGGTAATGTAATTATGATGTGTCTTGGTATGTTTCTCCTTGGTTCCAACTTCTTTGGGACTCTCTGAGCTGCCTGGACTTGCATGTCTATTTCCTTTGCCAGATTGGGGAAGAGCTCCTTCATTATTTTTTCAAACAAGTTTTCAATTTCTTGGCCTTCCTCTTCTTCTGGTATCCTTATGATTTGGATATTGGAATGTTTAAAGTTGTCCTGGAGGTTCCTAAGCCTCTTCTCATTGTTTTTTTGAATTATTTCTTCATTCTGTTCTGATTGAATTTATTTCTTCCTTTTGCTCCAAATCTTTGATTTGAGTCCTGATTTCCTTCCTCCCACTATTAGTTCCTTGTATATTTTTCTTTATTTTGCTTTGTATAGCCTTCACTTCTTCCTTTATTTTGTGACCTTACTCAATAATTTCTGGGAGCATCCTGATTATCAGTATTTTGAACTCTGCATCTGTTAGGTTGACTATCTCCTTGTTGCTTAGTTTTTTTTTTCTGTAGTTTTGAGCTGTTGTTTCATTTGGGATGGATATATATATATATATCCAGATGCCATCCCAAATATATATATATATTTGTTCTGGCATCTGTTATACCTGTTATGTTGTAAGGGGCAGAGCCTTAGGTATTCATGACAGTGGGGCAACCCACATTGCTATGTTGTGGCTTTAGATGTCGGGGAGGAGTCCAAGAAGGAGCAATTCCACTTGTTTGGCTCTCACCCTGTTTTCTGTCACTTCCCTCACTTCCCATACTTGGATTGTGCCCTTTCAGGTTCTGATTCCCAGGTGTATGGGATTGTATATGTTCTAGGATACTGTGGGCCCCTCCAATAGACCCTTTGTGAGACTGGGAGTTTATCCCACTGCCATAACCCCTACAGGTTTTTACAGTCAGATGTTTTTGAGGTTTTATTTTTCTGTGCTGGAACCCTGGGTTTTGTGGTATATCTCACTCCCTAGTTCCTCCTGGCTTATCCATATGTGAATATGGGACCACCTAATCCACTAGCCACCACCTTGCCTGCCTGGTCTGCCAGCTGCTGCCCTGATGTGCATCCTCTCCACCCCAGTTCCTCATCTCCACCTGTCTTACCAGTCTGGATGAATGTTTCTTCCTTAATTCCTTGTTTGTTGGACTTCCATACAGTTCAATTTTCTGGCAGTTTTTGTTTTTTTTGTTTTTAAATTGGTTGTTATCCTTCTTTTGGTTGTGCAAGGAAGCAAAGTATGTCTTCCTATGCCTCCATCTTGGCCAGAAGGTGATTGTGATATTCTTTGAATAGTGAATTTGAGTTAAGACTGACATATCTCATGTGTCCCCCAGTATGTTTTTCATGGAGGGTAGTGCAGGTCTTTGAAATGTTGCATTCTTATTACTTAAACAGCCCAGTTAGAGACTGTGTAGTTTGTGATGGGTTTTAAAATGCTTTGAGGGGCAGAAGAGGGAAGGCCAATAAGTTATACTGTCAGGGATTTGGATTAAGGAGACCTACTGCATGCAGGTTTCATTGATTCTTATAACTACCCTGCGAAGAAAATTATTACTCCTGTTGTACAGATGTGAAAACCAAAAAGGCTCTCACTGTGTGTACCCATGTATGCATGCATATATACAGCAGGAATAACTTTATTCACACACCACAACTCCTCAGAAACCACTTATGTTTGCTGACTGTCTATTAATTTTATAGAATTTTACAAGGTGGAGAACTACCATGAAAGAAAGCTATAATTTTCTAACAGCTATTATTTTTGTATTCCCTTTGTAATTAGCACAGATCACTTTTTGTTTTAAAGAAACTCTGCTGGTTTTCAGCAATCACATCTATTTCTTGTGCTTAAATGCCAGTGACATCAGTGGCTTAAAAAGCAACTATGCCTGGCTTTTTGTTCAAAAGCTACTTTGATATTACAAAAAAATAATGTGACAGTATTAGGATTAGAATTTGGTTATTCTTCATATAATACTTGGTGATATTGTAAACATCTTTACAACAATAATTTTAAAAGGAATTTTTATAGTGAACACAATTTTTATTTTCTAAAAATTTGCACCTTCCAAAGCTTTTAGAGAACAGAATATTAAAAGATGTTAATGCACACAGATGCATCTAAATTTCCCTTGGGGAGAAGCTGACTTAACTGCCATTTCAAGTTTTATATTCTTTCTCTAAATGAATGATTTCATTTAAATACAAAGGTCTTTTTTGATGAAAATTCATCTGCTTCATGTAACTCTGATGTATCCAGATTTATCATTTATTCTCTTTCAAGGAGAATATTCTTCTTATGACATTATGCAAGAATCCTGATATTTCTTAGTCTTTGGCATTTTCTATTAATCTCACTCTATCTGTGTTCATGCTGTTTGGGTAAAATATTAGAACTATATAGTAGTTATATATTTGGATAAATACAATTGCAGAAATTAATGTATTCTGTCCACCTGAGTGATCCTGTCTATTGCATGCTGTTAGCTGTGTGAAGGGACTCTCAGGGAGTTAAAACGCATTTCATTGGAGAGAGGGAGGATATTGCAATAGTTCTTTTTCCATTCTCTAGGAAAAAAGAACATATACAATCTGTTAAAATAAATTTCAGAAATTGTTTTTGTAAAAGATGTAAATCAGCAAACTTTTTTTGTACAAATAAACACATTCATATATGTATGTATTGTGGACCCCCCCACAAGAAGGGCTCTTGGTGACTAACAGGGTTCAAATTTTAAAAAAGAGTCTAGCAGCCATTTCTACACAGGGGTCTCTCAAGCAAATTGCACTTCAAGGAAAAGCCTACATGAACTGCCTGCCTCTGTACTGAACTGCCTGATTGGTCTGTGTTTCTGTCGTCTCAGCCAGACTTTATAAAGGAGCTCCTGGAATCCAATTTCAACCAAAAGGACTGAGGCTTGCCCCATCCAGTTGGAGCTGTGCTGCTATATTCCCGTCAGCATCTTCAATGACCAATCAGAGCAGAACAGTGCCTTTTGGACAAATGCAAACTGCGAGGATTTGGAGTCCTCATTTGCATGAGGACAAACCAATCAGGAATCAAGGGCAGGAACATCTGTCTATATAAGCCAGCTCCCAGCTGGCTCTGAGAGGGTAGTTTTCCTTTCCACTGAACACTATGTTTCCTCAGCTGAGCTGAAGCACTGAATGTCTTGTTGGAGCAGAGCAGAGTGGACCAGTGTGGGCCAGAGCAGACTGGCCTAGAAGGGAGCAGACCAGACCAGACCAGACCAGTGAGGAGCAGAGCTATCTAGTGGGAAAGGGGCCTGGCCCCAAGGCTGCCTCGCAGCTGTGCTATTTCCACAGTCAGACTTTATCACAATTGAGCTGTTTTGCACTAAATAAAGTTTCCTTCTTCACTGCACACTAAAATGGGTGTTCCTGGTGGCACTGAATTGGTGGGAATGACCATCAATTGACAGTATATATAGTTGTAATTTATACATATGTACACAATTTGAATTTATATATAATTACAATTCATATATATTATAATATTAATCTATGGGGTTATAGTTCATAAATATATTTTTATAGCACAAATACTTATAGTACATTGGAAGCCAGTGTCTAGCAAGGACGTTTATAGACAGACATGCAACCATTGTTTTATAAACAATGTAAGTCAGTTTCCCTTGAGCAGCATTGTGTGACTAGCACTGGGCTGATATAAAAGATGCTGATGTAAATAAATTTCTAGGCCCAGATGTGTTGAAATAAATTTCTAGGCCCAGGATCGAGCCTATCCTTTTTGGAATGCCATGTCTGCAAATGGAAACTTAGATCACTTTTGTGTCCCCTGTAAATGCTGGGCCTGACTAGAAAGGCAGGGTCTCTAGTTGGCCAGTCCCTAAATGCCAAGCCAGCTCTGGGCTCTATACTTCTTTTCTTGTTCCTTCTCACTCTGCCAAGACTGACTGTGTGGCTCCAGCTGACCAGAGATTTTTCTGTTTGTCTCTTTTTTGTTTTTTTATTCTTTATTCTATAAAACCTTCCTGCCTTTCAGCCATTTCACTGTTCTTAGATTGGAGATTGTTCACTTTGTGAAGTGTTCGTATCATCAAAATTACTTTATTTAATTATTTTTTACTAAAAATTTTAAAAAATTACTTTATTATTGCTCATTACAGTTGTCTGCATTTTCCCCCCACCACTCCCCCTGACCCCAGCCAATCCTACCTCTCTCCCTTGCTTCCACCCTTGGTTTTGTCCATGTGTCCTTTATAGTAGTTCTGGAAAACCCTTTCCCCCACTGTTCCCCCCCCCCCCCCCCCGGCTATTGCTAGATTGCTCTTAATTTCAATGTCTCTGGTTATATTTGTTTGCTTTTTTATTTTGTTGATTATGTTCCAGTTAAAGGTGAAATCATATGGTATTTGTCCCTCACCACCTGGCTTATTTCACTTAGAATAATGCTCTCCAGTTCCATCCATGTTCTCATGAAGGGTAGGAGCTTCTTCTTTCTTTCTGCTGTGTAGAATTCCATTGTGTAAACATACCATAGTTTTCTGATCCACTTGTTTACTGATGGGCATTCTTTTTGCCTTTTCATTATTTAATTATTTTAAACAGATGTATATAATTAATTATTTTAAACAGATGTATATAAAGATACCTCCTGACTTAAGAAATTTGAACTTTGAGAGAAGATGACTCACCTGAGCAAGGTGGAAAATTTTAATGGCAAGAAATATGTGGAGAAGGGAGGAACCAGAGTGACTCTGAGTGCCAGGAAAGGCTTCACTGTGGATGTACAGTTTTGATGGGCCCTGGGGGCAGTAGGAGGTTTCAGACAATGGTTGTGTGTCCTGTGGCCAAGTGAGCATTTCAGGCTAGAGCTACAACAGGACCAAAGGCTTGGAGGTAAAACTTGACAAGAAATGTACAAAAAAATGTAAAAAATTTTAAATGGACCAAAGCTAAGATACCTGTTATAATTTGAGCTAATAAGTATAAAAATAATCCTATTTAGTTATTCTGAACAAGTGTTATTATTTTGAAGACAGTTTTAATAATAATAGCTAACATTTTCCTAAGCCCCCTGCACATAACTCAGTGAACTCTCACCTTTCATCCTTCCTATTAGGTTGGTGTTACTTTTCCCATATACCAAGTCACACAGGAAGTCAAGTTAGTCATTTTCACTTATTTCCATAAAATTTTAGGTTGTGCTGTTTCTACTGTGACAAGTTATTAGTGTTGTAATAATTGAAAAAGATTTTAATATCAGTTGGAATGTTGACCCTTCTGATGCCAAGTAACTTGTGCAGATGGTCTCCTTTAGTTTCCCAAACTGACACTGAAACAGTGTGTGTCTCTGTATTTAGCACATATGAACGAATTGAGCTCAGAGAAATTAAGTAACTTGTACTAATTCTGTTATTCTGAATTCTCTTTCCATATTGTAAATATAACAAAGAACAGTCATTGGATTTAATGTTGCAAGTCAGTTCATAAGAAAATGGCATGGATACCCAACATACTAGTACTGATTAATATTTCAAAAACAAAAAAATTCAAATAAATGGTAGGTTGAGTTTTAAACAATGCATACAAAAATATTCTTTTTAAAATTTAAGCATTTGTTTTTAAAAAATATTCTTGCAGTAGGATCTTTCTATAACCTTTTCATCACTATGAGGTATGTCTGGAAAAAATCCAGCCATTGTTAATATAATGAGCATGATTTGCATGACTTTGATGTAATCTGGCAGCCAAGGAGTGTGCCTGGAAGGTGCATGTGTAAACAATGATGACTTCACTGTACTAGTCAATCGTAGACACTGTTGAGTGAGCATGTGTACTGTGTGGCTATTGTATCAAGTTGAATGAGCAAGTAGAGCAATGAATGTGCATCAGATTTTTCATGAAGCTTGAACATTCCTCCATGGAAACTATTCTGATGATTCAGAAGGCTGCAGCTATGGGTAGCATCATCAAGACAACCCACCTGCTCATGCATCATATCTTATGAATAATTTTTTGGTGAAACATCAAGTCACCCAGGTGACTCAGCCTCCCTACAGTCCAGATTTGGGCCCTGAGGCTTCTGGTTTTTCCCCAAACTAAAATCACCTTTGAAAGGGAAGAGATTTCAGACTGTAGATGAGATTCAGGAAAATATGACAGGGCAGATGATGGAGACTGGGAGAACTGTGTGAGGTCCCAAGGTGCTTACTTTGAAGGGGACTGAGGCATCATTGTCCTATGTACAATGTTTCTTCTATCTTGTACCTTCTTCAATAAATGTCTCTATTTTTGATATTACATGGCTGGATACCTTCTGGAGAGACCTTGTATGAAATGAAATTCTCCATAAAGATATTGTATTAAGCTAATGAAATTTACAGCCTGTAGTTATATAATATCTGGATTATTCACAATTTCTGAAATAAACAGATTCATAATTTCTCTTTATTAGGCTGGCCTAATAGGCACTTTTCTTTCTTCCATGAAACTTTCTTGTGTGACTGGAAAGAGTCAGGGACTTTGCTCTTGGCT
Source organism: Phyllostomus discolor (assembly GCF_004126475.2). Taxonomy (NCBI): domain Eukaryota; kingdom Metazoa; phylum Chordata; class Mammalia; order Chiroptera; family Phyllostomidae; genus Phyllostomus; species Phyllostomus discolor. Next base: position 78,178,069 of record NC_040903.2, on the reverse strand, counting down.
GGGCTAGATTTCCTAAGGTCTTTTTGTCAAATTTCATTCAATTACATCATGCTTGGGCCACCACAACTAAACATTTTCCCACAGGAGTTTGTGTTTTAATTTGAATTTTGTGTTTTAATTTAAATTTTAATCTAAATTTCAAATTCCTCTGTATTCATATTTCCTGTTTTAGATTCTAAGCCACAGTATAGGCCTGTGGAGAGGGCCATACAATGCTTGAGGCTGGATCAAAAACAAAAACAGAAAACAAGAAACCAAACATTTTCATGTAATAGTTACTCTACCGATTTAAATAACGATAGTGTTTTTCTAGGCTCACCCCTTTGCTAGCCTACTGACAGTAAACATTTTCATAAAATGAAAGAATCAGTAGCTACCCTCTTGAGAGTAAAGCACTTACTATTTGTGAAATTACATGAACAGATCAATAAGAACTCAGTCAAACATTACATTGTATATGATAAAAACACAGAACATAAAGTTTAGTTTAATACTTTATGTCTTAATTTTTTTTCCTTAGAACACTTAGAAGGGCAACAAAGAGAACTATGACCATGTGCATGATAGAAATGGACCAAGAAAAGCTGAAGGGGAGAAACCATGTGGACCAAAGGGACAACAAAAACAACAAAAACAAAGGAAATGGGCAAATGCAAACGTCCAGTCTGAAAAGTAAACTCATCAGGCTTACACCAAGGTAAAAGCAGCAGTGTAAGTGAGATAAAACTACAGCAAGGAGGTGTAAAACACCTCAGCCTGGAAGGCTGGATTTGAAAACCTGTGATGGGAACATCTGGAGAGAAGTACATGGAAGATGAAAAGAAACCAAGTTCTCAGGATAAGACCAAGTGCAAACTAATTTTCCCCTAAGTAGGCATAGACCAATGGGGAAATCACCCCTAAACCAAAGCTAATCTCCATCCTCTTCTTGGGACTTATTTTTCTTATAAGAACCCTTCTTCCATCCCATGGGAGACATGTTGGAAATCCAGAACCCACAACCACTTATGGGTTCTTTGTCATTTACTTTCCCTCAGAACTCATCTATCCTCAGTTTTTTCCCTATTATACAAGCTGACTAAGTCTTATGTGTTTGTAATATATTACATTTGTTCAATGCGATACAAGTTTTGTTCTCCATATATAAAAACCTCTTTGATTCCCCTAAGAGGTTATACTGGTCTGGAATCTAACGATGTCCTTCAGCTTTTTACCTTTCCAGCTGTTTACTGGAATGATTGTCTGTGTGTTGACTGTTTGGATAGGACAGGTCAGAAATATAATTGACAAAACTCTGGAGTGGGTCACTCAATATTTGAGGGGAAAGAGAAAACAGGTGAAAATCCCATTAGTCCTTTTTTTGACATTAGTCTTCAAATTGGAATCTCTGGCATCCCTGTGGTAAGATCCTATATTTTGATGGACATTTCCCAGTAAGATTGTGAAGAATGGTCTGAAGGTGACACTATGCTGCTCATTGGAATTTCGTAATGTAGAGAAAGGAGAGGGAGAGTGAGAAAAAGTGTGAATCTTTTTTCAAGATTTACTACCTTTATTTAAAAGTAACTTCTTTTAAAGATTTTATTTATTTATTTTTAGACAGAGGGGGAGGAGTGAGAAAGAGAGGCAACCACACGTTGATGTGCCGCATCAACATGTGGTTGCTTCTCATGCACCCCCTACTGGGGGCCCAGCCAGCAACACAGGCATGTGCCCTGACTGGGAATTGAACTGGTGACCTCCTGGTTCTCAGGCATGAGCTCAATCCACTGAGCTACACCAGCCAGCGAAAAAATAACTTTTAATTATGGAAAACTTAACACATGCTGATGAAGACAGAGTAGTTTGTTGAATTCTCACATAATTATCACTGGGCTTCAAAACTGTTGTCCTGTGCAGTCTTGTTTCATCTAGACTCATGCCCACACCTGTCTCCCATATGGTTTTGAAGCCAACTCTAGACATCTCAAAGATAAACATATTGCCATGATCATACCTAAAGCCATTAGTAATAATTCTTTACTAAGAATTTATTACTTTTAAGGGATGAGATGTGGAAATAAAACTTTAAATGTGTCTAAATTTAAATATGACTTTCATTTGAAAACAGAAACACTCAAAAATTCATCTCACACCTTAGGAATTAGATTTTTAATTAGATTAGATTTTTATAAATGTGTGTATTTTGCAAAGATGTGAAATTGTTAAGTTAATGCTTTGTGGCATCATGGAGCAGTATGGAGTCTAAAATTATAAACCGTGTTCCTGCTCTTTGACCTTCTGGAAAAAGGTCCTTGGACAAGTCATTTAATCTCTTTGAGCCTTTCCTTCTCCATTTCTGGAATGAAAATATTATTTTATTATTATTACTAGTTTTTAAAAATTATTGTTGCTTCAGATTGTTGTTGTGAGAATGGGGAAGGACTATGCAAACTACCCACATAATATACAAAGACTACTGTAATAGTACAATGGTAATAAGAATAAAAACAGTCAGCCTTTATTACAGTGTACAAGCTACTGTTCTAAGGATGACATATATTCATTCATTTAACCTTTACAATAACTTAAATTTTTATTTATTATTTCTAGATTTATTACCATTACTACCACTTTACAAAAGAGCAAACTGAGGCAGAGATATAAATAGTTCACCCCAGGTTTCACAGCAGTGGCTGGGTGCTGGGGGGTGGCATTCAGGATGCCCAGCCGGGGTCCATTGGGGTAGCTGTGCTGCAGGGGACAGTGCTGGACACGGGCTCATAGCCATGGGTTCAGGGTCCTGCTGCCAGTTAACAGCTGTGCCATTCAGGGGCAATCATTTAAACTCTCTGAGCTAGAGTTTGTACATTTGTTAAATAAATAAAGGAATACATTATATCTATCTTACAATGTTCTTATTAGGGTTAGGTGTTCATGTTAGGTGCTCATGTAACAGGTGTTCACCTGTTATAGTGTTTGGTTCATGGTAGATTTGATAAGTGTGCTTTTTCATGTATTTATGCAATCTTTTTTTTCACTCCTTAGTACTCCTGCCAAAGCACTTGACTTATACCAAGAGAGGGTTAATTGTCTCAGAAGATTTCAACCTGTGCAATTTTCAAATACCCTATTTCCTTCTTTTCCTTAATTTAATTACAGCACTTGGTTTCTTAAAGCTTACGGCTTCATTAAGGAAATATTTGAAAATCAATTGTTTAATCACTTAATTGTAAAACATGAATGGAATGTCTTAATTAAAGCCAGTTCATAAAAGTTTAAATACAATTTAAATGGCAGGTTCACCCAGAGCAAGTTAATGGTGGGATCACATTACGTATCTGTGGGTAAACAGGTCAGCAGCATGAACTGAGAGCGCTGCATGGAGAAAACTGGAACTGCTTAAGGGAAATCCTTAGTGTTAGGAGTTGGGAGAGCAGCACACTTGCTTTGCTTCTACAAATATTTGAGATTATCCTCCTTGGGTTTCAATTTTCTATAAAATGGGATTTTTATACCTCTTTCCAGAAGGTGTTTTAAGGATCAAGTGATTTCCCCTTGTGATTCATGACAGTCAACAACTTCCTGGCCCTCAGGTTGGAGAAGAAGAGGCCAGGTTACAAAGGCATGCTGTGGATTGAATGGTGTTAGGAGGTGGGGCCTCTGGGAGGTGATGAGGTCATGAGGGTGGAGCCCCCACAATGGGATTAGTGCCCTTATTAAAATACGTATTTCTGTCTCTTTGCTCCCCAGCATCTGAGTACACAGCAAGAAGAGGCCTCTGTGAACCAGGAATTGGGGCGCTCAGTAGACAATGAACCTGACCATGCCTGGATCTTGGACTTCCTGCCTCTGGAACTGTGAGAAATAAATGTGTGCTGTTTAGAAGCCACCTGGTCTGTGGTGTTCTGTGACAGCAGCTTGAATGTCACTGTAGCTCTGACAGGGAAGAACAAAACAGGGTGAAAGTACAGGGGTCAAGCTATACAACTTCTGCATTTTTGAGTAAAGAGAAATCATGTACTTTTGATTTAAACAAAGGAAGAGGTAAAAACACACAGGCTAAAATTCATGTTGTTAGGTTATCAAACGTGAGAGGTAATCATATGCTGTGTGGTGTTTGATACACAAACTATAAGTGTTCAAAACCATTAGGAAAAATAATATAAAAGGAACCACTTTAGAGTGGAGCCAGAGCTGCCATCCTCGAGGAGCTGCCTTGCACATCACATGCCTCAACCCTGTAGAATGTTGAAACGGGCAAAATGAGCTCTGGACTGGGCCTGGGCAACCCTGTGTCCTGAAGAACTATTTGCAAGGATAACAAGAAAGCAGATATTATGACTACTGGGCTGATGACCACTGGACTGATAATTAAAAACATTGTTTAGAATTAGCATCGCCATGTTACATTATCTGCACCAATAACAATGTCTTTCTTCTATGGATGTCATCGTTCTCCTTTCCTTTTTTATAAATTCCCGTTGTCTTTGTCTCCCAATTAGAACATTATTTGGGCTCCTGATTTAGTGCTTTCCAAGTAGCTCTCTTATTGCTCTCAAATAAATGCTTGTTGCCTCTCACTTTGAAAGACTTTATTTTTAGGAAAATATGTGAGCCATGTTGGAGAACATGTGTGACAATGGCCATGACAAGTTGCAGGGGAGAAAATCAGCTTTGGATTGACATGTTCTCTCTGCCTCCATAAAACAAACTTCCCGTTTGCAGCAGACTGGTTTGACCCTGTCCCCAGACCAGGAGAGTGTTGGGCTCATTTTGTCTGCTGTTCAGAGTCCTTCAAGAGAAGACTCCAGTGGATGGTGGTCCCCAGATGTGCTCAAGCCACGATGACCAGGTGTGTCTTAGCTCTGAGAGCACCCATGTGATGGAATGAAATGGAGTAAACTTCTAACTTTCATGTTGGTGGAGGACGTGGCCAGCAGAGGGTGACAATATCTTCTTGAGATGTGGGACCTTGCCTCAAACTAGACCAACCTCAAAGATTACTAAAAACTAGGAGGTTTGTGGTTTTAACTCTCATTTCATATTGGAAAGAAACACGAGGCTTTATGCTATTAGGAAAACTAGAGGCCCTATTTTAAATCCCAGTTGATGACAAAAAGTGTTTTCTTAGTAGGAAGATGGCTCAATAGTACCAATTAAGAACCGAACTACTCAGTTTACCATATGGCTTTTCACTTCATTTTCGTATTTTAAAAAATCTAGAGCCTATCCTCAGAGCTCTGAAAACTAACACACACAATAGAATATCATTTGCCAAATGACATAGGATGTTATAAGCCACAGGTGGGCTGTGTGTATTCCTGTTAGACTTCCCATCCAGATAAATTTTATGTGTCACTGGACCCAATGTGAGTAATTGTGAGCCTCGTAGGGAAGCCACATGCTTCACTTAAAAACAAAAGAACAGCAGAAACAAAAACAGTAAAAACAAACAAGAAATGAATGGTGGGGATACCCCCACCATATGAATAAATTGTCTCCCATAAAAACTGGTAATTTGCTTAGTTCCATTGTGGGGCCAGGCAAGGAATGGGGAAGTACTCATAAAGTAATATTTATAGGGTTTTATTAAGAAGATGTTTCATAATCCACAGAAACATTCTGGGGGAGTGGTGCAGTGCTTTGTCAGCTCCCTGGTTTCTGACCACCCAGGAGCCCCTGCTCATCTAACCAGCAGCTCCAGCATGGCCAGGTGTCCCCTCCTTACTCATGTCTCACCTTCCCCAAGCCCTGCCCATGACTTCTCTCACATCACATAACATGTAGTCACACAGCCTAACACAAAACTCCTGGGAGACCAAGTGCCTGAGGAAGGCTATGGGTCTGCACTGGGCTCCTGTGCAGCCATTACACAGGAGTGAAGAATGGGGTATTATGGCCTTTGACAGCTGCCTCTATCTTTGATCTTGACATCAATCTGGAGAAGACAAAATCTGTCTCACCTGAAGTGCCCCCGTTTATTATTTCCAAGAATAGTTTGCCCTGTATACTATTGTCAATAACTCATGTTCCCACACTTGCCTCCAACTCAGCTCTCACTCATTGCTTCCTTTTGGCCAATATCCTTTCATTCCTTACCTTTCATACATGGATCCTGTGCCCCACCCTTGTCATCAATATTATCCAGCTCTCTTCCTTCACTATGTTTATGCATGCTCAGTTTATCCCAAAGTAAAAAATTTAAAAAGTTACATTCCATTGATCCTTTCCCAAACTTCTGTGACCTCTATTCCTTCTCATTTATTGCCTTCTGTGACCCTCTACACTAGCAGTTCAAACTGCTCTATGAAGGAGTCTTAGAGGAGAAATCAGATTCTTATCCAAAGGGAATTCCCAATGGAGAAATCTAATGGAGCACACATAAAAGTAGGTCCTTGTTAGCAGAAATTAAAGGCATTATATAGAAAGGGGGGACTTAGTGACCTAGCCCTGGGTGTTTTTGTGCAAAGTAGTTCCCACAAGATTGAAATGTAGCCGGTATCTCCAGGTCTAATTTCATTTCTATTAGGCACTCAGAGGCTAAATTAAGAACTTTACGGATCCCTAATTTAGATAAACCCTTAACTATTAACCTCCAATAATGTCATCATTTCACTGAGTAGAAGAGAAAACATGTGGGTGAGTTCAATTAGCCAAGGGCGTGGATGAGGAGGCCTCTGCATTCTAATTGTGTCTCACTGACCTTGATGGATGATGTCCGCTGGGAAGAGGGCTCATGGCTCTGATGACTGTTCTGGAAGTGGATGGGGCTTTGCCATTCTGCAAAGAGCTTTCAGTGGAGAACCTGTACTGAGTACACAAGTGAGGAGGGCAAGGGACAAAAGGTTTGTCTCTTCATGGTGAGGAGGGAATTCTTTATGCAAAGGCTTGACTCTCAGTTATAAGCCCATTTTTTTCCCCTGCCCTTAAATGTTGGTGATGAGCCAATACCTGGATGTGGCCCCTAGGGCTCAACATACCGAGGACCCTGGGTGATAGCACAGAACTTGCCTCAGTTGTTCTGCCTGAAAGACCAGGATGTGTGATGGTCGTCTGCCACCCCATCGCTGGTCAAGCACCCCATGGCTGCTGAGTGGGTGGGTTAGGGGTGTTATCCCCCTGTAGTCTCTAGCTGGTCTGTCCTATATGGCCAGATAAAGTTCATGCAGGGTCAAAGACTGTTATAGAAGAGGTTACTGATTGTGTCTCCTATGTGTTCTCACAACACTGTTTGATAAAAATTTGGAAAATGACTATGTTTCCACCTCTTGGAGAATCTTAACATTTTATTATTAAAGGATCTGAGAAGTACTACAGTGAAGAAATAAAGCTAACCTGGTTAACTTTATTTAACTAGTATTTTCTGAAAAGAGTTCATGACAGAACCCTTTAGTTTTTCAGGGAATACCTAGTAATTACATACAGTGCTTCATGAAATGATAAATTAGTGATCCAGGTAAAAATGACCCTATGCTATTTGTGTGAAAGACACAGATGTCATGTCAACTGGACCTAGTAGGAATTTTTGTCCTCAGGAAAGGAGAAAACACCAAGTGTGGCCCTTACTCATCAGGGACACTGCAATCCTGACCATCAGCGCTCACAAGGCCACATGAGGTTCACAATCTGAGCTGAAGTGAAGTGGACTCCTGGGTTCACAGGTAGCTGGAGCCATGATTGCCCCAGGAGCAGGTGTGCCTGATAAGAAGGGCACATGTTTGCACGTGGAAGGGACACATCCACAGCAGGAGGGGACATGCCTGATGAGGAGGGGAGCAGCAGACATGAGTGAAGAGCCCAGTGGGACGTGTGATCATTACAGGGAGACATGCTCTAGAATCAGCACTATTTTTTCTTTCATAGGTGAGAAGGATGGGGAATTTGGGCATTTTGCTTATAGACTTATGGACTGAAATGACTATGGATTTTTTATTTTTCAGCAAGGGTCACAGATGATCTCAGCTGTTTGTTACAAAACAGGTGCATGAAAAAACAGGATGAGATAATAGACCCGGACTCACAGGCAGTGGCAGAGCTGAGGTCCAGGCCCCCTTGCTGAGGGCTGTCCCTGGCTGTTAGAGGCAGGAGCCTGGCCTGCGCCTTCTTCAAAGTCAGAGTCTCTGCCTCTGTCATACAACAAAGTTTGCTTTAATCTGTGATGATAACTTTCCAGCAGCAGAAACTGGGTGGCATGATGACTTAGCAAATCCAGGCAGATAATGGATGTGAAAGTGCCGGCCCGTTGTGACACATCCAATGAACCTGAGTCCATGTCCAGAGAAATCACATTTGTGTCCCATGTTTGAATAAGGGAGGGGAAATAGTCTGGCTTTTTTGCTCTTGCCAGGCTTTCCTAGTTTTCTTTTTCAGCCTAAAGAATTTCCAGGGATTGAAAGTTGATGACAGTGGTTCTCAGAAATAAGCCTGCTTCTGAGTCACCTGGAAGGCTTGCATGTCACCCCCCACCCCTGCCCCAGAGTGTCTGATGCAATAGGTCTGGGATGGACCTTAGAATTGGCATTGCTACAAGTCAGGTGATGCTGGCACTGCTGCTGAGGACCACACTTTGAGAATCACTGGTCTGTACTGTCTTGGCTGTTACCTTGGAGGGTGGATCATGAAGCTGTAGCCCTGTTTTTCCCACAGAAACACCAGGCAAACAGCACTAACTAAAATAGCTGCAGAACCAGTCCAGGCCTATGGCAAATCTCCATTCCAGGAAAGCCACATTTATGGCTATAGGTACAGAATGGTCAAAAAATGGGCAAAGAACTTCAATAGACATTTCTGCTAATAACATAAATAAATGGTCATTAACCCCATAGAAAAATGCTCAGTGTCACTAATCATTTGGAATATGGGGATCAAAACTATGATGTGATACCGCCTACCACCCATTAGGATGGATACTGTCATGAAAGGAAAATAAGAAGTTTTGGAGAGGATGTGGAGAAATTGGAAGGCTTGTGCACTGTTGGTGGGAATGTAAATTGGTACAGCTGAAATAGAAAACAGCATGGAGGTCCCTCAAAAAATGAAACAGAATTACCATATGGTTTAGCAATTCCATTTCTGGTTATATACTCAATAGAACTGAAAGCAAGGACTCTAAGAGATATTTGCATACTCATGTTCATAGCAACATTAAATACAATAGCCAAAAGTTGCAAGCAACTCTCATGTTATATTTATGGATGAATGGATGAACAAAATGTGGCCTATACACAATGAAATCCACTTTATAAAGAAGGAATTTCTGACACATGCTACAATATAGATGAAACTAGAGGACATTATGCTAAGTGAAGTTAGCCAGACACAAAAGAGAAAATACTGCAAGATTCCACTGATATGAGGTGCTTAAGCTAGTCAAAATCATAGGGGCAGAAGACACGACGGTGTCATGAGATGAGGGGAGGAGGAGTGGGGAGTTAATGTTTAATGGGGACAGAGTGTCAGCTTTGTAAGATGCAAGGAGCTCTGTGGATGGATATGGTGATGGTTGTACAACAGTGATTGTACTCAATGCCACTGAACTGTACCTTTAAAGATGGTCAAAATGTAAATTCTATGTTATGTGTATTTTAGCACAATTAAAAAAATAAAGAAAAGAGAGATGACCCTGGTAAGGCCAAGCTTTAAGAGGGATTCCTTCTTGTCTTTTAATATTTACAGGAACTCAGACTGTTCCATGTGGATTTTTTAATAATGGCCAGCTACTGAGGAAGTTCTAAATGAAATCAATCACATTGTAGAAATTTGCTTACAAAATTCAGTACTGGCATCAGATTCCTCAAGGACTTGTTTTTTCCTCCCCGGAAAGAGTGAATACCTTGTTACTGAATGGTGTGATATTCACAGGTACAATTTATTTACTAGCAAACTCCAAGTCCTGCTACATGTACAAGGAGCCCACAGATGTTTGTAGTCAGGGCTGCAGGTGAGAAGAAGACAATTTATTAGGGAGCAGATGCTCCCCTGTTCTTCTGCCAGATGCAAATCAAACACCACCTGGGAGAAGTTTAATCATTTGATATGTATTTAAAATAGTCACTCTCTGAATTTAAAATGTTAATTTATAATGACTATGATGAGCAAAATAATTAGGAAATATAGATTTACTAATGTAGGGTGCCAGGTAATTCAGACTAGGATAATATCGAATTACTTGTGTATCTGTGCATTAAGCAGCTAGATATAAGTAGACAAAAATGAAAAATAAACTTAACAAAAAAGGAAACAGAGCAATGATTGAATCATAATTCACAGATAAAAGCAATTTGACAATTTTTGAAACTTTGGTCAGGACTAACTTTGGGTATTGCCATCTTAAAAGAAGATTTAATGTAATGGGGCCATTTTTAATAGCATCAGAAAAGCTTTCTTATTGGGATTAACATTTAAAAAAATTAATATTCTTAGCACTATTTTTTTAGGGAATTGGGTCATTTATGATGGTCAGTTTTTAAATTTCTTAATGAAAACAAATGTAATTCATCCAATTATAGATTTATTTTCAGGGTGTTAATTTACTAAAAGAAAGCAATATTCACATATGAAAACTAACCACCTTCTCAACCATAATCACACAGACATATTGTATATAAATGAAAATAAAATAACACATGCTTTTAAGCTAAAACAGTTTTTTTTGATATGTGTCATTTAAAGGGATTATGCCAGTTCATATGCTGATCAACTTATTCACGAATGAATAGTGGCAAAGTTTCATTTATAATAGAATACTCAGCATAAATAGTTTGACTAAATACATAATTCCGTGTAAAACTAAATATTTCAAATCAAGGAAACGTACCCTTTATCTAATTTGCCTAGGTAGATAAACAGAGATAGGATCTTAGAGAAGCTGTAACTTATTGACTGGTGTGGACAGAAGCCAATCCACTCCCCAGTCAACAGCACTGGAACCAAGTAAAACCAACGTTGGTCCTTTTTCCAAAAAATACCTGAGCCTGGGAACCAACTAAATAGCCAACTTACCACATCAGAAGCTTGCTCACTGAGACTCAATCCCTGACCATTGCCCAGTGGTACCCATCAATCTACAGTGATATCGTGAGCCCTACCTCCTCCCAACGGTTCCCTGCTTGCAAGGTCTGCATTACAGTCTCCCCTCCCAAGTCCAAACCCTCTCAATAGCCTCCCCCAATTTCCCACTGTGAGACACGACTGAGGCCCTATCAGGGTGGCGCTCTCCCTACTACTAATAAAGTTAGCTTGCCTTTGTCAACAGATCAGCCTGGAGGGTTTTTTGGGGAGCTAATACTTGGCACTATTAATCAGCAAGGTGAACTCAAGACATTTGGGGGTTGGTAAGAAAAGTCACTAGTTGCCCTTTTTCTTTGTCTCTCCCTCCCCGCAACATTACCTATTTAACCTTTTACTTTTTGGGGGGTGAAAAGAGAGACTGAGATTTCTTTAGAAAAAAAATAGGATATTTTGATTGCCTGAGAAGGATCAATTCCTTTTCTTAAAAAAAGATTGCATCTCATGATCTCCTAGGACAGATTTTAACTCTAAATAATACACTTTGCCTGAAAAAAAATAAAACTATTAAAAAACTACAAAAAGATTTTATGAGAATAATTTTCTGGCTACTGAAATAAAAACTAAATTTAGAAAGATGTAAGACCCAGCTTTGCTGTAGAAGATTAATAACCATGAGGGCTGATTAGAGTTGTGGAAATAAACGATTATTAGGAGCACTGCACCCATAAACCCAATTCTGGAGAGATTTGGAGTTAGTTAGGATGAGCAATCATGGCTGACTTCCCATGTCAGGTTCTCTTTATGGTGCTGAGGCCTCTTCCAGCTGGGGACGGAAGACACACTTCATTAACCCACACATATAAAAGCATCTCGTTGCCTCTGTGGGTCTCTGCTATGCCTCTAATATATATACTAATACCTACATATCTGAATCTCACAAGGCTCCATGAAGAACAGTATATGTATATTATGAAATTTCTTGCAAATACTTCTCATCTACAAAGCATGCACTTTGTCTCTAGCCCACAGTTGTCATAAATCTTCTGGCAGCAGTTAAGTTGCTAAGTAAATGGGGAAAAGTCCCCCTGGACAGTAAGCCTTTGGGTCTCACACAGACCTATCTCTTCCCTGATGGAATGATGAATCTAGGAAATTAACTCCTCTATTTTTGTTATTAATTAAGCATATATTTTTAGGACTAATGAAAACAGTGAAGAAAAGAAAGTCAAGAACTCAGTCCCCACACAAAAAGTGATAGTGGCCTTTTGTTATCCAGTGTCCCCAAGAGAAGCTGTTCATCTCAGGGTTGGAGGCCCCCCAAGATGGAGCCCCTCCTTTCTCTGCTCTAAGGCCCATCATTTGTAACCATGGCACCCTCAGCTCTGTGATGCCAACTCCCTCAGCTGTGCTCTGTGTCACCATGTGTGCTGCATTTGTCTTCTGCAGGCTCAGTCATGCCTCTGCTTATGCTCCCTGTACAGCCTGATTTTATTCCGTATTAAAGGATGAATTGTGTCCGCCCAGATTCCTGTGTTGAAGCATAACCCTGGGGCCTCAGAATGTAATTGGAGATGGGGTCTTTAAAGAAGTAATTAAGGTAAAATGAGGTCATTGGGGTGGGCCCTAATCCAATCTGATTGATGTCCTTAAAAGAAGAGGAAATTAAGACACAGGCACACACAGAAGGACAGCCATTCGAGGACACAGTAAGAAGAGGGCTGTTCACAGACCAAGGAGAGAGGCCTTGGAGAAACTAACCTGGCCTGCACCTTGATCTGAGACTTTCAGCCTCCACACTGTGAGACAATAAGTTTCTGTTGTCTAAGATGTCCCATCCGATGGTACTTGTTATAGCAGCTTGAGCCAGCTCAGACACTCCAGGGAGATTTTCTGAATGCATGGTTCTGACCACTCACCACTGTCCTTTACAAACAGCTTTCCATGAGTGATTTTTTTCTGAATGATTCTTCCCCATTCTCCACCCACAGAGGAACTTTCTCTGTGCTCAGGGTATTTGATCTATCAAAAATGACAGCAGCATCTCCTTTTGTCCCTTCCTAAAAAAACCCACCATCCCCTTAGTGGCTCACATCACAGCACCAGAGACACTCTATCTCCATGCTCAGAGCTTCCACTGGCAAACACACCCTCACCACCACACTGTCTGCCTTCTCCTCACTCTTGCAGCTCATAGTCTATAAATACTTAAGTGCCCAGAGTTCCCATATAAAAGAACCTCATGGTTAAAGCTTTTGTATCTAGCAATGCATATAATCACTCTATAGTATATAGTTTTTAAAATTTAATATTAGATACACTTAAAGCGGGATAAATCCAATACTCAGTGAACCAGACATGAAGAAGAGACTCTTATTGAAAGTCTATCTGAGGTCAGGGAATTCACAAACGATCAGTATCTTTAAAGAATCCCTCTTAAAAACATACTTTTTTCTCACCAGGACAAATTTCTTTTAAAATAAGTATGGGCAGGGAAAGAAGTAGATTGATGGCCCTTAAACTTTCTCCATTCTCATTTGGTGAGAAATAAATCGTCCAATGGCATGATAAAAGGACTATGAGTTGATTCTCATTTCCTTACCCTAGGAAGAATTCAAATTACAGTGACCACATTTTTTGAACTATGCACGAGGACAGTCAGCCTGACAAGAACACGTGTACTTATAAAGACAATGGAATGACATATTGGAAATGGAGGATGGCCCATGAAACTAGAGCTCTCCAGAGCAGCTCTGATACCGAAATCACTTGGTTTTGAGGCATTTTTTTGTGATGTCATCACCAGAACATTTCTTCATCAAGGTTTGAAGCATAAAACTATTGCTGAAGTGGTTTCCTCATATTCCAACCACAACATACAGCAGATTCTGATTTCAAAGAAGGAAATTCAGTTGAGTCAAAAATAACCACATTTCTCTGTCTTGGTAAAGATAATCCAAAACAATAGAATATATTATGTTCAAATTATCATGCAAATTTGGCTGGGTGGGAAGTGGGGCCACAGGGGCAGGTGAGAGGCACTGAGTGGGGGTCTAGGTGAGGTCATGAACCTGTGGTGGGAGTCGGGGTGGGTTTGTGAGCCATTGAGAGGATCTTGGTGTTTGCGATGGGTGAGGAGTGGAATTGGGGTGCTGGAGATGACATCTGCTCCTGAGTTGAAGGAATGGGTGGTGGGGGAGCTGCTCTGGGCAGGTCAGGGTGACCATCAAGTTTTGTGTATGCTTTTGTCCAAGCTTTCATCACATGGTCACCTCGTATGTGCTCCTCATTGGAAGTGGACCTGCCTCTGGCTCAGGGCCCGGCAGAGAGGCCATGTCATAAGTATTCAGTGTGTGAATCAGCTAATGGGAAACGTTTTGAGAGGACATGGATGACAGTCCCAGCAGTTTCAATGCCATTGGTTCTCCCACTGAGGGCAGTTAGCCTGGACTTAATACATGTGTGTATTCATACCAATAATGAGTCATGTTTTGTCTAATTAGTAAAATGTCTTCATTGTTTTCTAGTGTAGACAACCAACTGACCTTCTGTTTTATTTTTTATAATAGGCCAGAATGATTGTGTCTGAACTTATGTGGCTGAAAAAAATTTTGACACAGACCCACTTTAGGTGCAACATAAATAAATGGAACTTCATTAAGATTAAGAACTTAGAATTTTTTGATATGTACTTTTAAGAGCATAAAAGACAAGTCACAGACAGGGAGAAAGTATTTGCAAATCACAGATTCAACATAGGACCAGTGCCCAGAATATACAAAAAGTTCTCAAGCTCAATAATAAGAAAATGAATAACTCCATAAAAATACAGAAAGGATGTGAACACTTTGCTAAAGAAGAGACCAGAAGACAAATAAATACAGGAGAAGATCATCAATGTCATAAACCATCAGGGAAATGCAAATTAAAATAAAATGAAAACTCTCCACATCTAGAAGAATAGCTAAGCCATGTCAAACTAACAATAGCAAGTGGCGTTGAGGATGTGGGAACTTTCCAAACCAGCACAGCCCTTTGGCAAAAAGTTCGGTAGCTTTTTGATGAAGTTAAAGCTGGCCCTTTCCATGTGACCCAGCAGTGTCAAGCCTTGGTAATTACCCAAATGGTGTGAAAATGCCCTTTCACACAAGAACCTGTGCATGACTATTTGTGGCAGCTTTGCTCATAATCGTCCCAAATTGGACACCATTCTAATGTGTTTAAATTAGTGAGAATGGATAAATAAATACCTCACATCATGCAATGAGATAAACTCAGTAGTGGAAAGGAAAGGAAAGAGCTGATATTGAGTCTCAGATGCCTTGTGCTCAGGGAAACAATCCAGGCTCTCAGGTCACCTCCAGCGTGATTCCATTTGTAACATTCCAGAAAAGACAACGTTACAGGGACAGGAGACAGGTCAATGGTTTGGGCTGGGGGCAGGATTTGCTTGCAAAGGGCCATGAGGGGATGTTTCAGGGGTGAACAAATTGTTTTATATTTTGATGGTGTTATTAAGACTGTAAGTGCTTGTCAAAACTTGTAAGACTATACACTAATAGGAGTGAATTTCACTGTGTGTTAGCTGTATCTCAATTGATCTGATTTAAAAAATTCAGCTAAGGTGAAAGAAGCAGCCATAGCTTTTCTTTTTCTTTCACTTTTTGGTTTAGAAATATCAAAAAAGGACCTGCAGCCTCCCATTTCCCTTCCTTGCATACTTGAAACAAGAGCTTTCCTGCCTTTCTTGCTAAACATTTTATTTAATGATGGCTTGGTAATCTCCATCTCTACCCTGTAAGCAATAATATGAGTGGAGGCACTTTAAAATGCAGCTGGAGCTGCCATCCCAGAGGAACTGCCTTCCGCATCCCATACCTAAAACAATGGATTATTAAAACAAATCAAAAAACCTTTGTAATGTGGCCCAAAGAACTGTTTGCAAAGTTAGCAAGAAAGCAGATATTATGACCGCTGGACTGATAACCACTGGACTGAAAATTAAAAACATCGTTTAGAATCAGCATCATTGTTATGTTACCTGCACCAATAGCAATGCCTTCCTTCTATGGACGAAGCTGTTCCCCTTCACTTTCTCATAAACACCCCCTGGCCTTCATCTCCTAATCAGACCATTACTGGGGCTTCTGCCTGAATCATAGCTATTCTCACTGCTCTCAAATAAATGCTTGTTGCCTTTCACTTTGAAAGGTCTTTTATTTTCAAGTTAACCACTTTCACAGCACCCCAAGAACTGTGCCCAGTGGTTTAACAGGAAGGCCCAGAGGGAAAAATCCACAAAAATAATGGGTTTATAGACACAGATGGAGAACAGGCAATAGGAAAACACACTCTTATTTTTTTCTGTTAATTTTTAATGATAAGAAAGGAATAACCAGGATGAGCCTTGAAGGTGTTATGCTGAGTCAAAATAAGCCAATCAAGAAGGACAAATACTGTCTAATTCCACTTATACGAGGTCCTTAGAGTAGTCAAGTTCATAGTCCGAAAGTAGGATGGTGGGTGCCAGGGGCTGGGGTAGGGGGCTGGGGGGTTTGTGTTTAATGGGGACAGAGTTTCATTTTGGGAAGATTAAAAGAGTTGTGGATGTAAAGGTGGTGGTAGCTGTTCAACAATGTGAAGGCACTGAATGCCACTGAGCTGTGCACTTAAAAATGGTTAAAGTAGTAAAACTTATGTGTACATGTGTTTAAAATAGATAGAAAGGAGGAATGAAAAAGGAATAAACTGTCACCTCTGATGCAGTACCAGGGGATGGGCTCTCTCATGCATGTTTACTTTCCAGAATGGCCTTTTCAGTGCTGCCTGTGGACCCCAAATAGATGTACGATAACAAACAAGTGTTCTCTGCCTTCTCGAGCGCGCTGAGCTTTTGTCCAGTGTTCGCTCTCTTTGAGCCCATGACAACTGCTCTTCGAGCCCTGGTGCCAGCAGTGGCCCTTCATCAGGAGGCAGCCTGTGCAGTGTTGGAAAGCCAGGCTTGGCCCCCCACGGGGGCCCGGGAAGTGTGGGAACATAGGTAAGCGGTGCACCTGCTTGGTCTGTGTCCCGTCTGTGAAGTGTGAGAGCCACCTGTTAGGAACAAGGCAGGGAGGAAGTGGTGTTGTCCCTGTAAATCACTTCGCAGGACTCCTAGCCCACAGTGAACAGCTAGCAAAGGTGAACACATCTGTGTGTCAGCTAGATGTTCGGTGCCCGGGTGCGTGTAAGTGGTCCTGGCCAGGTGCTACACCAACCTCCATGGCTCTTAGCCAGTAGTGAGAGAGGTGGCTGGATACCCTCCAGGATTCCCTACCTGGGGGGCTCACCCACAAGATAGCTAGTCTACGTGCCCAGCTGCATCCAGTCCTGGTGGAGAACATGCTCTCCCATGGGAGCTTTGGTTTGACCCTAGCTTGAAGGTCACAGGCCTGCATACAACTCATTTTCTGGTTAAAGCATGACTAACTTTGTCTTTTATAATTTTTTAGCTATCCTTTGTGCTGAGGAAGATGTTAAGATCGCAGGCCTGGGACTCAGACCTTGTGCTCCTTAGTGTTGGGATCAGGCTGAATACTGAGAAAGCATGTGGATTAAGTTGAATGCAAATCCCCAGCTCTGTGGGCCCAGGGACAGCAGATGAATAGACAGCATTGAGGAGGGGCTGCTGACCAGACCCAAACCCCTCCCCTCGAGTAAGCAGGGGAGCCACCTGCAACTTCCTGGCTATGGCTGTCCATGCACCTGGTGGGGGTTCCTTACAGTCTGTCTGCTCACTGCACTCCTGGCCCTTCTGTTAGGTTTTATCACCCATGTTGTTTTGTGGATTTCAGAGAGAGCTCAAGTTCATATTCCTTACCGGTAACTGCTGACGATAGCTTTAGATGAAGGAGAAAATAAATTTAAGATGGTTTCCTCCTCTCCCCTCCCTCTGAGGTCTATGTAGGTCAGGAAATTCTGGGTGGCCCAAAGAAACCATGGTCCCAAGCACTTTCATGCTGTTTCATCCAAATGTTTACCAGTGTGTAAGCTCTCTCTATATAGGTCAAAATGTTTTGACAATGCCACATATGCAGGTACATAAGACAACACTCATTTACTTCTCTCAGAATCCCTGGGGTGGCAGCTCTGCCTCAGTGGTTAAGGTGATTTATCCAATGTCATGCTCAGCAGATAGAGTCAGGCCACCCCACTCTTAGCAGAGTCACTGCTCCCAGATAACACAGGGCCTGTGACGGGGAGATTAATCTGCAGGAAAATATTTTCCTCAAGGCTATGCCCCAGTGATAACAGTTCCCATAGTTTGAATTTATTAGGCATTCCTGCTGTCCTGTCCCTGGAGTGTCCAACATAAAATTCAAATCTGTCTCTGAAGGACCAGGACCTCCGACCATGATGGGTCCATTAGCCCAGGTGTCTGAGGCCCCAGGTCTTTGGCACTGGCTAGCTTTTTATATCCTCGCCTGAGGACATTCCTTCATTGCTTTTTGGTAAGAGAGAGGAAGGAAGAGAGAGAAACATTGATGTGAGAGAGAAGCGTCAATCCATTGCCTCCTGTAGGCAGACTTGTCCAGACCAAGGACCAAACCCACAACACAGGCATGTGCCCTAATCAGGAGTTGAACTCAGAACCTTTCTTTTACAGACGACTCTCCAACTAAACTGAGCCACCCCAGCCAGGAAGCACAGATTAGATTTTAATGTAAATTGGAACCCAGGGAAGGACAAATTTAGGAGTAATCCTTAAGTTTGATTGAGCATGGATCCTAAGGAGAGGAAGAAAAATGGGAAATCCTGAAGGCAGGTGTTAGTTTACAACATTTGAAAGCTTGGCTTACGCTTTCCATTTTGGTGTCAGATCTGTTTGCTGCATTTTTCTCTCCCTGTCTCTTCCTCTCCCCTTTCCTGCCGTGCTCTGATCTACTCTCATAAACCAGGACAGCTACTTCATGGTTTATGTCTACCGTATAAAAGTTATAATACTTTCTGTCTGCACACAGCAGCCACTTTGTCTATATCTGTCTTTAACACTTTAAGTGCATATCAATTTAGCTCTTGGCTACTGATTGGAGAGATACACGATTCAGGAGGAACATTTGTGTAAAAAGTCATTACTGGCTTTCATGCTTCTGTCAGTTCTTCCTGATGGAACTGCTTCACCCTGCGCCCCCCGCCCCCACCAAAAAAAAATAACAAAATACAAAAACAGGGTCAAAAGCCCTGTTAGGAACAAATTAAGGACTGAATGGCTTTCTGAGGAATAACTTCCTCCTTTTTGTCTCCTTGTCAGGGCCTTGAAAATTAGACTGAAGTTGGCGAGCACATCCAAAGCTGTTCCAACTGTGTTTTTGTTTTGGGGCTGTGTTGACATATTAGAGCCACATGGCTGCCACTGTTGGCACTAGAGCAGGATGGAGGCTCAGAGAGAGGGTGAGGTGACAACATAAAAGGCACTGGGCCACCTTCCTGTGAGGATTAAACCCACCACGAAAACAGTGCCAGCAGAGCTCGAAACACTGTCTGTTAACTCGTCAGCTCTGGGCCTGGGCGTGGGAACCAAAAATCAGATGAATAACATAAGCATCCCTGATCCAGTTCTGGCACTCCATGCTTTGGGAAAATAAAAATAAATGTTTGTGCTGGAAATTGTAAAATCCCCTACCATGTCCTTTATTCCATCTTGCGCTTTTAAATAGAACACATTAAGCTCGCCAGGGGTAGCTGGCTCTGACATGGCTCTGTGTCCCTCTTCATGAAATGAAAGCAATCTGTCTGACTAGGACACTGAGATCCAGTAATTTGCCACCTTAGCTGTAATTTTAAATGCTCCCCCACTGCATGGATTGAAGCTTTCTTTCCATAATTATAGTGGAATCAAAAGACTAGCACACTAATGTGCTGTGCTGCGATGCCTACCATTTATAAGAGTCACTTCTCAGCCAATGTTTTTAATATGTCACCCAAAAGGTTGCTGGGATCAATCCTGTCCTTTTTGTCTGGGTTTTTCCCTCTAGAACAGTATTATCACTTGAAAATTTAAATAATTGTGAAACTGAAAAGTAAAAGAAAACAACAGCAAACAAAATGTAAAATAAAGGTAAACCCAGCTGCCTCTGTAGTCTGTCCTGAATAACACTTCCAGTGATCCAAGGTGGACTGTTGTTGGCCATCTGAAATTGAAGGGGAAGTCAGTTTCATACTCTGACCCTCTTCTTCCTGGGCTGTGATGAGAACTGCCTTCCTTCTTTGGGTAAATTGCTCCCTGGTAGTGGAGAGTCAACCAGGGCTTGCTGCTTGTAGTCCATAGAACACAGCTTTGTCCACCCCACCTACACAATCAGTCTCTATGATTATCTCATGGCACACAATAACTTTCTAGTATCCAAATACTCTAGTGTGGAAAAGGCAAAAGCAACTAATGGTGCAAAATAGCAGAGACACCTGAAGGTGCCCAAAGGGCAGTTTGGGTGACCAAGACCAGGAGACTTTTCACTTCCACCAGAGTAGCAGCATCATTTGCTCTTGTCCAAGGATAAAAGGAACTCCCTTTTTCTGGCCCACAACATCACTCACATTCCTCTTACAAGTGGAAGTGGCCACCATGTCAGATCAATCTGATGCCAAAAATGAGCTGGGATGATTGTAGGAGCTAGAGGTTCATGCCCAATAGAAACACATCTTATGCTTTCTTGAATTATCGAATATGAAATCTGGAAGATGCCTGCAAGATCAACTCAGCAATCTTGTTATTTTACAGATGAGATGTGATAGCTCAGAAGGTTGAAGCAACTTGCATGGGCTGCCGCACAGCTTGGAGAACTGTCCCCTGAGCAATGCTTCTTGTTACCCAGTCTGGTACCATGGCTTTCTAGGAATTGGTGGTGGCTTCCAGAGGCATCCATTTCTCTTTCTGACAGAGCCTGCTGATTGCAGGTGTGGAAAGAGTTGTTTCCATTAGAGATGGGAATGCAGGCTGATTCTAATTTGGGTGATTTTTAGCAGAACACTCATAGGCAATGGCCTTTTTACTGCTCTTCTTGTATGGAACATCTTCTTAATAGCTTAAAGCTACTGAAGGTTATGACTTTGCTTTCACTGGCAAAATGCAGAGTTTTCAGGTAACATTTAGTCATCACAGCTTCACTTATACCATTTTTATTCCAATGCCTCATTTTGGAATTATTATTATTGTTTTTATTATTTTTAGTATTCTGATCTTACAATTTGCCTTAAAAAAGTGCAAAAACTTTTGATAACCATTAGCTACTTCAGATTTCTTTTAAACTATCTGAAGGTGATTGCCAATCTTCAACACCACACTTTTAACTACTTATACAAGTTAAATTTGGGGGTTTATTGAAAGGCCCCAATTAATGAAACTCTCTAGGACAGATTGATGGAACAAGGGAGGAATAATCTGGTATGATAATAATTAGCTCATGAATTCTGATATCAACCTGTTGAATTAATTGTTTCAATGCTAATTTTCTTAGTTGATAATTTATTCATCCCTACATGTATCATATATTTTTAAAACAACTTTTTAAAAAGATTTAGTTTATTTATTTATTTTTTAGTTTTTTAATTAAATCTATTGGGGTGACATCAGTTAATAAGATTGTATAGATTTCAAGTGTATATTTCTATGATACAAGATCTGTATATTCACTGTGTGCCCACTACCCAAAATCTAACCATCTTCTGTCACCATAATAAGTCCCCTCCACCCCAACCCCTCCCATGCTTTTTCTCTCTGTTCTTTTACAATCTCTTTTAATAATGCTTTATAGTTTTTAGTATATCAGTCTTTCGTTAAGTTTATTTTTTCTCTTTTTAAAATTTAATTTAATTTTTATTTTTATTTATTTTTCATTTTTTATTTTAATCATTGTTTATTTATTTTTAAAGAGAGGGGAAGGGAAGGAGAAAGAGAGGGAGAGAAACATCAATGTGTGGTTGCCTCTTGTGCGCCCCCTATTGGGGACCTGGCCCACAACCCAGGCATGTGCCTTGACTGGGAATCGAACCACTGACCCTTTGGTTTGCAGGCTGGTGCTTAACCCACTGAGCCACACCAGCCAGGGCTAAAACAACTTTATTAAGTTATAATTAATGTACAAAACAGTGGACACATTTAGTGTATAAAATCTGATAAGTTTGCAGATATACATTCACCCATGAAACCATCACCACAATCAATATAATAAACATATTTATCATCTCTCAAAGTTCCCCCCTGCCCTCCTTTTTTTTTGGTGGTAAGAACACTTAGCGTGAGATCCATTCTCTTAATAAGTTGTAAGTTCACACTACAATGTTGTTAGCTATAGGCATCATGTTGAACAGCACATCTGTAGAACTTACCTTGCATAACTGAAGCTTCATACCCATTAAACGACAACTCCCCATTTCCTCTCCCTCCCCAGTTCCTGGTCACCATCATTTTACTCTAATTTTGTGAGTTTGCCTATTTTGGATATGTCATATAAGTGGAACCATTCAGTATATGTCATGTGACTGGCTTATTTTACTTAGTATAATATCCTCCATGTTCATCTATGTAGTCAGATATGGCAGGATTTCTTTCTTTTCTAAGGCTAAATAATATTTCATTGTATATATGTACATATTTGCTTTATCTGTTTATCCATCAGGGACATTTAGGTGGTGCATGTATCTTGGTTAATATGAATAAAGCTGCAGTGAACATCTTAAATTCCTCCAAAAAATTCATGAAGAAGGAACACTTTCTAATAAATTTAAACAAGGCCAACATTACTCTGATAACAAAGCCAGATAGACACTACAAGACAAGAAAACTATAGTCTAGCATTTCTGGTAAAGATAGATGCAAAAATCCTTAATAAAATATTAGCAAAATATTAGCAAACTGAATTCAACAGCATATTAAAATCACAATACACCACAATCAAGTGGAATTTATTCCTGGGATGTGAGGATGGCTCAATATCTGTAAATCAACAAAAGTGATGTACAAATGGCCAACAGGTATGAAAAGATGCTCCACCTCACTAATCATCAGGGAAATGCAAATCCATACCACAATGAGATATCACCTCACACCTGTTAGAATAGCTATTATCAAAAATACAAGATAAAACAAGTGTTAAAGAGGATGTGGAGAAAAGGAAACACTTGTGCACTGTTGGTGGGAATGTAAACTGGTGCAAGCACTATGGAAAACAGTATGGAGGTGCCCCCCAAAATTAAAAATAGAATTACCATATGATTCTGGGTATTTATCTAAAGGAAATGAAATCAGTACCTTGAAGTGATATATGCACTCCCATGCTCATTGCAGCATCATTCACATATTTTTAAATAGCTTACTATCTATAAGTCCCTGAAAGTACTTCGGGGGAAAGAAAGACAGATAAACTAACTGTATTATTTTCAAGGGACCTGTAGTATTGTGGAAGAGACAGTAACTCTTCTAGCTGTAATAATAAATAGGAAGAGATCATGTAGAGAAGAACAGATAAAGTGCTGAGGAAGTTCTAGGAAAGGTTACATCTACTAGAGATATATTAAAAAAGGCTCACTGAGGAGATGAATAAGCATGGATGGATGAGTTACTTTGAAGTTGTGGAATAGATTCAACCAAATGAAAGAAAACAATCAAGTCTTGGAGACAAGAACGAACATGGCTTGTGTAGGAATAAAGAGCAATTCAGTTTGGATGAAGCAAGTGTTTTTCCAGTGGATATGACGTAGGAACTTGAACATGATCCCAAGTAGTCTGGAGTTTTTCAACACAACAGCAGAGAGCTGCAGACACTTAGCACTGGAAGACCTTTCAAATTTGTCTAGCCTGACCTTCTTCCTGACACATAAATTCTTTTTCCAGCAACAGTCCATTTAGGGGGCAGGTACCCTGACACACTGAACAAACCTATGTCTGCTTGTCAGCATGAAAATAAGTCAGCTACAACAACTGCTTCTAATACAAACACATTTGAAGGGCACTATGTGCTTACATGCTTTATCAAAAGGTGTATGGGTTGTTCATAATTGAACTGCAATGCATACAGCTTTCTAAACCCAGCTATTGAAAGTTATAAGCCAAAATATGGTTGATGGAAATATGCATTGCTTTACAACATAGGCCCTGTAGGGTTAACAAATGACTTATAACAAAGATAATGGAAAATGTTAAAGCTAAATTGGTAGAATGTTATATTTCACAGAATGAAAAGCAGCAACTTAAAATCATGCCTAACTCAAAATAACATTAAAGATACATTTCTAACAAGCACTCCTCTCATAGACTATGGGATTTCACTTGTCTGTGTGTGTGTATACCTACAGGAGCTTTGTACCAGCCAGGAGTTTTCATACACACATCATTTCAGCTTTTGTAAACTCATAGGGTGATTTAGGTATAAATAACCTTAGGTGTAAATACAGATAAAAATTTATGGAATCAATTGGATATAAGAGCCAAAGAAAAGAGAACCCCACAGACGCCCTCACATTTCTTAATAGCTGAACACCCTACTGTGAAATGATCCCAAAGGAGTGGTTTTTACAGACTCCAAAGAATGTGTACTCACTATTTCACAAAAGATTTCACTCCACAGCCAGAACTCTCCAGAAAGATTTTCTTTTATTATTATAATCTACCTCCTTGTAAAATCTAACCACTGTCCTCCTTCTGACACTCCATGGGGCTAATAGAACTTTATTTCTTTGTATCTTCAGCTATCAGATGAAAACCAATTGTAATTATTCTGTTTTTCATTCTTTGGGTGGTAGCAGGATGAAACTAAGATTTCATATTGTCTTGTTAAACTTTATGTTGCTTAAGTGCTTACATTATTGCAGCCTGGTGATGTGTCTCTGTACTTCAGTTCTAACACCCACTACATTCCCCATGCTCTCCAGATTTGTGTGCATTCATGAGTTTATGATGTATATTAACATCTAAAAACATTGAATATAGCAGACTCCAGCAGATCAGCCTCCATCTCTCCATCACCAGTCACCTTCCTGCAAGTGTTAGTCTCTAGGTACGGCCTTTGAACAAAGCAATAGTATTTGGTATGGCCATGTAGAGGATTACAGATAGAGTTTACTTATACCATAATTCAGTGCACACTACATCAACTTGCCCTCAAATAAACAGTTCATTCTAAGCATCCAACAAATGAAGTGGGCATGTACTGTGTGCCACCATGACTCCTGAAATGAATAAGATATAGCATGTACACTTGAGACAATACTTTTTTGTTTTTAATTTAAATTATTTTATCATTGTTCAATTACAGTTGTCAGTATCTTCTCCCCATCCCTCCCCTGACCCCCTCCAAACCCACCTCCCTCCTTTGCTTCCACCCTCCCCATTGGTTTTGTCCATGTGCCCTTTATAGTAGTTCCTGAAAACCCTTCTTCCACTGTCCTCTCCCTCTCCCCTCTGGCTATTGTTAGATTGTTCTTAATTTCAATGACTCTGGTTATATTTTGTTTGCTTTTTTAAAAATTACATTTTATTGATTATGCTATTATGGTTGCCCCATTTCCCCCCTTCACTCCCCTCCACCCTGCACACCTTCTCCCACCCACATCCCCCCCTTTAGTTCATGTCCGTGCCATACTTATAAGTTCTTTAGCTTCTACATTTCCCATACTATTCTTGCCCTCCCCCCGTCTATTTTCTACCTACCATCTAAGCTACTTATTCTCTGTGACTTTTCCCTCTCTCTCCTCCTCCCACCCCCCTGTTGCTAACCCTCCATGTGATCTCCATTTCTGTGATTCTGTTTCTGTTCTAGTAGTTCGCTTAGTTTGTTTTTCTTAGGTGTGGTTGTTAATAATTGTGAGTTTGCTGTCACTTTACTGTACATGTTTTTTATCTTCTTTTTCTTAGATAAGTCCCTTTAACATTTCATATAGTAAGGGCTTGGTGATGATGAACTCCTTTAACTTGACCTTATCTGAGAAGCGCTTTATCTGCCCTTACATTCTAAATGAAAGCTTTGCTGGATAGAGCAATCTTGCCTTTCACGACTTGGAATACTTCTTTCCAGCCCCTTCTTACCTGCAAGGTCTCTTTTGAGAAATCAGCTGACAGTCTGATGGGAACTATTTTGTAAGTTACTGTCTCTTTATCTCTTGCTACTTCTAGGATTCTCTCCTTCATTTTTATCTTGGCTAATATAATTATGAAGTGCTTTGGTGTGCTCTTCCTTGGGTCCAACTTCTTTGGGACTCTCTGAGCTTCCTGGACTTCCTGTAAGTCTATCTCCTTTGCCAGATTTGGGAAGTTCTCCTTTATTATTTATTCAAATAACTTTTCTACTTGTTGCTCTTCCTCTTCCCCTTCTGATACCTATCCCTATAATTCAGATGTTGGAATGTTTCAAGATGTCCTGGAGGTTACTAAGTCTCTCCTCATTTTTTTAAATTCTTGCTTCTTTATTCTTTTCTGGTTGATTGTTTTTTTTTTCTTCCTTCTGGTCCACTCCACTGATTTGAGTCTCAGTTTTACTCCCATCACTATTGGTTCGCTGTGCATCTTCCTTCATTTCACTTAGCATAGCTTTCATTTTTTCATGTAATTTGTAACCAAATTCAACCAATTTTGTGAGCATCCTGATCACCAGTGCTTTGAACTGTGGATCTGATAGGTTGGCTATCTCTTAGTCACTTAGTTTTATTTGTTTTGGAGCTTTCATCTGTTCTTCCATTTGAGCCATTTTTTTTTTTTTGTCTTGTCATGCCTGTTACATAGTGAGGGGTGGAGCCTAAAGTGTTCACTGGGGCGGGGCAACCCAGTGCTGGGTTGTGATGCAGTATGTGGGGGAGGGGTCTGAGAGGGAACAAGGGTGCTTACTCCACTCTCTGTTGGCTTTCAGTCCCTTCCACTGCTTCCTCCAAGCAAACTGGGCCTTTGTGGCGCTAATTCCCATGTGGGTCGGCTTGTGCACATTCTAGGACCCTGTGAGTCTCTCCAACGACCTCTCCTGTGAGGCTGGGAGTCTCTCCCTATGCCTCAACTCCCACAGGTATTTTCAATAAGTGCCCTGAGGCTCTATTTCCTGGTGCTGGGATCCTGGGACCACCTGGTCAGCCAGGCGCCTTGCGCGCAGTGCCTTGCTTCACAATTGCCGCTTTGCTGGGTCTGCCTGTTGCCACCCAGGGCCCATGGTCTGCCAGCTGCTGCCTGCGCACCCAGGGTCCGCCTGCTGTGGTCTTGCATGCCCAGGATGCCTTACGTGTTTGGTGCCACTGCTTTTTGTGCCTTGACCCCTCTCTACCCGGCTGCCTGCCTCCTCCCTTCCTACTGGTCTGGATGAACGTGTCTATTTTAACTCCTTGGTTGTCCAACTTCCATACAGTTCAATTTTCTGTCAGTTCTGGTTGTTTCTAAATTGTTTCTGTCCTTATTTTGGTGGTGCAAAGAGGCACAGTATGTCTACCTACCCCTCCATCTTGGCCGGAAGTCTGTCTTTTCATTTTAATGCTGTTTTCTTTAGCCATGCAGAAGCTTTTTAATTTGTTGAGGTCCAATTTGTTTATTCTTTCCTTTATGTCACTTGCTTTAGGGGACATATCTGCGAAGATGTTGCTGTGGAGACACTACTTTTGAGACAGTGGATCAAACAGATCATTTCAAAGAATTATGGTGAGGACAATGGTAGAAAAATGGGGGGCTTTAGAGGATGGAGAAGTAGAATTATTAGATTTGTGGGTTTTTTGTGAAGTAATTACTTACAATATTTATTTACTTATTCTTTTTATTCTTGTTTATTCTGTTACAGTTGTCTCAATCCCCCCCCCACCCGCTTTGACCTCCTCCACCCAGCTCACTCCCTGCTTCCAAAGTCAATCGCCACATTGTAGTCAAAGAACATATATGAATAACCCATGGACATAGATTTTTGTTTTAAATGATCGCTTTGTCACCAGAGTTGTCAAAATCTAGGTAAGAAATAAAGGTATGAATTAAAGTGGTGTTCTGAGAATGGCAAGGAGATAACAGTCAGGAAATGTGAATGTATAGGACCTGTTGACTCAAAGCCTGGGATCCAGGGAGAGGGAGGTTCAGATTGGACAATATGGATAGATCCTAGTGGTATTCACCAGGATGAAAAATGCAAAAATATATGAGCTTGCAGAGTAGGGGAGATGGTAAGGCTGTGATGTGCCTATGGGTCATCCAGGTGGAGCTATCTAGTGGGTCAGTGGGCAACGTATGAGAGCTAGAGAATCTGGGTCCCATGAGGTTGTTGAATCCTGGTGTTCACTTCTACTAATACTTGCTATTCTGTTGACATTGTATTTATACTTATGAGTTAGTCTCAAGCTCACTTTTCCAGTCTGTGTGTTTATCTTTTATTGCATTAGGCCTTTTTCCAATTAATACTGTCTCCACTGATATTTTGCTTTTACATCTTAAACTCTGAGAATCACCATGCACAAGGAGAACACAAGGTATAAACCTGGCTCCTACCTTCTGGGAGGTGACAATCTAGGGTGGGCAGATGTAGATGCTAGCTGACCAGAAGTTGCAACCAAGGTTGTATTCTAGGATGGGGGTCTGTATAGACACCAGCCCAGAAGAGGGTGGCCACCTCTACTTTGGCAGTCAGGTAGGTCTATGGAGACTAAATGACAAATGTCTTCTTCTGGAAGCTGGAGATGGGAGGAAGAGGGAATGGCAGAAACATGAACCTGAATGATGTATTCAGAGAGAGTAGGAGAGCAGGAGGCATGGTGTAAGGCATGGCTGAAAAAATATTAATATGATAAAACTTGGCAGGCTTTGCCCATCAGGACAAAGCATGCTGCTAAGATATCACTCACTCACATGACCCAGGCTCCTAGGAGAATGTCTAGTGCTCAGCAGGCACTCAGGGACTATTCATTGATGATTTTTTGTTCAGGGAGAAAGGTCTGATTTGGAGATGATTCCCTAAGGCCCAGCGTGTAGGTGTGGAAGGAGGTCAGGGGATAGATGAGCTTCCCCAGGTGGGTGGGTTGGAGGTAATGCCTTCAAGGTGATAAAGTGTGTCTAGTTACAAATGTGGATTCAATGTGTGTGCCCCACAATAATGAGCTGGGAAGTCAGAGAGAGGACAGCTTCAGCAAGTTAAGGATGACTGGTAGCATCGGATGTCACAGAGGGCCTGAATGTCAGTGAGGATGAAACATGCTCCCCTGTCCTGGGCAGCACAGAGGCCACCGGTCATCCTGGAGGGAGTGACTCTGCACATTGCTGCACAGTTTAAGGCATGTTTGTTACTGTCTGTGCCCCTCCATGATGGTGAGCAGGGCCCCATTTGCTGACTGTGACATTGCAGTTAGATGCTCTGCCTATTAGATGCTCAGTCAGTATTTGTGGGGTAAATGAATGGACATATGTATTTTAAAGAAAGTAAGACTGGTGGTGGGTGAGACCAAGCCTCAGATCAGCCTGGAGCAGGAGGTTCCCTCTCCTAGATGGCCGAGGCCATTCCTGCTTTCTGTTCTCTAGAGGTTTTTGGGATTAGAATAATCAGTGTGGGGCAAAGAAAACATCCACAGGCTGGTGCTACAGGTTTTTCTGAGCAAATTTCTTTCTTGGGGTTTATTAATTAAATTTTTTTTACATAATTAAGGTAATGTGATGAAAGCCAATCCCCTGCTTTTTACCCCCAAACTATAAATTTCACTAAGCCTCAATTGCCTTACCTGTGAAAGGGGAGAATAACATTATACCTGCCTCACAGGATCTGGCCCTGCAATCTGGGCCACACTCAACAGATTGGCAGTCTTTAAAAGTCCTTTGAAAACACCCCACAGAGTGAGCCATTATTTAAGGGAGGAGGATATGCAGATTTAAAATGGAGACAACAGAGTATGATGCCTTGTTTTATTCACCTGATATGTTCTGACATATTTTTTTGAAGTTTTAATTGTGTGAAAGAGAACTTCTTATGGGAATTCTGAAAATATTTTATGCTTGCTGGATATTTTGCATAAATTTGGAACTGAAGTTGGAGGAGATAGAGCTGGCCAATGAAAAGAAACGATGTGTAATTCAATTAACCTTTTGTATTTGGACTTTATCTTGAGATGTAAAGGCCACTGGAATGAGTTTCAGAAATGCCTCCACAGGTGGCCAAGGAGATAATCGCATGAATTTTCTGGGCACAAGAGAATGATAACCATTTACTCTGAAACACATATTTGTGTTTCTACCCAAATCTGGGTGAAAAATTATTTGTCTTAGAGGCAGTTAAATAGGACTGTGAGAAATTTCTCAGTTTCTTTGAAGACAGTAAAAACACTTTGCATTTCTAAGAAAAGAAATGCATTTTGAAGGCAAGAAATTGGAACCACAGGATTAAAGAGAAAACTCTGAAAGAGTACAGCACCCTTTAGAGGAGAGGTAAAGAAAGAAGAAAAAGAGAGGTAAAAAAATAGGCAAAGAGAGAAGCAAAAAGAGACAGAGAAAGAAACTTAGACTGGACATGAGAGCTCTGGGTGGGGCAGGTGAGTATGAAGTGGGGGAAGGTACAACAGTCAGCAGAAGAGAGACCAGGGAAGTGAGGGGCCGGGAGAGACAGCCTAATGGAAGAGGGCTGGAGGCCCCAGGATGGGAGTTTGGGAGGAAGACCCCAGGCTGGGTTATACTCACCTCAGAGAGGGAAGGAGCCTCAGTCCCTGCCTAGCCACCGGAGGGAGGACTCCACACCTGGGCCCTGGGTGGTTTACAGGGTTCCTCCTTGTGAAGGCCTCATAAAATTTCTAGCTTTTACATTTGGGATGAGTTCAGGGCTCCTGAAAGGAGACCTGAAGCTGTCTGATTGACAGCTTCGGAGACCCAGGTCTCCATAACAAGTACTGTGAGTGGTTATTTTTCCTGCTCCCATGGAAACGCATAAGATTGGGGAAGACAAGGTAAGGGTTTAAAGGCAGGCTTCTTTTTATAACTTCCCATACCGTATCCTCTTCCATCTGCTGGCCGTTCCCATGGCAACGAGATCAGAAAGGCCATCAGCAGCCAGAACTCTTATTTGCACAGTGGATTCACCAAGTGTGAGAGTACTGGGCTCATCCAGGCTGGCAGACAAGGGCCTGACACTTGGCTGATGGAAAGCATTGGAAGGCTCCTGGATGCCATGGCTCTCTGTTTTGTAAATGAAACTTCAAATGCTGCCTCCAATTGGGGATCCATGGGTGTGCTGACCATGTCAAATTCACCAGATGCGGACACACTTGTAGCCCACAGTAATTTCTTTTCTTAACAATCAGAGATAAAAGTACTGGGCTGCCTATGGGCTGAAGACTAGTAATCTTGGGACAAATCATAGTAATTCTTTCTAGAATGTACCCCCAGCACACGAATCAATAGCCTAACCCACCTTCATTGCCACTGGAATACTTGCTGCTTGTTAAGACAGTTCTGTCTCTTTTATTTGCCCATTGCATGAACTTGGGGCAGCCACACTTCCCTAAACCCTGGTTTTCCCCTCTGACCAACAGGGCTAATAATCCTTCTTTATTGGGCAGGACTGTTGTACTGATGTCTCTAAAAACAACAAAAACCAGCACATAACTACACAGGGTTATCGTTTTTTCAATAAACATGTGGATCAGAATAAAATGTCACCTGGAGAATCTCTTCTTAGATGAGAAGTAGGACATTTATTTTTAAAAGAAGTTTTACTTTGCTACAATTATCTTTGGACTTAAATAGAGCCTAGACTCACAGACTAATTTTATGCTGGATTTAAATCTAATTTGGCATTTAAATGGCCACAATGTCTTTGAAAATCTGAAGGCAGGGATGAACCTTCTTCCCAGAAAGTCCACCCTGGTGCATGTGTACTTTCATGCCCTGGGAGGGGCTCACTTTTCTGAAGCCCACTTGAGGGAAGGTCCATCCATTAGAGGATTTTAAAATGGCCCATGGGAAACATTATTATGCCCAGGTAACCTATGTCATCATGTGTCTGTGTTCTTCAGATTGAGAGGCCATTGCAATTCTCAATTGCACTCTCACATGGGCATGAGGGCTTCAATGACCCAGTGGAAGAGAAGTTACTAGAATCTCTCCTTTGCCTGTTCCTTGCTTTCTTAATGTCCATGTTGAAGTGGTTTAAGACCCTAGGTGCACCTGTTAAATCTTCTGGGTGAAAACATCATATCATTGAACACTGACACAGTGGGAAATATTTCAACTTCATTATATGATGAGGAGTATTGCCACCAGCTGGAAGTCCTGACTCCCACAGTGTTGGTTGTGAGACATGCAAGCCATAAATAGGGACCCACAGAGGAGCAGGAGGACTGCAAACAGATGGGTCCCATGCTGAGGGATCCAAGAGTCAGTGGGACTATCCTTGAAGGACAGACAGAAAGTCAAGTTTAGTAAGCAAGGCCTGAAGATCTTGCTGTCTGGGTGGTCACATCTCAACATCTCAACTACAGAACACATTCTCTCTTTCTAGGTAGTCCAGAACTCCAGTTAGTAGCTGGAAGTACAAAGCCAATTTCTTACTATAGGATTTAAAGCAGAGGCTGGAACCCCAATTCAGAGGGACAGGGTTCAGGGCAAGGATCTGGGATACAGATCAGAACTCAGGCCAGCTACCTTCCCTGTGGACAGAGGTGGAATTGGGAAACAATCCTGATGTTTGAGAGGTATGCTAAAATCCCTTCCATGGCAGATGACCCATGACACATGGGATAAAAAAAATAGGGACAACAAATCCTTTCAGATCCTCCTCAAAGTAGATGGAGCTTCTCATACACAGCCAGGCTTGGAGTGTGCTGGCCTAGGGCCTAGGCAACCCAAAGACTTGGAGATGAGGAGCTTGGAGTAGGCAGGGTAGATGGGGTCTCAGCCTTGACTTGGGCAGAAGCCCTGTTCCTGAGAGGGAGTGCAGCTGGAATGCACACTAAATCCAGGTCCACATCTGCCTCCATTGCTCATCACCTGAGACTGGACAAATGACCACCACATTCACCTGTTCTGTAAGTGAGGAGATCAACCCTGAAAGGATAGTGTGGGAATTAAAACAAAAGATTGATGTACGAATATTTTGCATCTAGTGCATATAACTATTTTTTGGGAGTATAGAGTTAAGTCCAGAAAAACTCATTTTAGCATACAAAGTGTTTATTCACTATTCACCCACTTGTCTCTTGTATCAGTATTTTTACACCTAGGTTTTCTCTGCTATCACTTAACAGACCTGTCATGGCTTGTCCTTTGAGGATACAGCATTATGATCCCAAATTCTGAAATTGTCTGCACGCCCACCTGCTGGGGCTGTGGCTTTCACAAGCAGTCAGAGACAAGTGCATGGTTTGGGGCAGTCAATTTTATTTCCTAGTCCCTGGTTTGTACAGCTGGAAAATGGGGTTAAAACAAGTACCTTCCTAATAGTAGAATCCTAGGTCTGACCCCATAGCATATAACCCTCTTTGCAAGTATTTACAGAATAAAATGCTTAGTTCTCTAATGAGCAAATAATTTTTATCAGAATTTGGCTTGAGAAGAAACAAAGGTCTATCTGGAAAACAGATATCTCTTTGTTCTTTCCATCATAAGATCCAGTTTTTCTGATCTCTTTACATGATAATACCCAGAAAGTCAATTTGACTATTACATGGTACTAAAAACAACAACAACAAAATGACCTGCTTTCCCCCATCTCCAAAGTGGAGAAACTAGTGAAAAGAGCAAAGCAAATCACAAGAACAAGGAAAACAAACCTGGAATTGGCTGAGTCTAGTTACTTCTAACTTGTTGATAACTGTTGGTAAACCTTTGGTTGTCATTTGTGACCATGTCTTGGGTGCATCCTCCATGGTCATCTTTGCTCAAGAGACTTTAGCAGTTATGTGTTTAAGGAGGTAGCAAAAACACAGGTTCTGTAACATGATGTCCTTTAGTGGAGTTAGAGCTGAGCTTGTTACAATTGTCTTGACTTTCCCTGTATTTACTAATCAGCAGTGTGGAATTACCCTCGTCTCCACTATGACACGGAAGTAGCTTAGATGAAAACATCTCTTCTTATTCCACTGGGTGTCAGGGGATTTCTCTTTTCCTGAATGAAAGAGTCAGCCTTCATTTATTAACGACACAGATACACATCAAAGCCACTCTTGGATCTGTCTCTCCCCATTTATTCTGCCTTCCCAATCCTGCACCCTATATTTCTTGTTTAACAAATTGTTCTTGAGGTGATGTATTCACAATGAACCCATAAGCACAGCTGAAACACCATTTCCTGCTAGCTCCAGACAAAATGCATTAATCCTCTGGATATTTCCCCAAGACAATATTATCTCTCATGTGCAGACTTTATTTCTCTCATACGGCTGCAAAGGGAACAAATCCTTGAAAATTGGTTTGAAAAGTGACACACAAAAAAGTCAGGGCTAAAATTCCTGGTGTGCACAATTTTCCTTAACACTCTTGTTTTCATGATGCACTAGTCCTTGAACACTCACATGTGAGGGAAATTAAGAATAAGAAGAGTGACCCTATAGCCAAGTCACTGTGCCGATACCTCCATGAAGCAGCCCAAATGAGGACTGGAGGCAGAGGGGCCACATCAGCACCATCCGCTGTCCTGCACTGGGTTCTGCTCTGTCTACTTATAGCTCCAGGAAGACCCAGCACTGGGCTGAAGGGGTAGAAAGCACCCTGTGTGGTTTTTAAATAGACTTGGGCACCTAAACAGTTTATTCTCCTGACTATTCATTTGGGGGGACTTAGGTGAGCATGTTGTGTGTAGGTCAAAACATAAAAATCTGCCTTTATATGTAAGATATGCATATGTGCATGTATGCTTTATGTATGCCTGTATGTGTATATAGGTACACACGGAGGTCCATAGGTATGCATGTAGGGAAGTACACATGCATGTAAATATGCACACACATATGCAGGCACACATGACATACATTCAGATGCACACACATGAATAGGCATTCAGGTACATGTATAGGTAAATATGTAGGTAGATATTTAAACATGTGTGCATGCATGCATGTAAACAAATATGTAAGTATATAGATAGGTATGTAGATATATATGTAGGTGTGTAGTAGATATATACCCACATCTGCAGGTGCAGATGTAGGTGTGCAGCAGGTATGCATACAAACATGTAGATACAGATGTAGGTACTTATCACAGAACCTAACTCTCCAGTCTCTCACGCTGCCTACCTTACTGGAGGAATGAAGACCCCATGCCTTCTGGTCCACAAGGTGCAGCACTTATTTGCTCTTGCAGAGCTGTCGCCTCATCATGACATGTGCCTGATGGCATGGGATAGTGCTGCATCCCACAGTGAAGGCTGGGCTTTCACAACTGTTTGATGTGAGAATAAATGTGGTGACAGATCTCCTTTGCTCATGTGACCACCTTGTCCTTCTTTCATGCACTGGAGCAATAGCCACCTCAGGCCTGGAGCCTTTTTAAATCAAGACTTCCAATGTGATACACAAATGTAATGCTGGCCTTGGCTTGGAGCCTCAAGTTTTGTGCAATGAGAAATACGACTTTCCCTCCCTCTCTGGCTGTATCATCAGATTTCAGCAGTTGGATGTTTGAGGAGGTTCTGGAAGGGAATTAAAATCTGTTTCAGCTGATGAAAGCTCAGAGGTGCTATATTTCTTTGGCACATACAAGGCCTTATTTAAGAGAGAAAAGGCAAAATTCCTGGAGGTGCCACATCTGCTAATAAGTCACTTCAAACTTTGTCACCAGGCCACTGATCTCACACTGTAATTATGAGAGAAACATCAATGCATGCGTGTATATGTGTTCTGCATGGGTGCCAGTGCATGTGTATTAAGCACCAACACACATCTAATTGAAGCTTAAAAAAGATTTTACTTATTTATTTTTAGAGAGAAAGGAAAGGAGGGAGAAAGACAGGGAAAGAAACATCAATGTGTGGTTGCCTCTCATACGTCCCCTGGTGGGGACCTGGCCCACAACCCCGGCATGTGCCCTGACTGGGAATCGAACCGGTGACCCTTTGGTTTGCAGGCCAGCACTCAATCCACTAATACACACCAGTCACAGACAATTGAAGCTTTTTAGCTAACGACTGTGACAGAGATCTTATTTGTTCTTTGGGAGAAGATAAATATACTGTCTGAATATTGCAATATTTTCACTAAATCCCAAAGCATTAATATTCCACATAGGAAACTCTAGATGGACACCTAAGTAAGTCATCTGGTAAATTGTATTATAAATATAGATAAAAATTCTGAAAACTTTGTATCAAGGGATTGAACCCACAAATGTCTGTATGGACTGGTCAGTGCCCACATGGAGTACCCTAGCTTGGTCTATAATACAGATTTGATTTGATTGCATATTAAATAACTAGGACTGCTTTTCTAATGACATTTGACTGCATTTTCCTTGGTCTGTGTTTTGTTGTCTTATTTTGAGAAAGATGGGGTACACAGAATAATTATTGACCTCAAGAAAAAGTAACAGTGCAGAAGTGACGGCAGATAGCACTTAACATTGGGCCTCAGAGTTGGGGGTCACAGGGATTGGTGAGGACACGCCAGAGAATGCCTATTACACATGGGAGTGTGTGTCTGGACTGCTGGGTTTCAATTAGAACCAGAATCTTAGATGTAGCATGAGATTCTCAATTTAAAACACCAAGAAAATAGTTAATACTGTTGGAATACACATACATGTGTATACACACACACACACACACACACACACACATACATATATTAGTTCCAGGGTTGGAAGAAGAAAAAAGAGACAATACATAGAAACTTATTTCTCAGTTTTCAATTTGTGTGGCGTGCCCAGAAAGTGTCCAGCCATGAATGATCAAAAATTGAGACATTTATTGAAGAAGATACATTGTACAAAGGACAATGACACTTCTGTCCCTTTCAAAGTAGGTTCCTGGGGACATCACACAGTTCTTCCAGTGTCTTTCTACATTCAAAACATTCTGCAAAATCCTTTTTTGGAATTGCCATCAGCTGCCCCATTGTATTTTCCTAAATTTCATTGACAATCAAAATCTCTTCCCTTCCAAAGGTGATTTTAGTTTTGGGAAAAGCCAGTAAATTTTGGAATGCCCAGATCAGCTTTTAGTTCTTTCACTGTCAGTCACCAATCTTTGTTGATTGCAGTCTGTACTTGTTCAACATTCTCAGCTGTTCTGCTTATTGCAGGCCTTCCAGAATGTGGATCACTTTCAACAGATTCTCGACCATCTTTGAAGCATTTGTGCCACACTTTTATGGGTGCTGCTCTCATTGCATTGTCCCTCAAAGCCTTCTGAATCCTCTGAATAGTTTCCACAGAGAAATGTTCAAGCTTAATACAATATTTGATGCAGATTCATTGCTCTACTTGCTCGGTCATTTTGAATGTGATGGCCACACAGTGTACATGCTTGCTAAGTGGCATGTACCACCCCCATTGACTAGTACAGTGAAGTCGTCATTGTTCACACATATGCATTCCAGTTCACTCTCCTTGGCTGCCAGGTTACATTGATGCCATGCAAATTACTCTCATTATATTAATGATGGTTGGAGTTATCCCCCACAGACCTTGTAGTTTTTGCTACCTGGAATTTCTGCAGCTCATTTACTTCACAATGTATCAGAATGACTTGGAGGATACATAAACACAGAGTCATGGGCCTGGAAGCCTGGAGATTCCAGTTGAGGGGTAGTGGCTGCATGTAGTGAGGGTGCTCTGCATTTCAGTCCCACTTTCTTGTCCTGGCCCTGGGCACCAAACCTCCAAAATCAAATAGGATAACTGTGTGGGGCTCAGACAAAGGGCTGATTCTGATGCAGAGGAAGAGTTGAGGAAGACTGTAACATTTAAATTGCTTCAGTTCTGATTGCAAATGATTTGGTCAAGCAAAAAACAAACAAAAAGCTCCCCACTAAGTAAACTCCCCACTAAATAAATATTCTTCACATACACTCACACACTCACACATACAGGGCACTTAAAAACTATAACATTATGAGTATTTGGTAAGCTACACACTCTCTGGTGCAAACGCTCAAGGGAAGAGCCGAACTCAGGGGATTTTTCTCATAGCCCATTTATTGAGGGGATGTCAGAAGCTGTGGTCTGGCTATGAGTGGCTCTGACCTCCTCCTGGCTCTGACAAAGACTCTTACTTCACAAGGGAAGGTCATAAAACTCCAGCTGGGACATCTAACTTTCTAAGACGCAGTCAGACTTAAAGGAACAAGGATGCCTATATACTATGACAGGAAAAGTTTAGGAAAGAGCATTAAGAATGTGAAATGTTCAAAAAGATGTTTGTTGTTCAGTTCATATTTTCAGGCTTATGCTAACTAAGTACAGATCCACATTTATGCAGAATCAAGAATGATCAGAAAAATAAAAGTGGTCACAATAGTTCTCCCCCATTGCTTAAGAGAAACTTCCCTGGTGCCAGCAAAGACTTTGCCGTGATTCCAGAGAGAAAGAAGGGAAAACCAACCAATCAACCAACCAACAAATGAAGCAGATGGGAGAAATGAGTTGAGTTTAGAGCAGATTGGAGTCTTGTCATTGTACAAATTTAAATATAAATATAGCAACTCCTCAGTTTTCAAAAATTACAGAAATTATAAGAGAAGGTCATGTTTTAAATTTAATTTTTTAATTGGATTTATTGTGCATGACATTGGTTAATAAAATTATATAGGTTTCAGGTGCACAGTTCTACAACACATCATCTGTATATTATATTGTGTTCACCACCCCAAGTCATGTCTTCTTCCATTACCATTTATTCCCCTGTACCTTCTTCACCACCCTTCCCCTCTGATAATCACAATACTGTTATCTGTACCTATGAATTTTTTATATTTTTGTTTTATCCCTTCACCTTTTTCACCCAGCCCCCACCTACCCCTTTCCTCTGACAGCTGTCAGTCTCTTCTCTGTATCTTATGAATCTGTTTTTATTTCGTTTGTTAGTTTATTTTGTTCATTAGATTTCACATATAAGTGAGAACATATGGTACATGTCTTTGCCTAAGAGGCTTATTTCACTTGGCATACTACCCTCCAGGTCCATCCACACCTATGTTCATTGCAGCACTGTTTACAATAGCTAAGATTTGGAAGCAGCCCAAGTGCCCATCAGTAGATGAGTGGATAAAAAAACAGTGGTACATATACACAATAAAAAACTATTTGGCCGTAAAAAAGAAGGAAATCTTGCCTTTTGTGACAGCATGGAGGAGGTCATATTTTTGTTCCTTTATTTGATTCATGAAACCATTCAATAGATTCATTCTATTATTTATGTATATTAAAATCTCTCTTAAATGTATGACTATTCCATAATTTATAACATGTTATAGACTTTTGAGGCAAATACTTTATTTCAAAGATACGCATTATCTCAGATGTGGTGAAAAAATGGGCATGCGAAAATCCTACAGTTGATGCTGCCTTTTTAATCATATTCAAAAATGATCCACAGCAAAATGAAAATGGTAATATTTGTTCACAGCACATGAGTCAGTCTGAGTGGCCAATGATCTGTGTCTGGGTTGCTACAGTGTGATGTATGGCAGTTCCTACAATTTGCTGCAGGCAGAAATCTTAATTAAAACTTCTCCTAAAGAATGCCTTTCAGGGAATGCATTACCAAATTGGTGTAAAAATAGACGAATGGCCAAATGCCACTAAAGGAAACTGTGGGGTCCCATCAAATATGTATTTGTTTTCCAAGACTGTGTTGTCATTGATATGGTCAGGCTGAGGGACCCATCAGTTATTAGTTAGCTTTATGCTGTAGAGAAGATGACCTTAGTACTGGGGAGAAGTGCAGAGTGTCCCGTCTCACTGCATACCTATTCTGTCTGTGGTTCACAGCCCTAACAGGGCTCTGATTGTGAAAATAAACCTCTTATTTCTCTCCAAGAAATAAGGGGTAGATTATCTGTTTCTGTCTGGTTGGAAAAGTTGTAATATTTCTGGGGTTCTTCAAGATACTGCCTGACAGGCCTGCATTTTAGGAGATGATTTTTTAGCCAGCAAACTGGGATAGGGTGGGCACATTATGCTTGCTCTCCCCTTTGAGAAAAATGGGAGGGTATCATCTTCCGGCTTACAGATGGTTGCTCTGCTTTGTGGCACAAGGACCCCTGCCAGGGGCTTGCCATCCACTATGGCTCACATCGGTCAGCCTCCTCCCTTCCAGATTCCTCAGGGCTGCATGAGGTATTGTGGCCAAATGTTTCCCAATCTGCTTATTCCTTAGCCAGATTTATTCCCTGACATTTTTAACTATAAGGCATTTGCTCAGCCTCTCGTTTACTCATGGACACTCACAGATTCATCTGACCTTGTGTCTTTGGGCTGGAAATGATCATGTATTTCTGGAAGCTTCTGTACATTATGGTACTTAGATGGGGCTACATCACCTAGTGGCACTTCTATGTTAATCCATCTTTCACATCTCTAAGCATCCTCTGATGTAGTATTTTTTCTGATTCTGGAAGAACACATATCTCCACAGCCCCAACTTAATAGTAACAATGAATCCATGAATTTGGATTTTTATAAAAATTTTCTGAATTTGTATTAGCAGAAGGAAAACAACAATGTCAGTCTCAGAGGTTTTAAGCCACAAAGACAACAACATCAATCTCAGAGATTTCTGAATAATATTTTGTGGGGTAAAAACATGACCAGTCTTTAAAGAAGGTAAACCCTAAATTTCACAAACACGCACTTTTCAAATCCTAGAAAGAGAATATTTGGGAAGGAGAGACAACGCAATGTTAGGATGGAAAAAAATACTGGGTGATTCTAGTGTATTAGGACAAAAGGCACAGAGTGCATGACTAACATTCCCTTTTAGCTTTTCTCTATTCAATGTGATACCTTGTGATACTAAATGGGACAGAAAATATTATAGATATTTGAATTAAAATATATATCATACTCATATAGTGATGGCTTATTAATGCAAGCTGCTGCTATGAATGCAAAGGTGGCTCAGACATTATCCTTCCTTAGCCAGCCAACAGTCTAATGGCTGGGAGAACAGAAAGACACACAGGATAGAAGTACATCTGTGAGAAGTGCCATTGCCAAAGAGCTGGTGAGTGAAGAACAAACTGTTTCTGTGGGTCTGGGGGAGGGTAAGAAATCATCAACAAGAAAGAGCAGGCAATAGTATGTTATAGATTACGTGGAAATTATCAAGGAGAGTAAATTAAATGCTAAAATAATCTTGTATCTGCAAGCACTTCATTGTTTACAAGATATGTTCAAATGCACTCATTCAAATGATTTATATGAAAATCCTGCAAGATAGCTATTATTCCTTTTTTATAGCTGGTTAAAATAGATCATCAAAGGTTACATACAAATTGAAATCAGATAATGAAGAGCTGATGCTGGTTCTTCTGTTTCCAAAGCTGATATGTACTCCCATCATGGGGAGTGGGTGCCCAGTAAGTCAGGAAATGGGATACTAAGTTTAAAACCTAAGGGTCTGATGTGATTAAGGAATGGGAGCATGAAGCCTAAATTAATATCTGTTACCAACAGTGAAAAAGCACTTGATGAAGTTAATTGCCTTCTGTGGTCTTTCTTTATAATTTTGCAACTTCTTTCTAAGAATTACTTTGCATTCTCTTTTACAAAATTAAGATATAATTGAAAGTTAATATTGTATAAGTTTAAGGTGTACAACATGCTGACTTGATATATTTGTATATTGCAATATGTTTGCCTTGGTAGCATTAGCTAACACCACTATCATGTCACAATTCAATTAAAAACTGGGCAGATTTATTAAAAACTAGACATTTTCCCAAGGAAGATAGCCAAATGTGCTCAACATCACTAATCATCAGGGAAATGCAAATCAAAACCACAATAAGATATCACCTTGCACTCATTAGGATGGCCTACTCCAAAAAAAAAAAACTATAGAAAATTACAAGTGTTGGTGAGAATGTGGAGAAAAGAGAACCCCTGTGCACTGTTGGTGGGAAGGTAAACAGGTGCAGCCACTGTGGCAAACAGCAGGGAGGGTCCTTAAGAAATTTTAAAAAAGAGAACTGCCATAGGATCCAGCAGTCCCACCTCTGGGGATATGTCCAATAGAAATGAATTCTTCAGATTTAACAGTTGACACCAAGCAGTCTTGCACTGCCCCTTGAATTGTTAAGAAACTACGGGTAGCATGGAAAAAAGAAAAGTCTTCAGTGCTACGTCCTCACAGGAAGCTCACCCTTTGGTCCAGCATCTTGTCTCCTCAGTTGTCATTCTGCCTGACGATTGGCAGAACCAACTAGGAAAAAGTCCCAAACTGAGATGTGCTGTGTTTAGAGAAAAGGAAAACAGGATGGACAGAACCAGACTGAAGGAACAGCATTGCCCTGGGAACAACTGCATGGACATCACTGGACCCTGAGCCAATGGTCTGCATGCATTTATCTTTTCTTATGCACATATGACTCCTCCACAAGACAACAAGCTGCTTTGTAATAAGATTTGAGGGGAAAGGAAAGGAAGGGCTTAGTGGAGTCACAGGACCATCCTCACATTCCATCTCTGCTGCTCACAGCTGAGCCACTCACTTGCCTCCCTGAGTCTCAGCTTTCCTTGTTCTAAAGTGAAGAGCATGCCCCATACAGTCTAATTGGATTGCTGTAAAAACTGCAGGAGGTGAGACACAAGACAACTATTTTTAATTTGCAAAATGCTTCAAAATGAGTTATTGTTATATCTCTGTATATTGTCAATATCATATATGACTGGCCCTTCATGTTGTTAAGTTTTATTTTATGATGAAAGCGTAATTCATTCATTCTCTATTTATGGAATCTCTGCTTTTTGATTTTGGGAACTGGGCAGAGAACAGGACATGAAAGGTTCTTATTTTCATGGAGCTTACAGTTTAATGGCACAAATCAGTAAACAGATAAATAAGAAAGTGGTCAAAGTACACCAGGTGGTAGGAAGTGCTTCACCAAGAAGTAACACAGTATCATGCAATAAAAATGATGGGAGGGTGTATATACAGAGTGAGTGCTCTGGGCTGAATTGTGTCCCTTCGAAAAAAGATATGTCTTAGCCACTAGTACCTCAGAGTATGACCTTAGTTGGAAATAGGTTCCTTGCAGACCCTATTAATTAATGTGGATGAGATCATAGTGGAGTAGGGTGGACACAGACCTGATGTGACTGGTGTCCTTAGGATCAGACTGAGACCCAGGGAGGACACAACATGAGGATGAAGACAGAGACTGGGGTGGTGCCTGCAAGCCCCAGGAGATGGAAGAGTTAGGAAGGATCCACCCTAGGGGCTTTGTAGGGAGTGTGGTCCTGCCAACTCCCTGATTTTGGACTTCTGGCCTTCAGAACTGTGAGAGGATAAATGTCTGTTATTGTACATGCCCTGATTGTGGAACTTTGTTCTGGCAGCTCTGGGAGATGAGTAAGTGGCAGGGAAGGCTTCTCCATAAGTGATGGGGTTCATCTGAGACTGGACTAGGGAAGGAGGTAAGTTTGTGAACAAGGGAAAATTGTTCCCACCACTGGGAACACAAGCTTGGCATGGCAAAAGCTGGAGCACAGGAAGCTGGGGACTGGGATGAGGGAGGGGAGCTCAGAAAGGGAACCAGGGCTTCTGTACAAGCAGGGAAGTGTTTGGGCTTCACGCCAAGAAGAGGCACGGGAGACCGGTAAATGTGATTGTTACTGACACTGAGCTCAGACCTGATGGAAACACTTGACCCGACTTGGTCTCCCCAAACCATACTGTACTACGTGCTTCTAAAACACAGTGTGAAATGGACAGGCCACAAGCATATTTTTATAGTTACGTGACATGACATTTTCTGGTTCTGTT
Source organism: Phyllostomus discolor (assembly GCF_004126475.2). Classification (NCBI taxonomy): domain Eukaryota; kingdom Metazoa; phylum Chordata; class Mammalia; order Chiroptera; family Phyllostomidae; genus Phyllostomus; species Phyllostomus discolor. The sequence goes on along the minus strand of NC_040903.2, from coordinate 78,134,201 downwards.
CAGTAGATGAAAAAATGCTTTATCAGAACTTCCAGTGATAAAATTTGCTTCAGATTAAAAAATCAAGATTCAAATTTCTAGCTACCCAGTATCTATCATAGAATTTTTTTCACTATTTGATATGGAAATATTTGAGTTATACTTTGTGAAGCATTAAGTTGTGCAGATAAAAGGTAAAAAGTTAAATTCCTTATTATTATTTTTTGTGAATTCATCTTGTATGGTAGGTCTATTCTATTGCTTGTTGATTTCTTCATGTTTGTTTTTGCATTAAGTCCACATATTCCTGTTCTAAATCATGATAGATTCAGGCCAAAATAAGGAACACAGGAGGATGTAGGGGAAAAACATGCCAAAATGTTCTGTATCTCCATGAGCCACCAGAAAACTAGGTGAGGACTAAAGGGCCCGAGTTCACACTTGTCAGCACTTTTGAGTGATCTGATCATGCTTCTCTCAGTAGCCTGTTGGGACCTATTTCCTCATTAATTAATTAATTTGTTCATTCTTTTCCAAGTGTTTATTAAGCACTTGGTACTGGGCATATAACACTGTAAAATAGGTATGGTCCTGCCCTGGGTCTGCATTTTACTCCATTATTTTTCTCCTATAAACTGAACTCCAAAGCTTAATGGCATCACCATCCATGTCTCCCTCTGATAATCAGCTTTGATGAAATAGTGTCCTGTCTGGATTTCTGCTTGTTTACTTTTAAATAAGGACACATTAGTGTATGCGATAAACTGAAATGGTGTACTTGGTAGTGAACTTCTGTTGGATTACTAAGGCCACAATAATAACACCACCAGCTTTGAATGCTAAGTGAAAACAATCTTTTGTTCTAATTTTTTTAAATCTGTAGACTAAAACAGCACTCATGGGGGCAATAACCCGCACAGTAGATTAAAAGCCTGTTAAATGTTATTTTCAGCTTGGCGGAACACCAACTGCTCAGTTACTCTTTAGCTCCACTTCTTTTGAATATGGCAAGCTTACTGTAGCCAGGTGACAGCACTAATGTGTCATTTTGGAGTGATTAAATAACTATACAAACAAATGAACTTAGGTTTACTCTCCAATTCCTAAATATAAAATGTAGGCTGAACCAAGGGATGAATCAGGAGGCTTTAAACTCCCAAGTGCCCACCATGTGCCTCAAAACACCCTAAATAAACTAATAGTCAAGTAAGAAGTGTGCCTGGTGAGTTGGTTCAACTTCAATACAAACCCCACTGCCCTTACCAAACTATACACCTCCCCTATGTTAAAATTCTAGAGTTACTTCTGGTCAAAAATCTACAAGTTTTGGCATGGTGCCCTGAACTGCCCAGACTAGCAAACAATACAGTCAGGATGGCTAAAGGTGATCCCAAGAAGCCAAAGGGCAAGATGTCTGCTCATGCCTTCTTTGTGCAGACATGCAGAGAGGAACATAAGAGGAAAAACCCCAGAGGTTGCTGTCAGTTTTGCAGACTTTTCCAAGAAGTGCTCTGAGAGGTGGAAGACAATGTCGGGGAAAGAGAAATCTAAATTTGATGGGATGGCAAAGGCAGATAAGTAAACTATGATCGGGAAATGAAGGGTTATGGGGCAGCTAAAAAAGGCAAGAAGAAGAAGGACTCCAATGCCCCCAAAAGGCCACCATCTGGACGCTTCCTATTCTGCTCAGAATTCTGCTCCAATATCAAATCCACAAACTCTGGCATCTCTATTGGAGATGTGGCAAAGAAGCTGTGTGAGATGTGGAATAACTTAAGTGACAGTGAAAAGCAGCCTTACAACAATAAGGCTGCAAAGCTGAAGGAGAGGTATGAGAAGGATGTCTCTGACTGTAAGTCTAAAGAAAATTTTGATGGGGCAAAGGGTCCTGCTAAAGTTGCTCGGAAAAAGGTGGAAGAGGGAGACAAAGAAGATGAGGAGGAAGAGGACGAAGAAGAAAAGGAGGAAGAGGAGGAGGAGGAGGATGAATAAAGAAACTCTTCACCTGTCAAAAAAATCTAAAAGTTTTTATTGGTTTAGTGATTTTTCTAGGATTTCTCTTTTTTCTTATTTTAAATCCTCAATCAAACCACAGTTATAACTTGTACTTTTTTCTGTGTAGGAAAGTTTGGATCATTCACTAATTTTAACTAGTTTGATTCCGGTTAAAATAGTTTTTAGACTACAATTCATATGCTATGGCTGATTTAAAAATTGCCTTTTAGCATAAGTAGTAGAAATTGGCAATTTGAATTGCTTTATGTTTTATTACAAAATCAATGCTGCAAGAATATTTCCTCAGTTGCACATATGGCTTTAAGGGAACTAACCAGTAAGAGCAAGCAGTTGGAAGATCCACACTGAAGGCAATATCAAAGTTGTGTGTCAAGTATGTACAGTTTGTATCAAGAAGTGCACCGTTACATTTATTTATAAAATCCTTCAGAGAACTTCTACCTGGCTACGGACAAAAGGAGAGTTCTTAATTTCTGAATTCAATAGAAGGTGTGACTCAGAGGTTATGCTATCAAGTAAAAATATATTCAATCCCATGCCACTACGCAAGGGGCTTAAACATGTACACGTAGATGACAAATAGGACTCCAGCTCCAATGCTCCATTTGGGCAGAACATAGTATTATGAAAGATTTGGAACAGACTTGAATCATTAAGATGTGTGAGCTTTAGATATGTCACTGAGTTAGAAACAGAGACTAGAACCCGATCATCTTGTTTGGGTCTAAGGAAAAGCACACATCTTCTAGTCATCAACATCAGCAACATCATCGCCATCATAATCATCACCATCATTATCATCATCATCACCATTACCATCATCTTTACCATTATCATTATCACCAACATCATCACCATCATCACAACCACCACAATCAACATCATTATTTTTATCACCACCATGTACTAAACTTCCATTTTATGAAGGGTAATGGATACATTACTTGTGTACTTTGGCTTGTTGGGCTGAGACATGAAGTAGAAACAGTCAAATATTAAGGAGTTCTAGAATAGGTCTTAATAACATCATGACCCAGTGGCAAAGACTTGGAGAATCTTACATCCAGTTCTACCTCCAGAGGTCACTAGCTTTTGAGCAAAGCATGTCCTTTAAGCTCCGTAAGCCCAGTTTGTCTCATGGATGAAATGAGATAATAATAATAATAATAATAATAATAATAATAATAATACTGGCCTTGGAAGTTGTGAATACCACACAATATCCTTTTCAAAAGGCTCACTTTTTCAAGGAGAAAGCCATACTCATTCAAGTTAAGTAACTTATACAAGGAAGCATACCTATCAACTGATTGACTATGGCTCAGGTCTTTGTGATTATAGATTCACGCTCCTAACCATTTGAAATATTGCACATTTATTGCTGTTCTCCACTTTTAAGACTTGCAATCAATTTCTAAGTAAGTTGGCTAAAATATGCAGAAAATTTACTTCTTTGAGATGGATTTTTATATTGAACTCATTTAAAATAAAGGTCGATTTACAAACTGTTTTCTAATCCATCAGTTCCTCTCAGTTCTATTAAGCAGTTATTGTTCATCTTTCTCTTATAATTGATATATAACCACTCATAAATTATATATAATATATAACTATATAACAAAGATATATCATATATGATAAACATATCTACATATATACTATAATGTGCCTATATTATATAATATATTATATAAGTATATTACATGTACATAATTACATAAAGCATACATATGTAACATATTTTATCTATATTATACTACATAATTATATATATACACACATACAGATAATCACTATTTGTGCTCTTTGGACTCTATTTCTTAATCTCTGTTCAACCTGGAATAATCTTTTAAAAGTAACTTGTTCTGGCCCTGGACAGTGAAGTTCTGTTGATTGGAATGTCATCCTATAAACTGAAAGGCTGTAGATTTACTTCCCAATCAGGGCAAATGCCCAGGTTGCCAATTCAGTCCCCGGTTGGGGCACACACAGGAAGCTACCAATTGATGTTTCTTTCCCTCTCTCTCTCCCTCCCTTCCTCTCTCTCTAAAATCAGTAAGCATATCTTTAGGTGAAGATTAAAAAATAAAATGAATAAAGTAATTTGTTCTGTTTAAAATAAAAAATATGCAAATGTTACTTTTGCCTTTCAATAATTTAGGTAAATTAAGGAAATCTCAAATACACACTTGAAGTATGTGGGTAGAAAATCCAAATCTGTACAATTTGAGTAAATGAAAAAGTAATGTTTTAGAATGTAAATTCCATGAAGGGAGAAAGGTAGGGGGTGTTGCTTGATGAGGTGGAGGAGGCTCCCTGGAGGACACGGAAGCTGTGGCATAGAAGAGACTGTGTCTGGGGAGGGTGTCAGAGAACAGCTCATTTCTAGAGGCAGGGAAACATTAACATGATCTGATGGGCAAAGATGAAGAGGTTTCATGAGGTCAAATGACTGTGTGTATGTGGGACAACAGGAACTCTTATTCACTGCTGTGCTGGTATAAATTAGTAGATACTTTGGAAAACTGTTATCATTGTCTAATAAGTCTGAAATTATACATATCCCATGATGCAGTAATTTCATTGTTAAGTGTATGAGCAAGAGGTACTTTGGGACACATAAATACTTTTGTGGGTAAAACTAAAAGTGAAAAACTCCAAGTGCCCTTCTACATTAGAATGGATAACATACTATGTTGGTGTATGTTCAGAATTCAAAATTCCAATTTAATGGACCATGGCATAGTAACAAAAATACATCAGAGATATATGCAACAGCATGTGTAGATTTCATAAATATAATGTCTAATGAAAGAAGTAAAACAATGAAATTTATATATAATTTGAAATAAAGAAAGCCAAATTCATAGTTTAGAAATACACAAGTGATAAAACCACAATTTAAAAAAATGATGGTAAACAAAAAAGTCAAGCTAGGAGGCACCTCTAGGGTAGAGAAGGAAGATTATACTCAGAGAGGGACCCAGGATGTCCTGGGATGCCACTATACTGTCACCTTTAGGCTTGGGTGTTGGTTATAGAAGAGTTCCCTTTATTAACATTAAAAATGTTTAAAATATATTTTATTGATTGTGCTATTACAGTTGTCCCAATTTTTCTCCCCTTTAGTCCCCTCTACCCAATACTCCTCTCGCTCCAACATTTTCCTCCCTTAGTTCATGTCCAAGAGTCATACATATAAGTTATTTGGCTTCTACATTTCCTATACTATCTTACCCTCCCCCTGTCTATTTTGTGCCTAAAAATTATGCTTCTTATTGTTTGTTCATTTTTCTACCATTGTCACCTCTGCCTCCCTACAGATAACCCTCCATGTGATCTCCATTTCTGTGATTCTGTTCCTGTTCTAGTTGTTTGCTTAGTTTGTTTTTGGTTTTGTTTTAGGTTCAGTTGTTGATAGTTGTGAATTTGTTGTCATTTTAGTGTTCATAGTTTTGACCTTCTTTTTCTTAGATAAGTCCCTTTAACATTTCATGTAATAAGGGCTTGATGATGATGGACTCCTTTAACTTGGCCTTATCTGGGAAGCACTTAATCTGCCCTTCCATTCTAAATGAAAGCTTTGCTGGATAGAGTAATCTTGGATGTGGGTCCTCGCCTTTCATGACTTTGAATACTTCTTTCCAGCCCCTCCTATCCTGTGAGGTTTTTGTTGAGAAATCAGCTGATTGTCTTATGGGAACTCCTTCGTAGGTAACTGTTTCCTTTTCCCCTGCTGCTTTTAGGATTCTCTCCTTGTCTTTAATCTTAGGTAATGTAACTATGATGTGCCTTGGTGTGTTTCTCCTTGGGTCCAACTTCTTTGGGACTCTGAGCTTCCTGGACTTCCAGGAAGTCTATTTTCTTTGGCATATTGGGGAAGTTTTCCTTCATTGTTTGTTCAAATGAGTTTTTGATTTCTTGCCATTCCTCTTCTCCTTCTGGGACCCCTACTATTTGGATGTTGGACCATTTAAAGTTGTCCCAGAGGTTCCTAGGCCTCTCTTCATGTTTTTGAATTCTTGTTTCTTCATTCTGTTCCAGTTGAATGTTAATTTCTCTTTTCTGCTCCAAATCGTTGATTTCAGTCCTGGTGTCCTTCCTTTCACTGTTGGTTTCCTGTATGTTTTTCTTTACCTCACTTTGAATGGTCTTCACTCTTTCCTCTATTTTGTGACTATACTCAACTATTTCTGTGAGCATCCTGATGACCAGTGTTTTGAACTCCGCATCTGATAGGTTGGTTATCACCTTGTTGCTTAGTTCTTTTTCTGGAGCTTTGCTCTGTTCTTCCATTTGGGTCATATTTCTTTGTCTTGGCATACCTGTTATGTTGTAAGGGGTGGAGCCTTAGTTAATTGCCAGGGTGGGATCTCCCACATCATTGCATTGTGGCACTGTGTGTGGGGGAGGGATCAAAGAGGGAACAATGTACTTGCTTGGCTCTTGCCCTGTGTTCAGTCACTTCTCTTGCTTTTCACAAATGGAATGTGCCCTTTCAGGTTCTGATTCCCAGATGATTGGGCTAGTATATGTTCTAGGACCCCATGGGTCCTTCCAACAGAGTCCCCTGTGAGAAGGGGAGTTTCTCTTGCTGCCACAACCCCAACAGGTGTTTATAGACAGAGATTTTGAGGTTTCTGTTTCCCATGTTAGAATATCTTATACACATCTACCTAAGTGTGTTATATTTCATAAATTTAAAAAAATCACATGGAAAATCCTTAAAAAGGAGAAAATTCATTAGCATGCGCTTGACTAGGAGAATATAAATAGTATATTTAGTGGTTGTGACTTAGGTGGCAGTTTCATAATGAGGAGGATGAGGGCACATGTTCGGAAAGTTACAGTGGGGCTAAATGGAGACAGAAACACCTTGTGTAAGAATTTTAAAAACTCAATTAATAGAAGCTTCTATTATGGAAGCTTCTAAATATTGTCATTTCCCATTAATATGTCAGTTAATGTATGTTGATAAATTTAGTAGAATATATGATTATAGATAAATAATTACTTTCCATATACAATTGCATATTCATATGTGGAGATAGTGGAAACAAGAAAATTGCTTTGAAAATGTTGATAGACCTTAGGAATATTTTTTCCTTCTTTTTCTCTTACTCTCATCTCCTCCTTACTGCCTTCCTCTTCCAGCCTAAACACACAATTGCATATCAGAAATGCCTTTAGACAAGATGGACGTATAGATAGATACACTTTGCCCCCTCATACAACCAGAAGAAGGACAACAACAAATTTAAAATAAAAACAACCAGATTTGCCAGAAAATCAAACCATATGGAAGTCTGACAACCAAGGAGTTAAAGTAGAAACATTCATCCAGACTGGTAGGAAGAGCAGAGATGGGCAGCCAGGTCAGAGAGGATGAGAGGCAAGGTGGTGGCTAAAGGACTGGGCAGGCAAGATGGTGGTCAGTGGTCCCACATTTGCATGTGAATAAACTGGGAGGAACAACCAGGGCGTGAGAAAGACAGCACAACCCAGGGTTCCAGTGAGGGAAAAGAAAGCCTCAAAACCTCTAGCTGTAAAAACCTGTGAAGGTTGTGGCAGCAGTAGAGACTCTCAGCCTCAAAGGAAAGATCATTGTAGAGACTCACAGGGTCCTGGAATGTACACAAATCCACCCACCTGTGATTCAGCACCACAAGGGCCCAATTTGCTTTTGGGTAGCAGGGGAAGTGACTGAAAGCTGGCTGAAAGTTAAGCAGGCAGCATTGTTCTCTCTCTGACCCCTCCCCCACACACAGTGCCACAATGCAATGATGTGGGAGATCCCACCCTGGCAATTAACTAAGGCTCCACCCCTTACAACATAACAGGTATGCCAAGACAAAGAAATATGACCCAAATGGAAGAACAGAGCAAAGCTCCAGAAAAAGAACTAAGCAACAAGGTGATAACCAACCTATCAGATGCGGAGTTCAAAACACTGGTCATCAGGATGCTCACAGAAATAGTTGAGTATAGTCACAAAATAGAGGAAAGAGTGAAGACCATTCAAAGTGAGGTAAAGAAAAACATACAGGGAACCAACAGTGAAAGGAAGGACACCAGGACTGAAATCAACGATTTGGAGCAGAAAAGAGAAATTAACATTCAACTGGAACAGAATGAAGAAACAAGAATTCAAAAACATGAAGAGAGGCCTAGGAACCTCTGGGACAACTTTAAATGGTCCAACATCCAAATAGTAGGGGTCCCAGAAGGAGAAGAGGAATGGCAAGAAATCAAAAACTCATTTGAACAAACAATGAAGGAAAACTTCCCCAATATGCCAAAGAAAATAGACTTCCTGGAAGTCCAGGAAGCTCAGAGTCCCAAAGAAGTTGGACCCAAGGAGAAACACACCAAGGCACATCATAGTTACATTACCTAAGATTAAAGACAAGGAGAGAATCCTAAAAGCAGCAGGGGAAAAGGAAACAGTTACCTACGAAGGAGTTCCCATAAGACAATCAGCTGATTTCTCAACAAAAACCTCACAGGATAGGAGGGGCTGGAAAGAAGTATTCAAAGTCATGAAAGGCGAGGACCCACATCCAAGATTACTCTATCCAGCAAAGCTTTCATTTAGAATGGAAGGGCAGATTAAGTGCTTCCCAGATAAGGCCAAGTTAAAGGAGTCCATCATCATCAAGCCCTTATTACATGAAATGTTAAAGGGACTTATCTAAGAAAAAGAAGGTCAAAACTATGAACACTAAAATGACAACAAATTCACAACTATCAACAACTGAACCTAAAACAAAACCAAAAACAAACTAAGCAAACAACTAGAACAGGAACAGAATCACAGAAATGGAGATCATATATAGGGTTAGCAGTGAGGAGCGGGTGGGGGAAATGGGGGAAAAGGTACAGGGAATAAGAAGATTAATTGGTATGTACAAAATAGATAAATGGAGACTAAGAATAGTATAAGAAATGGAGAAGCCAGTGAAGTTATATGTATGACCCATGAATATGAACTAAGGGGTGGATGGTGGTGGGAGGGGAGTACAGGGCAGAGGGGAATACTGGGGAGAAAATAATGGGACAATTGTAAAAGCATAATCAATAAAATACTTAAAAAGAAGAAATGCCTTTAGATAAGTTACAAATCTAGTTTTCTGTCTGTGAAAATGGCTTACATCTTTAATTAGGTTTTATGCAAAACACACCCTTTCCCATTGGTCTGCAGATAAGAGTCTCCTCAGTCACTACCACTTATTCAGGATCTTCTGTGGGAGTAGACATGCTGTCTGTCGCAAAGTGTCCACACTGGAGCCTCCAATTTGGATTCCGTCACTCTGATTGTCATCTCCTCTAAGATAATTAATTTTTAGTTATGTTGTTACTAAAATTAAAAATGTCTTCTCTGGGAATGAGAAGACTCAGTTCTGTCTTCATCTATTAGGTACCCCAGCAGCATGCTGAAAAGAGCAAATATGTATCAACCATAACCAATCCAGCTTGTGAGCAGGTGTAAAACTGTCTCCCAATACCAGGTCTTAATAAAGCTCAACTTTAAGCTACCAACACATGAAAAACAACTTATATATAATCAAAGGGAAGATTGTAGAGTAGGGCCAGAAAAAGTCTGACTTGAACTTTTCGACAAGTGTCAAGATGTTAGACACTTAGAAGAAATCACTGAGAATGAGTATGAAAAACTCTAGCCCTAATTTCAAGAGAATACTTTAAATAGAAGATAATGAATCCTATCTATTACTATCAATGATAAAAAATAAAATTATCCTTCATAGTTTTCAAAATATCCCTTAACAAGTTTCCCACAGAACCCACAAATACCACCATAAAAACTAATGAGTTCCTACCCTGTGAGTCTTCCAGAATTTACTAATGTATAAGTTTGATTATTTAGACTTGCGTTCTTCATAAAATCACAGGGTTATTACCCCATCTAAACCAAAATAGACACATTAATGTAAAATTAACTCAGGAAATCACTTAACACCTGTATTTCAATATCCAAAAAATAAACTACTATTATTCTGTGGGAAAGGCCCACTCATCTCTCATCACTGTCTCATAATTCAATACCTATTTCTCCTCACTCATCACACAACTGTAATCACTCATCAGTCATTACACATCTCTCATCAGTTATCACTTGTCACTCCTCTCTCATCTCTTATCTCTCATCTCTCAGTTCTCATCACTCACCAATCACCACTCAATGCACATATCTCCTCACTCACTCATCACCTATAACCCATCCCCCATCATGCATCATCCATCACTCATATCTTATATCTTATCACTCATTTCTAATGACTTCTTTCTTGTCTCTCCTATCTCATTACTATCACTCATGACTCATCATCTTTTCACATCACCCATCACTCATCTCCCAACACCATTACTCCTCACCCAAAACTCATCACTTTTCATTCAATGCCTTATCCAATCAACCAATACCATTGCTCATCCTTTGATACCCTTCTCTCTTTACCCAACACCATTTCACATCATCCATCACACATCATCCAACACCATTTCTCATCACCCAGCACCATCTCTCATCACCCAGCACCATCTCTCTTCACCCAACACCATCACTCATCACCCAGTGCCATCTCTCATCACCCAGCACCATCTCTCATCACCCAGCACCATCTCTCTTCACCCAACACCATCTCTCATCACCCAGCACCATCTCTCATCACCCAACACCATCATTCATCACCCAGAACCATCACTCATTACCCAGAACCATCACTCATTACTCAACACCCATCTGTCATCCTCACCTCTCTTTACCCATCTGTCATTTCTCACCGCTCATGTCTCATCCCTCTTCTCCCATCAATCAGTCACCAATACTTTCCTGTCCACATGAAGTGACTTCTGTATTCCTTACTCAATAGATATTTAAAATGGCAACCCACAGGGTACATGTAGTCCACACTACATATTTCATTTTGCATTATCATATAGTCTATTTGGATTTTCCTAAAAAGGCTAGATATTTGTCTGTTTTATAAACTGGAGTTATTTCAAACCTCTGTCTCTACTTCTTAAGTGGCTACGCATGAGTCAGCTCTGAGAATCAATTTTCCACAACGACTCCCACCTTTGTATCCACACCCCCCCACCACTCTCTATCTAGTTATCTGGTGCTTCTTGTTATTTTGTTTATCTGTCGGTGTTGAAAGAGCTTTTAACTTAACTGTGTGTTACATAAATCAAAGTCCTGTGTGCATGTGTCTATTTAGGAAGTAGAGAGACTGGAACTAGCATTGCTGCACAGTAATGATTTCAGTCAAAATTCTACCTCTGTAGCTCTCACCAAGGATTGCATAACACAAACAACCTAAGCACAAACTAAACCCAGTCTTGATTCTTCTGGATTGGTCTAAATGTTAACTGAATTGCTGATTCAGAATAATAATATAATTAATTATGCAATATCTTTCCTCATTTAGAAATGCAACACCAAAGGATAAAAACAATAAGGGAGTGAATTGTAGCAAAGAAAATTTTGATTAGGCCAATAAATGGGAGTAAAATAATCATACTGCAATAGTATTGTAATTCTGCCCAGCTGTTAGAGGTGGGCTGCACCTTTAGATACCTTGGTGATGACCAAGGCAAAGGAATTATGATTTTTGACAAAATTCACAATAATCATGAAATAAAAACAAACCACTTGTTTTGGAAAAGCCCAGGGTTTTGCTGGCCCTGACAGCTGGAGGCAGATTCTCTAACATGGCTCTTTAAAGAGGTGATGAGAACTGTGCTTGAAAAGCTTAAACAGTTCTGTAATTTGATTCAGAAACACAAGAATTTGTAATTTGATATCTGTACCAAACCTTTTGATGTTCTTGGAACTGTGCACAGAATTTGGTGAGCAATTTAAGCATGCATAGTTTTCTTCAGGTTCTCAAAGGCAATCTCCAAAATGCATTCAACAGACCACTTGCATCAGAATCACCTAGGTAGCTTCATAAAACACAGGGTCCTGGGTCCACCAAAAAGAGAATCACTGAAGATTAAACCCAGGAATCTGAATTTTAATAAATGGCTCATGAAACTAGTCTTCCCGACAGTAGAATGACTTTTTCTCTACATACACATACACACAATCTTTAGTTCAATTAAAAACAAGCAAACAAAATAATGGTGAACAACAACTTACAAAGAAGCAATTCCCCAGAAGGCTCCCATCAAGACAGCTCAAATATATCATTCTCCAGGAGTCTGTTTTGATCCAAGGGTAAAATGTAAAGTAACCAGGGGAATTTATGGACTTCTGTCCTTCAGACAGCCCTTCATAAATGTTATTTCTCCCCACAGGGCATTCAGGAGGATTGGGGAACAGAATTCAAGGTTTTCTTTCTTGACAAGGACCCGGAGTTTGGAAATTCAGTGTCTTAACTGAGGACAAAACCATTTGATTTGTTCATCAACTGGGCAGAGTGAAGGTTAAGATTTTATTCTGTTCTTTCTAGGAACTCTACTGGACTGAATAGTCAGCACTGTCCCCAATCCCAGAACAGGCCAATGATAAACGCCGCATTTTGGGAATATCCTGATGAGATCTGAAATGAAAACCATGGAAATGAGGCAGTTCCAGAGCACAGGAGCTCAGGCCTGGCACTTGGTCAACTGGCAGGAAAGCATGCCCATGGAATCTACTTGTGAGTCATTGAGCACCAACCCAGTACCGATTGTTCTCACAAAGGCAGAATACTGTGCATTTGCTAACTGCAATCAGGGGTGGCTGGTGGTCCTTGTGGAATGTCTGCCCCCAGGTTGGGTCCTTTGATGCTCCCTTATCCACAACTGCTGGCCAGTTGTGCTAATGACTCATGACTTCCTGAAACATTTAACACCGTGTCTTTTATTTTCTATTTCATGCGTCCACACCAGGAAAGAAGATTTAATTCTATACTATGGAGAAATATATGGATGTGCACAGGTGGACCCTTAGTCTCTCTCTCCAAAGAGAAAATGTGGTTTTGCAAACCATGTGCCTCCTTCAAAATGCTGAAGTTCTCTCTGAGCTTTCTCTCACCCCTCCTGACTCTGAAAATCAGACCTAGGATGGGAGAAATGAATGTACTTTATTTGTCTCTGAAAGGAAATTAAGATACCACAAGCTGTGAGCCCTGCACCCGCTTGCCGGGCCTCCTGCCCTGCTTCCCGGGGGCACCGCCAGGCCTGCCCATACACACTGAGTCTGAACTAGCTTCACTTCAGTGAGCTTGACCTAGGGGGGCCACGACAGGTTTGCTGCTTTAAGTCATCCATTTCCCAACCTGTATAAATGTAATGTTCATTTTCCCCCCTTACAACCCCTGTCAGTTAGCAAAAGAAATGGGATCACGGTGTCTGATTATTGTGTAAAAATAATCTTTATGCACGCAAGAAGAAATTATTTCTCAATGAATTTTGTTAAGATGTCTGTATTTCTCATAGGTCTTAGTAATAGCATAACCATATGGTGTCACTTTTTTCCTCCCACCATTTTACTCATATCCCTATTTTTTTGCTGCAATCTAGTGCATTATCTTAATTATGTTATCTTTATTTAAAAAATTTAATATAGTTATTTATTAAAAGTATTGGGGTGACATTGGTTAATAAAATTATGTAGGTTTCAGGTGTACAATATAACGTATCATCTGTATATTGTATTGTGTGTTCACTACCCCATTTAATTGTTTTAAATAGCTTTCGGAGAAATATTAAGAAGTGGCTGTGAGTTGAAGCTTAAAAGCATATATGAATGTGCATATTCTACAACCAAATTTATAAGAAGAAACTAAAAGAATACAGTTTCTACCTCCACTATCTAGAACTTCATTAATTGCATTACCTCTCCTCAGTAATATGTAATTGTTAAGAAAAATACATTCATTTTGCAACATTAAGCTTTCACATGGATTCATTAAAGAATAAAATAAAATGTTTCCTGCCACCTCACTGAGTAACTACTTCTCATTCTTATTTCCTACATGTAATCTTATGACTATACCATGAGAATTTGTATTTTTATATGGTGATTCTTTATATCTGGAAATTATTAGGCAGCAGTAGCTTTCCAAGTCAAAAACTATGTAAATATATTCTTTATATTTATGTTAACTCTTTTTAGGGACCCAGGATGATGTGGCTGCATCAGGTCGTGGCACATGTGGCTGTACAGCTCAGAGGGTTGACCCTAGAGGGGAAGGTGGCTAGAACCCCTAAGGCAGGAATTTTGGCTTTGCCCTGACACAGACAACACTTGCTTGAACTATGACTGCACCCTGCCATGCCACCCTGCCTTGCACATTTTGGGAGCCCTCCTAAACCTGGACTGGCCACTGTCTTCCTCATGCCCTCCACCCATTCTGTCCCAGTGTCTAGTCTGCCTCATAAACCAACGTGGTTGACCATGCCATCCGTGCTCTCGGGCTCCTTCTCCCCTCCCTGCAGGCAAGACTCCGCCTGACAGTCACGACACAGCTGCTCAGAAAGCCTCACCTCTCTCCCCTCCTCCACCTTTCATTCAGGCCCTCCTTTGGGCAAGTGCTCTCTGAAATGACCCACTTGGACACCCCTGCCAATGAACCCCCTGTGTCATAGTGGGGGACTGCACTGTAGATGAACTTTCAACAACTACTAAATGTCATGTGTAAATCATTACATTTCCTTTTTCTAGCACATTTTAGATCTGTTGGTAAACATTTTCTGTCAAGGGCCAGAGAGTTGGCATTTTTGGCTACGCAGTCTCTGTTGCAACTGTCCAACTCTGCTGTCCCTGGCACATGGGCAGTGAGGGGAGCGGCCTTGTTCAGTGAAACTTGAATTCGGCCTCTTGGATCACTTCCTTCCCTTCTGTACGCAGAGTCCTAGATCTGCACTGAGTTGCTCATAGCCAAGTCCTCTCAAGTCCCTCGAAAGTCAGTCAGTTAACTGCTTTGGTCAGAGTATCTCCTTTCGGATTCTCAAAGAAGAGTCCCACCCTTACATCTCTCTCTCCTCACTTTCCAGGAGACAGTAATTGCTATTTGCTTTAAGAATTACAGTGGTACTGAAACCTGGCATCTGAAAGCTGCTCCCCCTCATGGCATGTGGATGGTACCTCTCTACCCTGCACCCCTTCTTAGTACCCCACATGCCGACCCTATTAGTTTCTTCTCTCAACTTGAGCCCTTCATTTCTCCAAGCTCAGTTCAGCTCTTACTTTCTCCTCTGTTTAAAGGACAATAGCCCAGCTGGCTGTAATACTCCTGACACTATCCTAGTGCACATCTCTTTGCAAATGTGTGCTGTTGTGGACATCCCCAGCCAGGAAGAGTCTGCTTTGGGATGAGCCTCCCTGACACACCATGGGGTGGGCAGACTGTGCACTGATGCACCTGCCCAGTGTCTGTGTGATGTTCACAGTCCAGCTCTGCTCCAACCCTGAATTGTCACATGAAGTGCTGCTGAAGATCCCAGCCTGCGGGCTGGGGGCAGTTGGTGACACAGTTCTCATCAGTCCATGACCAAAGGAGAACAACAAGGACACTGAAGTGAGGTTTTTGTAAAGCTACATGTTTCAAAATCTAAAAAATTCTTAAAATATTTCCACTATTTCTTTTTGCTACTCAGAAGATAGTAGCCCTTCACAGTCTCATGATGTGTCCAACTTTTTTTTTTGAACTTGTGCTGGACTGTGCAGTCCCCAAATCTGGGACCTATGTTCTGCAAATGTACACATGGCACAACACACGTGTCAGATTCACCATGTGCATTGTGTTACCCATCTGTTCTACTCGAACTCATGTTCCATATATCAGACAGTCTGTACACAAGGATGAAGCCATGAAGGACCACAGCCACAAATGGAAGGCAGATAAAAGTAATATGAAAGTCAGTCTTTCTTTCTTTTGGGGTAGTAACAAATAAGTCAGATGCTTTCCTTTTCAGAGAAGTTTCTGGTTGGGTAGCTGAGTCGCAGGGAGTTAAGTGATCTCCCTATGGCATCTTCTGACACACACACCTTCCCACTGAAAAGCTTGTTCTGCTTGAGTTAGAACCCAAGCACCTTCCAGCCCTGAGTCATTTGCTCTAAGTACTAAGGCAGAGCGTCCCGCTGGTGGGGACAGCCGGCTACATGGCACCCCACAGCTCTGTGGTCTCCTTGCTTGCCATCTGTTTTTCAACAGACATCTTCTTTTATTAAGCAGACCCCCAAACCCTCATCCTTTTTCTCTCTCTCTCTCTGCCATGTTAAAAAAGATAATAAATACTTTTTCTTCTTATCTTAAATATTTTTATTTTTTCAATGACTTTTCTCATCCTTGATATTAAAATCAGGACACAGCCTGACAATTATCTAATTATTACCAGTTATTTCTTTTACTATCAATATACACTGACTCTCAATATGATAATCTATGTTACTGCATCTTTGGGTAAAAGAATGTGCATCCAAACTACTAGATGTGTTCATTGCTTGCTGTGGGAATTCTTTACAATATTTTTCACATAAAGATGAATAATATGGAGTTATTGGTCAGGAAGAAATTTGTCGATCTGTAAAAAATTTGTATGAAAGTTTGAATTTGGTCATGCAGCTCATTTCAAGTTTACCTGGGGCAGTTCTTCTGAAAGAGAAGAATTCTGTCTACAATATTTCTGAATCCAGGGGAAATGCCCCAGGGAAGCTCGCCAAAGAGTCAAGTCTCAGGTCTAGGAGATAATGACAGGTCATCAGTATGAACATCGGTGAAGGCATCTCTGTATCTAAGAGACCATTGCGTACAGAACTTTCTAGGTTCTTCCTGGGCCCTCTGTTTCAATAGGAGTCTGTTTAGACATGCTGTTCCAGAAAAACACAGAACAGTGCTAATAACGACAGCAATGCTAATCCTAATACATCTACTGAGTGCCTCTGAGTCCCATCACGTCCTCCTGTGGTTCACCCATCTCTGGACTGGAACTTGTCATTGTGTCCATTTTGCAAAAGAGGACAGTCAAACTGAGATAATGTGCTACAGAGTATCTGGGACAGAAATGTTTCTGACCTGCTAGGGCTGAAGCACCATTTCCTCAGGCTTTAAATTGCTGAGCAACTACCTGAAATTTGGGGCAGGAGACAAATGATAAAAAGTAACCATAATAAATAAACTAGCTTGTAGGATACTGGAATGGGAAGCCTGCTGGTGAGCAGGGAGGAGGTGCAGAGAAGTTCCCATCTTAGAGGAGAAGCCAAGCCAAGCCCTTGCAGTTAGGAGGGAGAAAGACTAGACCAGCCGGGGAGAGAGATGGGTAATCAAGGTAGCACGAGGCAGGGATGCAGACAGCCAACCTCTCTCAGGGCTTCCCAGGCAGACATTGTGCTCTGTTTTTTTTTTTTTTTTCCCAGTCCCACCCCTTCCCTCTGGTGTTCTGAACACAGACCAAATGCTCAGCTCCTTTATTCACAATGCTAATCCACAACTGCATTATGTGGAGTGTGGATTTCTCCCAGCAACGTTCACACTTGATCAGGGTGACAGTTTTCAACAACTGGAATTAAAATCAGTAGGTTACATTTCAGGCATCATCTTGGGCAGGGAAGGGAAACTGAAGATGAGTGACTGTCTTCCCAGGCCATAGTGTGCGCTAGCCTGAGCACAGGTGAGGACATAGGGTCTTCTCTGCAGGAGTGTGTCTGCCTTGATGTGAGTTACTGTGCCAGGCATGTGGCATGCAGTGAAAGGCAGCAAGTGGTGTGGTCACTGGTATGCATGTGGATCTCCTGGCACAGATGTGTGGAGAACTGGTGAGAAGAAACGCTGGAAGCACCATCCCTCCAGTATCTATTTCCAACTACAGCACTTCCTGTCATTGTCGCTATGGCTGGGCAGGTGGTAACAGCATAGTTTTTCATTAGCTCCTTGATACCAGTAATGTGCTCAGAGCTTTTCTCTAATTTTGGGGGCATTTACTAATTGTGTGACCTTAAGCAAGAGATGGAATGTCTCTTAACATGGCAGTTCTGAACTACACAGTGGAGATACAGACAAATACACAAGTTACATGTTCATGCAAGTTCAATGAGATTGCTTGTACATATATGAATTACCAGTCCCAGCACAAACCAGTGAGTCCTTGAGAATGTAGACTTTTTTTTAATCCTCACCCAAAGACATGCTTATTGATTTTAGAGAGCAAGGAAGGGAGGTAGAGAGGGATAGAAACATCGATTGGTTTCCAAACATTGTTGCATGTGTCCTGACCAAAGACCGAACCTGCAACCTAGGCATGTGCCCTGACCAGGAATTGAACCCATAGCCTTTCAGTTTACAGGACAATGTTCCAACCAACTGAGCCACACTGGGCAGAGCTTGACTTTGGATTAATAGATACATTTGAGGGAAACAGAAGTGGATGGTGAGCCATTACTGGTGATATGAACTCCTTCCACCTCTAAGACCAGCATTCTGCTCAACCAGCATCTCCTTTGATGATGGGGCATGCGGTCTGGGTCCTAGACTGCATGAGTCTTAGCTTGAATAAGTCGCTGGTGAACATCAGTTGCCTCATCTATAAGATGAGAAGAATCGAGTGGGCCTCCCTCAGATGTTTATTCTGAGACTCACATGAAACTTTTCATGGCCATCTGCACAGTACAGACTGACAGTGTCTCCCAAGAGGCCAAACTTAGGCAAAGAGGTCAGGCTCTAAGAAATCAATCTGGATTTTAGTGGACATCAGAAGCCTCCAGAGTTCCTGCAAGGCCTCCCCTAAACCCAAGCTCAGCTGAGGGTTGGGCACTCTCCTGGGCTTTCAGGTGAGAAAGCCTCTGATCCCATCACTTCAGACGCTGTGAGGAGCATTCCATAAAGTGAGTACATTTCAGAGCATCCCTTGGGGAGCTGGGTCCATAAAGACACCAATAATTGTGCTGGTTTTCTGCTTCTATTGCGTGCAATGCATGAGATGATTAGTGTGTTTTTTGGGCTAACAGCAACCATATGTTGAACTAAAATGCCATTCCTGGATAAAACGATCAATCTCTTTGACTTCTCTGGTAAACACATCCCATTGGGGGGTGCTGATATGCTTTTATGGCCTCCCTGTCAGAGAGGGCCCCATCACCATACTTGATAAAACATTCTTTGGGGGCTTCCTTTTAATTTTATTTTTTATGCCAACAGGGGAGACCATAACCCATAAATTTAGCCTGATGTGTCCTCACTATTAACTAATACTGCAGCAGCTCTCTGGGGCCTGCCAGGCACAAACCCTTCAAAGAATTTGTGCAGGATATTGGAAATGATATTCGCTGTGGGATGGAGGGTTAAGGACTGAGCTGAGACTGTTTTCTTTGCCATTAGAGTTACAACTTGGCTAAATGTCATTTAGTCAAAAGGCTGGATTCTGCAGGATTTGCAGATGGGACTGACTATTTGTCTTTAATAAATTCATTGACTCGCAGAAGAGGTATTAGATTGTTTGTTTGAGGAAAGGATGTGTAAGTGGTACCAGACTGCTGATGCGCAGTTTCTCATTAGGTTGGTGCAGGCTCAGAAGTGCTCAAATCCAAATTAAGCTCCAGAGTCTTCTTGGAAAACATTGTAACAGCTGTGGAATGGGAAAGGGAATTTAAACTGACTGTGACCAGAGACCTTTAAAGGGGTATCAGCTTAAGCCCTTTCCATGATATGGAACCATAGGCACGCCTATTTTATTTTTTCTTTAAGTCAAGGCAAGGCCTTTTAAAAAATTGTGTGTTAATCTTTGAATTGCTTCTGAAGTTCCCCCGTCTTTAAATCCCATTTGCAGAGGCTGCTTCTTACTATGTTTTCAACCACTGCGGACACTTCTTGGCATACGATTATTTTCAAACTAAAACTCCAACAGAGACATCAGGCTAATTGTGAGAATAGTTCCTCTTCTGAATTTCATACTAATAAACCAATTGGGAGACCTTCAGAGATGAAAGAATTGATCCCATATGATTCTATATGATTTTATAATCATTATTGCTAACCTTGGACCAATACTCCGCCTGTTGGAATCACTTCTTCATAAGAATTAACCTAAACCTGAACACTAAAGCCTTTACCATAAACCAGTAATAATTAAATATGAGTTAGAAGGAACTCTCGAGTCCAAGGTATTTTTTCCTTTGCTTGTTTTGTTCTGTTTGCTTGTGGGTATTGCCTTAGGGTAGGGTGGCAGTTTTTAGGTGCATTTAAAATATTGGTGCACACTAAGCTAAGTACCTAATTTCAGCACATAGACTTTATAAGAACAGCTTTTATTAATTCAACAAAATTTACTGAGCACCCGCCATGTGGTGGGTTTCATTCTCATGCTCAGGAAAAGCAGTGAACAAAATACTTGGAATTTTTTTCTCACAGTTTTCATTCTAGTTAGAGGAGGCAGACTATATGTGTGCATGCTTGTGTGTGCATGTGCATGCATGTGTTTGCACATATGATCACACATGCAGGTATGTGTGCATGCATGTTTGTGCAATAAGTCCTTTGGAGAACAAGAAAGCAAAGCCAACAAGACAGGGAGTGCTGGAGCTGGAGTGGAGCACAGAAGCTTGTGAGCAGAGGCCTGAAAGAAGTGAGAGACAAACATGAAGATGAACTGACAGCCCACTGAGAAGAGAAGGAAATGCCCTCCACACCCCAGGGGCAGACCAAGTGCCTGACATTAGCCAACTTATCCTCAGATCAGCTGAGTGAGGGTGGTGTCATCATGTTCATTTTGTAGATGAAAAATCTGAAGTCTTAAGACCAGATGCTGTTTCTGGAGAAATTAAGGTCCTGTGACATGAAGTAGAAGGGTTGGATTGAAAGTCACGAGTGTATGATTCAAAAGCACATTGTTTGTCCTCCAAATTTCTACCCTTACTGGCTGATGACAAACCTCTGCCACAAACTACAGACAGGTGACAGTTGGAACAGTCTGTTGTTTTGTGAGACATGGCACAGGAGCCCTCCTTTTTTTTTTGTATTTTCAGTGAGATGGAGTAGGATGAGAGCTGATCTCACCACGCTGGAGACACACTCGTTGTCTGTGTCCCATTCACCTTTGTATCCATCACAGAGCCTTCACACAGTGGCCACTCAGCAAAAATCCACCACACAGGAGACAATCTGCTGAGCTGATTCCTATGAAATTTACCTGACAGTTTATTTGAATGTTTACCTGTTCCAAGAAACCTGTTTTAACCCTGGCTGGCATGGTTCAGTGGATTGAGTGCAGGCTGTGAACCAGGCATTGCAGATTTGATTCCCAGTCAGGGCACATGCCTGGGTTGCAGGCCATGGCCCCCAGCAACCACACATTGATGTTTCTCTCTCTCTTAAAAAAAAAAGAAACCTGTTTTAGTCTACAGCTTCAAGAAACCCATGGATTAATGACTCTTAGAACTCAAAATGCTCTTAAATATGTTCAGTGATAAGGTTTCCTATAATGTGACTTTGCATGGATTCTGGATGAAAAAAAAAATTAAGCATGTTCCTGTATATAATATCACTGTGTAGATCATGTAGTATTAGAGTGCTTATCAGGCAAACCTGGCTTCTCCACCTTAATGTAGGGGCTTCTTTTCCCTTGGGTGAGCCTGAGACTTTGGTTGGTTCTGTTGCTCCAGGTATGGTCTCTAAGTAAGTGGAGTGCTAGCTTCAACAGCACATATGCAAACCCACACATATATGGAAAACTAGTATTTGACACAGAGGCCAAGAATTTACAATGGGTCAAGGAAAGTCTCTTCAATAAATGGTATTGGGGCAACTAGACAGCCAAGTGCAAAAGACTAAAAGTAGACTGCTGTCTGACACCATACACAAAAATGAGCTTAAATGGATCAAGGACTTAAATAGAAGACTTGAAACAATAAAATACATAGCAGAAATCATAGGCACTAAACTTATGGACCTTGGGTTCAGAAAAGATTTTTTGTGAACTTGACCCCAAAGGCAAGGAAAGTAAAAGAAAAATAAATAAATGAATGGGACTACATCAAACTAAAAAGCTTCTGTTCAGCAAAAGAAACTTTCAACAAAACAAAAAGGCAACCTACTGAATGGGAGAAGATATTTGCAAATGATACCTCAAATTAGGGACTAATATCCAAAATATATAAAGAAGTAACACAAGT
This sequence comes from Phyllostomus discolor, assembly GCF_004126475.2. Lineage (NCBI taxonomy): Eukaryota > Metazoa > Chordata > Mammalia > Chiroptera > Phyllostomidae > Phyllostomus > Phyllostomus discolor. Next base: position 78,112,093 of record NC_040903.2, on the reverse strand, counting down.
GTAAGTAAGTGAGGGTCTTCCATTACGAAGCACCCACTTGGGTGCAGCATGGTGATTTGGGGGCAGCCCTGTCCTGAGGAGTGCGCTGGTTGTACAACATCTTCAGTGTCTGTATTCAGGAAGCTCAGTGATGATTTGGGGAGATTCAGTGGCAAAGCGGCTGATGGGTTCACTAGACGGGAAAGAGCTGTGGGATGCTATAGTTTTATCACTTTAACACAGAAATTGTAGCTCATCAACTTTCCTCTCTCTTTTTATTGCTGAGAAACTTTGTGTTTGTATTTAAAATCCTTTAACTCATGAGCACATTTTAGTGTTTTGCCAACTCTCTCTGGCTTCCTTTTATTGTTCTGCCCTCAATTATACCCTTTTTTTTCTGTTATGACTAGTTGAATTAACCATTCAAAAAGTTTTTGAATAAGGTGGCACATAAACAAACTAGGAAAAATACATACATGTATAAGACTATGTTTGATTTGCTGATACAGAGCACTATTGAAAATGCATGAGAAGAGAATGGACTTCACATTTTGGGATAATAGTCTGGAAATTAGTCTAAGGTACATCTCCATTTCAGTGTAACAACCATTAATTTCTACATTGCTTTCCAATCATTTAAATAAGAAATGACTTTGGCATTTTCAGGTCTCTCAATGACCATGTGATACTAGATGTTTTTTTAAAATGCCCATTATCTGGAAAATATTTTCCATCTAATGTTCATGCTTCAGTAAGATATTCTTTCAATCTAGACAAGAGTTACTAATTGACCTTTCTGCAAAAATGGAACTTTCTGTGTCCGGGCCATCCAGTGTGAAAGCCACACACAATATGTGGCTATCAGGCACTTGAAATGTGGCTTGGGACACTGAGAAACTAAAATAAAAATTTTTTAAATTTAAGAACAGCATAGGGAATATAGCCAATAATTGTGTGAATAACAATGTATGGTGTTACATGGGTATTGGACTTACTAGGGTTATCACTTTGTAAGTTATATCAATGTTTAATCACTATGCTATACATTTGAAACTAATATAATACCGCATGTCAACTGCAATTGAAACATAAAGTAATTATGTTTAAACATTGTTATTTAATTTTCATTAGGTTTGAGTAGCCACATGAGCCTAATAACTATTGCCATCACACAGGTCTTCTGAGTGATTCCAGTGCACTCATACGTCTGATGGATTTTATGGTGTGAGATTAAGAAGTCCTTTACAAAGCGGTATTTACACCTTGCCAAGTACATGGAAAATTAGGAACTTGGGCCGTGTTGCAGGAAATGGTGGAGCTTGTATGCTCACGCCAAAGGCAGAAGTAAAGTACAGGGCTTTAGTGCTTATCCTTGAGAAACAGGCAACTCACATCTCAAGGCAGAGGATGACCGTCAGGTCTCAGCAGCAGAAGAAAACAGAAAAGAGGCAAGAGAGAATAAGATGGAAAGGTCAGAGTGTGTGCAAGTACCGATAGCTGACAAGAATTGAAAGCCTTTGTTTTGTACCTGAAAACGAATCTACCTGCCACGGTCAAATTAAATTTTAGCTGGAGGCTTTTCAGAGGAATGGCAGTGATAATCCAGCATCGCAAAAAAGAAGAAAATGGGAGGGGATCAGTGCAATGGCAGGAAGCATCCAGAATCATCTCAGGGAGTGTGAGGGAGTCTGGATGCACCACTGATCTTCCTGGGAGCCTGGAGGCCCTGGCGCTAATCACCCAGCTACCAAGGTGCAGTCCATTTGATAGGTGTCCTGGCCCCCAACCCATGGAGCCAGTGGCCAGGTGAGCACAAGCTCAAGGGAACACAGTGCTGTGTGATTTCAGGAGGAGACCTTGACTGTCTGGCTGCCACCAGGACCATTTCTATTCTCATTCACACCTGCTCCTCATTTCTGGCTGGTCCTCTGGGGAGAATTCCTGTGATGCAAAAGTAAGGACATCCTCCCAAGGTCACCATAGAGACAAGACACAAGTGGATGCTGACCTGGCTGCCCAGAGAGCTTAAGGAAGTGAGATGACTGTCTAGCTTTTGTCTTTTCCACAGTAGAAGGACAATTTCTCCTAACTGCCCTGGCTGCTACTGCGTGCCCGCTAGCCCCTGCAGCAATGTCACTCAGGGACCCAAAGAAAAAGTGACTTGAGATCCAAAAACACCTTATCCAAGCCCCTCAAAATCAAGGAGCTGCCAAGGACTCACTGGCCAGTTGGTACTTGTAGAAATAATCCAATTCTTACCTGGTGGTTTTGTAAGCAACATTCTCCCTTATAAGATTCAAGGAAAGCCTATGTTATAGTGCACTTGTGTTTCATCCCTACTTTTGCTCTCTGCCTAGCACTGTATATATAATCTCTTGACTTTCTCCATGCCCTGGTTCTATGTTTTTGGGTAGGAAATCTGAGCCAGCCTCAGATTTATGGGCAAAACCCAAATCAAACTCAAGCCGAGCATCCCTGTTGAGGCAGATGCTGCCAGTGCTCTGATCACAACTCTCCCCAACATCCACGGAAAAGGTGAGCTTCTATGTGTACCTATGTTTCTTTGCTTGAGGTTCTGCTACTGGGCTGTGGTCCACATGCCATGTCAGGGCTCCCCAGGAGTGCAAAGTGGCCCTGGGCTGGAGCTGAGGGCAGTCTGTGCATGAATACCTGGCTCCCCTGAGGAGGGTTCTGAGGCTTATCCTACACCAAACCCAGCAGTCTCCCCAGAAAGATCAACTACAGTGTTCTCCAGGTTATCTGAAGGGAGGATGTACCCCTGGCTGCCCTTCCTTCTTTGTGTCATTCCCCCTCATCACAAATGAACCACCTCACTCCAGTCCTTGGTTGAGTCTGTCTTTACCTCCTGGAGATGAGGGCAACCTAGAAAGTTCTTTAATCAACAACTCTATGTAATGACTGACTCAGCAGAGGCAACTTCTCTCTTTTCTTTCTCCCTTTTCATGAACTGGAGCCCTGCTTCGGATATGTCCAGCCAGCTTACTACTCAGGCTTACCTCCTCAACACAATCCCTTCACACAGAACCTCTGCTTACTTAACCATGTTGGCTGTAGAAAAGGAAGATTGGCTTCATTTCCTGTGACACCGTCATCCTGTTTCACACCATAAGGACCAGAAAAGAAGCACTTGTTTTAATGGGGTGGTGCACAAGCATCGTCTGAAGTTCAGCCCTTCACACATGACCCCCTGCACACTTCTGAGATGCATCAGAAATAGGGAAAAATGAGTTAAGATATCATCATCATCATCATTCATGGAATGATTAACAAAAGGTTGCAAATAGCTGCATGGAGACATCTGGATTTTAAAGATCGCAGTGATGATACCAAGTGGGACACATGCCGGGTAGTTCATTTTAAGCCTGTTTGTTTGTGATTCAGCCTTACACATGCTCAATTTCAGGAGTCATTATTTGTGTCAAGAAGCAGGAAAGAACAGGCATGTCCCCACTTGGGTCACTGCTTGTCCCAGTTCTCATCTTGCCTTGCTATGAGGAGAGATGCTTGATGCTGGTGATCCCGGCCCTTGCCTCCTGAAGGGAAGGTTTCCATTAGGAAATTTCAAATTCAGAGTTGGAGGCAGCTGCACCTCATGAGAGAGAGATAACGTCACTCAGATGCTGGCCCTGGAAGTCACCTGTACTTTCTGCCGTCCTTTATTGGAAAATGGCAGTATTTGCTCAATGGTGAATGGGACAGGAAATGATTCCCATTTATTTTTCTCCTTCAGCTCATTTAAGCAAATTCATATCAAAAAGTGAATTTTACTTTTCCTTCTTTATAACTCTCATTACAAGCTAAGTGAGGCAGAGAAATCCTGGAATGCTCTAATTTTCTCTGGAGAAAAGCCATTATGGAAGCTGGTATGATCAGCAAGTATTAAGTGTATAATTCCAGTTGTTTTGGTGAATCTATTGTACTCTTGATATGACTAGGAAAAGATAGGGACCCACCTACTTTTTCATATATTGGGATTTAAGATTTTTTTGTCTTTATTTTTTTTGCTTATTCTGGCCAGCTTGCCTTTTGAATTTGCTAACACCATACACTCCTTGGGCTGCTAATTAGCAATTTTGTCAGGATGCCTGTGCACAACCTTCTGGAGACCTTTTCCCAGGAGAATGTGGATCCTGGGAAGCCAGCCCACTGGCACACGGAACCATGTAAAAGCCCTGAGAATTACAAGATTGCTTCCAGCTCTGTTCTAAGCTAGCCAGGAAACTACTTAATTTTATTAGATCTCTGTTTCCTCATCTGAAGAACCAGATATGAGCTCTAGGGAGATGGAGGTTTCCCCACAATTGTATACAGTTCTAGTGTGGAGGGCAGAGCCTATGCTATAGCAGGGGCTCATTAAATATTTCTTGAGTGAATGAAGGACAGCATAATTCATATCTCTTTCAGTCACCAGGAAATAGACTTTCTTAGTGGGAAGCAAAAATCAATTCAGGGGTAAGACAATAGATGAAGCATAGCAGGCGATATTTAGCTTGTGTGTAGAGGACCAACCCATAAAAAATTTTCAGTGATGAAAGCTTTGGATACAGGAGTCTCCCAGTCAAATCAGAAAACATCATGTTGACTAAGTAATTTTGGCTGCTCCATTCCTCTTAAGTAGAAGCAGTGGTTCAAAAAGATGAACTTAAAAAGCTGGATATTTAGTCATTGCTTCATTTTACCACCATTCTTACTCCCCAACTCCCCTGCACCCCAAAACCCCCAAACCTTAGATGATTTGTTCAATTCCAAGACAAGTGATGACTTTTAAAGTTATTTAATGATTGTTCTAAATTTTATTTTTAAATCTGTATCCATTGATATGTCCTATGCCAGGGCACACATATAACATCTCTGAAAACATACATTTGTTTAATGGTTTAGCATGTATCCTAGTAAAACCATGTCTTGCACATCAAGCCTTATGGAGAGAAATACCTATTCCTGAATCTCTCCTAAGATGTGTTGGATGAAACGAGACCTTGCATCTATGTATCTGAATGCCCCATGGAGGAGCCACCTAGGTTGAGCCAGAGACAGGTACCAAGTCTCCGTGTCCTTCTAAGATCTAGAACAATGTCAGATGGTACACACAGACCCTCCACTAGCCCGTTGTTATTCCTCTGGGCTCCACTGACTTCCCAGGTGCTCTGATATGGTCATTATATTATTAGACCATAAAGTCATAGCCTCCAGCATTTGGTTCCCTAGCATGTTACCAAAACCAAAGCCCAACTATGTTTCCATCTTACATACATTTTATAACTCTTTTTTTCCCTTTGCTCTATTGAAAAATTATAGGGCACTCAGATGATTGCCCCATAGGTTACATTCTACCAACTGGAAATGTCTTTGCTGAAGTTTAAATGCCCTGGACAGAGTATGTCACTTAGTGTCAGTGCCTGTGCTGTCCTTGACCCAGGATTATACTTTGGAATTTATCCTAAAATGAATTGACATTGGCATATGTGTAAGAGTTTTCATGCCAGTATTTCTCACAAGACCAAAAAGTACACGCAGTATAAATACCCAGTAAAAACTATTGTATCCATACAAAGGAGCACGTGTAACTTTTTACCTTGATAACATATTCACTTAAGAAATTTTATATAATATATTGTTAGGCTAAAAATTCAATCACCTAGTGGCATGCATTGTATGATCTTATTTTTATAATAGCTTTGCATGTATGTGTATGCATAAAAATATATCCAAAAAGACATGAACCAAAATGATAAAAACAGATATCTGGGTGGTGAGATTGTGAGTTAGTGTTCATTTTCATTTTTAATATCTGGATTAATTGTCTAAATTTTTACCATGGGTATACATTATATTTTTATTTTTTAATTTCTTTTTTATCATCACCAGAGGACATTTTTTTCGTTGCTTTTTAGACAGAGAGGAAGGAGGGGATGGGAGGGAGGTAGAGAGGGGAGGGGGAGAGAGAGAGAGAGAGAGAGAGAGAGAGAGAAATATCAGTGTGAGAGAAAGACTGATTGGTTGCCTTCCATATTCTCCCCAACCAGGGATGGAACCCACAACTTAGGTATGTATCCTGACCAGAAGTCGAACCCACAACCTTTCGGTGTACAGGCCAGTGCTCCAACCAACTGAGCCACACTGGCCAGGGCCATTATATTTTTTAAAACAGGGAGTCAAAAAGCTAAGTTTAGAACAATGGGGCCTACTCTTCTTTCCAACACATGATAACAAGGGAATCATCCAGGCTGAAAGATGGATTCAGAGAGCGCTCACTGGTCACCCAATTCTGTCTGGCCACATTTTGACATTCCCAACATGGAATGGCAAGAACTAGCTGTTTAGTGTGCCTGTTGTTTGGTTGAGTAGTGAGACTTTAAAACCAAGCTAGTGTCACTCTATATTAATTTTTGCTTGTATAGGTCACTTTCTGCAGGAAGAAAATTTTAAGGGAACATTATTTCACACTTTTCCAGGATGATGGGTGTTTAGGGTTTCTCAGAGAAGGAACCATTTTCTACATGAAGGTGATATCAAATGATACTTAAGTATTTACTAAATATATGACACTAAGATACAAACTTTTCAGATGGTTCTTTATTTTGTCATTCCTGAGCATAAGGCAACACCATGATTTAAACTGAAATGCTTTATCTGACAGAAAGAACACCTTTCAGAAAGGTCAAGAGTGTTCACCTAGGTTAAGCTCTGCTGTCTTCCCAAGTTTTGATTCTGATTGTTCAAAACCTGTCACAATAGATACTGTGATCCACCTGAGGGGACTTTCAAATATGCTCAACAAGTAAAGACAGAGGGTCACAGAGGCTGAGTCACATGATTGTATAAACTACATGTTAGTCATAGAAATTATTTACAGAAATCATGTATGTTTTGGCAGTAAAATGCACAGGTTAACAACAAGGTTTTGAAGTGCAAGAGACCCAACTACAATTCCTGACTCAGCTACTTGGGTACTTAAAAAAAATCTCTGTAATTTTCAGGGTCTTCATACATAATCCTTAGTTAAAAATGCCTGCCCCACATGCTTGCTGAGAAAAATCAAAGGGATTTCCAACCACCACACAGTTGTCTGGAGCCACTACAAGTGGTCGTTCTCATGGTCACTATCAGTGTGGAGCGAGCTGCTGTGTGATTGTCAGAGTGGTGTGCTGAGGACACGGTGCTTCCCGTTTCTCAGTCTCGGGTTTGAAGTAGCCGAGAACAACAAGTTTCACTTTCACACAGCCCGGTTGACAATTAATCTACATCCTCCAAATGCCAAGAACTGAGAGATAGTCACAGGGCTCCTCCCCTAGGAAGAGAGCTTTCAATGGGCAAGGACACTAGATGTGGGACCTCTGACACCTGAGGGCTGTCCCAGTAACATAAAGGTTGTGGAGGCCTTTCACTGGACCTGTGTCTGAGAACAGTTGGTTGAGGACAAACATTCTGCTCACCCAGTGTCAGGACAATTCAGTTCCCATAAAGTTTCAAGGTCAAAGCTCCTTCTCTTCCTTACGACACATGCAGCTTTTCCATTGTGTGTTCTCTTTGGCTTCTTTCTCTTTCTGTCATGGTGCGTGTCCTTGTAGAATGGGGATTCTTACTCTTGAAGATACTACAGCAATTTCCTCTTTTTGGCAATCATATTTTTCTTCTTCCTTCAAACTTTTCTACCTTAGCTATTAAGCTACTATATTTTAAACCTGGTTTTCTGTAGACCTATAGAGTGTTTCAGTTCTACATTTTAGAATAACCTGATATGTTTGGTGAGGAGTGTGCACCTGAAGCATATGATGAGGTTCCTTTCTGACAGCTGTAAACTCATCTACTCTTAACTATATGCCTCATTTGTGCCTTTTTGCTTCCCCACAGTGTTAACAACAACTCATTCTTACTAGAGTGAGGATTACAATGTTATTGGTTATAAAGCCTTTAAGCTCTCTTTTCAGGTATGCTTTGAGTCTTGATCTCCCTATACTAACTCAGACCGCCTGCTCTGCCGGAGGAGACAGATGGAGTAGGAAGAATGATGTGCTTATCAGCACCACCTTCTCCTCTCAGCAGGTAGTGTTCAACCCCCCTCATTAATAAGAGCCCCAGTCCACATTTCTATTGGCAAATCAATAATGTTATTACTCACTGTTTTATATTTGTGTTCTTCACAAGGGAAAGTATGGCAGTTATGTATGAACCTCTGTTTAATCATATAACAAACTAGTTAACAATAATAACAAATGATTATCCACTTAGATACCTGATTTAGAAGTTGAAATAATATTTTATCACATGAACTTTTAAACAGAACCATAAATTTCAGGTATGTAAGCAAAAAGGTAATGCAGTCTTAACAGCCTATGTTACATATCTGAAAGTGAACTGCTGGCATGATTCATCAAAGTTAGGTCTCACAGCTTTGTGTGAGTGCGTGCATGGGGAGGGTGTCTGAACTTTCTGAGCTGTACCACCTCCATCTGAGCTGTGTCACCTCTTTCAAGGACGTGCTTTAGGCTTTGTCTGGTGCATTGATGTCCGTTATAACAATCCAGTTCCAATACACAGAGAAGTTTTCAGTCATCTGTTCTTCATTAACATAATAACTCTACTCCAATTTTTTATTTCCTGAATTGCCAGTGGCTCCTTCTTTTTTGAAAACAGCCATTGAGCCCTGGCTGGCATAGCTCAGTGGATTGAGTGCAGGCTGTGAACCAGGCATCGCAGGTTCGATTCCCAGTCAGGGCACATGCCTGGGTTGCAGGCCATGACCCCCAGCAACTGCACATTGATGTTTCTCTCCCTCTCTCTGTCTGTCTCTCTCTCTAAAAATAAATAAATAAAATCTTGAAAAAAAACCCCAGCCACTGATTTAATGACCACAGGAATAAGGTCACAAGTCTTCACTCTGGGGTTTAATCCCCTCTCAAACCCAGTGAGACCCTCCATGTCCTGGTCTCACCACCATGTCAGCCTAAGTCCTGAATATTTTCACTTCTAGTCAGTTGCTTCTTTATTCTGCTATTCTGTGTTGTTCCAGTCAATCTTGTTTATTTTTTTACTCATCATCCATTCACTCATTTACTAATTAATTTTTATTAAGCTTTTCATTAATTTATTCAGTACTTACTATGCTTCAGACATTCTCCAAGGAATATGGAGATAGGTAGACAGATAGATGATAGATAAATAAATGATAGATGATAGTTTATAGATAGATAGCAATAATGTATTATGATCATCAAACTTGCTAAAATAGGAGATCTTAATTACTCCCATTATAAAAAAGAAATGATAATTATGTGATGTGATAGAGTTGTTAACTGCTGCTACAGTGGCAATCATATTACAATATACAAATGTAACAAATCAACATGTTGTATATCTTAAATTTACACAATGTTACATGCCAAATATGTTTCAAAAATAAAAAACTTTATAAGAACTTTGTTATAAGATAGTTGATAGATAAATGATAGATAAAAGATAGATGGGTAGGTAGATAGATAAATAAATGGTAGATGATATATAACTCATGGTCATTATTTTTATGATACACAAAATTTTGTAGGAGAGTCTAGAGGTAACAAACTGAACACAATAGATGTATTTGGTCTAATAGAACAAAAACAAGACCTGGGCTTTATGATTATTATGCAACTCAAGTCTGGCTGATGTTTTTATCCTAGGAACCACTGAACAGAAGTCCACAAAGGTACCAGCCATTCATTCCTAAAATTCACTAGCAAAGACATAAAATAATAAATATTATTAGGGTTTTAAAAAAATATTTTATTGATTATGCTATTATAGTTGTCCCAAATTTTTCCCCTTTGCCTGCCTCCACCTGGTACCTTCTTCCCTCTAGAAATCCCCCCTTAGTTCATGTCCATGGGTCATGCATATAAGTTCTTTGGCTTCTCCATTTCCTATACTATGCTTAACACCCCCTTGTTTGTTTTGTACCTATCTGTTATGCTTCTTAATCCCTGCATTTTTTCCTCCTTTCTCCCCCTTCTCCCTCCCAGCTGATAACTCTCCAAATGATCTCTATATTTACAATTCTGTTTCTGTTCTGGTTGTTTGTTTAGGATTTTATGTATGTATGTATTTATTTATTTATATTTTTTGTTTGCTTAGGTTTTTAAAAATTTTAATTTAGATTTAGTTATTAATAATTGTGAGTTTGTTGTTATTTTAATGTTCATTGTTTTGATCTTCTTTTTCTTAGATAAGTTCCTTTAACATTTCACATAATAATGGCTTGGTAATGATAAACTCCTTTAGCTTTACCTTACCTGGGAAGCACTTTATGTGCCCTTCCATTTTAAATGATAGTTTTGCTGGGTAGAATAATCTTGGTCTTTGCTTTTCATCACTTTGAATACTTCTTACAGTCTTTTCTTGTCTGCAAAGTTTCTTTTGAGAAATCAGCCGATAGTCTTAAGGGAACTCCTTTGTAAGTAATGCTCTGCTTTTCTCTTGTTCCTTTTAAGATTCTCTCTTTATCTTTAACCTTTGGCATTTTAATTATGATGAGTCTCTGTATGGTCCTCTTTGGGTCCAACTTGTTTGGGACTCTGTGCTTCCTGGACTTTTATGTATATTTTGTTCACCAAATGGGGGAAGTTTTCTTTCATTATTTCTTCAAATAAGTTTTCAATTTCTTTCTCTTCCTCTTCTCTTTCTGGCATCCCTATGATTCAGATGTTGGATCTTTTGTAGATGTCCCCGAGTCTTCTTATACTATACTAATTTTTTTGAATTCTTGTTTTTTCTTGCTATTCTGGTTGAATGTTTATTTCTTCTTTATGTCCCAAATTGTTGATTTGAATCCCGACTTCTTTTCCTTCACTGTTGGTTCCCTGTGGATTTTTCTTTATTTCATTTAGTGTAACCTTTATTTCTGCCTTTATGTTGTTGCTGTACTCAATGAATTCTTTGAGCATCCTGATCGCCAGTGTTTTGAACTCTGCATCTGATAGGTCGGCTACCTCCATTTTGTGTGGTGATTTTTTTCTGGAGTTGTGCTCTGTTCTTTCATATGGACTGTATTTCTTTGTCTCCTCAATTTGGCAGCCTCCATGTGTTTGTTTCTGTGTAGTAAGTAGAGCTTCTTTGACTCCCTATCTTAGCACACCTGTTACATTGTGTGGGGTGGAGCCTTAAGTAATTGCCAGGGAGGGGCAACCCACTTACTTGCTTTGTGGTTCCATATGGGGGCAGGTCTCAGAGAGGGGACAACACCACTGCTTGGCTTCTGGAGGCTTGCCTGGCACTCACCCTGTTTCCAGTCACTTCACCCACTTCCTGTATGCAGCTGGTGCCTTTCTAGCTCTTGCTCTTGTTCTGAATGCCAGAGTAGGTAGGTTTGTGTACGTTCTAAGTCTGTGTGGGTCCTTTGAATGGACTTTTGTGGGAAGTTTCTTCCACTGTCCCAACCCTTACTAGTTTTTAGAGCCAGAAGTTATGGGGGTTTATCTTCCTGGCACTGGAACCCTGGGCTGTGTGGTTTGGCCTGTGGCTGGGATTGCTTGCTCACAAGGTATCACTCCCAATTTTTATCTACCACATGTGAATGTGGGACCTCTCTTTCTACTGCTGCCACCATCTCTCCATGCCATGTTGTGTCCTTGCCTCTCTACCCCATCTCTGTGTCTATACCCCTCTTACCTGTCTGGATAAATGTGGCTTCTTTAAATTCTTGGTTGTTGGACTTTCATACAGTTTGATTTTCTGGCAGTTCTGGGTGTTATTTGTTTTGAGGTTTAGTTGTAATTCTCTTGGTGTTTGTATGAGGAGGCAAAGCATGTTTACCTATACCTCCATCTTGTCCGGACATCTGTATTAGGGTTTCTTAATAATTCCTTTTTCCACCATGCACGTGCATCCAATTTCTTGGTCTTTGGGCAATTTTTCAAAGCCATCCACATCACAATTTTGAGTTTATTCCTAGTTCCTCAAACAAGATGATTATGGGTTGGCAAGAAAGGTCTACTCCTGTGACCAAAGCACAAAAGCTTTGGAGCAATGGGTCTTATGAAAAATTTAGTATCTCCAACTTTTCCTTTCTATTGTCTTTTTGTTTGGTTTATGTGTGAATCTATTTCTATGAGTGCAGTAAGGGGACATTTCTAGTCTCTTAGCCTTGAATTAGGAGAGCATTGCAGCCCAGAAAGAGGTGGTGGGAATGGGTCAGGATACAGGTGTGTATGCATGTGCTTGTGTGAGTATATATGTACACACATGTCCATATGTGATGTGCCTGTGAGCTATGAGGCTCTAGGAAACACCAGCTATCCATGTGAGAGGCAACATGAAGGTCTATAATTGTACGCTAAAATGGTTTTTAGAGACAGAATTTGCAGTCTGGGTGAAATGAAATATACAAAAAATAGTCTGAACAGCCAATCTATGTTTGGGCCTGAGGATTTAAAGGTAATTTATATCCACAAATGCATAATACTATCTTTTACCTTTCATTTTCACAGCTAACTGACTATTTGAGTAAGTGTCCAGCATTAGTGATGAGCTTTAGTAATAAAATAATACTAGCTTCACAATGAGGACTAGATTTATAAATCCTGACTTTCACATCAGGAAACCAGCCAGGAAATACCTTATATGCTAATAGCTATGAAAAAGGCAGCAACCTGACTTAAATAATTTCTTCTCATGGGTGTTTTTGGGGAGGATGAATTCCAGGTTCTACTTGGAATGTGTATATGTCAAGTTACAAGCATTCATTTTTATATAACCAATTATTTTGATAATTTGAAGTAATCATAATTAAAGCTGCAGTATTATTAAATTATTAAACACCTCCATAATCCATATTTTTTTCAGTAATCATCTGAGGGAGAAGACCTAAAATCTGAAAACGTTTATTTTACTTCTACAATTACTTTTACTCTGAAACCATCTCTAAGTTTTTCCTTGACTCTGCTGAAACATTCTTATTTGTTTTGCATAGTGTACCTAAATGGAGCAATTCCACAGAGGGAATGTGTCAAACAAAATGTGCCAAACAATGTGACATAGTTGGCCCAAGTTTGCCATTAGCAGTTTTCCTGCTGTGATTTTGGGTGAACCAGGAAAAGTGCATCAGTGAGTACTGGAGAGGGAAGGTGGCTTCAGTGGCCAGGGCAGCTCATGGATACTTGCCATTAACACATTACTGCCTCTAGACAGCTGGTCTTTTCGTGGTGGGTGCTGACATGTGCATGTTCCAGGTGGCTGGACTCATAGAGAAATGTTAGGCTGCAAGGGAGCAGAGCAAAGTCTTGTGTCTGGAGAGGGTGCTGCTAGGCTTTGAAAGGACACTGGGGAGAAGTCAGATGTGGTCTGCTGTAAGTAGAATGGGCCTTACAGCAGACCACATTACGGAGCATGAATTGACCTCTCTCCCTCTGCCTCACAAGTCTTCCTAGTTGGCTGCAGTCAGGACTAAGCAGTCATTTTGTGATTTCCTTGTGTCTGATGACATCTCCCCAAAATGCATGTTTAGCTGCATCGAGCAGAGGTGCCATGAATGAGCACAGATGGCTGCTTTGCTGTTTGCACCATCTGAGCTCCCATCCCTGGCGGCATGAGTCCTGGAATAGGAGCTTCCAGAGCATTTTAACCTGCTTTTGTTAATATGTGTGCAAAATATAGAAAACAGCTCCTTTGCAGAGTTATCACTTCCAAGGCAAACCCTACTCAGGTTTTTTGGAACCTTCAACATTTGAAGATAACATCAACCCAGTGACCCCAGAAAGAGATGGTCACTGTGCAACTATTTAATCCAAGGGACAAGTCAGGTGGGTTTAGTTTTTGTTGATTATGTTATTAGTGTGACTGATTTAAAGTGAAAACCAGTGACGAAGTTTCAAATATCCCCAAACTGTTACTTAAGTTGCTACTCTTAGCAAACTCCATCAAATCATCAAAATACAATGTCAGACAGCACCTTGGAAAGAAAAGTAATCAAAGACACTGATCTCCCCTGTAGGGACAAAAGTGCTTTTACAAGGGAAGGTTGATTAAGCATTTAATGCGCTAACAGCATCTGTAACAAATAAGGATGCCCAAAGTACAAAAAGTAGTGACTTAACTCTCTTGGGGGGTTATTTGAAAACTTCATAATTGATTTGCATTTTAAATCAATCAAACAAAGAAAATAATCAACAAAAACGAAGCCCAGATCAACACCTTTCACAAGCCAGGCCAGCAGGATGCTCTTTCCATTGTGAAGCTCACTGGCAATAAATGCCATCAACACACACACAGGATGATTCCAAGTTAAAATTATAATAATGTTGGGCAATGCTACTTGGTTTGGTCCAATGGGAGGGAGGTATTATATTGCAATCATTTTCCTTCCATTTGATCACGCATTTTATTAAAAGAGTGGGAAGATCTCCCAGCTTGAGATAGTTAAAGTCCTGTTGGCGGGTGCAGCAGACGGATGACAGAGCAGACATCGCAAAGGCACAGCAGCAGGAAGCAGATGAGTGATGGCTCTTTGCTGCTGCTAACACCCAAAAATCTATCATTCCAGATGCACAAATTAAAATTACTCACTAAGCAAGAATGCCATTGAGCTGCACCTTATAAAAATCCTGGAGTAAGTAGAAAAGTGCCAGGCTGATAAATCTGCGCTGTGAGAGCCATATAATCGTGCTGCCATCAATAACAGCCCCCTCACTTTATGGACTCTGCTCTTTCTGCAGCAGCCATGAATAACCAAAACATACACACAGCCTCTTCCCAAATCCACAGTCATGGGCTAATATGACACACACCACCACTGACTCCATCTGAGGCCACTGGAAGATGTGCTGCCCAGATTTGAGTCATATAACCAGGTCATGCAGACATCAGTCTGATCTCATATTGCTTGGCCTCTACAACTCAGGTTCTATGGTCTTCCTCTCCTTCCTGAAAGTCTATCTTCCTTGGTTTCCTTTACCCAGTTTCCACAGTCAATAGTCCATTCATAATCACTTATCCTTTTTTCTATGATCCACCCAGGTCCCAATGACTCTACGTCATCTGTCTCAGAAATTGTCTCTCCAGCTTGTCTCTACCATCACCACTGATGCACCAGCTCACTTGATCCACTCAGTAACCTTATAGCTTGCCTGGCAAGTTAGATGAATGCCCTCTAAACTGCTCTTCATAGTGCAGCCACGATGGCCTTTTCTAGACATAGATCAAAAGATGACACACTTCTGCTCAAAGCCCTTCATGCACACCATCCTCTTAAGGTGATTTCCTACCAAGATCTGCAAGGCTCCGCATGGTTTGGGTGCTCCTGGACTCTCCAGATGTGTCTGCTTCTGCTATCTCCTCCTTTCACTGCCAGGCTTTTAGTTCTGTTCA
Organism: Phyllostomus discolor; assembly: GCF_004126475.2. NCBI lineage: Eukaryota > Metazoa > Chordata > Mammalia > Chiroptera > Phyllostomidae > Phyllostomus > Phyllostomus discolor. Next base: position 78,096,754 of record NC_040903.2, on the reverse strand, counting down.
CAATGTTCGCTTCTGACTCAGGGCCTTTCACAGTGATGCATTTCTCTCTATCTGGCTGAATCTTGCTGATCTTTTAGGTTTCAGATCAGTTGTCACTTCCTCACCTTTCCTGACCATCTCAACTGGCCTATTTAGGTCAGATCTGTGAATTAGAGCTTTTCAAAGTGGTCATCACATTGTAACAACTGATTGAACTCTGGCTCACCCAGTGGATGCTGGGCATGTTGCCCACTGGGCTACGGGCAGGCTCACCATGCATCTCAGAGCCCAACACCATTCCCTACATGGATGGGGAGTTGTTAATAACCATCAAGTGTTTGAACAGTGAACAGGCCTTGTGTTCCTGAGAGAGCATGGATAATTTTACAATCTGTCCTTACAGAAGGAAACTAGCAAGGAGGCTGTCACATACCATGCAATCTTCCTTTGAGGGGCCCTCAGGTGACAGGTGTGACCAACCTTCCAGACTCCTGAGTGCTTCTTAGGGCTGACCATTCACAGCTCCTAGACTGAAACTCCTATGTTTAGCTCCAAAGTGGACCACAGATTTATAAACTTCCACTCTGATTTCAATTCAATTTAGCAGTTTATTGATGGAGGCAATAATTTTGCTCATTCATTATTATTATGGTCAAGTAGTAATAACACCTTTCAAATCCAAGTTTTATTCCTAAAGAAAAAAACTCTATGTTGTCAAAATTTACATCTGATTTCCAATATCACTTCAAATTCTTCCCAGCTTTGTATGTGTTTTCTGTGTGTGGTTTTCCAAACATTATATAGCATTTAATGCTGCAAACATACATCAATTACTTTATGCCTGCAATTAGAATTAGAGCAAAATATCCTTGGGCGCTGTCCCCAAAGAGTTAATTATGAGAGCTCTTGCCAAATACTTTCTGCAGGCAGTTTCTTATATTACTGTGCATCTTGCCCTGAACACAAAGCATCCTTTGAAAGTCTGTATGTGGTTTCCTCCCTCCACTGTGCTATGCTGATCTTTAATCCTTGTTCTGTTTTCCTTCTTCTAAACAAATCCAGCATCAAGAATAGCTCTTCACCCTTATCACCCTAAAGCACAAAGATCAGGTCTCCCCACACTATTTGCTGTCCTGATCTTGGATGATCAATGGCTCCCAATGCCCCACCAAATAAGTGGCCAGTCTCCTCACAATGATGGTTATGTATGCCTCTCTGTGGTTTCTCTTGTTAAGTAAGCCTCAGGCCTGTGCAGTATCCCATTCATGATGGTCCAGGGCTGAACAGACCCAGGAAATTCCCTGCATTGCAGCTCTCTTCTTCCTGAAGCTTCGGTCTGGGTTTTGCTCTGTGAATACAGCAGCTCTAAGCAATGGGCTTATGTGATTGTGGAGGCTGAGACATCCAAGATCTGTAATCAGTATTCTGGAAGCCCAGAAGGACAATTGTTTAGTTCCAGTCAGGGTTTGGTTCCCTCTGCCTTTCAGGAAGTCTTGCCCCCACCTTGCCCAGTCTGGAGGTGGCCTGACTTTCTCAACCACAAGTGGCAGGAGCAGCAACCAAACACTGAGTCTGCCTAGCCTTAGCCAGGGCTGTTGCCTGGAGGTCTGGCATTGTTTAGAAAGGGAGTTTGGGTGCTGAGGTTGTTTGGGGGGCCTGGTGGGAAGTGTGAGGGCTGACAGTACCTCCCAGTCAAGTGAGGAGGAGATACTTTCTGGGGACACAACACGCCATCAGAGCAGTTCATCCCCTTAGTGGTACCTCCTTGCTTGGGGAAACCAGTGGCTGTACTGTCTCAGAGGGAGGACAGTGTTCAGGGTGGCTGGGAGAGAAGTAAAGACAGGAACATGATTATAGGTCAAGGGAGCAAGAGTAACTGTACCTCTGCTTCTTTGAAACACTGCTTTTATCTTCTTAAAATTAGTCTTCTTCCTGGAAACAGAACATGATTGAATTCCAAATCTACTCCTGAGCCCTGAGGGCCTTGGTGGCACCTTCCTGGCTCCTGCCAGCTCAGAGCTCTGTCCCCTGGCTCTGCTGCCATATTTGGTATTTTGTGTAGATTCCCTTTGGAGCTCAGGGGCACAGATCCTTCCAGGAGACCTCACCAACTTTGGGTTACTCCCAGTGTCAGAAAACAGAGGGTGCCCATTTCCATGCTGCTTCTTCTTCAAGCTGCAGCCCCTAATCACCAGCCAGGACACAGTGTCTATGCCTCAGAGCCATCCTAAGATAGGATGCATAGGTTTATCTAAGTCACAGGTGGCAAACACAAGGTCTGCAGGCTGACTCTGGCCCTCCACCTTGTTTTATCTGGCCCGGCACTTGTTTCTACCTGGCAGCAGCACCGAGCTCCTTGCCCCTACCTAGTTAAGGACTAGTTACATTTATACAGTCCTAAAATTACATTTGGCCCTTTGAAAGCAACCGTGAGGCTGATGTGGCCCCCGTTGAAAATGAGTTTGACACCCCTGATAAGTGAAGAACATGCGTGCATACAGGGAGTGGGGCCCACATAACGGGCAACAGGCAGATGATGAGTGGGGCTGTGGCTTTGCTGGGAGGCTGGGGAACTCTGGCTGCTGACTCTCTGCCGAAAGGGCCACATATTCAAACCAGCCTGGTGGGTGGGCCAGACAATGACATTCCTCAATAAGTGCTGGCTCTCATGGATAACTCTGCTGAGACCCTTCAATGAGAAGCAATAGAAAGAGACAGCACTGCCTCCTTCCTAGCCGTGTACTTATGGCAGTTCTCAGTGGGTCCAGAGGGCAGAGTGGATGGGGTATGGATGGGATCATGAATGTGGGTGAGACTAGGGGACAAAGACCTCCTGTTGCCTCTGTTCTACAAGTTCCTGAAGACCAAGTGAGCAATATGGTCACTTCCCTGACAGAGAGATGAGGGATCATGCCTAAACAGAACTTTCTCTAGTTCAGAACACCCAGCTTATAGGGTTTATCAAAGCCTGCTGGGTAGGGCCACTTGCATATCATACTTCAGCCACCAGTAGCACAGGAGAGCCAGGGCCCCTGAGATAACAGCACGAGGCTACTGTGGGTATCTAGTCCACCCAAATGCTGTCAGTGAGGATTGGAAGCCAAAATGTGTCCTTAGGTAGAAAGGACCAGCTGGTTGGTTATTGGCTTCCAGCCAATTGCCCAGCTGGTCACTGCTGCCTTCCTTGTGGCAGGCAGCATGACGAGTAGCAGGCAGGAACAGCAGGTACGTGTGTGTGTCAGGCAGAGCCTGGGCAGATGGTCAGTGAACAGAGGCAGTCCTGATGACCAGGTGCACCCCATATTTCCAACTTCCCCCCCAGGGACCGGTATGAACATCTCTGTGTCTGGGCAGAGACTATCACAAGAATTTATTAAATGAAGACAGAATAGTGACCTGTCTTATTACCCTGAGCATGTATAGGACAGGGGTCCCACATCCCATCTTCATGGACCCAAACTTGTTATACTTTTCTGTTTTGCTCTGGATGCTGAGGGGCCCTGATTATTCTCGTATTGTGTAAACATCATCCTTCAATCATCATGAGTGACATGATCCCACAACACCCTGACTGCTTAACCCCTGGCTTTCCCAGGAACCCACTGCTGCTTAGAAGCACTTGCAAAGGTGGCGACATAGGGGATGTGTAGGTCCTCAAGCTGTTGTCCTTCCTGATTCTGAAACACCTTCCCACAAGCAAGTGGTATGTTGCCGTTTCCAGAAAGTGTGCTGCTCCAGACAAACATTAGGACCAAGTGTGCTGGCACAGTGTCCCCGACCCTGTCCTGAAAAACACAGGGCAGTGGGAGTCTGGGAAAAGCAGTTTGGGAAAGATTTGAAGTGCATTTCACCTCTTTCTTGGACATATAACAGCATGTTAAACATCCACATAAGTTTTGTAGTAAAAGAGAAATCATTTCCCCTTCCCCTTCCTAATTTTCTTTGAACATTACGGCCTCTTTTATCATGAAAGACCAATTAACATCCCAGAGAATATGCATTTGAGTCACAGGTTTTTAACTAAGCCATTTACGAGTAATTTTTGTATCTTTTTGATTATTAAAACCACGATTATAGGGTTTTAAGTATTCTATGAATATCCAGGGTGAAAAAGTTGCATTTCGATGGCATTCAAGGAGCTGGAGAGAGAGAGAGGGAAGGGACAAGGAAAGGAGAGAGAGAGAGAGAGAGAGAGAGAGAGAGAGAGAGAGAGAGAGAGGCAGAGAGAGAGAGAGAGAGAGAGGGAGAGAGGTTCTAAAGGAACAAACAGTAAGTGTAAAAGAGTAGAGAACAACATTACTTTACTAAAATCTAAAGGGCAGAGATGACTTGAAAGGTCTTTGACTGTCTTTATGTTCCCAATGCCCACTCCTGTCTGAGCAATGAGAAGATTTACAAGAGGTAATTTTGGTTACTGTGAATGAAGCACACACAATCGAAGCCTGGTGTGTAAGGTGTGTGGAGTGAGGGGCCTGGCTGAAAGCTCAGCATCCACAGCCCAACCCATTTGAGGTCACACTTACAGACCTGCATGATAGGTTAATTAATACATATATCCATATCTAATCTCTGCCTATGTCTGATCTATATGTCTATATCTATGTCTATGTATCTATAGCTAATCTATATGTGATATATAAATATATATTTTATCAGATGTTTCTCTGGAGAACACTAATATACAAATATCACTTAGCGATGTCTTGCCCTTAAAGACTGAAATTCTCTTCTCTTCTCTGTTGCATCAAATGTCCCCTTGTAAGCTATCTCTGTCCTTTCTGTGTTTGTCACTAATGAGCAGAAGGTGCCTCATTTAATGGCTTCATCCAGGGTTGACTGATTAAGTGTCAGTTTGGAGAAACCAAGGTGAAGAAATGTGAATAAGAGGATAGGGTCCCAGGCACTGGCAACCCTGTTATAGTGAGGAGATGAGCAGATCCTTCACTGTGGTGTGTGCTTTGATACAGGGTCTGAGAGATCTACAGACCCCATGTCCTAGAGGGGATAGGCAAGGGACTCAGCCAAAACTGCAGAATTGTCACCAGGCTTTCTGAGAGTGATGACAACTCAACTGAGCTTGTCCAATTAAGTAGGTGAGAGCTACCCTGATCAGCAGAAAGGACAGGGTTTCTAAGCCCATGAAACATGACAAGAGCACTGGGGCCACTCTTTCCTGCCTTTATCCATGGTGGCCAGGAAGCCTCCCCTGAAATCAAGCATTCTGAGGGACTCTGGGGCTATACCACCTGTGGGTGTCAGGCAAGTCAGGCTTCTTCCAACCTGAGAAAATGTGAAGCACTGAGTAGGATGCCTTCCAGCTGTTAGTAGGATTTTCTCTAAGAATCAGCCTGATTTACAGGATCAGATGAAATGAGTGTTTGGCAATTCCTCAGTATCTGTGCGTCTAAGTTCTGGGTAAACACACTAGACTGAGCTGATACTGTGTTCTGTTTCCTCCGATTAAATCTATCTCGTCTTCAGATTTATCCTGGCACTTTATGCTTCTGCAAATGACTGCCTCAGCGCTGCAAAGTAATTCCACCCTGTCATATTTGTCTTTGGGAATCGTAACAAATTATGGTGATTTATAACATCAAACTCAACTCGTGCATTTCTCCCCAGACGGCCATGTCGCTGATGGCAAGATTCTTGGCCATCCATTTGTTCTCTGTGCAAGGTGACAGTGACACATGTCTCATCTACCTGGCATGACACTTGCTTTCCCTTTGAGGGGAGCCTGTCAACATAATTCAAGCTGTCACTGCACCTTCACACAAGGGTTCCAACACATCCCAGGCCCTGCTTACCTGAGGCCTCCTAATGAGGTGTGACTTCCCCTCCGGGCTGGATGAATGGATGAATCTCCTTGTCTCAGAACCTGGTCCCTAGCAGTCAGGAGAAGTCAAACCATGATCTGTCATGGTGGGAGGACAGCGTGGGACCACAGCCAGAGGACCAGCAGGTCCTGTCGTGGAACACAGCCCTTCCTCCTCAATCTTTGTCTTTCAATGTAAATGGAAGCAACTGTCAACTCTCCCATGGTTTCCTGGACAGCTCAGAATTCTGGTCTTTCTGAGCAGAAAGAAAACGGAGAGAGCTGGGCATACCAGCCCAGGACACTTGAGGGTGGCCTGAGAGTGCACAGACTGTGGGTGGAGCTGTCTCAAAGCTGTGTGCCACAGACAGAATTGCACCCTCCAAACTCATACTTTGAAGCTTTACCCCATAATGAGATGGCATTAGGAGAAGAGACCTTTGGGAGGTGATTAAGGTTGAATGAGATCATAGTGTGGGGCCCCTGTGATGGAATTAGTGCTGTCATAAGAAGAGATACTAGGGCTCTCTCTCTCTCACCACCAAGTAAGGACCCAGGGTGAAGGCAGCTGCCCACAAGCCAGGAAGAGGGTTCTCACTAGACCTACCATGCTGTCACCTTGATCTCAAACCTCCAGTCTCCAGAACCTGAGACAGAAATGTGTTGTTGAAGCCCTAGTTAGAGCTGTTCTGTTATAGCAGCCGAGCTGCTTCCTTGTGTAGCATCATCCCACAAACCTCAGGGTCAGACCACACAATCAGCTGCAGACCTACTGGGCCTGCAGCCTGCTAATGACCGCTCCCCTCCCATCTCAGAAATACCTCCCATTGGCCCCACAGAGTTTCTGGATCAGCCATAACTGTAATATCCATCTTATGTACTTATTTCATAAACAACTAATATTGTGGGGATCAGGACTCTGATAATAAAACTCTTTTTCCTTAAATTATCCTGAGCAAAATGAGATCAAAACTATTCTTTTAAAAAAATTAGAAGCAGGGTCAGAACTGCTGACAATAAGCAGTCAAATCTGAATACTATCTGTGGCCCATGCAGATGATGCACAAAAAGACTGAATGTGTCACAGAAACCATGGGAGAGCTCTCCCCCCAAAAGGCCAATTAGGGGCTAAAATAATAAAACAATATTGCCAAACCCTGCCAAGAGCATTTGGGAATTTCCCTGATCTGTGTTTTGTGGCTGTCAGCCACAGGACTGACTGGTGTTTCAGACAGAGTGGCCAAGGCCAGCGTGCTCTGAAATGGGATCAGACACCAAAGCCCATTTCAGACACAAACCAGACAAGTCCCATTCACTCATTCATCTGCACACTTGAAAGTTGTACCAGACTTGGAAAATTAAAAACCAAAAGACAGACTCCTTGATGGTCTTGAGGGAGACAGATGGGCAAGTGGCAGTGACAACAGCCATGTGAGTTTACCCCAGAAATGTCTTCAACCACCAGGACACCTGGATGTGTTCCTGACTTGACCACAGAAGTGAGAATGAAGGGTGGGCCCTAATAAAGAAAGAGAAGTAAGTGCAAGCAAAATCTCGATGGCCATGCTGCTGATCTGGCTGCTGGCCACAAGTGACGGGAGAATGCTGTCCAGAGGGCTGTGCTCAGCCCCGCCCAGCAGTAAAGCTACGGGAGGACACAGGCCTTTACATTCTGAAGCCAGCATTTTATGAAGTTATAGCAGAGAGATGACAACATTAGAAAAAGGAGTCCTAATGGTGAGACTGAGTTTCAAAGTCTGGCTTCATGAGGTGACTGCTCTGTGACCTGAGCTCATGATTTCAAGTTTCCAGAACTCGGTCTTTTTAAATTTTTTTTTTTTTGGTCCAGTGGCACAACAGTTACACTACTCACTTCACACATGTGCTTTGAGGAAAAACTTGATGCTGAGCGAGTGATGTTTGTTCTTCCAGCTTGTTCTTCCCCACGGTAAGTGCTTACTAATGGTCTGGCCTTGTGTAGACATGTCACCGCTGTCCATGCCTGCATGTCAGTGGACGAGAGAGGGCAGGACAGTCAATCTGGCAGCCTGAGAGCCCTGCGTGTGACGTCTCTGGAAAAATACTAACTATTCTGGCTCCATTTCTCTAAAACCAAGGAAACAAAACCAACTGAAAAGTAGAGAGTAAGCTGGGTGTGGAGGAGGCCACTTTGGAGAGCTGGTTGTGCCTTAGCCTCACGGAGAGAGAGGTACTGAGACCCACTCCTGTTTGACAATTTCATTTTTATTTACAGGGGCTGCATCAAATGTGTATTTTATGTGATCAGTGGGAAGTGTCAAAATGAGCTGCATATAAAAGGGTGACAAAAGAAATCATTTCAGTAAAATTACATAATGTAAAACAAGTCATTGAAACAGCCACATTAAATACAACTTGCAGGCAGTACAGAGTTATGTAATTTCCAACACTCGCCAGAGAGGTATTAGGTCTGAAGTAACTACAGTGAGGAAGCAATTTGCAGAATTTCTGTTCTTTTAGCTGGTTTGAAAGCAGTGATAATTTTTTTTTGTAGCTGACAAGTGAACAAAAAACAATAATTGAATCGTACCATTTCACCCAGAAGGCAGACTGATAATTAGAGGTGTAGCAGACAGTTTGGATTTTATCCGAATGGTGGCAGCTCTGACGTTTTTTTTTTTTTTTTTTTTTTTTTTTTAAAGCTGAGAATGAAATCAAGGCCCTTATTCCCAACAACAATAAAAGAAGGAAACAGAATTGTATTTTCGATTTCTGATTCCCGGCCAGCACGTGTTTTCTTGTCCCTAAAGGAAGATCTGTGGGTTCTAATTTGGGAAGATGTGCCCACTAGTTACGTGGGAAACAAAGAAAAGTTCTCAGTAGCCAATGTGGACAGAAATATAACATAAATAAAGCTGATTTCTGCCCCCATGGAGCTTGGGGAAACAGCACCTGAAACCTCTGGACCTGGCAGCCTTATTAAAGATTCTGCCAGGATGGGATACTCCCTGTGGGTCTTACAAGAAATGTCCCTGACTGGAACATGGTTTAGGTCTGCTATCACAGCCCTATGTGTGAGAGAATTGTCAGCTATGCCATGTTTTTAAACTTGGGATTTGGTTGCTGGACTGTTGCAGCTGTGGTGATCCAAGAGCGGTGAGACCCCTGATCCTGCTGGGAGCTGGAGCAGACAGGACCCCTCATATAACCATGCATGGGACACGGGTCCCTCTTGTCTCTGGACTCCCATCTTGTAGAATGATGGCATTGGAAGCCAGAAAAATGTGAGTCAGATGTGGATCCCTAAACAACTGGATCAGGTCCCTTCTCTGTTCTTTACAGCCCCCATTTTGGAGGGCAGCTCATCATGTCCTTAAAACTCTAAAAGAAAGATGCCCGTGAAGATGTCCTTAAGCAGAATCTGCAGAGTGAATATGAGGGCTCACTTTCACAATCAATATGCTGGAAACACATTTTAAAATAGCTCGCTACTCCTTTTAATAGCACATGCAGACAAAAGAGCCTATTATTTAGTATTCCATTTTTGATAGCTCATTGTATCTAAAAGGAGATCAATTAAAGTGCTTCAAACCTCTCAAACTTAATTGAAGGGCAATTTAGATATCCCAGTGGCACACAGATGATGCTGTCCATTGTGCTTTTATTCAGATTTGGAACATTCGTGGCTTCCATGAACCCTCTGCAGATGGGCAGATTTCATACTGGAAAAGAAATGCTAGCATTGGAAGAAAGATAAATTGTCACCAACTTTATTCTTCAACGGATGAAGGGAGATTTTCAAATAAAAGTACCTTTGATGAATGATGTAATGGGAATATTTGTGCCTGTGATTTTCTGAATAATCAGGAATGAGCATTCATTATTTGTCCTTTGTAAAAAGGGGTGCTGGGTGACATATTAATGCTAACAAGAGAAGTATTACATTTATAGCAAAAAGCTTAACTTGTCACATTCAAGTAGATTTTGTCTTTAAGAACTCATTTCTTACAAATGGGGCTTTGCCATGTTTCTGAGGAGAACACCCATTGCTATTGTTGAACACAAGACTTTCAGTTGAAGAAGGAGCACAAAGTTGATGACCCCAGGGACTCAAGTTTTGGGTCACAGTGGCTTCCATGCAGAGCAGCGCTGTCCTGTGTGGGATGGAAGATCAAGGTCCATTATGCTCTCTAGCATAGCATACTCAGGACTTCCTGTCCAGGTCTAACACAGGAGTGGGCAAAAGTAGGTTTACAGTTCTTTGTATGGAAAAATATGTAATACTAGAATAAATAATAATACAAGAATAAACTCTGTTTTGTGTATTCACAACTATAAACCTACTTTTTCCTGCCTATGTATCAGAGCTGGCATGCAAGTATAAGAAGGGTGAACTCAGCCTGGGGCCTTGGGTCTGTCCCTCATCTCAGGACACTGGGTAACCTTACATGTGCCTCTCAGCACATGTCAGCAGCATGAGGCCCTCCAAGGGCAACACGGAGTGTCTGGCTATCTCAGTTGGCTGGTCACCACTGCATGCCCAGTGCAGGTCCAGTTATCTCACAAGTAGCATTTGGGGAAACTAACCCACAGTGATGGAGCCTTTCAGTGCCAACAACCTCCACAGGGAGTACCAGTGGTGCAGGCCAGGCAATCAGCTGCAGGGACTGCTCATTCTGGCTCTAGGATCCACTCTGGGAGCCTTGGGGCAGGAAGGGGTGAGGTTGGCAGGGTGGAGTGGGTGGGACTGTGCTGGTGTGAGTGCTGCTTGCCCTGGGTGGGGTTAATGGCAGGCCTGGATACGTGTGTACTTATATATGTGCCTACTCTAACATACATGCATGTAAAAGGTATATAACACACAGTCTGTATAACATGCAGAGGCTGTTTACTATGTAGAGTTGATATAACATATAAAGTCTATGTAACATGAGGTATTTATATTACATATATGTATATATGTAAATATGTGTATATACAGCTTCTGGAAGGAGTAATGCCTGCTGGATTGTGGTTGGTAGGGTACAGGAACGTCTCGCATGAGATGGACAGCAATTTGAACATTTCACCTAAAATGTCATATGGTGTGCTTGAGTGTGATATTGTTATATTACAGAATTACATGCTCATGATTTTTTAATAAAAGTGTTCGTAATATAAAAGGGGTGCTATTTGTGCCAGACCCTGTATATAACACACACTTAACACATTTAGTTTACAGTACAAAACCGAATGGTCCCTAGGAAGTTCAGGAGGCTTGGTGAGTTAACCTCTATAAAACCCTTAATTACAGGGGTTAAAAAATCATCCTTTTTCTGTACAACCATCTCTCAGTGCTTGCCTCACATTTGTGTGTCTGTATATCCAGGTGCCTAATATGAAGGCTGTGTAAGCTGGTGTAACCACCACTCCTTGCCTCATAAAGTTGTATCAACCCTACAGGGACACTTTCTGAACTGATACACTAACTCTGCTTAACACTGGTGACTTTCCCTCAAAGTCTGTATATGTATCACACCTCATGCCTGTACTATCTTTCATACATTGAAAGATATCTTAAAATGCTTGAAGTTAATTAAACTTGGACATTTGGGGTATATTTTCAACTCCCTTGAGACAAACGATTGATACTTTAGGATGCAATATAAAGAAACACAAATTAAAATTAGTAGAACAGAGATGGAGAGTGTATTTCCTTGTATGCCAAGAAGTTTCAATGAGTGAAGAAAGCTAGTAGCAAACAGGATGTTCTGGATAAATTTAGTTCCCTCAAGCTGACATTTTTCTCCATCTTCCCCTCCTTCCCCTTTATGAGGAAGGCTGCTCTTGGACAGAAAATGTTTGCTCCCATCCGTGGACATTCTGTTGCCATGGCAGCCGGAAGATGTTACCTCCTGGTGAGTGTTGGGAAGGCATCAGGAAGGGGTGATGGAGGGGATGGCTGACCATGCTGCAACCTAAAAAAGTAACAACAAAAGCCCTGATGTTACCTGAAGTACGGCATCCCCAGATGTGAGCTTCAAAGGCAACCCAAAGTGTCCTGAGTTAATGGCACATCTGGACATCCTGGTGAGCATCTAGTCAGCTCCCTGAGGCACTCAAGGGTTTGTATCATTAAGTCACAAATAGTCATTTAAGTGGGACGGGCATGTATTCATGAATTTATAGCTGCAGTTTCCACTTAGGGAAAATGTCCCCACCCTGTTACAGTGGGATCTTGACTAGTACACAGACTTAAGACAATTCTGATCTCACTCTTCATTCTCCTTCTTTTCCCTCCAATCCCCACTCCAATCCCAGAGGGAGGCAGGGGTACAGAGTCGCACATGGGGGAGGAGGGGTTGATTTCTTTCCCAGCCCTAAAATTGATACCTGCAACTCAGAGGTTGAAAGGCTTGTGTGTCTGTCTCCTGTTCTTCAGCAGAGCAGAGGTAAGGAACAGAGTCAGTGTTCAAGAACATGACCCCTCACATCGCAACTCACTATCCAATTAACTGGAGAAAATGCAGCCCTGGTTCTATGAGTCTCACCTCTAAAACGAGAGGGTAATCTCTTATTGAGGTCTTTCTGCCCATTAAGGTGGACAAAGAAATCTCCATAGAAAGACCCCAACAGCCAGAGAACCATAATGATTTTCAGGAGACTGTAGCTGGCTTATTGTGGAGACAAGGCTGGAGAGGTCAAAAAGTTCCAAAGCCCATTAATGATTTGCTGATAACCATTACAATAGAAGGGTCCTGATAGATTACACCCACAAAGCCAGATAAGCTCTCAATGTCTATCACCATGATGCTCTGCACAAGGCCCTGCATAGCCATTACAGGAGGCAGGGTTTTCTTAAGTGTTTGGCAAAAATAGAACCACCTAGGAAGTGTCATATGTTAGAAAAGGACAGAGCTCTGGAGATTATTCCCCAGAATGGGGAACGGATGAAGCACACAGCCCCATGGGCAGGCAGAGAGAGTGAAAGCTATGGGTCAAGGATAGAACCTGGCTCAAAGACCTGGACCATAAAAGCAAGATGTGAAGATAAGATGTGGGTGATGTGGCTGGTGTGGCCCAAGGAGTGACAATGGGGAGAACAGGGGCTGTTCCTGAGATAGCAGTTAGAGATTCAATGTGCAGAATTAGGGAAAAAGAGGTAAATAAAAAATGATTCTGGGTTTCTGTTTGTACAAGTGACTTGGCTACTGAGCAGGAAAGGGTTAACTCAGCAGGCTTGTGTTGCACAGGGAGACAGGCCTGACTTCAGCACTGGACAGCTCCTGGGAAATGCGCTCCTGCCTCTTGGAATGCTATCTATGCCTTTTCATCTTTTTAACTCGATAAAGAACATATATGCATCATCACCCATGGACATGACCAGTGGTGTGGGGATTGACTGTAGAAAAGGGGTCTAGGGGGAGAAGGGGGAAATTGGGACAACTGTAATAGCATAAACAATAAAAATTAATAATATAAAAATAATAAAAATCTAACTCTTCATGAACACAAGCCTGAACAGTGGTTACAGCAGTAAATGTGGGTGACTCAAGGTGAGGAAGCACTTAAGTATTCAATACCTCTTTTTCTTCTACCTGGTGGGTTTATTCCCAATTAAAACACATGGATGATATGGAGACAAAATTAGAGGAAGGATCACCTCACCTTCTCTCTGCCTGTCATGTGGGCAGAGCTGTTGGAAGCTGCTTAGAGCAGCAGGTGTGTCATCGGTTTTGTCCTTTGCTCTGACTGTATCCACTGTGCTCAAACTTTTCCTGATAATGTGAGATTCAACAGAAGGAATCTCCTTCTCCTCAAACCCAACATTTTGAAATAAGAGCCTGGAAGGGACTTTGAAGAGCACATACCCATAAACAAACAAAACTCTATATATCCAGCAGGACCTAAGAGGCTTTGTTCTGTCTCTTCGAGTGGCTCTCAGAACAGGGTCCCTTGCAGCCTTCCCTGAGCCCCTCTTCCCGACAGCACAGCTGACTGAGGAGCCCATTCCCTCCACACCCAGCAAACATGAACAAGAGCATTTGTTTCCCACTTCCTACCTCTGGTCAAGGTTTGTGCACCTCTCTTTGTTGCTGTGTTCTCCCTGAATTTCCTGGAAGTGCTCTCCTGGAAGTACCCTCAATGCATTTCTCATTGTCCCTCTTGTCTGACAATGGGCAGAAACAGCTATTTTCCAAGAAAACTCATTCTTTTGAGAGTTTCAAGGTGATTATGCTGACTTTGCTGGCTCTGGAAACCACAGCCCTGTAGGTCTTTGAAAACCAAGAAAAATATAACCAAATGTTTTTGTGGTTAATGACTTTATGAAAAGGTACACCAGCTATCTAGCTGACTAAAATTAAAGAGCCCAAATAGGCAAATGCACCACAATTTACTGAGACTTGAAAGGCATACATCTCAGACCCCTGCAGGTCTGTCATTATCCCACAGACTCACATGGGGCTGATTAATGGAATGCACCTGATTGAGCTCTATGATTTGACTGTGGAACTAACTTACCCTGTCCTTAGGACTGTGAAGACTTCGGGGAAGATCTTGTAGGGACACAAATTTTATAGATGAGAAAGCTGGGACCCCAAAGGGTTAATCATTGGGCCGATAGATGGCAAATCTGGGACTTTAATCTTCGTCTCAAGTTGCCGTTGGCCACAGTCACATGAAGTGACACAGAATTCAGAGATGTCAATGTGCTGTGTTTCTAAATAGAAGGAATGCTAGAAAAAGGCTGTTGTGGGCCAAATTGTATTCCCTAAATTCATATGGTGAATGCAAGACTCAGAACAAGGCTTTATTTTGAGACAGGATCTTGAAAGATGTAATCGAGTTAGAAAGAAGCTATTGGGGTGGGCCCCAATCCATCTGAGTGGTATCCTTATAAGAAGAGGGGATCAGGACAGACACACGCAGAGGGATGACCATGTGAGGATGCAGGGAAAAGATAGCTATCTACACAACAAGGAGAGAGGCCTTGGGAGACACCAGCCATGCCCACAACTTCATCTCAAACTTCGAGCTCCAGCATGTGTCAGTAAATGTCTGTTGTTTAAGGGAAAGCAGCCTGTGATATTTGTCATGGTGCCTGAATAGACTAATCCAGGGCCCACAGAATATGCTCTGTCTGCTTTGAGAAAGGACAGTATTTACTCAGGTTAATCTCCAGGGGTGGAGTCCTTCCATCCAGGTATTTCCCAGTGACCCAAGAGAGGCAAAGGTAGGTGGATTTAGTGAGGAAACTGCACATCAATTTATGTGCTTCACACTTTTCCTCTCTTGGTGGCACTTTTCTCTGTTCTTTACTAACTGACCTTCTTTCACAAGCTGAATTTTGAAAAATAAGAACAGGGGATGGTCAGGTATATGTATGATATAATCTCCCTCTTATTGATAGAGTCAGCAAAACAAATGCTTCTCTTGCTTCTGAAAGGGGTGGCTCATTTCAGGACATATTAAGAAATCTGGAAGAAGCTGTTTGCCAAGGACGTTAGGGCAAGTTACTCATTAATTGTCAAAAGTAACATGCCTCCCCTCTGGCCACTGTCAGTTTGTTCCATGTTTCTATGCCTCTGGTTCTATTTTGCTTGTTAGTTTATTTTGTTAATTAGATTTCTCATATAAGCGAGACCACACAATTGTGGAAAGAAGGGGAAGGGACTAGTGAAATAACATGTGAATGACCCATGGACATGGACAATGGTGTGGGGATGGACTGTGGAAGTTGGGGTGGGCTGAGTGGAGGAAGGCAAAGGGGGAAAATTGGGACGACTGTAATAGAGTAACAATAAAAAAAGTAATGGGTCTCTTTTCAACACCAGAGGATCACAGAATCTGGAGCTAAGAGGAAGTTTGTTTACAAAGCATTAAATTGGGCCTTTAGGGCTCCACCTCCTTGTAGCTTATGTGCAAGTCACGGGATTCTCAGAACTTTCCAGATTCAAAGTGAAAAGTGCCAGGATTCCCACACCATCAGCTTCCCAGAGCAGCAGCCTCAGAAGTTGGCAGCTGTGGGAAGCAAGCTGCCTGGAGTTTAAAACTGATCCCCTCTGACCACAAAAGAGAACAGAAACAAATACATTTTACTTTTTTGTGCGTTATTAAAGAAAAAACAATTTACTTAAACAAAAACCCTCATTCTTTCTCTTTTTTCGCCTAAAAAGGGTATATGTTTTTAATCCTCACCCAAGGATATGTTTACTGGTTTTACAGAGAGAGAGAGAAACATCCATCAGTTGCCTCCTGTGTACTCCCTGACCAGGGACTGAACCCGCAGCCTGGGTATGTGTCCTGGCCAGGAATTGAACCTGCAAGCTTTTGGTGTAGGGCATAATACTCCAGCCAACTGAGCCACCCCACTGGGCCCCCTCTTTTCTTCTTAATTAGAGTTATTAATATAAATAGTCTTTGACCAGGCCTTTTCAATGAAATTCAACCACACGTGTATCATATATTTTCTCATTAGTAATGAACTTAAAGCCAAGTATCCTATTAGATAAAAACTAAAACAATTCCTCATTGCTTGTCATTAAACAAATGGCTATGTTGATGGTGAGGGTCACTCAGGAAAGCAAACACACGTTCCTCCTTCATCCTCCCACCTCATCTCTCTCCTCTTTCTGTTCTGGACTTGAGTCCTCATGGGGCTCCTGGCCACTAGGCAGTCCCAATACATCACACCATTGGGTCTGTGACTTTCACCAGGCACAGGCTCTGGACTTTAATAAACTTTCATTATTATTATTTTTAAAGCAAGAAATCTTTTTTCCAATGAACAGAAAGAAAAAGTTAAGGAGTGTTTATCCTTGGAAGCACCCCAGTGGGCTCCCCTGGGCCAGGGAATCTGATCTTCCAAATCTCCTTTCAGCCCCTCTGTCAGGGATAGACCAAAGTCCAGAGAATGGGCTAAGTCAGACAAGGACATGGCCACTGATACAGGAAAACAAGGTACAATCAGATGGGTTATAGCAGGTGTGTCAAACTCAATTTCAATGGGGGCCACATCAGCCTAGAGGTTGCCTTCAAAGGGCCGAATGTAATTTTAGGACTGTATAAATGTAACTACTCCTTAACTAGGGGCAAGGAGCTCAGCACTGCTGCCTGGTAGAAACAAGGTGTGGGCCGGATAAAACAAGGTAGAGGGCTGGATTCGGCATGTGGGCCTTGTGTTTGCCACCTGTGGGTTATAGGAAACTAATGCTGAGGTGGGTTGTTGGGTAGGACATGGAAAGCAACATTGCAAAGCAGAAAAAGAAGTCACTAAATGGCTAGTGGGAGCAGACACCACCCTCATAACAGAAGTACTGAGCAGACAGGCTGTCCCCACTCAGGAGGTTGAGTTTGGTGAGGGTGGTGAGTAGGGACTGATGGATTTCCTCCTGTGCCTGGTGGTCCTTCATCACCAGAACCCTGGTGACCACAACCACCTTCCTCATTACCCATTAGGAAATAAGCCAGTCATGCTGAGAAGTCAGAGGCTGATAACAACTCCAGTGCAGGCAGTCTCTCAGCCAGGCCTCCTCATGTCATCCTCCCTCTGATCTCACCAGGTTGGGCTCCTCACTGGAGGGAAGGGAGACATGTAGACACTAACAGAGTCTCTCCAGACTCCCTTCTGAGAGCGAGTGAGTGTACCCACAAAGGCCTCCTGGGTGGAGTGCACGTGGCCTGCTCAGAGATTTGTTGGGAGTCCCAAAGGTAAGGAGCAGAGAGGATCTTTCTTACATTCATCACTGAATCTATGAAGACAACAAGGAAGAAGAAGGAGAGAAAGACTTTCAGACTCTGGTGTCACTAATGACCTTCAGTTGGGCCTGGTTCAGGGGAAATAGAAGAAATCCATGTAGTCTTTGAAGGCACTTTTATGGTCTACATTTGCTTTGGTTTGGGTTTTGCTTCCTGTGAAATGGAACCATTCATTCATCCAGCAAATATTTGTGTGGATTTTTGAGGCAGAAACTGCACATAATCCTCATAGTCTGTGCCCATTTTCTCTGGAACATTATTGGCAGAGATGGGGGACAACAAATCCAGAGCCCAGAGTCCCTATTTTGAGGTCTCCTCCCCATGACAGGGAGCACCCCATCCCTCCCGGCCTTGCTGAGCTTTCCTCCTCTAACCACCACCAGACACCAGGTGGCTGGTAGGTAACATTGGAAAATTACTGCTTTACTCATTAATTAACAAATAAATGTAACTTTTCTGGTACACTATATGCACTGATTTCTGTCATAAATTGACATCTGTAAGTCATAAACTGCTTAGTTTTAGCTGCTTTTAGTTACTGAATTTTTTTCAAGCTGCATGGCACTCATGTTTTGGGCGTGGTTCAGACCCAAAGTCTTCTCTGGCCGAGAAGACTTGCGGACACTTCTGAGAATGGGCAGTCAGTCATGCAAACACTGAGGGTTCAACAGTGCGAGAGGAACCTGCTTCCTGACAAAAGCTTTTGGCCTGATCACAGGAGAGAGGATTGGGGAAGAAGGAAGAACACCTTTAATTAGAGTGGTGATTCCATCCTGTCTTACAGGAGGCATAGCTCCTCTGTGGACAACGGAAATCAAAGGGAAAGGCTCTCTAATGGGCACATGACCCTTGTGAGGCATTTGCATTGTTCAAAAACACCCTGGCTTTCTCTGTTTGATTTCAAACAGGCTGTTCCTAGAGGAATCCACAGTCTTTTCTACCCAGAGACCCAAAAATACCCACGTTTGAGAGCACAACCCTAGTAGGTTAAGAATAAAGAAGACGTTTGGATTACAGCTGAAAAACTCACACTTTTCTTCTAAGCACAGGGATGATCACAGGAATAATGAGCTCCCATGTCTGCACACGTGTGCAGGGGAAGTACGGGTTCCATTGCCCAACACAGGTCCCCACCAGGTCATTCATAAATGAAATCCATGCTCGCTTAGGATGACTGGACTTTGGAAAGCATACAGGTGATGGCAGAGGAGGGTGGCAGGCCTACCTGCAACCCCATGGCCTATGAGTTAGGAGGAGGGTTATGTGCCTGGGCACTTCTCATAAGTCTGTTTTCTGGGTCAGGAGCTCTAGTTCTGTGGCCTCACCCAGGCTCTAGATAGGTGGGGCACTGGCGGAGACTGAGAAGGTTGATGTCTCTCCCTGGGCCTCATATCCCTATCTCTTTCTCTCTCGTCTTGCAGGAAGGATCCCTGTTCTGTTCCTACAGAGTGGCCTGGACTCTGGGCTTCTCCTCACTCCTCACACGCCTCACACTCCCCCAGCCCAGGCTGCTGTCACTTTCTGCCTTGCTTGGTTTCTTTTGGCTTCTTGGCCTTTCCCTTGTCTATGGAAGCAACACCCTTCTTTCAAATTCCTTTTTTTAAATTAATTTAAATACTTGGGCTGGCTTATGATCTCATATAAGGTCTCTGAAAAGAGCCATCTATGCTCTTTCTTCCCTAGTCTATACTAGAGATTAAAGTGTCATTACTGACTCATGACTCCTGACACACATGAAGAGCTCCAGTCACCAGCTCCTGGCACAGCTCTGCTCATCCTTGATGTCCATTGTCAGCCCACCTCTCTCAGGTATGTGTACCTTTCCTCTGCCAACCAAGAAAGTGACTTCAGAACTGGATCACCCTGTCTTATTCTTTTTATTATCCACAGCACATACAGGACATTCATTAAGTCCTTTCAAAATTCAGCAACATGTTTCACGGCCTGTCTTCACTTTCATTTCAAAGAGAACTTCTGGGTTACACTGCTAGAAGGCATGCCTCTTAAACACAGTTTGTGGCTCAGTTGTCCTTAAGAAAAGCAGGGGCTAACAACTTGTTGAGATCACAACTTCTGTGAATTCTGGGAGTGAGTGAGAGGTCTGATTGGAGAAACCGCATGGACACTCTTGATGAAAATAGAGAATGGATTTGATTAAGCCAGTGTCTCCATGTCACATACATTAGGACTATTAGACATACCCATGGCTTTATGAAAACATATATATCATGCATGTTGATGAAAAAATGGTGGCATATTTAAAAATAAGAATACAAAGCTTTTCTTTGTCTATTTTTATATATTCCATAGTATCAGCTTTTGGAACAGAATACCTTAGCTCTTCACATAGCATGCAATTTAGTGTTAAGTGACAAAATTCCCAGGATAAGAGAGGCATGACTCCATGGTTACATTTCAATATGGGACACACACAGGAGGATTTCAGGGGCAAAGGACTGGTCTTCCTCTTTATCATCTCTAAGACCATCCACAAACACACACAATGCCTCCTCTCTTCCACGTTTTTCCCTTAAAATTTCTTTAATGAAAAACAAATCATTTTCCTTGAGGTAGTTATAAGAGAGCATGGGGACGCATACATTGTTTAGGTCTTGGATTTCTGTTTCCACTTTCATTAATGATGAGATTCTCACCCCTCCCTGCTGATTCCTATAGTACTGTCTTGTTTTTTTTCCTGAAACTCACACTATCAGCAAATCCCTTGGTATCCTCACCACTTCCTCATAATATTTTCTTCACCTTCATTCTCCATGGTGCTCCTGAAACTTCAATGTGCATTCGATTCACCTGGGATCTTTTTTCTAAATTAAATTTTTTTTGTAACATTGGTTAATAACATTATATAAATAAGACCTGGAGCAATAAAATACATAGAAGAAAACATAGGCACTAAATTTATGGACCTTGGCCTCAAAGGAGTTGTTGTGAACCTGACCCCAAAGGCAAGGGAAATGAAAGCAAAAATAAATGAAAGGGACTACATCAAAGTAAAAAGCTTCTGCACAGCAAAAGAAACCATCAACAACACAAAAAGGGAACAAACTGGAATGGAGAAGTTATTTGCAAATAATACATCTGATAAAGGCTATAACATCCAAGACATATAAAGAACTCATACAACTTAACAACAAAACCTCCAAACAATCCTATTAAAAAGGGTAAGAGGTCCTGAACAGACAGTTTTTTCAAGGACGATGTACAGATGACCAACAGATATATGAAAGGATGCTCGCCATCATTAGTTGTAAGGGGTCTTGTTAAATGGAGGTTTCCATTTAAGAGTCAGGGGTGGGGCCAGGATTTGCATTTGTCCCAGGTTCCCAGGTGATAAGGGAGCTGTGAATTTGGGGCACATCTCTACTGACCTGAAGCACAGACCCTCAGGCCCGCTTTCAGTTGTAGGTTTTTTGGACACTTTTCCTCACATTGATGAAAAATTTAGCACCTGGAACATTGTCTCTTTTCACCTCTATTCCTGTCATTATTTTTGGTGAACTCACTATCCACAAAGATGATACCTACTCTTTAATTTCATGAGATTTCTAGTTCCATAAATCTTGTCCTTCATCTCACTTTTCTAACCAATGCCTATAGTCATTGCCCAAAACTGCACCTCCTTCAAAACCTCAGTTTTAAGCATCCTACTCTCTGAATACCACCTCTTTCCTCTCCATTCCCTCAGAGCCAGTGATTTCTTGCAGCCACATTTTCAATCTACTGTCCTGCCATCTTTCTTCTGCCCACACCTTTCTCCTGCTTCCAGCTCACAATCCATACACACTCTCCAGCCCTGCCTCCCTTGCTACTCTGTTCCTCCATCATGCTCAACTGGAAAATCCCAGCCTTGGAGTCACCACATCTTTCAGGTCTGGAATGGAGAATTTGAAGTGTAACTGGAAAGAAATGGCAACTCGTGCCATCTGGTGCCACCTAAAATTTATAACCACAAGCCTGCCTCAAGGTGCTCATGCTTCCCACCAGCTAATCCCATTTCCTAGGTAGTTTATAATCCATTGGTCTGAGGGAACTCTTTCACAGCCCCTGTCTCAAGTCAGTTCTCCAACACTCCTTTTATCTTCATCACTCTCAGCTGTTGTTCATGACCTCTCATTTTCTCAGAACACCCATATTCCCCCAGGTCACAAAACCACCGCCCCTATCATGTGTGCCCACACCTCATATTCTACCTTCCACCTGACACAGCAGGTGAGCCAGCTGGGCTCCAGTCCAGGCCACTCCTTGCACAAGGGCACTGCTTCCCTTCCTCTCTCACCATCTCCAGGGCTTTCCTTCTCCAATTATACTTTCTTGAACTTGTTTTATCAGTTTCAGCATTTTACTGGATAAAATTCATTAGTGTAAAATCTCAGTACAAAAGCATTCAAAACAACCCTCTTGCCCCTGGCCTTTTCTGCTAATCCATTCTGATTTGAATTTCCCCCAACAAGTTACTAAGAGGAGATAATAATCTTCTTAAACTCACCATTGATCTCCACACCACCTGAGACCTCATCTTTCTGGAAATTTTACCAGCGTTTGACTTTCCCTTTCCAAACCGTCTGCTTCCACCTGCATCCAGGACTCCCACTCCGTTGGTTTCTCTCTTCCCTCCTGGCTATTCCCTTGTCTCCTTTGTGGCACATGTTTTTTCTTTTCACCCTTTCAGATGTGGACTGCCCTGTCCCACAATCTCAGACCTCGCTCTTTCTCTTCTTTACCAGTATCTTTTCTAGTGACCTCTTTCAGTTGCATAGTCTTAAATTCTACATCCCATCCATACACAAACAATTCCTGCATATTTATCTCCATTCCAATCTCCTTTGAATCCAGGCTCAGGTAACCAGCTGCCACTTGACATGGCCATGGGGATATTGAAGAATCATGTTGAATCTCATTGTCCTAACACTCATTCCTCGATGGCTTCTCAGGACAGGAAACAGCAATAGTATTTTCCTCATAACTTCAGAAACAGCACCTCCATCCATCCTCAGTTTGTCTTTTTCTTTTACCTCTCATCTCAAGTTCAGTCTTATCAGTTCTGCCTCACAAAGTATTCCACAAATGACCACTTCTCATCACTTCTAATCCTCCTGCCTGAGCCTGAGATGTCATTATAATCTTGTCTGGATTGCTGCAGTCGTCATTGGCATGGAGTGTGTTCTTCAAATACAGCACAGTGGCATTTCCAGTTACACCTTCTCCCCCAGATCCCTGCTGTGTCCCATCAGGAGGCAGGCTGATCTCTCCCCTCCAAGACCCAGTGGGACTTTGTCACTTCCTCTCTACAGAATGCAGCAGAAGCATGCTGCCCAACTCAGGCTGTGTCAACAGAGCTGTTGCTGTCTCTGTCTGACTCTCTCTGTATCTGTCTCAGTGGAACCCTGAAAACCACCTGCTGTATTAGGAGGAAGCCCAGGCCACATGGAAGTGTCTGGCCAAGAGAGCTCAGGTCTCAGACTCAGCCAGTGTCACCACGAGAGATGGCTATGAGCCAGCCTTCTGCTGAGTCCAGCCCCAGCTTTCCAGGCCCCCTGTCCACCAATGAGAAGAGAGAAGCTGCCAGAAAGCTGTTGCTCCAGAACCCCTACAGTTCCATATTTTTCTCTCTCTAGGTTTGTGCTCAAGCACCATCTCCTTGGGGAGGTTTCCCCAGGGCCCCATCAAAGCTGACACCTGAACTTGCCCAGGGCATTCAATGTTCTGTATCTTGCCTTATTTTTCTTCACAGCCTTCATCATCTCTTATTGTATTATACATTTATTTCCTGTCTTACCCACTAAAATTTAAGTGCAATGAGAATAATACTTTGCTGTTTTGTTTACACTTGACCTCCATGCCTGGCACCTATGTACTTGATCAGTGTTTGATGTATGGTGGTGTTTTTGAGAGTTGGAAAAAACAAGGTAACTCTTGACAGCATGCCCACCTCTGAGACCTTGATGGGCCCATGTTCATGGCAGGCTTTAAAATGCTGATATACGATAAGTAAGTTCTGGAGGTCCACTATACAACATAGCATCTAGAGCTGATGATACTGCATTGCACACTTAGCATTTGCTAAGAGGAAAGATCTTATGTGAAGTGTTCTCACCTCAGAATAATGATGATGATGATGATGATGATAATAACAATGATGATGGTGATGATGGGGCTGGAGGGAACTGTGGGAGGTGGTGAGTATATCTGTGGCCTTGATGGTGCCACGGGCATACATGTATCCCCAAAGTCATTGAGATGTATACATTAAATACACCTTTGTAGAAGTCGATAATACCTCAATAAAGTGGTTTTCAGAAATGAAATAAAATATGTTGTAGTAACATATCAAAGCCCATCAGAGAAAGATGAGGGCTTCTAAGTTAAGTACCAAATATCCACTTTTTCCAAGAAGAGTTCCATTGCTCTTTATAGAAATGCAAATTGTGGTGCAGAGTGAAGAAGGCGAATAAATAATGCCACAAGATGGATATAAGTCTTAGCTATTGAATTTTGGGGACACTTGCTCTTGAAGCTGTTTCTGATCATGAGCCAAGTTATTTTCTCCTGAAATGAGCATCGTGAGGGCACATGTTTCCTAAGTGACTGGGGTCCTGTGACTGTATGGGGCCCGCAGAGGCAGGATCTGCCTCTGGGCTGGGGAGCATGGGCCCCAGAGACCAGAGGATGCTCACTCTGCAGCTGGCCTGTCTCAGAACACACACTCCCTTTGGGGATATGGCAAGTTCACTTAGTGACTGACTGTAAGGTGGGAACATAAATGCTGAATAGGAGGTTCTAGCCTCGATTTTCACAGAAGACCTCAGGAAAGATGGTGGAGGAAAGGTACAAAAAATGGGGCCAGGAGAACAGAAGGCACACTCAGCTCCTTCATAGTTTGGCCCTGGGTTGACTGTACAAGGTGGGGCAAAAGTAGATTTACAGTTATTTGTGTGGAAGATAATACAATAATTAGTAAATAATAATACCAGGACAAACTCTGTGTTTTGCATACTCACAACTATAAACCTACTTTTTTTCCACCCTGTAGATAATTTTAGAAACTTAAGAAAGTTCATAGATTCTTTATAGATCTGACAGATCTTTTTATTTGGGGGAAGGAAATATAATTACAGGTTAAGAAAAGGCAAACACTTAATAAACAGTAACAAGCTGGTCAGCCGGTTGCATCTTGCAACTATAGCAAGTGATCTCTGCCTCAGTTTCTTTAGTAGGACAATGGGGACAATGGCAATAGCACTGAAGACTGGAGAAAGCATGTGTAATGTTCAATGCTGCTGTGTGGACCTTCTCTGTGCTGTCGTGATGGTGCTCATGTCTCATTGTCCACATTAGAGATGAGCTTTTGATAACAGTAGCCCCACTTAACCATCTTGTTAACTCCTTTGAGTGCTTAAACAGTAATAGGTAGTTAATGAACATTTGTTGAGTGAATGATGGTCACTAATTTAGTTTTGTGGAGTAAACAGATCCTTGTGAGCACAAAAATGAGACAGAGACAGAGAGATACAGAGATTGACAGAGACAGAGGGTGACAGAGATACAGAGATAGAGATAGAGATGAAGACTGAGACAGAGAAAAAGAAACAGAGAGAGAAAAACAGAGACAGAAAAGAGAGACAGAGAAAAGGAGAGACAGAGAAAGAGGCAGAGAGAGAGAGAGGAAGGGAGGGATGGAGAGAGATGGAGACAGAGAGGTAAACTTGCTCTGGGTTCACTTTCTGCCTGGTCTGAGGTTCAGCAGTGACTGTCTCTCCCTTCTGTCACCTCAGTGTGGCACTGCACACAGAGCCCCTCTCGTGAAGCCCGCATGGCAGAGTGTGGAGGGAGTGGACAGGAGGGGTGGCTGTGTTGCTCTGGGAACAGTTGTCTTTCTCGTTCCCGTAGGAGAGGGGCTGGGGGCCCCACTTGTGTAACACATAATGAGGCCGACAAAGGTTGACTCTGGGATCCTGTGCAGCTTGTTTTTCAGTTTCTAATTTTATTCTTAAATTCCATTCCAATGAGCTGTAGAGGAGGATGCCTTAGGAAATGAGTATTTTTACCTTCGCTCCTGTCTCCTTTCTAGAACATGAATGGACCTTGAGAATATTATGCTAAGTGAAATAAGTTAGAAAAAGCTAAGAACCATATGATTTCACTCATGTGTGGGATATAAAACTGAAACTCATGGACACAGACAAGAATATTGTGGTTACCAGAGGGAAGGGGTGGGGAGGTAGGGAAGGGCAAAGGTGGACTAATATATGGTGCCAGAAGATGATTTTACTTTGGGTGGTGTGCACACCATGCAATGTACAGATCATGTATCATAGAAATGTATACCTGAAACCTATGTGATCTTATTAATCAATGTCACCCCAATAAGTTTAATTAAAAACAGATCAAATGTATCCACTTGCCATATCTTTAAATCAGTTAAGGATTTAATTGCTTATAAGTCTGAATACCTTAGTCCTCTAGACACATAGAAATTATTTTCCAAACATATTATTTTTTCCTCTGAAAATGCAATAGCTCCTCTGGTTTTCTAAGATACTACACTCAAGACTTTCTTGTAAATGACTTTTAAAAATATTTTGTTTATTTATTTTTAGAGAGAGGGGAAAGGAGGGCAAAAGGGAGAGAGAAACATCAGTTGGCTGCTTCTCACACACTGCTCGCTGGGGACCTGGCCTGCAACCCAGGCATGTGCCCTGACTGGGAATTGAACCAGTGACCCTTCAGTTTGCAGGAAGACTCCCAAACAACTGAGCCACACCAGTCAGGGCATGTAAGTGACTTTTTGAAAGAAGGACAGGATTGGGGGCTGCTTGTTGTGTTTTCTTTTTAATCCCTACATTTTCATACTGCCTTGGGATATTGGCAATTATTATTTAAATAAAAAAGGAACTAAGAATAATGTACATCATTTGTCATTGTTTCCTTCCTTGAATAAATTACAAAGTCAGCACTGAGAACCCCATTTCAGAAGTAATGTAACTGTTCACTCTGTGTGGGAACATATATTGGTTTTCAGCAGCAAAGCAAAGGGTTGCTTTCTTGTCTCCTGTATATATAAGTGTATGCATCTTAAAGTGACCATCAAATTCTAGTATAACTTCCATGCTTTTAGACACACCCTGTTATGCTACATTCACTTGCAAGATTTTGGTCTTTAGCAGTGTGTTTGATGTGTGGACCACTATTTGAAGAGGTTTCAGGTGTAGTGGTCTTAGACTGGGATGTAGCTCAAGACTGACCTTTCAGTAAGACGTAATAAAAACACTTGTTCCTTAGCTCTCCCCTCCCTGGCCTGTTATGTTTGTGCCTGCTTAACCAAGTCTGTTTCTCATTGGAGTCTCTACCATCAGAGTGGTAACTGGCACATTGTAGGTGCTCAGTGTCATTTCAGTGACAAAGGAAAGGTTCGAACTAGCCTCCTCCTAGGTATGTGTTTCTCTGGTGGATGTTTGTGGTGTTAATTGTCTCTTCCCAAAGACCTCTGTTGG
Source organism: Phyllostomus discolor (assembly GCF_004126475.2). NCBI lineage: Eukaryota > Metazoa > Chordata > Mammalia > Chiroptera > Phyllostomidae > Phyllostomus > Phyllostomus discolor. The sequence continues at coordinate 78,069,733 of NC_040903.2, read as the reverse complement.
GCACAAACTTACCTCCTTGGATAACAGTGACATGTTGTGTTATTTCTAAGTACCACTGGTTTAGCACCTGAATCAGTTATCCTTAGAAGAGAATGGCCACAGAGAAGGCAGACTTTGGCAGGGGAAGACCGAACTAAAGAGGATGGGGGGCAGGTCTGGTGCATACACAAAGATGAAAAAAGGTGAGGGTTCCGACCTGGAGGGTGGGGACAACCAGACTGACATCAGCCTCCTGGCACTTGCAGTAGGATCAGGGGCATGTCTATTCTGGAAACATTAGCTGTGCGATATTACCGACAAATGGAGAATCATGCTGCTTTGATTGGGTAAGTAAAAAAAAAATAATGTTAAGATGATTCTGGGCCCCTAATTCAGAGTGAATATCCACTGAGTTTAGGGCAAATCTCCTTCCCAGTTGAAACAGGTTATTTGCTCTTCTTGGTTTCATGGAATTAACTCCATTTATTTATTCCAGTAAATAAATATTAAATGATGTGAAAGAATCCGTGTTTCTAAGAATAACTTTACATGTGCCCCAAATTAAGCCCTGAAATTTCTTCTTCAAGGGTCCTTCCCAGGACATCAGTCCTCACTCTGAGGGAGAGCCGTGTCTGCTCTGCACAGTACAGCGGTATAACAAGCCATTACTTAAGTAAGATGGGGTACTTTGACAAGGGCAACTTTGGTCTGTTTTCATTTATGTTAAAGCCTGTATGACAGGGTTAGTTTGCAGCTTCGTGAAAACATTTGCAGAGCACTTATTCACAGTTTATTTCAGTTGTGGCTGCACTCTCGGATATTTCCTCTTTGTAAATTTAGGAAGTGACATCGAGAAACACATGCAACTGACCAGAGCAACACAGCTACAGGGGTTTGAAAAGTTCCCGCCGAAGATCACTAGGAAGTGTGGATATTTTGACCTGAACATGTTTACTGAGAAGCCACAAAGCCAGGGATTCCAACACTTGTTTGTCAGTGTCCTCCAATGCAAGTTGGTGACATGGGACAAGGGCCCATTTTGTGGGTACTAGCTTTAGCCTTAAAGCCTCTGGCTGTCATGTGGAAAAGCCACCCACATTGCTCCTGTGGCTACATACTCACCTGGGGAGCCTGGGTGTGGCTTAGCTCTGCTGGGGGCCTCTTGGAGGTTACAAAACCTTTCGTCCCTTGGTCCCTTGGTCCCTTGGAGGTTACAAAACCTTTTGTCCCTTGGTCCCTTGGTCCCTTGGAGGTTACAAAACCTTTCGATGTATACTTTACAATCCACAGCAGAGGTGGGAAGGGCTGCTGTTGTGTTTTGTTTCATTCTTTTTCTCTCTCTCTCCTCCTGCCCCCTGTTTTTTAAATGTAAGAATAGAGTGCCATTTGACAGAGACACGACTTTCCAAAGTCTCTGGCGTCTGACATTGTGGAGGTTACTAGGGTCCTGGGAAACCCAAGGTGAGGGCTTCAGATGGGTGAAACCTGCACCAGCTGTGTCCCAACTGCCCTGAACAGTGTCTGTGGTCAGAAAAACATTGCCTTAGCCTGAGCAGCCCACCCCAAAGCAAAAGCAGAGCCTGACAGAGCCATGCACAAGTGGCTTGTTAGGGAAACTGTCCAGGGATAGAGTGAGAGACTGGGGTGGGCTCAGATGAGAGGAGGCCACCCACAGGCAGCAAAGATGTTCCCTCAGTGAGCACCCAGCCCTGCTATCACCCACAGCTTCACCCATTCCATTCAAGTCCATTTCCTAAGGAAGGTGATAGCTACCACATGCTGTCAGTCTCCCTGGGTGTGGCAGGAGTCCGGTGCTTGTGAACTGCCCTGCCTGTGGCCGCCTGGCCAGGTGTAATGCCCCTGCGTGTTTTTCACTCTGGGTCTCTTTCTTTCTCCTGTTCCTCCCCAGGCACAGATCACCCTGGGACTACCTTGTGCACACACTGGAGAGAAGAAACTGCTGGAGGCAGAGAGAAGGAAAATATTAGAGTTTTTATACAAATCATCTTGGGTATAGCAGACTGGACCCGGCTGATCCCTGGGGACTGTGAGCCTGCATCTTTATCTGTGTAGTGTTTGTTGGGAAGGTAGCCCACTGCTGCCCCTGCTACTTGCTGAGTTGCACTGAAATAGGCTCCTTCTAAAAGGTGACAAAAGTCAGCAAAATGCAATAGGAGGCCCCGGGAACAAGGAACTAAGGTGCCCTGGTGCCAGCACCCCCTTCTTACACATGCTATTACTTACCCTTTTGGGATTTTTGTTCCTTACTCTCAAACAATGCTAATAATATAATAATATAGCCTGCCTGATATACTCCCCGGCATTCTTTTTTTCCCCTTTTCTTTCTTTCTTCTTTTTAGGCTCAGGATGTCATGTTTGAATGAGCTCTTGAAGAGAAACAAGATGTGCACACAGGCAATGTTAGGCCATTGTCATTATCTGGGCTGCTTCTGGTTTTCAAAGGAGATGAAACCCTTTTCTTCAAAGAGAGCACATCTCAGCTGCCACCAGGACGATGTTTCCTCTTGTAGGCAAACCTCTTCCTAAGGTGTCACCTGAGGCAGCCACTCCTGGGCAGGAAAGAGGCAGTGAGGAGCTCACTTGTGACATTGAGGGGCTACAGGCTCCCTGGCCGGGGAGGCCAGACCTGTCCATGCCAGGATGCTGGACACCCAGCGAGACCTGAAGTAACACGCAGATTCGAGTAAAGTTGGTCAGAAATCCAGACACATTCCAGAGAGGCAGGCAGGGACTGAAGAGCTCAAGAGAAGTGGACAGTGGGTCTGGGGAGAAGGGGGACCTCCCCATCTGGAATGAGAGGAGGGCCTGCAGGGAAGGGGCGGGGGCAGAGGTTGAGTGGTAGGTCAGCCTGTCAGCTGGGCTGGCTCCTCCCAAGGCCTCTCTCCTTGGCATGTAGGTAGATGGTGGTCTTCTCTGGGTCCTCACCTGGTCGTCCCTCTGTGTGTGCCTGTGTCTGTGTCCTAATTTCCTCTTTTTATAAGGACCTCAGTCATATGAAATGAGAGCCCACTCTAGTGACCTTATTTTTACCTTAACTACCTCTTTAAAGGCTCCATCTCCAAATACAGTTCCCTTCTGAGGTTCCAGGGTTTAGGACTCTACACGTGAATTTAGGGCCCCAGCACAGCCCATGACAAGTTGTGTCCTGACGTAGCCAGAGGTAGGAGGGCCTGGGCTGGTGGCGTAGATGAGGGAGTGGATTGGAGGGATGTTTCTGGGATGCGTGGCAAGGCTAAGCAGGAGATCCATGCCCTGCATGGACCGTAAAACAGAACCCACACAGGAAAACTCTGTGGAGTCATATTTTAACAGGCAACGAGGTTTCCTAACTTCCCTTTACAGGTTATTAAGCTGAATTGGTTTTGTGGATGAATTAAGATTATTGATAGAGCAGAATGAATCAATAGCAGTAATACCTTAACAAGTAGTGTTAATTAATTCACCCTCATGGTGCAGCTTGCCTGGGATTAGATTTTATGAGCAGAGCAACTCTGCTGTTTTTGTTTCTTAAAATAAAAATGAAACTAATATATTCCCCTGGCTGGTTAAGAAACTGCTATAAATTAATGGCCAGGCTGCTTGGCTCATTAAAAAGGGAGCGGTTTGATTCTGTGCTCTCACTGCTGATTATTTCTGCGGTAGGGAGAGGTGTGTACTCAGTGCCAGCTCACAGGTGGTAATCATGAGGAGTAATGGGTCTTAAAGACGCCAGCACTGTGCATTCCACAGCCGAGAAATATAGAGCAGGACACAGCACCCTCTTCAAGCAGTGTTTCAGCGTGAGTTTTTGCTGGATCAGAGAGGCCCCTAAAACACCGTTTTTAAACACTTCTGTCTGCTCAGTTGCATCATAGACACATTGTGAATGCATGAGTACAGGCAGCCTCCCTTGGTTTCTGCATTCCCCGTTGCCTCATTGCCTCAGACCCTTCCCTGTCTGCTTACCAATCGCTGTGTGGCCTCTCACCTGGTGGTGTAACTGGCCAGGTGATAGCGTGGAGCTAGGAAGGTCAGCTATGGCTGCAGGTACAGGAGGGGCTGGGGTTTCCAGGCCAGGACCCGGAGGGCCAGAGAGCTGCAAGCGGGATGATAACGCCAGGAGCAGGCAGAGTACCTCCCCCCACCATTTCCCTCCACCCTCTTCTATTCGAGGCCCCATTTCTAACAGTGAGAAGGGGATCCATGTCCCTGGGTGCCACTGGGGACAAGGTGGTGCAGTGAAAACAGGGAAGCCGGAGAGCCTTTCCGACACTCTGTCAATCACATGCATCCTGACGGAGCAGGATGGTGGTCTCTGAGCGCAGAAGGCACTTTCACCCCCCTTTCCTGGAGCTGGTCAAATTGATCTCCAGACACACTGGGAACTTCCCCACAACTCCCAAATCTGGAAGAAGCTTCTGGAAATGACTTGTGGAATTTTATCAAGACCAGGAATTTCTCAGGTGTGCCTCCTGGGGTGCTAGTATGTGTTGGGGTCACTTTTCCCCTCTGGGGCATGGAGACATTGAGAAGATCTCCATCAGAATCTGAGGGTTAAATAAGGAAATAAATGGGTGCCTTGCACAGGCAGGCCTTAGAGAGTTGGTAATGCAGTTAGGTTCCTGTTGTTCCCAGGAACCATGAGGGGCATTCTGGCCCCAGGACCCCCGAAGTTCTCCACCTTGGAGTCCACAAAGCTTCTCCCACAGCAGCAATCAGAATGACAGTGAGTTAACACAGAGGTCCCGCAACATGGCCAAGAGCCCTGGCACAGGGTTGCAGACATAAATGGAAATGCAGGATGCCCATTTAAAATGAATGGATTTCATGTAAATGACAGATAAACTTTAGTGTATCTATGACCTAGATAGTTATTTCCTTCTTGTTACAGCTCAGTAGGGTGGGAAACATCACACTCATTGTAGGGACTAAGGAAGATGAAGCTTAGGCAGGCTGTCCCATGTTCCACAAAGTGACACTGAGCACACTGGGCAGAACGGGTCTCGGTCCCTGGTCTTGTAAGTTATAGAACAAAAGCCTAAAAAAGGCTTCATATAGACTTTTATCTCAGTTTAAAATAAGTGGTTTAAAAATAGTTTTTACTAAAAAACATTTTTCTTTAATGATTATGTATTAATTACATTTTATTAAAAATTAAAAAATATTTAAGAAATATTATGACATTTTAAAAAGATTTTATTTATTTATTTTTAGAGAGGGAAGGGAGGGAGAAAGAGAGAGAGAGAGAGAGAGAGAGAGAGAGAGAGAGAAACATCAATGCACGGTTGCTGGGGACCATGGCCTGCAACCCAGGCATGTGCCCTGACTGGGAATCTAACCTGCAACACTTTTGGTTCGCAGCCCCCGCTCAATCCACTGAGCTACACCAGCCAGGGCACATTTTTTAAATTAAAAAAATATTAACACAGTTTCAGTTCATCACCAATGGCTACTTTGAAACCTCTGTGGTAAGTGTTATATTTATGGCAACTTTGAAGTTAAAAAGTTACTGGCAGTAAGTTTGTGTTGTGTTGAATGTGTAGCCATACCCCATGTGTTTTTGTGGTTTTCCCCATGGGACTCAGTGACAGTGTTTCCTGAAAGTGCCGGGTATGCACTGGGACAGCTGACTTCCCAGATCCTGTTCTAAACTCCTCAGGTGCCCGAGAAGTTTACCACGCAGGCCCCTTTCATACCTGCACACTCCAGGGTCCCAGTCACAGTGGAAAGGTAGTGTCAGGCCTGAGATCAGGGACTTTGTGGGAAGGGACACCTGTGAGCCTGGCTGAGTTGATGAACTGGGCCAGTCGAATTTGGAATTAGGAAACAGGAAGACAGAGCCACTGAGTGGAGGAACGGCAATGCAAATGTAGCGCTGCCTTACACTTGCTTTCCAGCCCCAATCCGCCTGGGTCCCCATGGTGCAGCTCCTCTTCTCCAGTGCCCCTCAGTGCCACTCAGTGTCCCATAGAGCGAGCACTCTCAACAGTCTTTCACTCGTCACTGGTAAGGGAGACGATGTCCTCTACTGACTTCTAGGCCTGGCACCACCAGACAGTACACAGGAGACATGTATATGTTCCTCAGTTACTTTCCTCAGATTTTTGCCTGCCCAGGTTTTGTCTGGTCTGGTCTGGTCTGGTCACATACTTATTTTTGCAGCTGATTCGTGTAATTTCTACATTTTATTAAAGAAAAGTAAAAATGGGGATATTATAGGATATGCATAACTCAAAGCTAATCATCCTTTGTTGGAATCAAGAAAAGTGTTGACTACCTCTGGGATGTTATTCAGCGGCAAGGTAGATACAACACAGCATGCGTTCAGTGAAGTGGGTTCTTGTGGACTGACACCCGACACAGCCACAGCCACTGAAGGGGACCCTGTGATATCCTCCAACCAGGTGTCATGACAGCATTACAGAAAGAGGTCCAGCACCTCGCTTTTCTACAAAAAGCAAAAATGCTTCATAGAAAGTAAAGTAAAATAAAATTTCAAATCAGAGCTAGTGGAATTACACAGGTCTAGAGTTTATCATATAAGGAAGGTAACAACAAAATATGCTCCTTCAACAGGAGAACTCCTTGACTCGAGGGGACATCTCTAACCTTTTCGCTGATTATTTCTTATCCCAAACTCTCTGCTACACCGAATTTGACCTCCGAGTTCCCCCAACAGCCCCACGCAATGTGGACTCTGTGTGTCTCAAGTGACATTGCTTCCTGAAACCTCTAATCCTGCCCTGGTATCTGTGGCAGCCATCCCCCCTTCGAAGCACTCTCTGATGATCCCACTGGCATTTGTGATCCCTGTTTATAAAACACTCTCTCCACTCTCAAAGGACTTGCAATTTGACTGATGAGACTCACAAGCAAATCATCTATTATGGAACAATGCACTCTAATTGTCAAAATTCTGTGTTCCATTCCAAAGTAGCAGATATACCTTGGTCCTGTATTGTTATCTCTTCAAGGATCATCATTTTTGAGATGAGAAAATGTGTCTTAAAACTTTTTTTATCCCTTTTATCTCCCTCCTCCCTGCATGCCTCCCTCTCACAGCATCCCCTCCCCCTCAAACCTTAGTTCATGTCCCTGGGTCGTACATACAAATTCATGGGCTTCTCCATTTTCTATATTATTCTTAACCACCCCCCTGTCTATTTTGTACCTACCAATTATAAAGGGGATAAAAAATAGGACAACTGTAATAGTATGATCAATGAAATATACTTTAAAAAACTTAAAAAAAGATTTCAGTTTTTTAGAGAAGTTTTAGGTTTATAGCCAAGTGGAGAGGAAGGTACAGACATATCCTGAATACCCATATTTCCAGGCTTCTACACTCACTCCTAGAGGTATACCAACCCTCTCCCTGAAGGTAGGGAATGTGGGCACCCATCCTCCCTGCACCCCGAGTGCACCTTGGTGGGTTTCTAGCCTGGCTCCACTTAACCACTGTGACCTTGCACGGGTAACAGCCTCAGTGCGAGTCTGTGAAATTGAACAAAAGCACCTGTCACACATGGGGGTAATTTCTTAGTGTCTGGTAGTACCATATGGGGTTATCTTTTAGAGTATTAAATATGTGTGTATCTGTAGTCTGTAGCATACATGCATACTTATATTATTTCTACATCTCTGTGGACCTAGATATATATATATGTACATATACGCACATATGAGTATATGTATATATAGAAGAAAAGACATACAAGGGTGGGCAAAAGTAGGTTTACAGTTGTTCATATGAAAAAGGCATGCAGGTTTGATGATTACAGTGGCTTTATTAACACGTAAGAGTGTCACAATGGCACAGTAAACCTACTTTTGCCCACCCCTGTATATAATCACACGCAGTGCATGTACATGTCTCTATCTGTTTTTGTATGGCTGGATAGCTTATATCTATCTGTCTGCATACATACAGGCAAACACAGTGATGGTCCCACCACGTTTTGTGCAGCACAAGGCAAACTAGCTTCCCTGCCCAGGTTGTCTCGACCGCCTCTGCTCCCGGATATGGTGGTTCTTTGAGGGGAATCAGCAACCTCAGGACTTGTAACCATATCCAGTCTCCAGGAAACACAAAAAAGCCATATAATAAAAAACATGCATTTTTTCTACTGACACAGTTTCCATCTTCACTTGAGAGCAATGACAGCAGCAATTACCAAATTGACTGCCACGTCTGCATTAAAGCTAAGCTGATCTCCACCACCCAGCCCCTGACCCCTAGACACGCAGGACTGTATCTTCACAATCATCATGTCTCTGGTCAGATCTGCAAACTGTAAGTACTTTTCCAGCTCTGCTGAACTTATTAATTTTACGGAAGATCAGCTGTGGTCCCCTTTGAAAGCGCACCCCAATGTACAGACTGAACCTGCTGCTTCTCTGTTTCCCATAGATACCACTCTGTGCTTCTCGGGATCAATATCACTCTCTCCTGGCAGCTGCCAGATCCTGTCTGTCATCATGAAGTAATTGCTGGTTGTGTTTTAATAAAAGGATAAATGATTTGCTAGAATTGCAGCAATAGTAGCTTCATGCCTTAGGTCATCTTTGACAAAACCTACTTCCAAAGAGGTCACATTTCAACATGAAATGCTCCAAAAATTTAGCCTCCCAGGAGGGGGGTGAAAAATACCACATTCTGAGATGGTACAAGGGGTCACCATGTTGTGAGGATGACAAAATTTAGTACCTGACGGGACCGCTAATAATACAGACATGATCTGGAGCATGTACAGAACTTTATGTTTCACCAAGGGCTTTCAAATGTGACCTATTATTCGTCTTTATGTCTGCCAGTGCAGGAGACAGAGCAGCGATTTTTAGATGAGAATATGCTTGTGTAAAGGAAAAAATGATGAAGAATTGAGTAAAAAAAGAGCCAGTTCTCTTGCTCCACACCTGGCTGTGAGTCTCTATTTCTGCACTGACCAGAGAAAAACTAGATATCCAGTACCTCAGCTGAAGGGACTCGGGGTCATGCTGGGCTGTAGGGAATGAGCTCAGCCAGGTGGCTGGACAGCCACCGAGTCTGGAGTGAAAGGAACTCAAGCCTGGGCCAGCCAGGAATGGCCCAACACACATGTCCTCTGGTGCACTTGAGCTCATTTTACCTCCAGGAAGGACTGAAGTCTTTTACTAGTAAAAATCAATACAGGTTGATAATTTAAAAGTGCATTTCAAATGGGTTGTTGTCCTGACTCCACCTTCTCAAGTGGTAAGCTGACCGTCTGGTCCCTGGGGATTAAATCACTCACCTCCTGTGACTGTCAGGTGGTGACCAGGAACTTCCTGGGGACCTTGGTCTTTCAAGTGAAAGCTGGAATCAACTTTGCCTGGAAAACCTGGAAAACAGAGTCCCTCCTCAACAATAGTGGATTCTGGGCTTTCTGATGATTTCATGTCAGTTAAACAACATCATCATTGTTACAGCGGGAGGAAAAAATGTGTTGCCCTGCTGCCATTTCTATTCAAAAAGTACTTCGGGTTTGTGAGTTGTGTAAGGAAGAGAATACATAAAATGGCTCCTTTATTAACTCGTTAAAATGTGAAACAATAAACAGAAATGAAATACAGTGTAATGAAATCAATGTATAAGCTGGAGTATTTTTAATTATAACTTAAATTAACCAGCATATCTCCTTTGTGGAAGAATTAATTTCTAAAGCAAAATGAACTCTATAAGTAGATACTCAATTAAACTGGGGAATTGCAAATTTTCTGTCTTCTGGCACTCAAAAGATTTTGTTTTAAATTCTAGTTGAAGTTATTGTAACTACTTATATACTCATTTCCCCTACCAAGAAAGTGTTCTCATCTCCTTTCTTGTTTACACATAATTTGGCTGTAAAATTGGTTTTCCCCTAAGCAATGGTTTTGGCCTAAAAAAAATAATGGTTTCTGGCATGAAGGCTCCTGAGGATTCACTGAATTCCTTGGATCTTCAGGGATGCTTTCAGCAAGAGAAGGAAGTGCTAAAGCTTCACCCCTCATCCAGAAAGCAGAACTCAGTTTCATTTGTTTTAAATACATGACTTTCTTACTCATCTTGAAAAAAAATTTGGAAATCACTGTGTCCACAGGGCTGATGATCTTTACATACTTAAGTTTCAGCCAGAAGAAAAAGTGAAGGCGGTTCTATGTGAATATGGTTACAGGTTTGGTGTGTCTGCTGGTTGTTACTGCTTTTTATCTGATCATGAGTCCTCACAGGATGATGCAGGTGAGCACAGGGAGTTAGCAGGGGCTCAAAGCAAATTTGTGAACACTGGTACCAATATCTTTCTTATCCCTGAGATGAGGAATTTGAAACCAAGCATATATTTTTTTTTTGTGCTAAAGACTACTAGGACAAGGAAAAAATAGCCTAGCTGCAGAAAATCCTTGCTTCTGAATGAAAGAGTGAGCCAATGACAGTACTTCAGTACTTATGAGGACTGTGCTGGCTCACCGAGGTTCCCTTCAAGGCTCCAGCCCTGTGTGCCAGCCACTCCTAAGCCCTCGGTCATACACTCTGCCCGATCCCTACTGATTGGCTGCCTTAAGGGACCTAATTTACAGTTAGGCAGTCTGGGTCCTAAAATCCTAAAACATTCTAATTTTTCACATTTTAAGACCCTCCAGATACCATGTCAAGGTGGTATATCACGTCAAGTTTTGATAAATTCAGCTTCCCTTGATCACAAAGCCCTTTTGTGGTCTTTTTGGGTAGTCAGCAATCCGTAACAGAAACCTGATAGGTCAAACAATGTGTACGCCTACTGTAGGTTGTCCTAAAACATCTGACTTCCAAAGATGGAGGGACATAAGCTGAATTGTGGTACATTAGGAGGATTTTCTGGGAATGAACAAACATAGGCTGTTGGTCAAGGGTTTGGCAAGCTCCCAAGTCCATCCTTTTGCAGTAAAAATCTCACCAGATGAAGGTGAAGAAGATCTTCCTACACCCAAGACCATGCTAGAAGAGGCAAACAGTGCAATATGTGTCTGAAGTAGCAAGAAGAATGTGAGTTTGACAGCCAGGAACACAGGGACAAAAAAAGATGGAACTCAACTGGATGGACTTAAATGTGTGCATTTGGGCTCAAATTCAGTTGCAGATAATGCATGCTGATGATTTGGTTTGATGAAGTTCAAGGGAAAAGTGCTTCAAGTGTTCAGCAGGTGACAAGGTCAATATGGACCAGCAGACAGCACTGTGTCCAGAGTGGTGGCAAGCTCAGACTGATTAATGGACACATGGAGACCATATGGAAACCACCTGAGATGTATTTGTGTTACCTCCATTATGCTGGTGCATCACCTGCTTCAGAGGGCTTGTGATAAAGGCTGGATTCCTGTTTAATCCCCACTTCCAGTTCTGATTTGGTTCATCTGGGGTGGGGTCCAAGAACTGCTGATAAACTAATGATGCCCAGACTTCTCCATGCCAGGCGTGGCCCAGGAATTTGCACTAAGTTCATTGTCCAGACTGCCCTCCCCACAAGATGTATGGTACCCTATGGAGGGCTGTGCTGGCAAGTGCTCTACCCTGGGTTTCATGGAGGTCTTGTCTGGGGCTGAATGCCATGGGTGGCTGTTCCCATCATGGTCAGCCCTCTAACCAGTGCAGGTGGGCTCCTGCCCAGGGACCAGGCAGATTTGAGGGTTTAGTGAGAGAAATAACATCTCTTTTGGAGGGAAGAGCTTATTAGTTGAGTCAGCACCCCCCAAAAATTTCTCAGCCTCAAATTAAATTCTTTTGGTATGTAAGGTCATACTCATCTCTGTGTCTTATATAACTCTTCTGGCTGCAAAACTTGAGCTGAAGTTATGCGAGGCTATTTCTCTGTATCGTTTGAATATTCCACTTAGTCTGAATATTCATATGTTCTAATGCACAAATTATTAATATGGCTCTATAAACTCTACACTGTTTTCCCTTTTTTCAAATCTGAAATTCTCCTGAGGTCTGAATTCTGAAACATATTCAGAGCAGGGGTGGTGGATGACTTGTGTTGCCTCATCAGAACCTATTAACCCTCGGCCCAACTGTCCACAGGCCAATGGGACATCATTAAAGGTCCAAGTCACACTAGCAGCCTGGGGATTTGATTCCCTCTAGACACCTCCTTTCCTGGCTTCAAATACCAGTGTCTCCCCACTCTTCTCTCCACATTCATTGACTGGCTGTCCCTGAAATGAAAGCTTTCCCACTTGCATACTAACCCTCTTGCCTCACCCCCACTTTGTTTTAGAACATTCTTCAACCTCTGGCCTGGGTTGGAAGAAGCCTGTTTGCTAAGGCCCCATGGACACAGATTGAGTCTTGATGGGGTGGAGTGAACCCAGGATGGGTGAGTATGGTGGGTTAGTAACATTTCCTGAGTCCCAGAGACAAGCTGTGTGCAGATGTGTGACCTCAGCCTTCTGCCTTTGTGATCATCTGTCCAGGGATGCTCTTAAACACACAGGGAACTGGCAACAATGGCATTCTTCTTCCTTTAATTCTCTCTTCCCTCCTAAAAATGTCCCTTCACCCCTCCTACTGATGTTCTATTCCTGTTAAGCAGCTAAAGTGCACTTATTGGTGAACACATGGACCCAAAGGTACTTGAGGCTCCTAGACAGTGGGGTTGTGTTTTGGGGCAGGGCTCTTTCTTAGAGCCTCCTGGAATCACTTCAGGCCCTTGCAAGTTGACTGCTCCCTTCTTATCTTCAATGTTTGACCAATTGACAGCATGCTGTGTTTGCTATTTTCTTTTCCACATTAAATGAACCTCTGATCTCTCTCTCTCTGTCTCTGTCTCTCTCTCTCTCTTACACACATTCTCTCACCAGGAACCCTGCCCACCTTGTCTGACAAGGCAGTGGATTGCATTATGCTTGTCTAGCATGATCCCGTGTTTGCCTTTACATGGAAAACTCCTTAGGGCAGTAGCTTGGTTCAGCACAATTTCATCTATTATTCAGCTGTCTCTTTGTAATTCTGGTGTCTTGTAAGTGATAAATAATTATAATGTAAGAAAATCTGCTCTCCAGTTAGTCTTGGAAAATGTGAGATGAAATTCTTCCAGCCAACATATCCCCTCCTTGTTCATGAGCCTGAGAGAGGCAGATGCTTGGAGTCTCCTGGGAAGGGGTCTTCTGTCTCTGTCTGACCCTGTGTGTGAACATTTCACACTCTCTTGTCTTTCCCAGGTTCTAATGCCATAGTTGTATCACTTTGCAGTGAATTCCTGTTTAAGAAGGCTCAGGAGAAGATGCTGAGAGTGTCAGGCAATGGAGGAGAGAATAAAATTCTTCTGACAGTAACGATGTGCTTAGACTGTGCTTGGTTTTAACATAGACAAGACACCTGATGAGCCAGCTTCTGTAATTGTCCTGTCTCTTCACACAGCTCCTCCTCTAGCCTCTGCTGTCCCCTTTTCCCCTTGTGGTTCAACACAGGATCGGGTTCACTATGCACACTCAATAATCTCAAATTTATTTAACTTACCTTAAACATTCTTTAGGTAACTTGTAAGTAGAAATAAAAATAGTGATGATGTTAAAAAATTGTAACACTTTTCTAAGCATGTTCCATTATACACTATTTCTATGAAGTATTAATAAGCAAGAACTTAAAGAAAAGGGAGAGTGTTCTTTGTTTTTAAGAGTTTGAAAAATCCTCCTTAAATTGATTAATTGATTATCCAAATGCTTATTACTCCAACTCCTCAGAAATATCAACATACAAATGTGAAAGAATTTTTTCCCTTTTGTTTGATCTCTACCTCTCTCCCTCTTTTTTCCCTAGTACAGTGCTTAGTGAAACAGTTTGGGAAAAACTCGTAACACTTGCCTGAAACTATCATTTCACAACATTCAAAGTGCTTCCCTGAGCACATCCCAAACACAACTCCAACCTGATGAGGTGGAGAAAGTGTAGGACATAGGATTGTATGTAGCAGGCCCAGGCATGAATGTTGACCTGTTAACTGAACAGTCAATATCACTTATCTGTTGACTCATAAGCACATTTTTATAATGATGCACACTAAGCCCATGTATCATGCTTCTGTCTACATAGCCATGATTTCCTTTTCTTTGCTTTTCTGCTAAAGCCCTCAGCAATGGGGACTATTTGCATCTCAGTCTCTGAGAGCTGAAGCTTTCCACCAAGTTTAGTTGGAAGGGATTTTTGGCATGAATGCCTGCTAGGAGCTGATGCTGCTAATTACTTGTCAAATGGCCTGGACGTCCTGAGTAGGATGAACAGTACACAGTCCAGCATTTGTCAACACTCCAAGCATTTGTTAATACTCCAGTGTGCCAGCACAGGGACACTGACAAAAACTTAGCAATGTCTTTAATGTTGCTGGAAAACTTCATTCATTTTCTTGGTGGATCAGAAGACTATTTTTCTTTTAAAATTTTATTTAGTTAAATTCATTAGGGTGACATTGGTTAATGAGATTATATAGGTTTCAAGTACAAATTTTTATAATACGTGATCTGTATATTGCATTGTGTGCCCACCACCCAAAGTCAAACCATTTTCTGTCACAATGTACTTGGCCCCCTTTACCCGTAACTGCCCTGACCCCCTTTACTCTGGTAACCACTGTACTGTTGTTTGTGTCTATGACTTTCGGGTTTATATCCCACACATGAGTGAAATCATATGGTTTTCCTTCTGACTGATTTACTTCACTTAGCATAATATTCCCAAGGTCCATTCATGTTGTCACAAACGGTAGTATTTCATTTTTTCTTATGGTTGAGAAGTATTCCATTGTATATATGTACCACATCTTCCTTATCCACTCCTCTTTCAAAGGACACTTTGGTTATTTTTATGTCTTGGCCACAGTGAACAATGCTGCAACGAACATAGGGGTGCGTATATCTTTGTGAATAACTCTTTTTCAAAATTAACATTTCAAGCAGCTTAAGCCACTGGAGCAAAATAAAGTGAAAGTGATGGAAAATGTTTAAAAAGCCTCAGTTTTTTGCAGCCAGTTGTATGAGTTTAGGTCCTGAAAACCATATAAAAGAAGGCTCACAGAATATTAAAATAAGGATTTACATCACTGAGCCCCTTAATTGTATGAGGTGAAATTAAGACCTCAAAGTGTGACCTGCCTGTGACCAGGCTGTTCCTTCCTTCCTTCCTTCCTTCCTTCCTTCCTTCCTTCCTTCCTTCCTTCCTTCCTTCCATCCATCCATCAATCCACTCATTCAATAAACATTTATGGGACATCCACCACCTGCTTAGTGTCTGCTGGAATCAGGTTGTGTGGGGAAGAATCTCTTCAGAGATTCAGTGAGAAACAATCATTGCTTGGGGAGCTGGTAGTTGTGGTAAGTTGTTCACACTCACACACAATCAGCATAAAAAGCACAGGGTACCAAATGGGGTCTGGATAACACAGAAAAAGCTAAGGCTTGGGAATAACAATATATATGTCAAGTAGAGGAGGTTTCCCAGGGAAGATAATCTTTGAGCTAGCTTTTGGAAAATTAGTAGAAGTTTGCAAGGTGAAGAGGAGTAACTTTGAAATTAGAGGCAAGGTTGTATTTTAGGTCAAGAAATGTGTTTGAGAAGGGCCTGTCCATAACTGATCCACGATAGTGAGAGGAGAGGATCTTGGGGTAGGATGAATGTCACTGGGAGATCATTAGGGCCCAAGACACCCAGTGAGGCAAGGCTTGGGACAAAATGACATAGACTCTGGGCTGGGCCTGAACACAAAATTTTCTAAGAATGTTTGGGAGAAATTGATACCATCAGATTTGTGTTAGACGACGTTGTGTGAAGGGGAGACTTAGCAGGGAGAGACAGGGAAAGGTGGTTAGCCCAGAAGCTGTTATTACCACAATCAGGGTGGAAGGCTGAGGGCTAAAGTCAGATGTTCCTAGGAAGAGGTGCTGGGTGCCATACATTTGCTGCCAGTCTAATGCTCTTTCCCCTACAACTTTACTCAAGTTACCTGATGATTTGGTAAAGACCCTGAGGAAGGGAGAAATGCACAAGTCGGCACCTGTCCTCCCAAGGTTCACAGTTCAGCAGAAAAGACAATATTATCCTGGGTGCAGCATTTAAAAACACTTAGGCATTGACAGTAACAGACTTCAAAGTTAGTTACTGGAGATCTTTATTGAGATTGAAGTACCTCTATATTCTGGAGCCTTTAGAATCTATTTCTGGGGACCTTATGGCCTGGAATGAGAATCCTCCATGAACATTTTGCTGTATTTTATGAACTGTTGCCCTTGCTAACATTCTTTGAAGTCTGCACCACTTAGTGGTGTTGTACAGCCTTTTCTGCCTGGGCTTTGTAGTCTGTTGAGTAAGCAGTTGTACTTTCCTGGTATTCCTTTAAGATTTGTTTAGAGAAATCAGAAAGAATACTTAATTCATGCAGTGATTCTGCCAGGCATAAGACAGTTCAGATTATTAGATTTTGTGGACTTCTGATTAGTACATATTTTTAGTATTTGTTTTCTAAGAATTTATAAATTACAATAACAGTCTGAGATAGTACTCAATGACAATGACATTCTCAGATAAGAAATAAAAGTAATTGCCAAGGATTCCAACATAATGATAGGTTTTTATATTCATGTTCTTGAAAAAAATTTAAAAACATAAGAAATCTATCTTGTCTGGGGACAAACAGCTCAAGTATTAAGAGAAATTAACCATATATAAAGAGGGATCCTTTCTGTCTCCCTGAAAGCATTATTATAATATAAGTGGCTAAATATCATTAATTCTCACATCAGGGCAGTCCTATCATGTACAGAAACCTCAGAAGAGAGGTGATGTTTTTGGCAGGATGAATGCCTGCCCTATAGAAACCCACCAGGACAAGCTCTCTGGGCTTGCAGTGGCCTAGGAGATGGTTAATGATGACCCTAGGTGACTGGTGATGGGAATTGTCAAGGCTGAGGAGACAGACAGAGGGTTGGCTGGCACTCAAGGACAGCATAAATGGCCAGAGGCCCTGCTGGGAAGGCTGTCTGCTCCTGTAATTGGGTTGAGGTGTTCACGTTGTTCAGGGAACAGAGAAATGACTAAAAGGTAGGAGGAAGCCTGGGAATGAGGACTGATTTCCTGAGGACCAGACATCTCAGATGTTATTGAACTTCCTGTCTTTGTGCCAATAGGATCCTCTCAGGCCTAAGTGAATGGAGGTTTCCCAACATGATCCTCTCCAAGGCAGGGCCTCCTGTTAAAGGTAAAATGAATCTTCTGCCCAGGACCTGTAAGACCCACAAAAGTTCACTGGAAGCACCAACCACTATGTTAAGGAAGTGTGATTTTATAAGCACAGAGTGTACATGATTATACGTTATGCTGACTGTGCCTTCCTTTTGAAGAGTTGTAAGCCTTCATTAAAATCCTGCAAAGGACAGTAATGAAATGAAAATAAAACCTTTCAAGTCATGCCCTCTGGGTTTTCTTTCTTTCTTTCTTTTTTTTTTTTTGATATGAGTATGTAGCAAAAATGAAGCAGATGTTTAGGTGACTGTGATAAAAAGGTTTTTAAAAATCATCTTTTTAAAAAGATTTTATTTATTTAGTTTTGGAGAGAAGGGAAGGGAGGGAGAGAGGGAGAGATATATCATGTAAGAGAGACACATCAATCAGTTGCCTTTCCCAAACCCCCACCTGGGGACCTGGCCCACAATCCAGGCATGTGCCCTGACTGGGAATTGAACCAGTGACCTTTTGGTTCACAGGCCAGGACTCAATCCACTGAGCCATACCAGCCAAGGATAAAATCATCTGTAAAGTAGTTCCCCATCACCTGACCTTGCTCATAGCCCACCAGTGGACAGAGCCCATCTAGACATGAGTGGAAAATTGAGTCTTCCAGAATTGTAAAGCTGAGCTATACTCAGGTTCACAAGGACTTATTTCTCTGTGTGCCTGCAGCAAACTCTGAGCTAAGTAGAAGCTTCCCTGGGCAGTAAGGGCTCTATAGGGTATGGACACCATGGTAGGTCCACCAGGTTCTGGCTGCATAAGAAGCTCTGGAGTCCATTGGTCACTCACTCACAAGGGTCAAAACAAATAAGTGCTCCCAAGGGAGGGAGCAGCTCCCAGAGACTGGGGCTGGACCAGAGACTGCACTTGGGTTAGGAGGTTGTGTACCTGGAAGAGAAAGAAGAAGGGGGCCAACCAGATGCATGGGAAGCCTGGAGGGAATGGGGAGTCATGCCAGGGAGTCAGATGACAAGAAGCTAGTCACACCCAGCCCAGTGCCTCTCATGCTGGCTGTGGTAAGAGAAGGTGTGTAGGCCTGGGGCAGCAGGTATGGCTTTGAGAGGGCGAAGGACATATGACCATTAGGAACACATGACCTACTGGTTGAGTACACAATTTTTTGCTATGCAGTTGAGAATATAACTTATGGGGATTAACAGAAGGACTAAAAATAAAATTTATTGGGGAGAGGAGTATAAGGGGACTAAATGGTAATGGGAAAATACAGTAAAGATGAAAAAATAAAAGAAAAATTTTTGATTGATTTAGAAAGTGTGTTTTGTGAGCTAATAACACATTTTAAACAAAAAGTTCTAACTTCTTGGTTTTTGGATTTGTCCCAACCAATCTTGATTTGCTTGGGTAAGGGTCTCAGGACCTAGATGTATATGGGAAATAAACATCAAAGAGCTATCGATAAGCTCACTATGCTATTATTAGGGTTTCACTTACATGCCTTAGTTTCGTGATCTGCAAAATAGAGATGATGATAAGTCTAAATTCCCATAGTTATTGTGAAGTGTGAAAAAAATATAAAATGCTTAGTAACTTGTGTGACTTACGACCATACAATAACTAGTTCTAGGTATTAATGTTGTTACCATTGTCATTATTACTGCCATGACCTCACTTACAATCTTATATATAATGTGTGCTTGTGCTCCAGACATTATTGTTGATGTAGAAGATATTGGATGGTGTGGGGTTGGGGCAGGTGTGCTCCTGAGATGACTCCTAATTAATATTTTAGTATGCTATCATGCTCCCATAATAGGCATTCTGTTTTTGAAAGACGTGGCTCTCCCTAAAATCACAGCAGAAAGATGGCTGACTCACAAACTATCTTGTTCAGTTACATGGACTTGATAATAATAACAACAGTAATAATGAGCTGATATAATGAAAAGCCGACATGTCTGCCATACTTTCTCCCACTGGGTGGATAACTCCATTGGTGGCAAAAACAGCAGATATGATCAACCCATCACTGAAGAAGATGCTATACTTGGGACAAATCATGCATCAATTTCAAGTTTTTGAATAGATGCTGTCTTAAGAAATTCCCATGGTAGAATTTTTTAATTCTATCACCAATTGTGTCCACATATGTGTGCATCAGTAGATGCGCACAAGCCTATATACGAAGTTGTGTGGACTCTACAGTCTGACCCTTGTGGGGCTGATGATCTGGTGAAGTCATGTGAGGAAAGGGCATCAAAGTCACTGTAATGTGGACTACACAGGGAAAGTCATGTCCGCTTGCTGGCAAGTCATATGTGATGAAACAGCTGAGATTAGAAGTCACAGGAAATCTACTTGTCCATGGAGAGGAGCCACAATTTGTGGACCTGCTCATTAGCAGTTGGTTTGGGGTTGGTTGCTCACTTACAACAACACTTAAAGGAATTGACATTGGTAACATCACAGGACTGATGGACTCCTGTTCTACAATCCAACATTATTGCAAACATCTAACATATTATAGACATCATGATTCAAGAAGGGAGCAAATATGTAACACCTTAAATAAAGTTTATTTTGTACTTCTACCTATTGACAGCACATCTAGGGACAAATTCACAATTTCTATGCACCTTGGGTTGCTTATCTATAACACTGTGATATTAACAGTGCCTCTGTCACAGGTAGTTGTGAGGAGTCTGCAACAATAAATTTGGAAGCACTCAGCTTCATAACAGACTGGTTTGTAGTTCTGGTGACAACCACGGTAAGAGTAGCAATAACACATTAATGTGAGCAGCAATGGCAGGGTCTTATTCAGTCACAGAGGGTTGATACTAAATACAATTTATTGGAAGAAGTAATCTCTGGGTGTGAGGCACTTAAATACTCAGAAACAAAACAAGGCAGGTTTCCATGGCCCACAGACTGACTGCTGAGAGCAGGAAGCCATTTGCTTCTTTTGTTTCTCCTTGAAGCTCCTTGTGTGGTTCTAAATTTCACAGAGACTTCTGAACATGGTTTCTGAATGTGAGACAGGAAACTCCATGTGAACTTCTGCCTGAGCCCAAAGCATCAATGACCAAATGGAGAATGTTGTCATGGATATCATCAGCTGGATGTCAGTTGGGTATTAGGTAGGTAACATGGATATCAGGTGGGTCTAAAGTGGGTATTATGTGAGTATCACATAATAGGTGGGTATTAGGTGGGTATTGTTAGTTGGACATTAAGTAACATATCAGGTAGATATTATTAGGTGGGTGCCAGGTAGTTATCCAGGTGGTTGGGTATTAGATGGGTATTATTAGTTGGGCATTAAGTAAATATCAGGTAGGTATTATTAGGTGGGTGCCAGGTAGATATCCAGGTGGTTGTGAAACAGGTGTCAGGTGGGTAACAGGTGGGAATCAGGTGGTTAACAGGTGGGTATTAGTTGCTAACAGAAGAGTATCAGGTGAATATCAGGTGGGTATCAGGAGCATGTTAGGTGGGTATCAGATGGATAACAAGTGGGTATCAGATGGTTACGAATTTGTGACCATCTGGACAAAGTCTAAGGTCAGCATGCTAGCTCCTTTGTGATCTGATTCTAAAGTTCCTTTTGGTCTAATTCTCTTGACAGCATGCCCATCTTCTGCAGTATGGTCTCATTCACACTGCACTCTGAGCCCTGAATAAATTCCCCATCTCAGCCTTGCCAGGTGCTATCAACTTTTTGAAACAACATGATTTAAGACTACTTCCTTTCCTTAAGCTGCCCACTTTCCAGGATGGAAGTGATAGTCCCTGCTTCTGATAATCTCTCAGCAATTTGACTTTTCTCTTGCTAGTATTTATATTTATTTATTTTTTAAAATTTTATTTTAATCATTGTTCAAGTACAGTTTTCTCCCTTTTACTCCCATTCCAGCCCACCCATCATATTTGTATTTATTTTATACATGTTTTATATGTTGTTTATATTATGTTTTGCCATACTTATAGCATATATTTCACACTGAATGTTATTACATGTACATAAGCATTTATATTATTTATTTATATTTATGTTATACTTAATTATATTTTACATTATACATTATACATTTTATTTTGCATCACAGTGGAAAATAGTGGAGTGGAGTGGAGTTAAAAATCTCTTGGCCATGTGCCCTGGCTTCCCCATGGTGTCCCCATGCTTGCTGAATAACTTTGGATTTCTCTGATATTTCAGGTCTCAGTTTTCTCCTAACTTAGGGACTGCTGAGTCCTCCATCACATACAATTATCAAGCAGATTGATGTGTTTTTCCTAAAGCCCCTCACTCAGCTCTCGGGTATGACAGAGCTCTTTCAGTGTTAGCTCTTGTCTCCCTCAGACCATCAGCCTCTTGAGAACGAGACCAATATCTGTGTCCTTTACCACAAAGCTGGGCCTGGGTATACCCTGCAAACATGTGCTGAGTACTGGGTGTCTCACAGGGCCAAAGGCTGGCTGGTACCAGGGAACTCTGATAGCTTGTGAGAGTCCCACCCTGAAGACCAGAATCACTGGGTGCTGCCTATACATTGGGGAACATCCAGATATCTTTCAAAGACATCTTTAGGAATGGTTATTAATGCAATGCTCATAAATCACAGTTTGCAAGAAAATGGAGACAAGGATAAGAATAAGCAATGACCAGGGAGGTCTCATTCCTTCCGAGAAACCCAGGCTTTAGAAGAGAACATGGGTGTCCTTCACTAAGTCCATGGGCCTCAGACAAAACCTCCCTCTGAGATGGGCTCTCATGGAAGCTGTGACAGGATTGCTCATGGGAACCAGCATGTGTTGGTTCCACGTACAAACTGAGAATGGAAAGATCCCAGGGGAAAACACAGCAGAGGGCTGTGAGGATGTGGATGGTCTACCCACTTCCTTCTGTTTGGAGGTGGGAGGGTGCTGGTCCTGGAGTGGAGCAGACCCTCCTGTGCACAGTGGGCTCACCCTGCAGAGGCCCAGAGTTAATTATTAATTGGTTCTTTATCATGGGCAAGCACTTCTCTCCATGAGAGGTTCATTCCCAGGGTTAGTATTGTGCCTGGGTGTCACCCAAAATCAGGTTCACTCTGCCTTCCATTTTACTTCTGCTCCACTCTCATTTTCTCAGTGCTTCTTCCCCAAATTAGCTATTCTTCACAACACCCTTTGGAGGCAGGGTCACTCCCAGAGAGACTTTTGGAAGAATGAGGGAGGAGAAGCTATGATTTTTCTTCTTCTCTTGGCCTCATCTCTTGACATGCTGATTTGCCCTCCAGTGATGAATGAGGAGGTACCTGGCCTCTTTTGTCACTGAATGTTAAAATCTGTCCCCCGAGCTGGTTGAGGGGACTGACTCCACTACAATGCATGCAGCTGCCTTGTGATGGCTTCAAGAATGTGCCTTCATGTCACTATTTGCGCAATGAAAACAACCCCAGGTAGAGGCCAAGGTGAGCAAGATGGATCTTAGGGAATATGTTGTGGTGACCAATTTGATCTGAAGCAGAGCAACATCAAGGACAAAATGAATGCTGTTCTTCTGGCTCCATGGGCCAGGCACTTGGTTCCGCACTCAGTCAGGGGCTGAGGAGCGGCACTGAGTCTGACATGGCTTCTCCTAAGTTGGTCCTGGTCTGTTTCAGCTGCTGTAACACGCCTGCTGCAGACGGGGTGGTTTATAAACAATGGACATTCATGTCTCACAGCATGGAAGCTGGAAATCCAAGGTGGGGAATCAGTGTCTGGTGAGAGCGCTCCTCCTGGTTCCCAGACATGGTCTTCTCATTGTGACCTCACATGGTGGGAGGGGTGAGGGACCTCTGAGAATGCTCTTTTGTAAGGACACTAATCCCATCATGGAGCTCCTCCCTCATGACCTAATCACTTCCCGAAGGCCCCATCTTCTAATATCATCACACTGGCAGTTTGGTGTGAACATACGAATTTGGGGATACAATGTACACACCATGGCTCAGCCCTGCCTTTCCGAATCTCACACCCTGAGTGGGGCCAGACTTGCAGGTCTCCCATTAGATGTGGGTTACAGGACTGGAGGTCTCTGTTTGTGAAAAGAAAGTCCCCTAATGTCCTGCCCAAAGCATCTGAAATTATTCTAATTGGGATAATTTCCTTGGCTTCTAAGGGGAACCTGAGATTCACTGAGTATCACACCATCAGCTTTCAAGTGCCATGTAGATGTGCTACTTTTATTGTAACTTAAATTTCTGTAGTTTATAATATAATTCACACATATATTCATTATAGGGGATATATAAGAGTAATAAATATGTTTTTACTTCCCTACCACACACACGTACACACACACACACACACACACACTTACATTTCTTTAACACTAAAGGTTAAAAGTTAATTTTATAGTGGTACCTAAAATTATATTAAGGATCACCTATGGGAAGGATGTAAAAAAAGGGAAAAAAACACAGATAGTCTATGGTTAAGTCTGCACCATTTTTAGCAGTTTATACCTAATATCCTTTCTGAAACAGCTTGGGGATGGTGTGGATTTCTTGCCACAGTAAAACACTGTGGCAAGAAATATTAATTTTAAGCACTCAGTTGCTGAAACTGTCTTTTTTTCCACATGAAAATCACAGTATCTTCTTTCTCTTGTTAACACCAAGCAGAAATAAGACACATGACTCTGTTATCTATAAATTCTTACCTCTTGTCAGTTTATTGTTTTTTGAGCCTACTCATCCTTAATTGAAAAGAGTGTGATATAATTGAGGTGCCAATTATATTATAATACCTGGTATATTTTATTTGGTTCTAAATTCAAATGGTGCCCAACCACTTCCAGTGATAAATTTGGTGAGAACGTTTGTGTGCATTAAGCTTTAAATAAAACCACAATTTCCTTCAAATTTTATCATTTCTGCTATACAAAAGAAATATGGCATTTTTAAATCTGTTCATTCTGCCATGTCTCCAATATTGTAGCTATAGCTCGGAGGACTGAGGTAAGAAAAAGGACAAAATAGTATTTTTGTAATAGCAGAATAAACTCATTTATATAATGGGGTTATACTAATAAAGAGCATATTAAATTTTTCTATTAGGAAAATAACTTAGAGATGATAGAAATCTCATCTATATAAAACCAGGCTGAATAAGCAGTTTCCAAATAGATTTCCAGGGGACAAAATATGAGTTCTCAGATTCTTCTCTCTTCTGTCTTTTTTACTGGCAAACCCAGCTTTGTCTCTATGACCTCAGGGTCCCTGTGTACCTCATCCCATCAGACAGTGATTTAGAGGGAATCTTCAGAGGTTTGCTGGTCACTAATTTAATCAGGTTTTTCTGATTACATGCAGTTCCTACTTTAATTATGTCATTGTCCGTTATATTAGAGACACTGGGGGATGTGGGGAGAAAGTGCTCCAGATGTCACTTGGTTGTCCTTTCTTTCCTGTAAGCCTCTGATTCTGGTTTGACAAAGGAAGCAGCCTTCCCCAGGAAGGTGGGTTCAATAAAATCTCCAGAGCAGTCATTTTCCATGGGGTGGCCTGGCTTTCAGGGAGCAGCAGTGTTGACTCTTGTTGGTCAAGAAAGAATTATCTGCAGTTGGAATTAGTAATAAATCTTGCATTTATCTGTGGTTTATTTTTAATATATGTAGGTTTTATTAGGGTAGAGAAAATAAACTCCCTTTATTAGAGCCATAGTAGCATTTGGTTATCACACATATTTTCTTAAAAAAAACAGGATCTAATGCACAACATGGTTATAGTTAATAGCACTGTATTTTATTTTTGAAATTTGCTAAGACAGCAGATAAGTATTCTCATTGCACCAAAAAATAAAAAAGGTAACCATGGGAGGTAATGGATGTGTTATTAGCTTGACTGTGGCGATCATTTTAACCTACACATGTGTTAAGCCATCACCTTGTACACCTTATATATACGTGATTTTTATTTGTCAAGTTTACCTCAGTAATGCTGGAAAAAAATAACATGAACACCCATTATGCAGCTACAACCAAATAAGGATCCAACAGATTTGTGACATTTCAAGAGGCCCCTTGTCTTGGAAAAGTTTGAAATTTCTTCTCTAGAAGATGTCTCAACAGGAAAGGTGATGGTTAAGGGCTTCAATATGTAAGGATTAAAATATGAAGTTATGGACAAATCAGAGAACAATTTAGAGATATGGTTGCATGTTATTTACCCAGTTTATCCTGTGTGTTAGCACTGTTTGGTGCAGAGGTCTTCACCCTCAGGCAGTGGTTCTTCAGGGTCTCCTGGAAGTGAGTTAAAATGCAAAGCTCAGTTCCAACCTTTGTCCTGAAACCCTGACCTGGCCAAGCTTCCAGGTGATGGGGGGGGGGCACAAAGTGAGGCCCTCAAAGGCTTGAGGAGCTTCCTATCCCAGGGGAATTATAGGTTCAGGAAGGGAGAAAGAGAAGTTTTGGGGTTTATCAAGAAAGTGGAGCTTTTAGTCAGGAGGCTGATTGGCTGAACTGGCAATGAGACAAACTCTCCAGACTCCCTGACTGAACTGATACCAAGTCAGAGAGATTATGGGTGAGCTGGGAGTTCTGCCATTGGCAAGAGTGAGCAGAAAGGCCCAAGAGGCACATTTCCTTTCTGGCTGAAAATTTTTTTCCATCAAAATCCATGGCTGAGAGGTAGCAGGACAGACTCCACAGAGTGTGTTGGGATGTTTGGAGCTGCTTTTCATAGTACCAAGAGGGAGAAGACACAGGCAAAAACTTGCCTTCCAACCCCTACCAGGGCTGAAACAAGTGGGCATGTTCAGCCACAAATGTTTGTTTGATAAATTAGATCTGAGGTTAAAATGATCTCAGTTGAAGGACATATACTTTTGTACCATTTTATACCATTTTTGTCTACCTGACAAAATATGTGGCAGATGGGCCAGTGATTGTTGACAAAGAATGAAGTATTTCACAGTCTTCTTACATGCCATCTAAGGAGAAGTGAAGATTGTTAAATTAAAAACACAACACAACAAAATATAAAACAACAACAAAAAGCTTTCTAGATGAGACATGTAACTACCAGCATGCACTAATTTTAATTTATATACTCCAATTAGGTAATTCATTGCATAAGTCAGGTCTTTTAGGCTTTGATAAAGAATAGTGTAAAAAAAGAGAAGACTGTAATAATAACATGGCTTCTAGTCTCATAAGTTTGGTAAGCATTTTGACTTCTCTGAGGCTCTACTAGCTGACCTCTGACCTCCATGTAGAGCTAATGACATGTACCTCCAGAGGTTAATAAGATTTAAGTGGAAAAGTGGGTTTAATAAATAAGTGATGGCAGTTTTTATCACCATGAGCTCACTTAATAACTCTAAAGACCATTATCTATGATTACCTACCTATCACACCCAACATGGCCTAATAATTGTGTAATATAATCCAATTAGCTCCTGAGGTGCTGATACTGTCTTTACTGGGGTTCAGCCCATATGTATTTACTGAAAACTGATCTCAGTCTTGTGGGGCTTCTAAAAGAAGGATAAAATGGAATCTCTGCCATTTTCTGGATTCATGTGATGAATCACTTATCATCACATTCATGAGACAAGGTCTATGCAATGAAAAGTGTTTCAATCTAGGATGCAGTTTAAAAGCAAGAGCTAACGTTTGCAGCATAGTTCTGAAAGTCTGTAGGACATGATAAGAGAAAGTGTATTTTGAGAGAAAGTTTTCTACTTGCCCCATGGTTTATTTCACAGATTTATACTACTTGGGTACTAGTCCCACAGCTAGTGAAGAATCAGTTTGCCTGTGTCAAGGTTTCAACATTTTTCCAAGAGAATCTAAATTATAATTAAGAGTAGGAAAAATTGATGTGTAATGCATAGAAGTGGTTTCTCTTACTCTCTGCCATTATCTTGAGCAGAGGGAAGAAAGGGGGAGCAAGGAAGAAAGGGCATAACAAAGGAAGGAGGAAGGAGGAAGGAAAAAAGGAAGCAGGAGAAAGGAATGAGAAAGGGAAGAAGGAAGAAAGGAGGAGTGAAATAATACAGAAAACCCTTCATTGTGCCACATTCCCAACTGCTTTGTCTTAAGCCTGTTCAGCACCACGGACAGAGCCTGACAATCTTGTCGACTATTATATATAACTTTTAAATTGCAGTTGAGTGATGGCACCTTCTTTTTGCAGCCCCTGTATAATGTTAAGGTGTACGTGGGTAATACAGGAAGAGAAGAAGAAGGACAAAAACAGTCTACCAAACTGTAAATTAACCTGAAGAACCTTGGAAACCTCGAGGAGAAATGCAGGCTGGGGGGAAGGCATCAGAGATCGCACTGTCTCTTCGCAATGAAGCCTGACCCTGGTTCCCAGAACCGTGTGTCTCAGATTTGTTCAGGTCACAAGCGGGATGGAAATGAGCCTCTGTGCTGCTGCTTCACACATCCGGATTTAATAGACTTTTTTTCCACTGATAAAAGACCACTAATGAGTTCATTTTCAAGCTATTAAATTGGCTATAATAGCTAGTTCTACTGGTGATTGCAAGAGACCTGCTAGTCACAGGGGGTTTTGTCTTGGGGTTAACCATTTGCTGTCCAGTGCTGGCATCTACACAACACAGTGGGGAGTGGGCCTTGTGGCCCATCTACTCTGTTTGTCTCTGCATCTTACCTTTCTTTCTATGACTGGGCGGCTTGCATGTCAGGCTCTGCGCTGCCTCACCTCTCTTGCACTCGTAAAATTGCTAAATTATTTTATTCCTTATTAGAAATCTTGACTCTTAAGCCAGAGTGTTAGCTTACTGTCGTTGCACAAAGGATAGCTTAATATTCACATTTAATATGCTGTGATTGCATGCCCTCTGGACAGTGTGCTGAAAAAGACACATCTATGGGATTTGCCTGTAATTGTAAAGAAGGGCCTGAAAACAAAACTTTATTTGGATATGTTCATCTTTATTGACATACTAAATTAGGCACGTGGGTATGGCTGAAATCAATCCCTTAGGTTTGTATGGGCTATGGGCTGTTGTGGAGATGAAATGAGTTTGGTCCTTGTGTGTCTGTAGTCATGATAATGTATGCAATTAGCAAATAGCCTCTCCAGGTGTCTGGCTTAAATACACTTCTTTAGCATTTAAAGGCAAGTAATTAATAGCAGGGCTGCTGGCAGCCTCAGTCTGCCCTTTTCATTATGAGTTTAGCAGGGTGCCTTCAGACAGCCCCTAATGCATGCATTTATTATAATTTTGTTTTTAGCTATTTAAGCAAAGATGTCCACAAACCTTCAAGCTTGGGCAGCCACCAGCTGAACTGGATTGCTGATTTTATCATTATCATTATTACTGACTATTTTACTTTTTAAGACTGTTTTATTAGGAAGCACCCAACAGGTCAGAGATGCTAAACTGCATAGTGATAAACTGTAATATGTAGCGATTAATGATGAAGGTTTATTCTCAGCTGGCTGTGGCTGTGGGTCACTCATGTAGCCTAGTGGCTGGCATTGGGGGTAGGAGACAGTTTCAGGTTTAGCACCTTGAGTTATACTGATTTCACTAGTGTCCCTCTGAGCTAGAGCTGAACAAAGGTCTCAGTGGAGCCAGGTACTGCTTCATGTAGGTTTCACAAAGGGAATCCTAAAATAAGGGTCTTTTTGCCATCCAAGCTGTTTCAGACATATCAATGAATGAATTAACCATTATTTTCTGTGTTTTCAAACCTCTTACTTGGTTTCTGTTAGAAGGGTTACACTTCTGCATATGTTCAAAGGCATCCTCTAGAACAGGTCCTAGAGTTTGGGGTGCGGTGGTAGTTTTGAATAGAGTAAGAACTGGTGGAATTAGAGGCACTGCCTCTTCATCCTTCTTCAGACTGGCTGACTCTTCCCAGTCCTTAAAGTTTCCTCTCTAGTTTTCACCCATCGTCTCTCTGTGCCCCTCTGGACCCTGAACATTTTTGCCACTGTCTCTAGCAAGATTCTCTATGTACATACATCACTCATAGAAAGCCAGGTGTCTGTTTTTCTCAATAATACATTTATTTATTTTCCTTTCTCCCATACAATGAGTGGCTCTGAGCTGGGGGCCAGAGAGGTGCTTCAGTCGCCTCTGTTCTTCACGCCCAGCATGGTGCTGGGTGTCACATGGACATTCAGTGCACATCTTTGCAAAGAAGCAAAAGAAGATTGTTTTCAGTAATGAGTGCTACTTTTCTGGGTAAAACAAGATGACAGGAAGGACTCACAGAATTTATTCATCTTGCATAACAGAAACTTTGTACCCCTTGACCATCAACTCCCCATTTTCCCCTCCTCTGAGACCCTGGTAACCACAATTCTATTCTCTGCTTCTGTGAGTCTGTTCTAAGTTCCTCATATAAGTAAGATCATAGAGCATTTATTTTCTCTGTATGATGTATTTCACTTAGCATTATGCTCTCAAGGTCTATTCATGTTGTCACAAATGTCAGGATTTCCATCTCCTTTATGGCTGAATAAGATTCCACTGTATGTCTTCTACACCACATCTTTTCATCCATTCATGCATCCATGGACACTTACATTTTTTCTGTGTCTTAACTATTATAATAATGCTGCAATGAACTTGGGGGTGCTGGTATCTCTTTGAGGTTCTGATTTAAATTCCTTTGATATACATCCAGAGGTAGAATTATATGGCTTTATGGGCATATGCATATCCTCAAACTCATAGAGTTATATATATTAAATATGAACAGATTTTTATGTGTCAAAAATAAGTTGTATCTTTTGTTTGTAAAGTTGTAAAGTTCTAAACCCTACCAGAAAAACAGCTGAAGCAGGAGAAACAGGAAGGCTCTTTCTCTGTGGGATGGCTTTTCTCCTAAAAGGCTGAGAAAAGTCACACATCAGTGACTCTCAGAGTCCATTTTTCAGGCCCAGATGAAAAAAGCTACATGTTAAAGGCAGCTGATCTTTTCTTTTCTCTTTGGACCTTCAGCGTGCTGGAAGCCCATAAGTCAGTGTGCACTCCCAGTCGCTGCTAAAATCTACATTCCTTGGTTCCTCATTCAACTTACTCTTAGAACAAATAATTTAGGACACTAGGCAGTAGCTGTATATTTGATCCAAGGGGAAAATTCAGTCTTATTCCTTTGGAAATCATCTGTCGAGATGATATTTTCTCTCTAGTAATTGATTTTCTCCCTTTTGAAGCTTCACTAATCAAGACCTACATTCCTTGAACTTCTCATTCACCCCATGTCGATTAAGCAGAGGGTCTTACAAGGCAAGGACTTTGCTTTCTTCCCTATTTTCTCTGCCTTGTCTAAAAACACACCTCTGTCCTCTCTCTCTCTCTCTCTCTCCTTGGAAACAAGACTTTGTCCTCTTGTGACATTCTTAAGACAGGAATATGACACGTACATTAGGCTGAAGGAAGGGAGAAAAAATAGTTTGCCTTTGGTGTAATTTCAGTCCAGAAGTATAGGATTCATTCTAGACGACCTTAGCTCAAGGTGACTTGATATATTTTCACAGCAATGAGATTTTTTTTGTGTGTGTGTGTCTTTCATCCACTCTTTCTCTTCTGGGAGAAACCCTAGCAGTGGTCAGTAAATAAATAAAACAGAGCTCTGGTAATGCCGGGTCCTCCCATTCCCCTGGAAGTGGATTCTATCAGGCACACAGGACAGAAGGACCTCCTCCCCATCTCTTTTTTATTTTTCCCCTGCACTGAGCAATGCCTGTCTCCAACATTACAAGAATTTAAGAAGATCCACATATCAGAGGGCTACAGAGTATGTTGAGATTCCTCAACCCAACCTATGGAAATTGCAGTGGGTGTTTTCAGTACTTGATTACTCTACCCCTCCTTAGGGATTAGTGGGGTCCTTTCTCTTATAAGATTTTTATTTGTTCATTAGGCTCTATGAGGTATTGTTTGTAGCACCCACTGTAGAAACTCAGAGGCTGATTCTGAGATTGAGATATGCATGCTGGTGGGTCTTAGGAAGGATCTGAGGGTCAACTGCTGGGAAGACAAAGGAGGCAGGAGTGGGGAGCTGGCTGTAGTGCAACTGACAGGGAGCAACAGAGCTGGGGTGTTTTGAATCAAGGTGAGTGACCAGGTCTTCCTACTTCTGCACCAACCCCTTGTCTACCCTTAGGCAAAGCAGTGCTCTATCAAGTGGGAACTGTTGGCTAACTATGCATTTGGAAGCTGGGGGCACCCTTGGCATCCATTAAAATAACCATCAGCGAAAACCCATAACAAAATAGAAGACGTTTCTTAAATTTTGTTGATATAAAGACTTTAGAACAGTGTTAGCAATTATTTAGTAGATATCATCTATTAATATTATTCATCTTTACAATGCCAAAGTAGCTACCATCATTGTCTTGATTTATAGAAAATCAAAGCTGAAAGACATTAAATCACTTGTCCAAATCATGAACCAGTATTGTAGCCCTGGTTTGTGTGAACTTAGAGACCATATGACTAACAGCTAGATAATCCTGCATGAGGCTCTGACCTCAAACTAGAGGTCAGCACAACCAGCCGCCTGTTTTTTTTATGTGTGTGCTTTATTTATATATATATATTTATTTTACTTTTATAACCAGCTAACAATGGGTTTTACATTTATTTTTTGTATTTTAAATGATTATCTAAGTGCCTACAGAGTATCATGATTTTACTTCTTTTCCTATTAAGGCCTAAAATATTTATTGTACTAACTGACCTTGAGAAAGACTTTGCTGAACTCTTTCAGCAAACTATTGGGTTGTAGTAGTGGCTAGTATTGAAATCTTGTCTAAATTAATGAGTGTCTGAAATTTGGGTGAAAGCCATTGATAATGAGGCATGAGCAGGTTAACACACATTTCACTTTAGCATACTGGAGTTAATCAATCATGGCCCATACTGATTAAATGGCTTTTAGCAAATGTATAGATTTTCAGAATTATGAAGGGTCTAATGTCGGCTCAGCAGGATGTGTATGGCAGAGATAAGAATAACTTTGCAATAATTCTAATATCTCAAGAATAGAAATGTGAGGAAGGAGGAATGTGCAAGGAAAGGCAATTACAATCACAATAAGGTAGCAACATAGTTATTTGGAAATCTTTAGGCAAAATAAGCATTGACCATAACTAAATATGTGTCCTGTGTGTTCATCAGTTAATTAAAACCATTCCATAAATTTTAAAGCAAAAATATGAATTTCATGATTCTTCAACAGGATGTCTTTACATTTTTTTTCTATTTGTATCATTACTATTTTGATACTGATATCCATTAAGACATTCTTGAAACCCAAACATTACCTGTAATTTTAAACTGAAACTTGAAAGTCGGCTGCTGCAACAGTCTGGAGCAATTTGCTTAGAATTTCAAGGAACACAGTGCAGCCACCCCAAACAAAAGAGACTTTTAAAGCAGGTGTTCCTCTTAATGAATGTTGATTTCAGTCATCCATTAACACGTAAGTGTATCCAGGTTCCCATGTGGTAATCTTGCTCTTCCCTGAGCTGAAATTTGATGGGTAGTTATCATCTGGTACAGTCTTCAAAGGCGGAGTTGAGTAGGCATGTTTTTTATTAGCTGGTTTCTGTCATTTTATGATTAGAACATGATGCTTTCGTGTGCAAAGCTAATAGCAAGATAAGCCACAGCAGTGAGCAGTATTATGCCGGAGAACAGTGTGCCAGGGGTTAACCATGCTCAGCAGCACAGATAGACTCGAGGAGTTTATTTCTCCAGGCTTACAAATTTGATTACTATAGAGTACAAAGCTATTAAAAATATGACCTTTCTATTTTTCATACCTTGGCAAAAAGCCAGATAATAACTTTGTTTGACTTGGTTAGTATGATAGAGTGCTTATTCAGATGGAAATAAAATGACTTTTCTTTACTGGAAATTATACCTTGAAGTCTAAATGTCCATCATCGATATAACACACAGACAGATACGTTAATTCAGGCCTGAAAGCAGCCGGAGCTGTTAAGGAGAGAAGTATAGCATTTCTGTCTTCTGGAGGGAAATGCATATTTTTGTACAGATGTCATCAACTTAAAATGGTGAAAGGTAAAAGTACTGTTTTAGTACAAGTAAAGTAAAAAAGTTGAATACACTGTATTATCAGAATATTAAAATGAGGCCTAATTGCATCTTTAAAAGCAAAATAAATAATATTTTTCCTTAAATCATTGTTTTCTCCGTGGGACTTTTAAACCAGGCAAAGTAAACAAACATGGACACTGTCCCAGGTTTTAATTTGAACATTATAAAATACAAAAAAGCAATGGTTTAATTTTTAAATTATGGATTAATTTTTGAAAGTTAATAAACCCTGCAAGTGTTGCTATTTGAGTTTACAATGAGTGAGAGAAAATGTTGGGATTTTGTTGCTTAGTTCCTATGAGTAAGATAGGAAATAGATTGAACACAGTGTGTGTTCACAGGGAGAAAATGTGTCTATTTCAGCATTTCATGGAAGAATTTTACTGAAATAACCCATTTTTTTGGGTGCAGATAAATAACCAGGCCTCTAAGGTGGATGAGTTCTTTCCTTTCATGGTAACTGAGCCATGATGTGGGCCCTGTTTATGTCTCCGTCTACTGAGCTGAATGTGTAGTAGAATGACTAAAAACAACAAAAAGAATAGTTTTTTTTTTATCCTGACGCCTAATATTCCATTTATTTTTAATTTTTTTTTTGCTGTTAGAAAATGATACAGAATGGAAATGGGGAGCTGGTATAAATGAGAGTTTTAAAAGGAATCAGGAGGCGCTCTATGCTGCCCACTTTCCCTTGCTGTCCAGTGTTGCTCCCCACACCACACTGCCCCTTGCAGCTGACACCTATGAGTTTGCCTTCCTTTCCTGTGATGCCCTGCTGGCAATAGCATACATGGACTTTGAGATTGTCCACTGTCAGAGTGCCTGTGCCTCACCTCTGATCATAGAAAACATTTTCCAGGGGAGAAAGTGCCATCTTCAGTTTAGACCCTGAGAGTCACTGCTCATCAGCCAGCAGCCCTTGATCTGGAGGCAGTATGGAGTGGACCCTTCAGGGCCAGAGTTCTCAGAGTAGGAATGCATAGGTCTAGGAACTGGGGCAGGGTGGGAAGGTGAGTGTGGCCCCTCTCTCTATTACACCTCACATAAAAGGTTGTTTTTTTTCTATTTTTACAACCTCGAGCGAGGTTCATTGAAAATGGTATTGACAAAAGGAAATGTACTTCTACCAGAGAAGGTGGCCAAGGTTTCTTTAAATAGGAAGCTAAGATAGCACCACGGGCATTTCTAACTCCCCAGTCCCTGAACTACTGAGTAGAGAAGTTGTTTTCCTGAATGCTCCCACCCAATGGGGCAAGGATGCTGTGAACACAAATTCACTACTGCTTAGATGTCTATTAAATTTGTCCTTGTGAAAATGTGACCACCCAGTTAGGACAGTCCAATGAGGAGGGCATCCTGCTGGAATGAAGGTTTGGGTGACCCCATCAGTTAAAATAAAAGTCTAACCAGTCAAAATAACATAAAAGTTTAAAACTATAAGATAAATTTTACTGAGTTGGTGGAAGAAAGAAGTGACAATTATACATTTAGGCTTTGTAATCTGCTTCAGAATTGAAGACTGTGGCAGCTATATTTTATGCAGATTAATTATACCTTTCCTACCATTTTTCTTGCCACCATACAGGAAAGACACTGATGACAGCTTACATTTTAATAGAGGATCCCAGAAGGAGTGTGCAATCATCGTTCAAAAATACTTCTGCTGGTAGAACTCTATGTTTCTCTTGTGTTGGGAACTTGAATGTTTCATCCAGAACCAACCCCACCCCCCACCAAAAGAAAACCAGGACAAAACAAAAAAATGAGTAAGGGTCAGAAGGGATGAACATTGCTGGGTGCTCTTCACTTCCCTGTTCAGATACCATCTCTACCTTGCTCTGCTGCACATTCTGACAAATTGACCTCTAAGGATT
Organism: Phyllostomus discolor; assembly: GCF_004126475.2. Taxonomy (NCBI): domain Eukaryota; kingdom Metazoa; phylum Chordata; class Mammalia; order Chiroptera; family Phyllostomidae; genus Phyllostomus; species Phyllostomus discolor. The sequence continues at coordinate 78,034,582 of NC_040903.2, read as the reverse complement.
GTGTCACCTCTGGCTTCTGTTGGTTTCAGCCAATCAGAACTGGCAGACCTATTTCAGAGGGTGGGAGGAGAGCATTGTTTTTTTTTTTTTTTTGACAGCCTCTGTTGAGCAGTTACTATATGCCTTCCTCTAAGGTCATGGCATCTTTTGAATGGCTCTTCTCCCTCTGTGACAGATCTCTCTGAGTTCAGATAACAGCTTCCTCCCTTTCCCTGCAGCAATGGCTTCTGCCTAGTCTATTACATGTTTTAGATGTTGGCTATTCCCTTAGTTCCCTTAACATTATCAACATCTTTAAGAATAGTCTCTTTATTACATTTTCTTATTTATCCTTCTCAGTATGACATCTATTTCCTACCCAAACTGGTACCCCTAACTTCTAGTCTTTGTTCTAACACATACTTATAGGTTAATCATATAATTTTTCATAGATTTGAAGAAAAATGGGCCTATATGTGACTTTTCTTCATTTAAGATCTTATGATTCTAGATTTATTTTAAAATATGCACCAATATTACTATCATCCCTTTACTTCATTCAACAAGTAAAAATTATAATTTCTTGTTGGATATTATGTTTAATTTTACCAGATATTAAAATAAGTCCTATAATAGTAACAAATTAAGAGAATGAGAAGATTCTAACAACCTTGAACACCCATATATCCATAGGAAATGTTGATATAGCCCATCAGTAAATTTTGCCATCATTTCTCAATGTTATTTTTACTTCTAACAAGTTATTTTTTCCAGGTACCAATGTCACTAATTTAAAATTAGCTTGTCAGTAAGGTCACCTTCCAAGTTTGAGGAAGTTAAAATCTGTGACTTGGTGATTATCAGTTGTTCAATGAACTAAATAAGTAGGAAAAAAATCTTTGCTTTAGTAGAAAGAACACTGCAGCAGTTTCAACAACAACAACAGAATTAAAACCACTGAAAATAAATTGCAGGCAAGACTTCTGGTGATGGTCAGTTGAAGAAATAATCACACCCTCTCCTCAGAAAACAACTACTCTCTGCAGCTGGTGGAGGTTCTGTCAGCCTAGAACAAGCTCTGAGGACTACAGCCTCTTGGCTGTACTCAGTGCCTTACTTGATATGAAGCAATGAATGATGTGAAATAGTCAACAAAGGAATTAAGGAACACACTCAGTCATTCAAAGAAAGACCTGAGGGAAAGAAAGGCAAGACCAATGGAAAACAAATAACAAAGTGGCAAAAGTAAATCCAGCCATATCAATAATTGCATTAAAAATAAATGATATGAACACCCAAATTTTAAAAGGCAGAGATTATAAGATAGATAAATAAAAAGAATTTAACTATATGCTGTCTACAATATACACACACTATAGATTCAAATAAGTTAAAAGCAAAAAAAGAATACATACCATATAAACGGTAACCCCAAGAAAACTACATTGGTTATATTATTAGTTGATTGACAATTTGACAGAAAATTAGCAAGTATATATAGTCTTAATGGTATAAACCAACTCAACTTAATTGACAAATATAGCCTTTTTATATAATAACTACAGAGTACATAGTGTATTCAAGTACTAATAAAACATCCACAATGCAGACAACATAAAACAAATTTAATAAATTTAACAGAATTAAAATCATACAATATATTTTCTCTGACCACATAGAATTAAATAGAAAATCAACAAGAGAAAGAAATGTGAAAAATCCTCAGATATTTAGAAGTGAAATAACTTCTAAATAACTCATAAAACACTGAGAAGATAACAAGAGACATTAGAAAATACTTTGAATTGAATCATATGTCAAAATTCATGAGGTGCAACTAAGGCATTTCTTAGTGGGCAACTCATAGCTTTAAACACCACTATTAGAAAAGAAAAAAATGTTCCAAATCAGCAACCTAAGCTTCCATCTGAAGAAAGTAGAAAAAGCAGAGCAAAATAAATTAAAGAGAGACATCATATTCTCCAAGGAGGACATACAGAGGGCCCAGAGACATATGAAAGGAGGCTGAGCATCACTAACCATCAGAGAGATGCAAATTAAAACCACAATGAGATACCACTTCTCATCAGTCAGAATTGCCATCATAAACAAGTCAACAAAAAACAAGTGCTGGTGAGGTTGTGAAGAAAAGGGAATCCTAGTCACTGTTGGTGGGACTCCAGACTGGTGTAGCCACTTTGGAAAACAGTATGGAATTTCCTCGGAAAACTAAAAATGGAATTGCTTTTTGACCTGGCAATTCCACTGCTAGGATTATATCCTAAGAACCCTGGAACACCAATCCAGAAGAACCTATGCACCCCAATGTTCATAGCAGCACAATTTACAATAGCCAAGTGCTAGAAGTAGCCCAGGTGCCCATCAGTAAATGAATGGATCAAAAAACTGTGGTACATTTACACAATGGAATTCTATGCAGCAGAAAGAAGGAGCTCCTATCCTTTGCAACAGCATGGATGAAACTGGAGAGCGTTATGCTAAGTGAAATAAGCCAGGTGGTGAGGGACAAATGCCATATAATCTTACCTATAAGTGGAACTTAATCAACAAAAGAAAAAAAAACAAGCAAAATATAACCAGAGTCATTGACATTAAGAACAATCTAACAATAGCTAAAGGGGAGAGGGAAAGGACAGTGGGGAGAAGGGTTCTCAGGAACTACTATAAAGGACACAAGGACAAAACTAAGGGGGAGGGTGGAAGCAAGGGAGGGAGGTGTGATTTGCTGGGGTAGGGAGGAGTGGTGGTAGGAAAATGCAGACAACCATAATTGAACAACAATAGAATAATTTAAAAAAAGAAAACAATTTCCTAAATCAAAGGCTAAAACTTAAAAATGGAAACATTACTATCATATAAACTGATTGGTTCAAAGCAAATTTTAAAAACATAACTTTATGATGTTAATTATTCACTTAAATATTTGACAAAATTTCTCAAATACCGTTAAGATGTTTAGCATCACACAAACAGAGCCATAATTTTAAAATCTCCCATTGAAATTTGTTAACCCTTTCTTGAGCTACTACTTCTTTTCCAATTTCATTTAAATAAATTTACTTTTTTTTTTAAGGATTTACATCCATTTACTTTTTTTTTAAAGATTTTATTTATTTATTTTTAGAGAGGGCAGAGAGGAAGAGAGAGAGAAATATGAATGTGCAGTTGCTGGGGGTTATGGCCTGCAACCCAGGCATGTACCCTGGCTGGGAATCGAACCTGGGACACTTTGGTTCTCAGCCCGCGCTGAATCCACTGAGCTACACCAGCCAGGGCTTAAATTTACTTTTTTAATATTTTAAAAAAGACATAATAAAGATTAGAGCAGAAATCAATACAATAGAAAATAAAAAGAAACAAACAAAATGGGCAAATCTTTAGGTAGACTGACCAAAAACCAAAAATAAAAGAAGACACAAGGCACAGATTACCAAAATCAGGAATAAAAAAGGAACATTACCACCTATAGAAATTAGAAGGACTATAAGGGAATGTTATGGACATTTTTATGCCTCAAATAGAGAAAAACTTAGATGAACTGGGAAAGAACCTGGAAATGCACATATTTCCAAAAGTGAATAAATAAGAAATAGATTATCTGACTAGATCTATAATAAGTAACAAAATTAAATTAATAATTAATGAATTTTTCACAAAGAAAAGCTGAAGCCCAGATGGTATCATTGGTGAATTTATTAAATATTGAAAGTAGAAATAATAGCAATCTTTCACAAACTCAGAAAATAAAGGAGGGGGAACTAACTACCACCTTGTTCAATAGTTTCAGTGTCACACTGATATCAAAGACAAAGATGTGACCAAAAAGAAAAATATAGACCAATATCCCTTAGAGTATAAATGCAAAAACTGCTAACAAAATATTAGCACACAGATTCCAGCATGGTGTTAAAAGAGAGTACTTGGTAAAGCCCTGTAATATTTATGCCTGGAATGCAATGTTGGTTTAAAAGATAAAAAAATAATTAATTTACTGCACTAAGTTATCCAATAAAGGTCAAGAACTGATCATCACAATACGTGTAGAAAAAAACTATTTGACAAAAACCAAATTTCCGTTCATGACCAAAATCTCTCAGCAACTATGAGTCAAGGGGAAATTTCTCAATTTCAAAAAGGGCATATGTGAAACACCAACAAGTAATGTCATGCTTAATCATGAATAAAGGACTGCTTTCCCCTAAGCTCAGGAACAAGGAAAGAATGTCTATTTTCACACATCAATTTAAAATTATATTTCTGGTTCTAGCTAGTGTGATAATACAACAAAAACCTCCAATCAAACAAATAAATAAAGGCATCCAACATGGAAGAAAGAAATAAAACTGTGTTATTTTCAGCTGACATTATTATCTATGTGGAAAACCTGATGGAATTTATAGAAAAAATACTAGAACTAATAAGTGATTTTTACAAGACTTCAGGATGCAAAATTAATATAAACACATCAACCATATAGTACTGGTAACAAACAATCTAAAAATGAAAATAAGAAAATAGTTTTATTCATAAGCACATCAAAAATAATTAGAAATAAAGTTAAAAGAAGTGAAAGACATTCTGGAATCTACAAAACATGCTGAGAGAGTTTAAAGATCTAAATAAATAAGAGACATTCCATGTTTGCAAAGTAAAAGACTCAGTAATGTAAAGGTAGCAGTTCTTCCCAAATTGATCTATGGATTCAATGCAATCCCTGTCAAGTCCAATAACACTTTAATTTTTGTAGAAGATAACAAGTTATCCTGAAATGTATATGGAAATATAAAGGACCTAGTAGGCAAAACAATTTTGCAAAATAAGAACAAATTTGGAAGATGTTCACTGTCTGATTTCAAAACTTACTGTAAAGGTACAGTGATCTAGGTTAATTGAACTGAATTGAGAGTTCAAAAATAAATGCTTATATTCATGGAAACAAATTTCTACAAAAGTGCCAAAACAGTTCAATGCACAAAGGATGTCTTTTCAACAACGGTTCTGGGACAATTGTATAATCACATTCAAAGAAATTTTCTGAGACTTTTACCTCACACCACACACAAATATCAACTAAAATGGATTATAGACCCAAACATTTAAAATTTCTAAAGTATCCTAATTCCAAAACCGGATAAAGACACTGCAAAAAAGAGAAAATTATGGGCCAATATCTGTGATGAACACAGATTATAAAATCCTCAACAAAATATTAGGAAACCAAATAAAGCAATGCATCAAAAAGATCATACACAATGATCAAAGGGAGTTATTCTGTGAATGTAAGGTTTATACAATGTTCACAAACCAATAAATGTGATCCACCATATGAACAAAATGAATGATAAAAACCACATGATCTATCAATAGATGCATAAAAAGTATTTGCTAAAATCCAGCACCTGTTTATGATAAAAACTCTCAGCAAAGTGGGAATAGAGGGACCATACCTAAACATTATAAAGGCCATATATGACAAACTCATTGCCAGTATCATACTCAATGAGCAAAAGTACAAGCATTTCCTGTAAGACCAGAAACAAGATAGAGATGCCCACTTTCTCTTCTCTTATTCAACATAGTAGTGGAAGTCCTAGCCAGAGCAACCAGACAAGAAGAAGCAATAAAAGGCATCCAAATTGTAAAGATGGCATTATCATATTATCTTTATTTGCAGATGACATGATACTGTACATAGAGAACCCCAAAGGTTCCACCAAAAAAACTACTAGCACTGATAAATGAATTCAGCAAAGTAGCAGTATATGAAATTAATATTCAGAAATTGGTTACATTTTGATATGCCAATAATGAACTAACAGAAAAGGAAATCAAGGAAACAATCCCATTCACAATTGCTCTAAAAAGAATCAAATACTTAGGAATAAGCCCAACTATGGATGTAAAAGACCACTACTCAGAAAATTATAAGATACTGAAGAAAGAAATTGAAGAAGATACAAATAAGTAGAAGCACATACCCTGTTCATGAATAGGAAGAATTAACATCATTAAAATGTCCATACTACCCAAAGCAATTCTTAGAATTGCATTTTCAATGCAATTCTTATCAAGATTCCAATGACATATTTCACAGAAATAGAACAAATATTTCAAAAACTTATATGAAACCACAAAAGGCCCTGCATAGCAACAGTGATTCTGAGAAAGAACAAAGTTGGAGGAATCACGTTACTTAATATCAAACTACACTACAAAGCCATAGTAATCAAAGCAGAGTGATACTGGCATAAAAAGACACATAGATCAATGGAACAGAATAGAGAGCCCAGAAATAAACCCACACCTTTACAGTCAATTAATATTCAACAGAGGAAGAAAGCACATAAAATGGGCTACAGATAGTTTATTCAATAAATGATTTGGGAAAACTGGACAGATATGTGCAGAAAAATGACAAATAGGACCTTATTATACCACACAAAGAATAAATTCAAAATGGATTAAAGACTTACATGTTAGACACAAAACCATAAACAATCCTAGAAGAAAACATAGGCAGTAAAATCATGGACATAGCTTGTAGCACTATTTTATCAGATATATCTCCTCAGTCAGTGGAAACAGAAGGAAAAAATAAACAAATGGGACCACATCACAATAAAAAGGTTTTGCACAGCAAATGAAAACATCAACATAATAAAAAGACAACTCACAGAATGGGAGAGCATATTTACCGATACATCTGATAAGGGGTTAATATCCAAAATTTATAAAGAACTTACAAAACTCAAGACCAAAAACTCAAACAACCCAATTAAAAAATGGGTAAAGGACCTGAATAGACACTTCTCCAAAGAGGACATACAGATGGCAAATAGACATATTAAAGGATGCTTAACATCATTAATCATCAGAGAGATACAAATTAAAACCACAGTGAGATATCACCTCACACCTGTCAGAATGGCTATCATCAATAAACAAACAAACAAGTGCTGGCAAGGATGTGGAGAAAAGGGAATGCTTTTACACTGTTGGTGGGAATGCAGATTAGTGCAGCCACTGTGGAAAGCAGTATGGTTTCCTCAGACAATTATTTAACTAATATTGTACCTCAAATAATTAATATTATACCTCAAACAATTAAAAATGGATCTGCCTTTTGACCCAGCATTCCCAGTTCTGGGAATATATCCAAAGGAACCCAAAACAATACTTTGAAAGAACATAAACACCCTTATGTTCATTGCAGCATTATTTACAATTGCCAGGAAGTAAAAGCAGCCCAAGTGTCCATCAGTAGATAAGTGGATAAAACTGTGGGACATTTACACAATGGAATGCCACTCATCCATAAAAAAGAATAAAATTTTACCTTTGCAACAGTATGGATGAACCTGGAGAATGTTATGCAAAGTGAAATAAACCAGTCAGAGAAAGACAAATACTATATGATTTCACTCACATGTGGAATCTAATGAACAAACCAAACTAACAAGCAAAATAGAGTGAGACTCATAGATAGAGAACAGGATGACAGCTAACAGTGGGGGGAGAGCAGGGAGTTGGGGGGGCGAGCAAAAAGGAAAAAGGACTCATGGACATGGACAATAGTGTGGTGATTGTGGAGATGGGAGCAGGGGAGTTTAAGGGGACTAAAAGGTAATGGAAAAATACAATAAAACTCAAAAAAGAGAAATACTGGAGTTTTAAAAACTTCAGTAAGGAAATGAAAAGATAAGCCTCAAACTGGGAGAAAATCTTTTCAAATTATATATCTGACAAAAGACTTTTATCCAGAATATATAAAGAATACTATAACTCAATAATAAGACAAAAATCCAATTAAAATGAGTAAAATTTTAAATAGTGTTTCTACCAAAGATGATATGACAAATGCTAATAAGAACATGAAAAGATGCTTAACATCATTAGTCTAGGGAAATGCAAATAAACCACACTAAGATATAACTGTTCTCCCACTGGAATAACCTTAATTAAAATCAGAAAATACTGAGTGCCTGATAGGATATAAAAAACCAGCAACCTCATACATTGCTGTTGGGAATATGAAATGTTACAGCTACTTTGGAATACAGTTTGGTGGTTCAGTAATTTAGTAATTCTCAAAAGGAATGGAAACAGCTGGCTACAGACAGACAGAGCTGGAGTCAGCACAAATCCCATCAACACTGAGGGATAAACCAGAGGTGGCATATCCATACCACGAAATACTATTTAGGCAGTAAAAGGAGTAAGCTTCTAATTTGTGATACAACATGGATGAATCTCAAAAATGTGCTAAGTGGACAGAATTCAGTGGACCTGATACTATCTATCTACTGTCCAGACAGCATAAACAGAAACAGAAAGTGGATTAGTGGCTGCTTAGGGTTTACTGCACCTGGGCACAGGGTGGTAGAAATGTCCTACAATTGGATGATGATGCCTGCTCAGCTCTACATAAATTTTCTAAAATCATTAAATTGTATACTTAACATGGGTGAATTTCCATGGTATGTAAATTGTATTTCATTAACCCTGTAACAAACAAATCCGTTATGTGCTATTGTGTATATTGTACCTCTTAAATACCACTTACTCTATTTCACTTGAACAAAAATATAAACAGTGTTATTCTGGAAATGTTTTTGTTACAAAACCAGATTGTACATAGCCCATGGAGCCTGTATTTTTGTTACTAACCAAAGAATTCCATCGTTGCTACCAAGCCACATCCCACAGGTTTCTTCATGTGTGGTCCTGCTTCTTAGTGAGTGAGCTCTCCCTGGAACCTGCATCTGAACCATTTAGCTCTCATTACCTTTTATGTCATTAAACAACATGCAATTTAATTTAGTTTTATTGTTGACACTATTACAGATGTCCTCCATCCTCCCCACCAGCAATCCCCTACTCCGCACAGTGTTGTCTGTGTTCCTGGGGTATGCATATATGCATTTTTGTTCTTCAGTTAATCTCTTTCAGTGTTTCCTGCTTTGTTCATGGATTCTATGTCTCCTTGAATAGAATGAAAGGTTCCCCTGAGTACAGAACCAGGGGTGAAACTTCCCCTACCCCAAGAGTATCTGGCATGAAAAGGAAGCCTCATCTTAACACTATTATTTATAGAGCAGACTAAAGGAACTATGGTACCCACTCCTCACACAATCCCAGGAGATTCCATAGTTATTCTACTCATCTTACACATGATGCAAATGAGGGACAGCAAGGTAAAATTATTTACCCAAGGTAACTCAGCTAGTAAAAAATGGATTTTCCCTGACCAGTGTGGTTCAGTGGTCCCACAAAGCGAAAGGTTGCCAATTTGTTTCCAGTCAGGGCACATGCCTGTTGTGGGTTCGGTTTCCAGTCGGGGCACGTATGAGAGGCAACCAGTAGATGTTTCTGCCTTGCATCAATGTTTCTCTCCCTCTTTTTTCCCCCTCCCTTCCCATAGTCCTAAAAATAAATAAATAAATAAGCAAATAAATAAATAAATAAATATCTTTAAAAAATGGATTCACGTTGTGAACCCAGACAAGCCTGCCTTTTAAACCATTAAAGACCATTTCAGAATCTCTCCATAATTTCTGGTGGAGCTGTTGCTTTTCTGCAGTGTGACTTCTCAACAGGTGATTTGAATTGCACCAATCATATACATTATCATGTCACCTTGTCCTACTGTCACCAAATGCAGGCCCAAAACAGCCTGGGAGCTGATGTTTTTCCAGACACTGCTGACAGTTCTCCAGGCAGCAAAGCACACACACCAGTGAAGTCTATAATCACAGACAAAGAGAATCTTCACAAGGTTATGGCAATTCTCCACCTTGGAAAATAACATTGATTGATATGTTTTCAAGAGACTGACATATGTAACTCTTTATTAAAAAATTATTAAATAACTCCTTGAAGTAAAAAGGCAGTCATGTAATTAATAGTTATGTACCGCATGACAGCATAATTATTCATTACCAACATGCAGGAACATAATGACTTCTAATTTCATCTCAGAGACTTTAAAGGTAAAAAGTACTTTAAAATGAAGTAAACTAGGGGAGAAGATGGCTTTTGTAAGTGCTTGAAATTTTTCTTGACTAGGAATAAAAAAATCTAAAGATTAAACCACAGATGATATAATCCTATATTTATTTAAGGAGAAGTAAGTGACCAATAAAGCCATATGTATATCTTGATAAAAGAAATTTAAAAAATATACATGTAGAGGGGTTTCTAGCACTCCCCCCCTCACTATTGCTTCAGCTAAAGATTATTTTTTACCCCAGCTGGTGTGGCTCAATGGATTGAGCACTGGCCTAAAGATTATTTTTTGAGCTCTCAGGAAAAATGTGAATGTATTTATATCTATTCAGAGTTGGCAAAATGCCTCTATAAATTATTCAGAATTAATGAGTCCAGAAATTCAAATCCCAAGAGACATTCTCCTAACTTGCTTTCTGCTACACAAAAATGAGTGTGGCACATGACAGTAGGGTTTACCAACTTAACTCAGGCATTGGGTCTCTGATCGAGGTCGAGTGGTTACAGAGGCCTAAGCTACCTCTGTGCCCTCATTTGGGGGAAAGTGTCTTTTCCATGAGTAACTAGGAGATAGGCAGTACATGTAAAATCCAGACCAAATAACTCATCACAAGTGTGTGTGAGGTAACTTAGGGACAGTACCAGAGGGCCAGCTTATAGGGGCTTTGGTCTGGACTTCGGGTCATGGTTGGGTTGCCAGGGCCATGGGCATCAGGGGCCATCCTTGGGAAGGAAGCAAGTAGGGCTCATGAGAGCTGTGTTTATGTTATGAGACTATGTTAACACTGTGGGGTCATGAAATTGCACACTGGGGGTTGGCACTTACCATATTTTTTGGACTATAAGATGCACTCCCCCCAAATTTGGAAGGAAAGGGGGGTGCATCTTATAGTCAGAATGTACCTTACCTGGCTCTCTGTATGTGGGGGCAGCAGTGGAGCAGGGTCACAGGAGGCAGGAACAGGGTTGCCGCTGCATTTTCCTCCCAAATTTGGCTGGGGGAGTGTGTCTTATAGTCCGAAAAATATGGTACTTCTCTCAGAATCAGGGAGCCATGAAGAATTTTGGAGCATAATTGAATTGACACTTGGCAAGGCTAAGCTTGTGGCAAGATACAGGATTGAAAAATGTTCATCAGTCATCAGACAACAGACATGATGTAGGATGCTGGCCTTCAGTAGTTTGGGTCCACATGACCCAGTTCTAATTTCTTAAACATCTTAAAGGTCTCCTATCTCAACCTCCTATCTCTCCATCCTACTTGTTTGTCACTTGCTTCTTACTACTCACCCAGCAAAACTGGCTGGTTATTCCCTGCCACACTGTGTGTTCTCACTTCTTTCCTCATGTACATTGACCCTTTCTGTCTTGACGACCCATTTCCCACTCTTTCTATGTGGATACTGGTCTCGACTGGACTTCCAACATGATTCTGCACCTGGCCTGTTGCCTGTCTTTGGTTTGCCTTGATCTTCAGATTTTACCTCCACTGAATACCCATAGTCTTCTCTGGCCTGACCCTTCCCTTTCTTCTGCCAGTTATTCTCTTTAATGCATGCGGCTAGCTCCAGAGAGAGAAGTATTTTGGCCATCACATATGGAAGACTGATTTCAACTCAAAATTTACAGTAACTACCTGTCTTTCATGGTATATTGAGGCCACACCTGGGCTCGATAGGGAAGAATGCCCTTAATGATTTGCCAGGGCCATAGAGAAGGTGGTGTGGGATGACCAGGGACTTCCTAGCTGTCTGTAATTTCTATGACCCATTAAAATTTTACATGAAGTAACCTACATATTCTGATCTTGCCTAATTTTATATTTTGTGTGACCAGATTCAAATGTCTGCCTTGGTTATTTATCTCCATTCTCATTCATCAAAATCTACCTTGTGCCTCCTCCTAATGAGTCTTCTTTCAGCTATGCCCTACTTCTCTACTTCTCCCTCCTTTCCTAACAAACTCCAGGGCTCCCTTCACACCCAGGCTCAGCATATCTGATCTCCTGTCCCACAAGGCTTCTTGTCCTGTGAGCTGCTCACCATGCCTTGTTAGCATCCACGAGCTGCTGGACACACCACTTGTCCTGCAATCAACTCTTCAAGTAAATTGCTGGCTTCTCAAGGACTTGGGCTGAGCTTATACATTTTAATAAGTCGACATGCCCAAGAAGGGGTTGATGAGCTTCTGATTGATTTATTGATTCAGAGGTGGCTTTTCTAGACAAAGATTCTGAAGATTAGCATCCTGGAAGATTGTGTCACAGAACTAGAGACATGAAAAGGACTTGGGTGCTCATGATGCACTTGATTCCATTTCCAGTACAGGGCCAATCTGCACATTCAAGATTGCTTTGTGTAGAGGAGAGAAATTCCTGCCCCTTCTTTCTCTTGATGGCTTTTTTTTTTTAGTTCTTTTCTCTCTCATGACCTTCTTATATCTGCCAGAAGTTAAAGGGAATGGAGAAGCATATAACAAACCAACTTTTACTTTAAACTTAAATTTCAGTCTTTACATGGGCTCCTTAATGAAAGTATAAAATTATAAGCTGTGCAGACTTTAAGTAGATGTTAATCCATACACCCAGTGTTGTGGCTGTACAGTCTAAAGTTCCTAGATTTCTCATGGAATTAATGTTTGTTTCATTTGTGATAGGAAATGAAGATGCAAAGACACTGGTGAATTTATAAGATGCATGCCAGGTTGTCTCTGCCTTTCTCACTCTGTAGCCTCCTTCCTTGTCCTCTGGTCTCTACTTGTGTCTTCTATCCTTTCCACCAATCACCTGTCTTCTACTACACTAAATAAGATAAAGCTATCTGAAATACAGCTTTCTAAAAATCTACCATCTCTTCAGTAACATTTCTCCTCAATATGACAGATTAGAGGACTTGGAAACATGCTGAGACACTTTCTGTCTGAGCCCAAATATCTAGTCTGTCCAGGTTTCCCTGATACGTTCTTTTTGTCCACTATTCCATTACACCCTTTCCTATCCACCATCTCTCACTCCTGGTACTCACTTCTATTTGGCCCTTATCACACTGTGTTTTTAATATTGCATATATCATGTAATAGATATTAGCATATAATTATCATATAAATCCATCTCCTGCCACTAAAGTGTGGTCATCTAGATGTTGGAATCCTCCCTCAGTAACTTCTGCCCCCACCTCTCTAGCTCCCACACATGCTTGCTGCAAGGGCACCTAGCTGGGGAAAAACTAGTCAATGTTCAGGTTTACCCTGTCCTTTCTGTGAGGGAGAGGCACAAGTCCCAACTACATATGACACTCATTTCATCATATCATTTTCCATAAATTGACAATAGCCTGTTGAAAGAAAATGAAGTGAATTATGCAGGGCTGGACATCACAAAGCACTTCTTTTCCAGATGCTTCTCAGCTGTGGGTTGGGATTCTGATCAGCTGTGTGGTGAGTACACTTAGCTTCACTGACAGTGCCTAGGAGAGTGGTCGGCACCTATCATTTTACCTGTTAGGAGTTCACTGGGCACTAAACCTGTCATCTCTGTGAGGTGTCACAGAGCACAGAGCAGATATAGAGGGTGAGAACTGGCCATGAGGAGAAAATCCTGCTACCTGCTGCCCTCCCAGCACTCATGAACAATGCCAACAGATAGAGCACCTTCCTAAAGCAGCATGAGCCCTTTGTTTCTGTTGGTGTCTAGGCCTAGGAGGGCCAGTGGTCAAGTGTGAGCCCTTGTTTGTCCCTTTGTGACTGGGTGGGGGCTGCTGTCACCTTTTGGGGGAGGTTTAGAGGTGCTGCTAACTCCCCCACATGGCTGTCCTTGGAGAGCACCGGTAAGTAGGGGCATAATGGAGTGAGAGTAAACATACTAGGAAATTCTTTTCTCAGAGCTTTCCTTCTGCTTTTCCTCATATGCTTGGGGGAAAGATGAGCTTCACACATATATCATGAAGGACCAGTGGGGCCTCATCAGTGTGTGGTGATAACCGAGGGTAAATCCTCACGCGATGGGTAGTTCTGTGATTAATTGCATTCTGTCGACATTAGGCTGCGTTATGATCAGCGGCTTGCTGCTCAGCACTTGCTAGGCTGTTAATTATTGTTGTGTGGTTCTCAGGAGTGTTTTCAAAACATTTAAAAATTCTGCCACAGTGTTGGCACAGGGAGGGGTTTAATAAGCCACCATTCTACATCAGAAAGTCCGACTGATATTTTAATGCACGGAAATGATTTAATAGTGGCTCTTCTTCCCAGGCTATTGTTGACAAAAGTGTATTTCTAACATTCCATTGGCTGTCAGGGGTGACTTCTAGCTGTCCTGGATTCCAGGTTTATTCTGCGTACAGTAGAACAGATTCCTTCTGGGGCTGTGGAAGTGAGTCAGATGAAAATGAGTGGTTTTAAATCCTGGGATGCCTCAGCGTGGGTCTTCACATGTTTAATCAAAGTTATTGCTAGCCTTCTGTGAATTGTGATGGGTTCAGAAAGACTTTCCTGGTAAGCCTGCTCTCTCCTGTACATGATGGAGAAAACGGACCCCCTCTACCCACTTCCTCTTGGTTCTCATTCTGGCCTGACACTGGTGCCCACTGCCTAGTTGTTGTCCATGTTTCAGGTGCTACATTGTATTTCTGTTGACTGGGCTTTAATTTAAGGTCAGTCTGTGCTTCTTTGTTTCACACAAGCACTGGGCATGTAGCTAGAATTTTATTTTGTTGTCTGAGGGACTTGGAGGCTCGGATTAGTACAAAATATAAGAGTAAAGGGCAGAGTCCACATGTTCTCCAGGCTTAACAATGAACCAGGTAGAACATGATCATTGAAATAGAGACCTTCCCTCAAGAAGAAACATAATCAGAACTGGCTCATGCTGTTCACAGTGTTTTCTTTCTAATATCCTTAAATGATGTGAAGAGTCCATAGGTAATATGTTTTTATATTCAGCTAGTTTTGTTTTTTAATGTTTTGATCTTTGCAGTTACTTGATTCACATTTCTCCCTTAATTTATATCAGAAAACTAAGTTCTTGGTCTCAACTCCACAGCCTTCCCATCAGCAACACCCATGGCTCTCGAATATAGGGTTTCTATCCCCACTTTGGAACTCTTCCCACACAGTTTTACATTTTCTTAAACAACAATGATGACGACGGCGACAACAACAACAACAACAACAACAACAACAACCACCACCACAACTGGGTCTATTCCCTTAGAATTGATGGTAACCTCTTCATCCCGACATTTAGGTGCCCACAAATGGAGTCCAGTTTAATTTCTCCAACATGGTGTCCTCCTTTGACTCAGCCTTATCCCATCAAATCTCATTTCTCCCACAAGTAGCCACAGATGTCTGGCTATTTCCATCCCTTTCTGTTTCCCTCCTGCCACCCCACCCATTCCTGGATCCTTCATGAGGCCCCACTCAACCCCAGTTCCTTTCAAAACCTCCCCCACACTCTCCTGTCCCAAATTTCTGTCTCTCTTTTCCGAACCCCTTTAGGCTTATGATCTGAGACACACAATTGAGAAAACAGCACATAGTTCTGTTCTTTTCAGTGACTTCATGGGCAAAGAGATTGGAAACACTGCCAGACTGTGTTCTTCCACTTGCCGGGAACCCCAGGAAAACACACAAAGGAGCTGCTGTCCATGAGACATGACTTGGCTGTTGTCCAGCTGCTGTGCTGTGGATTCCATGGGGTAAGCACAGCAGCGTTGCTCATGGCCCTTAATGACTATCTGCCAAAGAAAATGCACTAAGGTGAAATAAAGTTTACAAAGAGGAGAGGGTGAGGTATAAGAGAGAAATTGAGGTAAGACATGGAAAACCAGAGAAAAGGGGGCCAAGGAGAGAGGAATTGACCTCATTCATTCATTCAACATCTATCCCTTGTGTCAAAATTCTGTAGCTTTCCATGCTCATCAGTGTGGCACTTTGCTCAGGATTACCCAGCCACAGACTGCCTGGGGTTCTAGTCCATTTATAAGAGATGATGAATCACTAGGTAGTTCGGCTTTAAGTGTTTCAATCCAGAAAAGGGAGAAACTTATTTCTTCCTACATTTAGCAGATATTCATGAAGGGCCATTCTAGGTCTGTGAAAGAGACAGACAAGGGCCCTGCCTTCACAAAAGTTATGTTCTGATGATGGCGGGGGCAGAGAACACACAAATGAAATAATTTTACATTGTGATTAGCACTCTAAAGATGTAAACAGAACATACCGGGGTGGAGGAGGTGGGAGCCTGACTTTGCTAAACTATAATTCTCTGTTGTACCCATGTGTGTCTTGGGAAAGAGAGAGTAGAAAAGTATTTTACATTTTGCATTCATTAAAACTCAACTCTCAGCCTGAAGAATTGGATCATCTATGTTTTTAATCATAAGAGGTGTCCTCAGTCTTTACCACAAATAGGTTCAACTATCTGGGTCTTATTTGTTAAGAGGAACTCTAAGTTGTGTGGGGAAGCTTATTTCCTCCCTGCCTCCTGTGTCCGGAAGCTGTAGTTTTAGGCAGAGGAAGATTGACCCCATAAAGCATGTGTCAGTTCATATTTCTCCAGGTTACTATGGTAAAATTCATGTGCATTTTAGATTTCTGATTTATGTAAACCTAAGAGAAATGCTCATAGAGGCAGCTGCCCACTGTAAAACATGGCAAGAGAATGGCCCATGAACCAATTTTCACCACCTAGGAATTCAAAAGAACAAGACAACACTACTATTTGTGAAGCACTTAATTTACCAAGTGTTTTCAGATGTGAGCATCACACCAGGCTGTGAAATGTGCACACTTCTCCTCTCACTCCATTATTTTCTTTCTTCCTTTTTCTCTCCCTGGTGGTGATTGAGAACCCACAATCACCAGGCATTGAGATAGATTCTGGGGGCACAGAAGGGCAGATTTCTGCCTCCAAGGTACCTACCAATAAGCTGCTCTTATTACTACTGTCAGGTCACATTTGTAGTGACCAAGAGGGCCTGGACTCAGAGCCAGCTGGTCTTATTTCAAAATCCCATAATTTTTCCACTGTGCCATGTTAGAATGCAGTGAAATATGCTTACCACAAAACTATAACAAGCAATGGCACAAAGCTGGGTTGGAAAGATGGATGAATAGATGGATCAATGGATAGATGGGCAAGATAGATAAAGGTAGATCTGGTTGTCTGATGTCTCTTTAATGTAGATTTTGAATAAAGCAGAGCACTATATGAAGATGTAGAGAAACAAATATTTTTTCATTCTCCTCTGGTTACTATAGCTAAGAAAATGTGGTTCTACTTGTATGCCTTTGTAAAGAGGAATGCATGATTTTAAACAGTGATTTTGTAAAAGCAAGTGTGAGAATTTAACCAGATTTTTATAGTTGTTTTGGAAGTATATTGGGCCACAGAAATTCTAAATAGCAACTATTCTCTGCCCTAAAATGACCACCTTCTACTTCTGAAAGTGCTACAAAAAAGTGTTAAGATTTTGGACAGGAGCTCCGGGCATGTGTTATCTTAGAGAAAAGTATCTATTCTTAGCAGTGGTAGGACTGAAAGACATTTTAATAAAATGCAATTGATTTTCAAAGTTATAAATCCTAGAAGCTTAATTGTTTTAGCTAATATCTAAGCAGCTCCAAGGGCAATAAAGGGATCTAAATTGGGTTAATATATTAAACATGAAGAAGGGTAACACAGAACTTTCTAATTGTGTAAACACACAATCACATAAGCATATACACATATGGGTGCACACTCACACATGCACACATGCTTGCATACACACAAGGGGTGGCTCAGAGCCCTAGACTTTTGATCACACACATGCCCACACGATTGGCCCTATGAAGAGGCTGTGGGGCTGAATTGCAGCCCTTACCTCTGGAGACAAGTGTTACTCGTTATGAAGTCTGATGGGAGTCATGGCAATAACTGACCTAGAGCCCTGGGAATTCAAGGATGGGCAGCAAACCCTCTGTAATCTCTCTAATGCACCCACGTTGCAGAAAGACCCTCTCCTATTTACCCTCAGGACCTTTTGAGTGGCATTTGAATGAACAGACATCTCACAGACTAGTAGTCACTCCAAACTGGTTCCACCTGGATACTTATTCTGGGTTTGCCTGATGTGCCATCTTGCACTGTATAGTGTGGAGCAATTTCCAAAATATCTTCACAGAAAGTTCTGTTATTTGACCCTCCTCATGGGCATATGGGATAGACTGACCACCAGGAAGGCTGGGGCAGGCTGTGTGGCTCTCCTGGGTTGTGCCATGTCAGCCCTAGGACTGAAGTTGAGGATGTGTAAACCTGGCCAGTGCCTCTGTGTGCCCATTGCTCCTCTAGCACAATTGTGACTGGCAGCCCAATGGTGTCCTTTGTCAAGGTCACACCACCTATTAAAAGACCCTGGGCGTTGTCCTGGGGCAGCTCTGATAGTTTTTTTTTTTTTGTCAGTCTAACGTAACATAGACTCTCTTCACTTCTCCCCTGAGCTGCACATTCCCTTACCACCCTGAGGCTGTATGCAGCTCTGAACATGTTTGAGTGTAGATAGTGCTGTTTCCTGGTACCACAGTGGGTGCAGGTCATAGCTGGCTTCCTTCCTGCTCTCCTCTTGCTCCCTGTTTTGCTGTCATCACCAAGCATGTTCTCATAAAGTTGTGTCTCTTCCTTCATACCAGTCATAGTGCACACACATGTGGCCAGGCCTGCCCCAGAATCAGGTTCCAAATGACCAATTAATTTAGTAGGAAGTGTTCTTAACATGCCACTTTAAATTTTAACCCAATTGTGACAAAATTCAAATTCTGTATGCTTTATTTTGAAATCAGCACACAGACATACCACATTAGGGATGTTGTTTGGTAAAAGAAAAACAGACAACAAAACAGAGTCACCCTTCTGAAATTCTTCATGTCCTCAATCTAACTTAGGCAGGTGATAACCAGGTTATACACCTGGTTATTCTCAATCTTATTCCTTTAAAAAACAGATCCTCCAGTTACCAAGACCTGACACAGACAAACAAGAAGGGGTCTTCTTTCTGGTTCACTTCTCCTATTCAGGAAGGATTTTCTTTCTTCTCAAATTTGCAGGTTATAATCACTCCAGGTGTGAAAGTTGAGTGGAGGCGACTCTGCCAAATATTGCAATGAGTACTCAGCTACATTTCTGCACTTACTTTATGTATTTATAGTTTATTACAATATTCAAATTATGTTAAGAGCTTTCAAAACAACAATATTTATACAATTTTTCCAATTGATACACTTTAAAGAGTTATATGTATGTATAATAAAAATACTTTAACTGAATTCATTTTATTACCAGAAACAACAAATACTAGTTAACTGAAAGCAATATAAATGTGCAAATATTCATTAATAATCCAGATTTAACTAGCTCTAATAAGCTTTGCATGAAAACCTGTAGTTACTTTCCAAACAAACACTTCTTAATTTTTCTGGTGTATTTTCATTCTAGTCAATTCGCTGTCACAGCTGGATGAAACTAAGCAAACCAGTCTGTATTTACAGAAGCCAATTTTCATTTAAACCCTTTAAGGTGGGTATAAACTTGAACATTTCTCTATGATCTAATACATATTAACTAAAAGAAGTGTATTTGTGAAACTGAAAAGATCATAATGTACACTACAAGAGTTCATAGCATTTTTGGTTTCACATTTATCTTATGTTAATAGCTTGGGGCTTGTACCACCCCTGGTTGTTAAGGTTTAAAAATATACATAATATTAATAGGTTATCTTGAGAAGGTTCATTTCCATTCATTATTTAAACCACTTCTCAGGGTGAAATGCTAGTATGTGAATTCATTCACTAGGAGATTTTGGAATCCATCTGTGTGGAAATGCTGAGGAGAAAAAACTTGGCAGCGCCTGAGAATATGACCTCTTTACTATGTAGCACGTGTATATCAGGGGTTACTCACAGAAACACCAGAAGGGTCTTCACCTAAGACAGTGGTGAGCCTTTTGGTCACATCACTTCAAGCAAACCAAAAGCTCTTAGGTTAAATTTGCCCTTGGAGAGAAAACTGAACCTAAATGCTCTAGCTCAGACATTGCTTTTGGTTTCATAAAAGTCTCCTGATAAAAATTCTCCATATGTGCCCACTCTAATGCACTCCTACACTGGGCAATGCTCTGTCTCAGAAAACCCTTACATGAATTCAAAGCTCTCTCACTGCCTGCACGTGGGGTGATTCCAGTTCCTTTTTATCTTCCCTAAAATTTCCCTCCAAACCACCTTTGGCTTTGCCCTGAACTCCTGCTTGTTCTCATATCTGGATCATCCATCCTTGATGTGCTGTCCATGTGCCTGCAGGCCTCTCCTCCAGCAAACAGAGCTATGAAGAACATCATGAAAAAACCTAAAGTGAGTAAAATAAATGAGCACAGGCTGCCGAATAGTGTAGAAATAGCTGTTATAAAGTTCACACATGGGAATTCAGGTGCTTTCCTTAGGGAACTCTGAGATGTGTATCTGGAGCACCATTGCTCCTGCCTTGAATATAATTTTATATTAGGTAATGGATTGCCAGCATAAATAAGATGAGAAACAGAACAACAGAAGCATGGGAGGAGGTTGACCCAGGGGGCAGAGTGACAGTGAGGCTGAGGGAAACACTGAAAAAGAAATGGGTGAAAGCTGACTTGGTTGCTTAAAAACAAGAGAAAATGTTCTGTTTACAGCAGCAGTTGCTGGAGATGTCACAATTCATAACAGGATAAATGTAAATATAATGCTGATAAGAAAACTTTGAAGATACAATACTTGAACTTATTTAATTTGAATACATATTATTTAAAAATAATTTCCAATCAATGATTTTTGTCACTTTTAACTTTTAGTGCTTAAGAGGATAGTTTTTTTCTGAAAAAAAATTTCATGCCCTTTCACTACTGAGAAACTGTTGTTTTAAATCTCCTAGGAAGCTGCTCCCAACATGACTGAGCAGGACAGGGGTGCTGCTGAGCCAGCTGTTTTATTTCAAAATGTTGGGATTCTTTTGCAAACAGCTTTCCTACAGATAACATCAGAGTCTACCAGTGATGATGGAAGTCCTGCCCCCATGAAATTCTTTAAAATCTATATCTTGCCAATTCGGGGGCAGGAATGAATGAGTGGAACTTTCACAAACTGAATTTCTACTTACATTGATAATCTTAATTGTCATTCTTTAAAGAGAATTCTCCCTTGATTAGAGCTATAATTGCACAGAGACTATTACATCTTTATTACTGGTGAAAAATACCAGTCTAATGAAACCTAATACAGTCTTGAAAAGCAAATATGTTTTTCTTTAGTACATGGTGAATACTTTTTTCCTAAGTAATTGCTCTCAATATGGAGTTTTTTTAAATCTTCACCCAAGGATATATTTTTATTGATTTTAGAGAAAGAGAGGCAGAGAGAGCAAGAATGAAAGAGAAAGAGAGAGAGGGAGAGAGAGAGAGAGAGAGAGAGAGACTGATGTGAGAAACATTAATTTGTTGTCTCCCATATGTGCCCCAAATGGGGATTGAACCCACAATCTAGGTATGTACCCTAACTGGAGATTGAACTTTCAACCTTTTGGTGCATGGGACAAAGCTCCAACCAACTGAATCACCTGGCCAGGGTACAACAGAGTTTTAAAGTTTTCAAATACTCTTATATAAACAAATTCATTTGTTTCTTTATGCTAAGAAGTAAAGCAGAATTCATAGTAGAATATAGGGGAAATACTATGGTAAGATAATTTTGTGTCTCCAATCAGTACACTGTTCTGATAAGATTGCTATCCCATCCCTGGAACTGAAATTTTGGGTCATTCTTGAATTATGTTTTCTTATGATGATGTATTTATCATCACTCTCAGTAATGTACATCTTTCTTAAATTGGATAGCTGTGGAGCTTCAGTTGTACAACAGAGAACTTCCAATGCTCCGGGATGCTCTCTGAGGTCCTGTTACTATTTCTCCAAAAACATTTGTATTAGAGGTGCCAGACAGAAACATAGAAATTAAAATGGCAAAGTTAGGTGTCTGATTTTGAAAGAAAACCATCAGACTTCCAGTCAAGATGGAGGCATAGGTAGACATGCTCCTTGCCTCCTTGCATACCCAGAGAGAATTACAAATAAACCTCAAAAGAAATGACACCCAGAACTGTCAGAAAATTGAACTGTATGGAATTCTGAAAACCAAAGATTTGAAGAAGCCACATTCATCCAGACAGGTAAGAAGAGCAGAGAAGGGCAGAGATAGATGGAGAGGCAAGGAGACACAGTGTGGTGCAGAGAGGCAGCAGTGGTGGCAGAACTGGGGATCCCACATTCATGTATGGTGGATAAAAATTGGGAGGGTACTTTGGCAGTGAGGGATCTCAGCTCTAGGCCAGACCACACAGCCCAGAGTTCCAGTGCTGGGAAGATAAACCCCCATAACTTCTGGCTGTAAAAACCAGTGGGGGTTAGGGTGACAGAAGAAACTGCTGAATTTTCAGGAGATTCTGATTAAAGGGCTGCATGGTCTTAGAACATATGCAAACCAAACCATTCTGGGATTCAACATCAGAAAAAGAGCTGGAAGGGTGCTAGTCACATATGGGGAGTACGTAAAGTGACTAGAAATGGGGTGAATGCTGGGCAAACCTGCAGAAGCCAGGCAGTATCACTGTCCTCTCTCCCAGCCCTCCCCTCATACAGAGCCACAAAGTGGTGAAGCAGGTTGCCCCACCCTGGTGATTACCTGAGGCTCTGCCCCACACAATTTATAGGTGCCTTTTCTGCAATAGGCCATGCTACGAAGACAGGGAGTAAAAGCAGCTCTAACTAATACACAGAAACAAACACAGGGAGGCTGCCAAATTGAGGAAACACAGAAATATGGCCCAAATGGAGGAACAGAAGAAAACCACTGGAAAAGAACTAAATGAAAAGGAGATAAACGACCTACTAGATGTAGAGTTCAAAACACTGGTGATCAGGATGCTCAAAGAATCATTGAGTACAGTAGCAACATGAAGGAAGAAATGAAGATTACACTAAGTGAAATAAAGAAAAATCTACAATGAATCAACAGTGAAGAGGAGGAATCTGGGATTAAAATTAATGATTTGGAACATAAAAAAAGAAATATGCATTCAGTCAGAACAGGGAAAAGAAATAAGAATTCAAAAAAATGAAGATAGTATAAGAAGACTTTGGGATGTCTCCAAATGTATCAACATCTGAATCATAATGATGCCAGAAGGAGAAAAGGAAGAGCAACAAATTGAAAACATACTTGAAAAAATAATGAAAGAAAACTTCCCTAATTTGGCAAAGGAAATAGACATGCAAGTCCAGGATGCACAAAGAATCTCAAACAAGGTGGATACAAAGATGCCCACTCTAAGACACTTAATAATTAAAATGCTAAAGTTTAAAGATAAAGAGGAAATCTTAAAAGCAGCAAGAGAAAAGCAGAGAATTGTCTACAAAGGAGTTCCCTTAAGATTGTCCACTGATTTCTCAAAAGAAACTTTGCAGGCTAGAAGGAATTGGCAAGAAATATACAAAGTCATGAATAGCAGGGACCTACAACCAAGATGGCTCTACTCAGCAAAGCTATTATTTAGAATTGAAGGGTAGATGAAGTGCTTCCCAGACAAGGTAAAGCTGAAGGAGTTCATCATCATCAAGCCCTTATTACATGAAATGTTAATGGGACTTATCTAAGAGAAAGAAGATGATAAAAAATATAAACAATAAAATGACAACAAACTCACAACTATCAACAACTGAATTATAAAAAAACAAACTAAGCAAACAGCCAGAACAGGAACAGAATGATAGACATGGAGATAATTTGGAAGGTTATCAGCTGGGAGAGGGAAGGGGGAAAAGGGGGGAAAAGGTGCAGGGATTGAGAAATATAATTGGTAAGCACAAAATAGGCAGGGGGGTGTTAAGCACAGTATAGGAAATGAAGAAGCCAAAGAACCTATATGCATTACCTATGGACATGAACTAAATGGGGGATTGCTGGAGGAAAGGGGGGTACCAGGCAGAGGAGGGCAAAGGAGGAAAAAATGGGACAACTGTAATAACATAATCAATAAAATATATAAAAAAAGAAAACCAGCAAATATTTTTCAGTGAGTTGGGACCTTTGGAGATTCTTCCCCCAGGACATGAAGCCCTTGAGGTTTGGGGAGAGAATGGGTGTTTCATGACATGGGCAGAAACTTTGCAACAAGAAGAAGTTCCCTTTCCAGCTCCCACCAGTTGTCGTTACACTTCTTGAATTACCCTGTCAAATTCAACACCCAGTATAAATGAAGCAACTTGTAATCATTCCAGGAGAGACCAGGGGACAGGTGTAGATATTACATTTCAATGTATGAAAATGGCCTCGAAACGTCATTAACTTTTGAATTAACAATGAGCCTTGATTGTCTGAGAAAAAGTGACGTATTTCTCCATTTAGAGTTTGGGACAAGAAGTTAATTTAAATGCCAGAAGTACATATATTTGAGTAACATGATGTCAAATAAATCTTTTAGCATTAATATAAAAATGGCATTTATAAAAGCTGTAATGAATGTAGCTTAAGGCATGCTTTCTTAAACAGTTTTACTCAATTGAGACCTTATAAGGCTTCAGTTCATTGTTCTATTTTCCCTGGTATTTTTTTCAAGGCAATTATAGTAAAGGACATACATATTTCAAGTTAACATTTATTGAGCACAGACTATGTGATGAGCATTGCTCTTTGTGCCTTAGGTACTCCATATATTTTTCTGCAAGTGCCCCCTGAGGTAGATCATTTCATTATCACTATTTTTGAGGTGAGAAATTGAGACTTTGGATTTAGTGCCTTTTCTGAGGTCACATATCTAATAAACAGCTCCTGGTCCAGCCAGTTCTCTCAAAACATGCCAGAGCCAGTAGTGCTGCTCCTCTACTGGCCCATTGTCCACAAAATGAAGCTGTCAGATTTGCACTCAGCCTGAAGTAAGGAAAAGCTTCCATTTGCTCCACATCTTCTTTTTGCTTAATACTGTCTCTGGGTACTCCAATATTTCTCATTCCTGTGCCTCCTTTGAAGGTAATATTGTTTTTTTTTTTCTTCTATTTCAACTAAGGCAGTGAGAACTTAACTGACTTGCCCATGGTCACAGTACCAGTTGGGATGGAATGGTCTCAGTGAGTTTCTCTGTTTTGGAATATCAAGACCATTATCTTTTATTATATTCAAGGGGTTTTTGCAGCTGGGGTGGCAATGATATAAAACATGCATCTGAGAGCGTCAGAAAGTTCTAGAAGAATGGGAGGCACCATGAACAAGCCCTGCTCCCCATCCAGTATTTCCTTTGAAGCCCTTTCCTTCTAAATGCTCCATTGTTTAATAGGACAAGCTGGAAAGGAAGTGGTGGAATATTACATTCCCCTTTCAGTGTGATAATCACTCATAACGTGTAAAAGAAGGTGGATGAAAAGTGGCAAGCAAACACCATTCTACTCATTTACTAAAGGTTACATGCAAGTGTCAGATCTTGCATCTTGTCACAGCTAAGGGTTTCATGTGCATCATTAACAATTTTGACATGAATTGTGTGGAAAACACAACTGAGAGAAACAAAAAAAGAGTAGATGTTCTAAACGAAATGTGTAAATGAGCCAAGAATTTTATAGATAAAGGGCCAACCTGAAGTGAGTCACATTGTTGCCTGAGAGATATGTATAGCTGTGTGATATATCATTGTGTATTACATATACACACACGCTATCAACAAATATTTTATGGGAGGTCCTCTGATACACAAATTGCAAAAAGAAACATTTTCTACTTTTGAATGTCAGTTGAAAAATATATTAGTGAGAAAATTACTTTTAAAAAGAATATAAGTGGTATATAATGAATTTTAGTAATAGAAAGTGAAGACTGTAGGAGGGCATTTCCAAACGAGACAGCAGGCAAACACAGCTCCTGCTGACTGGGCACAGCTGCACTTTAGTGTTACCTTCAAACACAGCAAGATCCTAAAGTTTACTCCCAGTTAAAGTTCATGTATACTAGGGACCCAGAAAAAGTTTAGCTTCTAGGGCAAAATAACTATTCATTTCTATCCTCACACTTAGTTGGTCTTGCTGAAAGGCAAAATCGGCTAAAATCTAGAAAAAATTTCCACAAATTACAAATACATATTTAAAGAAAAATACCTGTAGTTAATACAAAGGCCACGAGTTAACAGTGTCAGCACTTGTTATGTTATGCAGCACTGGATGTAAAATAACTCGATAGAAAAAAATCTTAAGGCACTTCAATCTAAATCAGCACTGGCAGAGAATGAAACATCTCCAAAAGAGTTATAAAAGCCAATAAATTACAGTCAGGGCAGCACTATGAAAGGGGTTTGTTCACATTTTGACCTGCCATTTGTGGACCTAGAGTAACTGAGATCATTTGCTTATTGTAATTTCATAGAAACTAATGATGGGAAGGATCCAACATCAGTTCTTAAAACCACATACAGTGTTGTTTAAGCCACAGTGCATGTGTTTTTAAAGGAAATAAAAGGTCTGTGTTTCTTTCTAGAACATAGGAACTATTGTGTTTTGAGCTGAGATTCACCTACAGTTAACAGAGCAGCATGGCCTGTATTTTATCACTTCTTGGGAAGTGTGTGTCTCAGAAGAGAGTAGTCTCTTGAGATTTCCACATCTTTGTTTTCATAGTACTTCCCAGGAGAACTTTGACCCTGAATGCACCTGAGCCTCTTGCTAATTAATCAGCCAAAGACCCTGCCTCATTCTGCTCCCCAACCAGCCTGCTAAGATGATTTCTCTATAAATCTTTTAAAATATCTGTTTTGTATGGTTGTAAATCATTATACACTTCATCTCTACACAGATAAATTGGACATTTATTATGTTTTTTAATATTTTTTAGACAGAAAAGTCTTATTCTCTTATTTGTGTGTCATTAATGACATCTTTTTGAACATTTCATTGTCAAGCTCAGAAATGAAAATCGGAACTTGCATAAGATCACAAACCCCCCAAGGTCATGGATTTTGTTTATATTATTTCAAAAACACTCAAAGCAATGCTTGGAATGTGGCAGGTGCTCAATAATTATTTGTTGAATGAACAATCAATGAATTGTTTTTAAGTGTGAATCTTGAAACCAGTGAACTTGGCCTTATTTCAGTCTCCATCTCTGTGTGGGTGAGTTAGATATTGGTAAAAATTTTCAATGGCTAAAGGCAACCACATGAACATTTTGGCACATTTACTTAGGGTTTTTAATATATAATTAATCATGTCCCAGTTCTCATTTCTCAAATCATTTATTACTGCTGATTAGATCATTTGATCAGATTTCAAAATAATACATAAAATTAAGTGAGAGAAAACAGAGTTGTCCTACAATTTACCTTATAGTTTTTAAAATACCAGATTAGCTCAAAGGCATTTCCATAAACACACACACTCATATATATTTACAGTCACTGCATGCATACAACAGGCACACACATGCTCACACACTCATACACTCACACGCACATGCACTCACAGTCACACAATCACACATACACACCTCCTCAGCATCTTGATGAGAGCCACAGTTATAGTCTGTGAGAAATGTGAGAGGCAGATTGGCCACAGTGCCAACTCCTGTAAACCTAGGAAAATGCCATCCTGCTTGGCCGCTCACTGATTCAATTATCAATAACATCAGCATTAACTAATCATCATTGGTTAAAAGTTGAGTGATAAAATATTTGTAGGCATTATCTACATTACCCTCAAAGTTACTAAGGATAAAAAGCTCTTCTTCATTGCACAGATGGGGAACTGAGGTGCCAAAGAGCTGGAATGTAAACCTCCACTCTGACAAACCCTGACATGTCACTTCACGGCATGTGCAATGTTTTAAGTAAACTATGCCCTGAAATACAGCAAAAAATGGGAGAAAAACAAAAATCTGTATGTAGAACATTAATGATTTCTTTAAGTGGAAGTTCTGAAAACTGTCTTTGCAAAATTTTTAATCTAAAGTCTTTGCACATATAAATTTAGCTACCTGGAGATCAATGATTAATGACTCTATCCTTCTACCCACCCCCACATGCACACTCGCTCACTGTTGTGCCATGTGAAACTGTTGTCTTATGCTCCAGACATTAAGTTCTCCCAGACCAGAAAACAGTGGGTGATTCCTAGGGCCATGTCACCAAGAGGGCTGCTCACAGTAAGGCCTTGGATTATATCATGATTTTACCCACCCCATCCCCCAATAAAAAGCACCTGGTGACTTCCACTTCACAGAAGGTGATAAAGTGTATGAATTAGGTAAAGGAGGGAGGCCCCGTGACCTTAGAGAACAGGAAAGACTGGCCACCTGCAAGAACCATTGACATTGGAGTTAGGTCCATGGACAGCTCATTGGCTTCTCTCCCTCTCATCCTTCCTGTCTTAACCCAATTACCCTGGAAAAACACACTTTGACTAACCTGGTTTGTTTGCAGAAACCTAACCTCCTGTCTCTAAGCCTAACTCTGAGAATGATTAGGAACTTAGAAATGACAGTGACAAGGCATCTTGTGGACTTGACTGGTCACTTGAAAATTTTCAAGAATTGGATGTTACATTAGATCAGTAATGTGAAAGCAGAGGTGGTGTGGTTGGTTTTCCATGCATGACTGTGAAAGGCTTCATCATGAAACCACATGGGCCACATAACTGTCTCCTGTTCCAGGTTACCTCAAAGCAGGGTGCACGCAGCTAGTGCAGGAGACTCAGCACTCCCCGTGTCATTGACGCGGGCTGAGAATAAATGAACAAATTTCTTGTGTCAACCACAAAGAGCTCAAGTATAATTTTTAAATGCAAGAAGTATTTCTCCAGGGCTCTAACGTTTTCTCCCTCCAGGCTGCAGCAGCATTTGCGAGTGTGCCAAGCTACGCCACTACTGATTTACTGCGCTAGGAGCAGCACTCCATCTATGTCCCTTAGCTGCCACTGCCACCGAGCTCTCCCTGTCCCTGGGCATTTTGCTTACAGAAGAAAATTATTCACTTGCTTGTATGTTATATGCAAAACAAACTATTTTTAGCTGCCTCCATCTATCACCTCACTTGGCTATCAAGGCTTGGTTGAAGGAGCAGAGAGAAGGACAAAGGGATTCTTAAGCGTTTCCTTGAAATAGGAAAAGAAGCACATGCTGGCAGTGACACAGGTTATCATAGGCAGTGACAGAGAAATGTGCAGGCTGTTCCAATTGCTGTCACAGGAGCTTTGTCTTATTCTGCTTGGCAGCAGCCCGGAGTGGACAGTCAATGATAACGCTAGTGTGCATGCAATTTCTCTTGTCTGCACAAGAGGAGCCCCATTGAGTTCCCTGCCACTGATAGGTCTTGTGCTGTTAGGAAGGGCAGGGAGCCTTTTAAATGACTTTTTGAAAAAAGTGATAGACTGCACTGGCATCAAACTCAATTTTTTGAGGTTCAGGATTTTTATTTTGTTTTGTGAATGTTAGTTTATGACATGAGGTTTCCCCCTTAAAAAGATCATGCCAAATGATCCTTCAAGCATGACTTCATCATGCTAATTTTCATGGGCATTTTAAAAAATGTGTATAATGTGTATACAAACACATATACAAAAGATGAAGGCAGAATATAGGATTCCAGTTTCTGGTCAAGCTATTACTGGGTGGAAAAGGAACAGATATTTGGCAAAAACCTCAACATATGAAAAATTTGCTTAAGAAAAGAGAGCCAGCAGGATGCTTGCAGGGGGCTAAAGAAAGTGACCAGTAGGACTGACTTGATGCTGTGCTGACATACTGTTTGCTTAAGTCATCTTGTGGCATAGCTAACCTGGCTGGTTCTAAAGTTTCAGGGGGGCTGAACCAACAGATGGTGCTTCAATAAGTCCCTATTTGGATGGACTCAGTGTATGGGATGCATGTGGACCTATGGAACCTGGAGAAATGCACAACTAGTGAAACGCTCACTGCTCCCCATCAATGTCAGCAGGTAGAAGCAGATAGTAAAATATACCAACACAATCACTTGAAGTTAGCAAGTAGATAGTGTATATTGGAAGAGCAAATCAGATTTTAACAGCTTCCGACCCCAGTCCAAGGATGTTCTCAAACCAAACTGAAATGGAAACCAGTGATTTGTGTGCATGTCTGTCTAACCAGGTTAAAGACCCACTGAAGATACTGTCACTTTCTAACACAGCCCTGTTTGGGTCCATAACCTGATTCTTGCCTGCCTCCAGCCTCATTGTTGTCCACTCTTCACCTTCATTTAAAAACTCAGTAACATCACACTGCCAACTCCCCCTGTGCTTCATATCATTACATCTAACATCCAAATGCCAATGCTTGCAATCTTTTTTTTTTGCTTGAAACACATTTCTCCTCCATGCCTTAATCTCCTTCCCCCATAAAGTTTTATTCATACACAAATGTGGTCACTCATACTATTCAGTGTGAGGTGGGCTTGTTCCTGACTTTGGGGAGCTCATCATCTAGCTGGAATGACAGACAAACATAAGACAAATGATTACAACCTTGAGAAGCATCAAAAGAATGTCATGGGGACATAGAGCTGAGCCACCTAGCCTTACACAAGGAGTTCTGGGAAAATCCTAGAGAAGGTGATATTTATGCTGACTTGATAAAGATGAGTAAGGCATTGTTAGGTTGAGCTTAAAACTTATAAGGGATTCCATTAAAATAGATCCAAATTTATTGACATGGCCTAAATTCTCTGCAAATTTTGGGTCCTACATACCAGCTTAACCTGAATCAGTTTTCCAGTGCTGCTGCCACTTTAGCCATGTTGGGCTTCCTTGCACAATGCCATGAGGACCCAGCCTCCAGCCCTCCACATGCACTGAGACCATGTGTATCCTGAGTGACTTCATTTAACTTTGGTGTCCACACATGTTTGTGCATCATTTGTATCCCCAAACAATGAACATTAGTCTTATGGCATAAGAAAAGAGAAAATAGACATTTAAAGGAAAAACCCTAATGACTCCAGATGTTAATTAGTACTGGGTGAGGGCATTGCCTTTGATGCTGGTGGTGGAGGTGCCCAGTTTGATGGTCTGGTGAACTCTCACATTGTTGATAGTAGGATTGCATGAAACACCACTATGAACCCATTGGCAGGGAAATGAGTCTTTCAGGCACAGTGACTGGAGAACTCTGGAACGGAAGGCATTGGATATTCCTGGAGTCGGATCGATTCCTCCCAATTCTAACTTGCATCAGTTATTTCCATTTTAAGTTATATCCTCTATACTGGCTTGATATCTCCCAGGCAACTCAGTCTTCTTTTTAATTTGTTGTAATGTTTGGGACAGGGACACACTGTCAGCTTAGCAGAGACACTAGAGATATTTGGGTTGTGACTATCCACATTCTGCAACACTGGTAACTGGCTCCCCTTTGACTCTGCAAATACAGCACCTGTGCAACTTTTAGTGACCGCAACTGCTCATATGGAAACCATTGTGAATGCTAAGGCTATTATTTATAGCTCCATATTCCTTTGAGGCATAACTAAAAATGATCAGTAACTGTAGAGACCC
The DNA here is from genome assembly GCF_004126475.2 of Phyllostomus discolor. Lineage (NCBI taxonomy): Eukaryota > Metazoa > Chordata > Mammalia > Chiroptera > Phyllostomidae > Phyllostomus > Phyllostomus discolor. The sequence goes on along the minus strand of NC_040903.2, from coordinate 78,002,981 downwards.
TCACCAAGATAAATAAGTCGTTGGAAGGGTTTACGTTTTGAAGCCTTTTCCAGGAATATTAGAAAGTGTTTTCGAGTGCTTTGTAGAAACTTTATAGACAAAGATTGCAAGATTCCATGAGCCGCTGCCTCCTTTAACTGCCATTTCTTCTGTCATTGGCCCCGTGTGGAAACAAAAAAGTCATTTCATTTTATCTATTTAGGGTGTATCAGAACTGGAAGTTCAAAATTATGAGTCTGAAATGCCGTTAAGCTGATGCCAGAAATTCTAAATGCAGATGTACATGTCTTTTCTGAGAGGAATAACCTAGGGGAATTCAATATGATTAGGGTTTGAAGACCTACACATGTTAGCAGAGAGCCTAGAAAACTGAAGAATATATTTTTTATGGTTTTAAAAAGCTTTTGCTTCCTTTAAAAAAGAAAGTGTAACATTTCTTTGGCCTTTTGTGCTTCTGCAGATTATTATATGAAGTTTATACTGTATCTGTGCTGGACTCTTTCCTTTGCTTCCTAAAATAATTCCTCTTCCTTGTAGCACTGTCTTCAAAGGAGGATTTACCTCTAACCCTTCCCCACAAAACCAGACACAAAGTCACTTTCTTAAAGCTAACTGTCCCAGATATATGCAGAGTGGAGCACAGCACACCTTATTTTCAGCCCGTTTCTCAAGCAATTACAGGACCCTGCATAAATTGAATTAATTCAGACTGGCCTAGAGACTCTCCAGGAATTGGTGAATGGTATATTTTAAACACACATTTTTAAAGGAAATATTTGTTTGTTTTTTTCTCATGCTACTATCCTAGTATTACAAAATAAACACAGTGTGCATAGAATGATTTCTGGGTTGCCTCAAGATTTTTTAGAAAATAAAGTGTGCCCAAGAATGGGTCTATATTGGTTTTCAGTGTAGAGATTCTGTCCCCCCCCCAAGAATATCTGTTCACACACTCAATCTCTGATGCTATGAGAGTTGCCTTTCTGTATTACACACATATGCAGATGCTAAATGTATAGCTATAATGACGAACAGAATCTAATAATAGTGATACCAATATCTTAGTAGCAAATGTGATGTCCATTTGTTGAGTGCTTTTTATATACCATCTATGTTAAAAGCATCTTGTATGTATCGGGCCAGAGCTGGCACCACTGCCATCTGGAGGGCACTATCGGCACCATCATGATCTACAGAGGAAATGGAGGCTTAGGGGGCTTACATACTCCTGTCCTATCAGACAGATGGGAAGTACTACCACCGGACCTAGTCACTCACCACAGCTGGGTTACTCTCAACAGTCAGCACTACTGTAGCATTTTGCAAAGATATTACCATATTTGATACTTAGAAATCATGAGAAAGTTTTGCCCAGAAGAAGCTCAGACTCTGAAAAGGTGGCTGGACACATGGCTGCAGATTTGTAGACCCACGTCTCAGCTGTAAACTGAACAACTCTGACTGCAGCCTCCATCCGTGTGTAGCTGGATCAACCTACTTTTCTGATGTAGAACAAATTTCAGAGAAAGGACACTTTTTCTTATGGCTTTTGAAATATCCCCAGTAATGTATTTGGTTTGAGATCATACCATAAACTGATGCCACTTACATATTTTTCAAAAACCAGTATGTCTCTGATTACACTATCTCCACCATTGTGCATTCAAGTTTTAATGGAGACTGGCCTTGGCTATTTCACCTAACATGTTTCCCCTCATCATTGACCACATTTACATCTTTCCTGACTATTCTAATCCACAGTAATTCATCAATAGAATTCATCATTCTATTGTCCCCATTGCTTGCTTGAAAACTAATATGTATCCACATATACCATTTATGTGCCTTTTCACTGCTTGCAGATTCTTCACACAGACATGGGTGTCTCAGAAGCTTAAGTCCATAGGAGAAATTCTAATTAGTTGATTACTTTGCAAGAAAGACTCCCATGACCTGGGTCAGCCTGCCAGATGGAGTGGAGAGCTCATTCTGATGTGCTCCTGGGTGTGATGAGGCTCCTAGGATGGTGGCTGTCACTGATTTTAGGTTCTCTTCCACCTTCCAGCTCACTGAGCCATGGATTTGCTGGGTTGCAGTTGTATCAGTGTACAATGTATATTTTGAGACAGGCAAGATAGTTTTGTGAGTTCTACTGAAATTCTTGGATCTGTCACATGTTATTCCCCCCATCACCTAATAGCATTTCTGAGCCCATGTGGCTGCTGGCGCCCTGAGGGTGGTAATCACACAGCATCAATGGCATGGGGTAGGGAGGGTATTATCAGGCCCTGTGGTGTAAAGGGCCTGCTTACAACATCATGTGCATGCAGCCCACACTTGGCCTGGACACAAACACAATTATAGACTCTCTCTGAGACCCTTTAAGCTATTCAATGTTGGCCAACAATGAAAACAGTTTTTAGTTGCTGGTGCTGCTGTTTCAATACAGAGGTACACCTCTCAGATACTGTGATAGTTAATTTGGGGTTTTCCGTAGTCACCACTTTTCTCTTATTGTCATTTGAGGCATAGGGTTAAATGACAGCTCCATACAACAAGACTCACAGACTGGCTTCTGTGTCTATATTATTATTGTTATTATTATTTTTGTCTGGGAGAGGAGCTGTCATAGTCTCCAGAGAGCTACTAACCCTCAGCCTTTGCCACTTAAAGAGGAAGGCAATGCTAGGTGTACAATGGGAGATGCTGTTACTGAAGGCAGCATGTGCCTTAGGAGAAGGTAAAGACACTTGGATGAGATGCGTGAGAAGCTGAGTGTGTTAGGGGTTGTGATGAGAGGGAAGAATACAAAAGGGAGGAGAATAGGAGATGCAGCCTCGTAAATTATGCCAGGAATCAGACTCCAAACACACATTTGGGGGTGGAAAATGACAGCAACATAAAAATTGTAACTTTCCTCCAAGTCTTTCCTTTGTGACTTCACAGACTCTTTGGGCATAAAAGTGTCAGATGCTGATCTAACTGCATCAGAAGTCCTGGCTATCATTCCCTAAAATGTCTAATTTGTTCTGTCCCCTAGTGTCTTAAATTAAGCTGGGCACCTTTCTCACCTGGAGCACCAGCAAAGATCCTTCATGATGTGGAGTTTTAATCCTGTTTTCCTACTGCAGGATTACAAGATGGTACAAGAAGGCCTAACACTGGTTAAGTATTAGGGAGAAAAATGATGTTCTTGAAAAAGATGCACATGCTTCCAGGTTTAATCACCAGGGCACGTCTGCCTTGGAATGAAGGCTGCCAACAAATGATGACATGCTGCAACCACTTAAATTCCATGTTCCATGTGTGATGAAAGCAGCTTTTCACTATATTGGGGCTGGCTGACAGGACAATGTCAGCCTGACCTTCAGAAACCCTCTCCCCCTGACTGAGGTCCTCTCAAGGATGTTGGAGAGCCATGTGTCTCTCCTTGGGGCCAAGGTGAACCATACACATGCTCCAGATGCCCGGCTATTCCCACGTGGACCAGGCTGCTTGGCGTTGCTTGCATTGGGGGTGCCAGTGTGCGGTCACCGGCTGCAAGATGACAAATTACCTCTCTGCCAGTATCAGAGCTGTGGCAGTCCTCTCCACAGCCCCTCCAGATGGGCCTAATTACACTATTAGCCAATGAGGGAGTCTGATGGCTCCATTAGGAACCTCCTGTGTACAAATAGCTCAGGATGAATATCTTTGCAGCAGCAGTGCCAGGCACGCCCTGGGTGTGCTTTCACCATGGGTCTGCTATTGGAGGCCTACTGAGACCCTAAGCTCCTGCAGCAAGGACACCACCCCACAGTCCCAGATACCCTGAGGCCACTGTGGAGCACAAAGTAGAGGGAGGCCACCTGCCTGCATTGTTAAGTTCCATGGCAACCACTGCCAGGGCCGTTGTCATTATTAGCCCTGCCCCACATGTTGATACTCCTCAATAAGGTGGCATCTCCTGGCTTGCTGATACTCCTTTCCAGAATCATCTCATAATGAACAGAATGCATTCAACATACAGAAACTGTAGACAGACATGGTTTTCCATTTATAATTAGGCCACAGTAGACACAGATGGTTTGAATAATGAATGAAAATGCTGATAAGGAAAGTGGGACATCTCCTCCAGAACTCACTGGGCTCTGATACACATTAATCTAATGAGAAAAGGGGTGTTTGATCTCAGTTAAATGTGGAATCTAAAGTAGTGAACCTCACAGAAGCAGAGAGGAAGATGGTGTCTGCCAGGGCTGAGCATGGGCAGGGAGATGTTGGCCAAAGGGCACAAAATCCCCATCACAAGATGAGTAACTTCAGATCAGCATCATGTCTCCTGACTCCAGACTCTCCCAGGACCTCCCATCTTTTCTCAGATGTTTCCCTTCACAAATTCCCTGCATGGTAGAGCCCGCCTACTGTCTGCTTCTCATAGAACTAACTCACCCAAACTTGCTCCACTTCATTAGCCTCCCATCTCCAGGAAGGTCTCCTCTTTCCCCTTGGGTTCTCTCTGATGACATCTTACCTTTGTGCCCCACAGGATCCACCAGGAAAATGAGTGGGCCCAGCTTCAGACTCCACATGAAGCCTCTCTCCATGTTACCCCTCCTCATCCCCACTCTTCACTCCCCTGTGGTCACCTGCCCTCTGCCTCTGTTGTAGCATAATCCCAATATTTAATACTTTGAAATTTAAGTGAGACTGTGTTCAGAACAGAATGTCCCTGCCCATCACTTCCCAGACCCCATTTTATAGCTTGATGCACTGTGGTGGCCTCCACTCCCCACATTCTTCCCCTGGGGATCCTCTGCATGAGGCTTTCAGCCAGCTGTCACCTTCTTCCAATCTCTGCTGAGACCTCACTGTTCTCCTTCCCTTCTGTGATGCCTCTTTTTGCCCACAATTCACGTGGTCCATCACTTACTTATTATTTATCGCTTTTTCTCTGCCTGATCCCTCTAGGCATGAGTACCCTGGGGACAAGGGCTCGTGTTTTGTCCATTGCACATTCCACACAAAATGGAATGCGCCCCAATGGGGGAAGCCTACTTTTAGTGGGTTATTGGTGATGACAGTGGCCCAAGGAAACAAATTTGAGGATGAGCTATTACTCCAACTGTGGAAAACCCTTCATCAGGCTTCCTACTGTTTCACTTCTTCCTCACCAACTCCATAAATCCTGCCTCTTCAAGGCCAAACCAGGTCCCAACCCCACAACTCTTGGGTGGCTCTCACTGGCCCACTGTGGTCACTGACAGCATAGCTCTGGGTTGTGACATGGCCCTGAGAACTGGTGTGGCAGTGACATCCTTACCCATAGTTTATTACTCTATTCCAGTGCAAATCCCAAAGGGAGTAGTGGGGAGGATGGCAGGTCCAGGGGGATATTCCCTGGTCCCTGGGGCAGAGATACAGGGATAGGCAGTGGGAGGGAATGTGGGGGGAGAACAGTAGGCATGCTTGGATTACAGTGTTTTTGGATTTTCTTTGTGGGGCACTGGATGGCTGTCATCCATGTGCTCAATCTGACTATAGATCATTCTGAGAGATAAACCATTAGAACAACTGGTGGTTGATTTTCAAACTAAAGCTAAGCATATGCTATGGAACATGGGTGCCTGTTAGAGATCTCAGGGTCTGCAGGGACCTTGTACACTTCACTCACCAACTGGACAGGAACAGACAAAAAGTAGGCTTTCGAGTTGTTGATGCCCTTCCAGGATAGGATTTTTGTCAGGCTCACTGGGCCCATTAGAAGTGAATGTTTAATCAGCAAACGGCAAACACCTCTGCAACATGCACTTAATTATAACTAATTTGCTATTGATTAACCATTTATTCTAACAGAACCACTGCAACGATGGGCTGGCATTCAGCCATCAAAATAAAGGGGCACTGAAATCTTTTGTGTTTTCCAACACTCTGTTTTCTAGGTTCAAGATCAGTGTTTTGATTGATTCTAGAGAGGGTACCAAAAAGCACACCAGAAAAAGTGGAATTAAATGAACTGGAGAACATTTTTTATTAGAGAACTCCCTCCTAGGCTCTGCCAACTTTCACAGGAACCTCATGACTGGTCAGCACTGGGACACGCATGTTTTAAAATATTGTAGGTGGTGTCTCTGCTCCTGACTGGTCCTGGGAATGTCAAATTACCTCTTCTAGGGAGGAAGGCATCTACTTTTCACATTTACATTACATATGAGCTTGTAAATTAGTGGGTTACACTTGTTCAGAAGTAAGTTTTGAGTCCTATGGGACCATGCAGATACACTACTGTGTTTCATTATTTACTTCATCTCAGTAAGAAAATGCACAGGTTGAATTGTTCTGATAAGTGAGATGAACCTATTTAAGAGTAAAGTCTATATAAAATGTGAAGATTTTAAAAAATATATTCCTGGGACACTTGGCTTACTTCCCTGCCTTTTCAAAGAGAATACACATCATGATTTCACCTTTTGTGAGGCATGTGATCACCCATATGGGTATCAATTAATATCCTGAATTAATAGAGTATTCAGAACAATTTATGCTTATCTGAAGGTCCCAGACCTCCTCACACTCAGGAATTTTGCAGACACCAATTTCTCATTGCCTGCCAACCCTCCATGGACCAAGAGAAAGAGAGACAGAAAGAGAGACAGAGACAGAGATGGAAAGACACAGAGAGACAGAGATGGTAAGGGAACTGAATTGCACAAAACTCTGTTTCCCTATAGTATAAAGTACACAGCTTAGTGAATGATGTATTTCTGATTTCATAAAAGGATTTTATACTCAATATTGAATTTTTAAGGTTTGGAAATTTCAGTGCACTGTATGTGGGATCAGTATAGAATTCAACTCTCTGTACTAGAATCAAATTTCTTAGGCAAGTGTGCTCACTGGTATCAAATTAATTGCAATAATTATAACAGATAATTGTAAAGTAATGTCTTTACAGTACTTTGGGAGTATTTTAAAACTTATTTTCAAGGCAGAGTTTACCTGTAGCCCAGAGAATGCTGGGGTTTCTCCCATGCCAGGAAGTGAAGGCATAAGGACAAACCAGAGAGCAACAAAACAAACTTGTTGAAAAGCAAGATGTTTGAAGAAAAAAAAATGTAGACATTCCCTCTTCCCAAAGCAATGCTTTTTCCTCCCTCCCTCCCTCCCTCTCTCTCTCTCTCTCTCTCTCTCTCTCTCTTTCTCTCTCCAAAGGTACTCATGAAGTTTAGGATTTCTAATTTGGTGATGCCACTTCGTAAAATGTTATATTCTTTAGAGATGACACCATAAAAAGTGTCAATGAGTGAACAATTCAAAAGATTCAGTTCAGATTCAGCATCTCTGGGTGGCAAATTTCTTCAGATCTGGATTTTCAAAGAAGGAATATGAAAGCGTTGAGATGTTATTAATCAAAGCTCAATGGTGTATCTCAGCTTCAGTAAGTTGTTTCTGGTAGTGCTGCAGACTTTAATTAATGGGTAGTTCTTGCAATTAGGCAGTGTGATTTAGCCCTGGGAAAAGAAAGCAAGAAATAACTCATGGAATTTGAAAAATTTATACTCTTATGCTTAAAATTTCTTTCCTCTTTTTAAAATGGAAGTAACACTTTCTCTTTGTCTTATTGAAAAATTTCAAGTAATTTCTCCTTTTCTCTCTTGGCTTTTGGCAGATTATGGAAACCCTGCACCACACTTCTTATCTTGCCTCCCACACTAGAACTTCTAGGACATATCTTTCTAATATCCCTTGATGTGCCCAACAAAAAGGTGACACCTTTGCTGGCAGCAGTTAGCAAGTAACAGGTATCAGAAAGTTTTTGAAGTTTTAAGCACAATATTTAAGGCTATCCTATGCTGAGTTGTGGACAGAAAATTCTGGGAGTTGTCCTGGAAACCCAGAGATACAGTATCTCTCTCTTTCTCTTTTTCTCTTTGTGTTTGATTCCCTCTCTCTGTCTATGTCTCTATCTTCCTCTTTGATTCTCTTTACCTCCATCTCTGTCTCTCCCTTTATGTCTTTCTCTGTTTCTCTCTCCTTTCTGTCAGATTCTGCCTCTGTCTTTCTCTCTCTTGCCCTCTCTCCTCATTGAATTCTCCCTTGGTATCTCTCTCTCTCCCTCTCTCTCCCCCCCACCCCCTCACCTTTCCATCAGTTCAGTACAGCACAGAATAGCACTGAGACAACCCTGATGTAGGAGACAAGCTGTCACACATGAAACTTGCTGGACGTATGCCTTGGCTGTGAGGGTGTTGGAGCTGCTGTGTTCCCAGGCAGCACTGTAAGGAACACAGACACAAATGTGTATGACTCTGATGTTCCCATTTCAATGCAATTAATTCAACTTGCTTTTGTGCTGGTACTTTGGGCCTTTTCTCTTCTCAGAGGCATCTATTGTTCCAGGTTCAGTGAGTACTGTCAGCATTGTTGTCCTGAGAAATCGCACCAAATTCCCACTTTTCTGTCTGAAGTGCCACCAATACTAGCCAAGTGAAGAGAAAAGGTTCCTCTGAGATTGACTTTTTTCTAGACACCATGATTGTATTCACTTGAACGCACTCCAGTTCTGGTTAACATAAACACTATGGAGAATAGGACATGTCAAATTAACAGCTTTGAAAATCTCCTGTTAATTGTCAGCCTAATTAAAAAATTGCTAATTATAATGTTTATAACTTCAAATAACTGCTCAGCTATAAAGTACGGCCTGTCAGGTGTAAACAAGGAACTGGAGAGAAAAAATCAATTGACATCTGTTAATTTATCAGTAGTGGTACAACAAATTGAAAAATGAATCGGCTATTGCCCTGTAAATCTGCATTGCAATACGAAGACCAATTCATCCAACACCTGCTTAATAAATGATAATGGCCATCTTCACTGGCTCATCCCGGGGTGTCTTTGGTTATCAAATTCTTGTCCTGTCTAGGAGTTAAAGAAAGGCTGGTGTCAACACATAGGGCGGATCTCAAGAAGATGGGAGCCATCGACAAAATGTTGGACACGTGCATCAGAGAGCACAGCTTGAGTAAAGAAAAACATTCAACATTTGGTGCTATGTAAAATTAAACATGAGAGAAAACTAAAGCACACAAATACACACACATTAGGCTGGTTAAAAGCAGGGAGATTCTCTTTCCTGAAAGAAGTCTGGAGTCCTGAGGCCTATCACTTGCTCACATTAGTCTGAATTAGTCATCCAAGTAAGCGGACCAAGGAGGTTTGAATATGGCAATGTTAGTCTCTAAAATCTGTATTCTAGTCCCACTTTCCTGTCCTTTATAAACTTGCCTGCTTACACTGGATCTGTGACTGCTCATGTCTGTGGCACTGCCTGGTGATGGGTTATATGACCACACTCCTGTCTTTAATTAATCCAGGTGCATGGCCTTTATCCCTCCTGGTGTCTGAGAACGTCTAAGGATGGGGAACTGCTGCTCCAAACACCCTGTTCCCCACACCCCATCATGACCTGCAGAGGAAGGGTGCACAAGAGATGCTTTCTATCATTATACCTGGCTCTGGTCTTTTCAATAATGCACACCAAGCATTCACCAAATTTCTCAGAGTGAAAGTTATAGTAAACTATAACAGATGCGTTAATTAGCATTGGGGCATTGTGTTGATTCAACAGACATTTGTGGAGAATTCCCTGACAGGAATTATCTTGGATGGATGAACGAAGATGATTGGAAATGTCTTGTCCTCAGGCAGTTTACAGACTAGCAGGACCACAACTGGGATGGAATTTGAAAAAAAAAAAGATGACTGCAAATAATAAAGACTTAATGAAACACCTAGTAGTGGGCTCGGTTTAAGGCCCCAGAAACAGTGTTGGTTTGTCTCATGATTACATTTTCCCAGTGTCTCCTGGCTCTGTCATTTTGATCTGATCAATAAGGTGAGTGAGTGAGTGCAGGGAATGGCAGAACCTCCAGGTGGAACAAAGGAGGATCTTTTCTTCCCAGCCAGGCTCCTTTGTTCCTGACATCTGCACTTGAGGCTTGAACTTGAGGTCTCAGTACTTATTTAGGTCCCTTGTTTCTCTTAGGGCACATGTAATCACCTTTCACTGGCCCTGCTCAAGTCATGCATTGGGTTATAATCTGGCACCTCCCCTCTGGTTCTAGCTTGAGGGAGAATGAATTTCCACGTCCAGTGGGCTGTCCCTTCTCCATCCTAAAATCCTCTCATCTCATCTGCCCATCAGAGGAGAGAAGGAATGAGAAGGGCCAACCACCTTGGGCAGGTTTCTAGTAATTTTCTTTATTTTAGCAGAAGCCTCAGTGTTTGTTCCCACTAACCTGAAGAGATCCTTATGGGTTGGGGCTGTCCCCAGAGAGCGCAGTGAGTATAGTGATGGAAAGAGAGGATGGAAAGACATGGGGCAAGCAGCCGCATGTCATGAAAACGATGCATAAGGCACCCAGTGCAGAGAGCCCACATTGTTGAGTAAATACCTGCCAGCCACAGTGTGTTCATAAACACTTCCAAAACATCCATCAAATAACATTAAAATTGCTGCCCTTTACAGATGAGAGGTAAGGTATAATGTTCACAGACTTCCCTTAAATCTCCCAATTAGAAAGGGACTGAGAGAAGGTATGGACTCAAGTCTCTTGGACTTGCATTCTTTCTTCCATTTCCATTAGGGGAAGGCTCAGAAGGAAAGTGCTTATACTGGAGTAACAATAGATGCTTTAACAAATAAAGCTCAATTGTAGCAGCTTACATTGTATACATGTGATAAGTGAACAGTCTGTCCAACCTGAGTCCCTGAAACCTGAATGTGTTACCTTATGTGACCAGAGGAGCTTTGCAAATATGATCAAGTTTACTGACACAGAAAGTGGCAGGCATCCGAATTATCCTGGTGGGCCCAATTTATCCTGGTGGGCCCTTAAAAGCAAAGCTGAGAATACTTCTCCTATTAACATAGAGAGACGCAGTAGAAAGTCATACAGACAAATGATGGGCAGGAGCGCTTCCCCCACTACTGGGTAGGGGTACCCCAGAATGATGAGAAGAAATTCATTCCAAAGTTTCTAGGTGCAAAGACTTGTCCCCACCTGATAGCCAGCCAGGTACTGGGGTTCAGTCCTTCAGCTTCAAGGAACCCAATTCAGCCAATAGCCTGAGAGAGAAGGGAAGGGATGGGGCCCCTATGAGTCCAGTTGGCTGAGCCACATGATGCATAGTTCTGACTGATGGGTCTGTGTGGCAAAACACAGGCTGTTTAAAGCAAGGTTGTTAAGTGGGTGGTAATTCTAACAAAGTTCTAGAAAACTAAAACTCCTCAGCTCCTTGTTCAAGAAACTGTCAAATCTGGATGGCAGCTCCCTGAGTGATTTGGGTTCTGTGGTCAGCTGTGGTCCCTTGACATCTATTGCCTCCAGCTGGTCGAAGAAGAAAGGAAGGCTTCTTAAAAGGCTTGCTTGCCCATAGGGCTCCATTTTCTTCTGCTCATTTTCTACTAGGAGAAGCCACACATTAATCCTAGGATCCCAGGTCTTGGAACACAGCCTGGCAGAACAGTCACCTCCCAGCAGAAACTCTGCTCAGGAAAATGTGTACTTCTCAACGGACTGTAATCTCTGGTCCTCACTTTTGTCAGAGATGTCCTACTGTCTCCCAGGGGACATTTTGTACACAGAAGACTGTTGACATCAGCACGACCTGAGTGATGACCTGGGAGAACTGCTGATCCAGGCAGATGGAGTTCACTGTGTTGTAGACAGTGACTAGTCATCATCTCTGTGTCAGGAAGTATTTAGGGCAGAGAGGAGGTAAGTCCATGTAGCATGTGTGTGGTTAACTGTAATGTCCAACTGGATAAATTCAGTTAACAAACTATTACCATGTATCATTAAGGTATTTTTATTTTATTTCTTTTAAAAATACTTTATTTATTTTTAGACAATGTGGAAGGAAGGGAGAAAGAGAGAGAGAGAAACATTGATGTGTGAGAGGAACATTAATCAGTTGCCTCTCACACACATCCCTACCAGGACTGAACCCACAACCCTGGTATGTGCCCTGAGCAGGAATCAAACTCACAACCTTTCATTTTGAGGGACAATGACCAACCAACTGAGCACACCAGTCAGGGCTAATTAAGGTATATTTAAATGAATAGACCATTTTTAAAGCAGATTTTGGGTTACAGAATAATTGAGCAAGAAGTACAGACAGTCCCCATAAGCTCCAGCTCCTTACAAAAAGTTTCTCCTCTTACATCTTGTCTGTGTGACAACTGATGAAACAATATTGATGCATAATATCAACTAAATTCACATTTTGGTTTAATCTTTGTGGTGTTTGGGTCTGATAGGTTTTGGTAAAAGCATATCTGCCATGAGAGTGTCATCCAGAGTACTTTCACTGCTCTAAAATCCTCTGTGCTCTACCTGTTCATCTCCCATCTCTCCCCTTACCACCACTGATCATTTACTGTCTCTATAGTTGTGCCTTTTCCAAAATGTCATAGAGTTGAAATCATATAGCTTGTAGCCTTTTCTGGTTGGCTTCTTTCACTTTGTCACATGTGTTGAAGTGTCCACCATGTCTTTTTATGGCTTGACAGCTCATTTCTTTTTAGTGCTGAAATAATATTCCATTGTCTGGATGGACCTCAGTTTATTTGTCCATTCATCTACTGAAGGACTTCTTGGTTGTTCTCAAGTTCTGGCAATTATGGATAAAGCTGCTGTAAACATCCACATGCAGGTTTTTATGTGGCATGAGTTTTCAGCTTTTGGGGGGTAAATACCAAGGAAAGTGGTTGACAGAACATATGGTAAGAGTACGTTTAATTTTGTAAGAAACCTACCAAACTGTCTTCCAGAGTGACTGTACCATCTTACCTTCCCACCAGCAATAAATGAGAGTTCCTGTTGCTCCACATCCTTCAAAAACCTGGCTTGAGGACCTGCACAAAGCTGATAGCAAGGCTTCCCCATTAAGAGGTCCCCTGGCTCAAAGAACTGCATTTGCTAATGAAATTTCCCTGTCTATTCAGTGACGTGCTAGCTATTTCATAGTCATCATCACACTCAATCATCTCAGTGGCCTGATGGGCACTTGCTATTGTCTCTCATTTACTGATAAAAAACTGAAGACTTGGGAGGTTATGTAACTTTAAAAGGATTATGGTCAGCCAAGATGGGAAGTTGAAACAGGTTTGGCTGACTCTGGAGCCCTGCTCCTACCATCCAGGATGCTCTGTCTGTGTCATCATCTCTACTCACTCTGGAAATGCCTCTGGGCCATTCTATGTCCTGCTGGGTTGTGTGGGCTTAATTGCTTAGAATAAGAAGGGAGAAGAAACAGGAGGAGGAAAAGAAAGAAAATAGATCATGCTTGGGAGGCCATAGTAGCAAAATAATAACAAAAAAATCAACAACACGCAATCATGAAATTCAAGGTTAATCATGTGTATATACCTTGACCAGGGCAAGATGGACAAGGCACTATATTTTGTCATTAGAAACACTAAAGATGCCAGACTGAGCTCCTCATTTCCCACAGGAAGCAGTGGAATCATAATTAAAGAAAAAAAAAACCTTAGACCATTTCTAACTTCTGACTTGAGCATCTTTAATTTTGGTTATTTCCCCTGGCTCCTCTACTCATTGCCCTAGATCTTTCCTTAATATTTAAAAATCTGCATGGCAGTTTATATAAAACCTTCACAACCACTTCCAGCTAATTTAAAAATCATGAGGTGTGGGGGCATGTGCAGACTCTGCATTTGGTCACTGGGGAGGGGCCAGCAAACAGGATCATCCTTGGGGTAGGAGCTCCTATGGGTTTGAGGAACAAGCACACTTGTGTGGACTCCTGCCCTACTAGAGTTGAGCTGACTTTAGGGAGAATGAGGGGTGGGGACAGAAGTTTCAGGCATTGAATCTGCAGTCATACTCCCAGACCATTGGGAGAGGAGACACCAAGTTCCAGAAGATGAATGAGGCCCAGAATGAGGTGTTCCTGGGTAACATGTGACCTCAGGCTGTGACAAATCTTGGGCCTAGGGTTGTACAGGTGAGCATTCTGCCTGATGGATGGGTGGGGAACCTGTGGACTTAGGAACAGAATACCAATTACTTAGATATCCAGAATCCATGTTCAGAGGAGGACACACACCCTGAAAATATAAGGAAGGGATGACATGAAGAGTTGGGACAGTGCAGGGTGGAGAGAGAGTGAGGGCTGCTGTGGGAGCAAGAGGGAGTGAGTGAAATGTGGGCAGGTACCACCCTGGGTCCCTGCCTGTCCTCAGCATCAGGTCTGTCTAGGGGCAGCTTGTAGATCTAGGGGTCTTTGGATTCCAGATCAGCCCCAAAGCAGAGTCTTCCAGAGCAGAATCTACAGGCTGTATTGTAACCCTGGGCACAGATACTTCCAGGACCATGCAGGTTTTTGCTGGGACACGAATGGAAGACAGGATTCCTGGAACCTCATTTCCTTTGTGAAACTATCAGAGGTTTCCCTTTTCCAACGACATCAACACCTGCCTTTTCTGTCTCCTGAGGCTTCCCATGGCCTGCCCTGTCCCAGGTATCTACATCCTCCTACAGGCAAATGCACAACTTTCACTGCTGGGACAATCTCAAATTCTGTGGCAGCAACAGGCTCTCCACCACCAGGGGAGATGTTAATTCCAAATCTGCTCTTTCACATTGTGTTTTGTTTTGTAAAGGCCCCTGAGCATGGAAAATGTATAAACCCACAACTAGATGTGGTATATCAATAAACTCCCATCATTCTGAAATAATATTTTCAAGAATCTGAGACTTCAGGATAGCCAGCACTTAATGACACCCAGTTGAACAGACACTAATGTAACTATTTAACATTATCTGTTCAACCAGTTGAATTCTATCTCCAGTTGGATAAATCTATTTCTTCAGGAGTCACATTGGTCCATTGGGCAGAGATCTATGAGTTTATGACTTTCAGAATGTGTGTAACCCCTATTGTAATCTACTAGAAATATAGAGGATTTTTTATTATGATAGAAATAACATCTGTGTTAGCGGTTGAATTCAAGAAATGGTTTTGCATTTATAGTACCTACATTTGTATGAGAAATTATTTGCATAGATTGTTCCAAGTAGAATTTAATTTGAAACCATAGATTTCATGATCTTGTCTCATTGGAAAGTTCAGGACAATGAATCAAACGTTAAATTAAATGTCACATGATAATTAGTCAGGTACTGTGAGCTTAGAGCTAAGATATGTCTGACTCTTTTCTTTAGGAAATCAGGACTGAAACACATGTCTTATGAAGGCCATACAACATGTGAACATTTCATTTATCTATTTTTTCAAGGACTACATAGACATTCAAATTTGCTATGTTCAAGCTCAACCCAAACATCAAACAGTGCAAGCAAAAGTGCACACCAGTTACAAATGGGGTTCTTTGTAAACGTCTTTGCTAATAAAAACATTTTCATTTGGTAAATAATACCAGAGATAGTCCTAGGAAAATAAATCATGCATTTATAAACCGCAAGCCTAAAATAAGCCAACTAAGCAATTTTCTGATCTCCACTGGAACAGAGCGATTCCTGTTTTCCCCAGCTGAATATTTAAAAGGTTATTTACCATAATTGGAAGATACTTGACAGTTTAAGTAGCCCACACTTAGCAGGCTTCAAAATAGGGCCTAAATTATTTGTTGCCAGCCCTTCAGATAAACAAGCACAAGTGCCACTCAGTTGTCTTAAAAAGCCACAAATTTGAGGCATTTCTGTATTGTACTAAGTGGTTTATGAATGTGATAGAATTCTGATTTCCATTAGTATCAATCCTCCTCTTGAACTTCCTAAGAACTATCTTTCCAAATTAATAATCTTTCATAAAACAATCGTACAACTCTAGATAGAAAAACACAGTACCCCCTACCCCTGAAAATGGACTGGGTCTTACCTTGTGGCTTCACTGGCAGCAAGTGGGACTGAAACATGCAGTCAGTTCCCTTGGTGACAAGACCTCTGTCTTTCACTGCCCTGTATTTGGTTAGGCTTGCCTGGGAACCAGTCCTGGTCCTGCCCAGCCCATTTTACCTTCTATCAAGAGTCCTGCTGAGCCCTTTATAGGGAATTCTGATCCTACGGAGATCATGATGCCCAACCAAGGCTCCTCTTCTCTGACCCTTAGCACTTAACTGAGCTCCTCTTGGTAAAGTGATTTCATGTTTTTAAAAATACATACTTTCAACTTTTAGTATATTATATGAATTTTATGTGTATATATGTCTATAGATTTTATATGTAGAGTTATTAAATTATTAACTATAAATTAATTGAAATTACTTGCTTTGTAATTAGTAATTCACTATTAAAATCCAAGTCTTAGACTATCTTAAGGAAGGGTTTATAATTTTTTTCTTAAGGGAAGTAGTTATGAAACAAACTAATTGAAACAAGAAGCAGCATGGAATGATGACTATTTCAAAGCAATTTCTGCACATTTCATTAGAAGTGAAAGAAATGAAAAAGCAATGTAGCTTGATGTACGGGCTGTATCTGAGATGCTTGGTTATCATAATAAAACACACAGCATGAGGAGAGCACAACAGACTGAGGTAAAACAGCATAGGTTGTGGTATTGACATTGTAAGATGATGAACAAAAATGTCAAGGTCTCAATTCCGTTGATTTTATGGCACTGGTCATTGCTGCCACTGCTGAACACTAACTGTATTCAGGGCTGGGCCAGTGGCCAGTTCACAGGGCAGCATGTGGGCACCAAGGTCCACTGGCCTGTGTCCTGGCTCAGCCACTTGGGATGTGATCTTAGGAAGTGTCCTAACTTCCCTGAGCTCCCATTCCCACCCCTTGTACAATAAAAACAAGAGTATTATGTTTTAGGGTCATTGCATGGATTATAACCTAGGATAGTAAACATAAATCTGTGTTAAATGTGAAAAATTTACAAAAACAATGTATTAACAGTCTGAATAAATTTCTGTAGGATAATTTTTAGCTGCTGCAGTCAGGTGAGTTGAATGTGAGGTGAGAGGGAAGACAGAAAGCATGTAGGAGCCACCCGTTGGCGGGTTGCCCAGAAATCCGCTCTCCTGTGTATGTACCTGCTTTTCACAGCGTTTTTTCTTTCTCTGCTTCAGAATAAATGATTATTTGAAAGAGCCATTTTTTAAATCTCCTGAGCTGGAAAACTGGCAAGTGTGGTAGCCCAGCAGCTTTAGATGTACGAGCCCTAAGTTTTTCCCTTGAGAGTGACTTTTAAGCTGGATTTCAGTGAGCTGGTTTCATGGACGTGGACTGATTGCATCGGGTAGGTTGGCAGATTTCCTTGGTTAATGTTTTGTAAGGTTTCGGAGGCATTCAGTCTGTTGTTCAGTAGGTGGCACTTATCATAACCTGGTTTGACCAATACTGAGCTGGCTTGTAGTAAAAAGTCAGAGCCAAAAGTTTATATAAACTAATATGCAATTGTGACATTTGTGGTTTGATAAACTGCACAAACATAAGTAACCCAAGCCCTGGAGGTATTTGTGCCAAGCTCTCGGCTCATATGTCAGTTGGAAAGGCTGAAGAGCATGTGTTGTTTTTGATTTCTAGTCCATAGGTTATTCCAAGATACGCCTCCTCAACAGGACCAACCCCCAGGTTCAACTCCACTTACTGATTAACAGCAAATATGTAAAAGAGGCAAAATGCACTCTAGGATGCCCAGTATTTGAACAACAATCCAGGGAAAGTTGAAGTCCACCAAATCAGAAAGTGTCTCTGCTTTCCGTACGGTGACATCAGAAACAAAGGGTCTCAGCAGGATTCAGGGGCATGCGATGACTCTCACTGAGAACCTTGAGATCTATGTGATCTCATGCTGGTTGCTAATGCCCTCTGAGCCAGTTTCCTCATTTCTAGCAACTGAGATGGTAATAATACCATTTTCAAAAGGTGGTGTGAACAGTGTCTAATACAACAGATTGCTCTTAGTAGGTGCTCATGAAACAGGAAAGGATTGTTGGCTCTGGCAACCTGAGCTGGTTTCTGAGTTGAGAGCCCTGCTCCCCAGCTCTCCCAGAGGAGGCAGCGGTCACAGGGCAGGCCTGACGCTGTCCACTGTGAATGCAGCTTCAGAGCCAAGGGGCTTCCAACTTCCCTATGGATCAAGCTTCTCTGGATCTTCTTAAACATGGAACAAAATGCACATTCTTGAGGGCCTAATGACTCATTCATTAGGCAAAGACACATATCGGGCACATATGAGCACAACTGCTCACTTTAGCAAAGTGCTGTGTGTTTGGGTGGATTTCTAACTCCTGAATCAGCATCAGGCATACAATGCTCTGGGTTACGGGGTCCCATGTGCACAATGGTACACACATGGCATTCAGAGGTCAAGGAAAGGTGACACCCAATCTACTGAGTACATATGTCATTGGGAATTATTGGGGAGTCATTGAAACCCACTACTACCACAGAAGACAGGAAGAAAATAGAAGGCCCTCAGGGTCTGGAGACTCCTCTGTGCTCTGGTCACAGACCTGAGGGCCATAATTCCCCAGAGCTGCTGCATCCATAACAGGTCTTCCTTGGATAAGCCCTAGTGCATGCCTTCTGACTTTAATAGACTTGGGTGCTTTCTTTAAAAGCTCATAGAAATTTTATGGTGAGATGTGTGAAGCACACTCCAACACCACTTTAAAGAAAAATAGTCCATTTGTTTTAATAACCTATCTCAGAATTACAGATGACAATATTATCTGTTAAATGGCCTGTAGTTTTTTCCCTAATGTTTTACTTCAGTTTTTGGGGAGTTTAATGGGAATAAAACAGAAGGTCTTAGAAACATTCAGGTGATTATTTTGAAAATTTCCAACTAAAGTTGTAGATGTAAACATTCTATACTTTGGCAGCATGATTTTTTTCAGTATTAAAATACTAGAATGGGTGAAACAAATTTGTTTCAATGAGGCTGACAATTTTTTTCTATATAGGAGATCCTGCTGGAGTGACTGAAGCTGGGCTGGCCAGCTGCAGTGATGAGGATGCTGCAAGGTATGTGGGTGGGTTGTTCAGCCACGCCTTGGGATGGACTGAAGCAGGTGGGAGCCCTCTGGGGGAAGGCCCCACAGGATGGAGCTCCCTGGGTTAGGAAGTGGGGACAAGCCCAAGGCCACATTCCCCAGGGAATATTGTGCCCTGACCTATTCAACACATCTTGATGCCAAGCCTTAGGAAGGCCACTGTCTACCAACCACTGGACTCACTTTTCACCTTAAAAATTTCTCAACTAAAACCACACACTTGTGTAATTCAGTGACCACCAAAGAGACTGTGGGGGTGATCTTCCCCATGGAACCCCTTCCACAGGCTCCAGCACAATTAGAAATTTCCAGACTTCATGGCAGGGAGATCACTTCTTTTTGAGCAGTGTCGACACTGGCAGGTCAATCCAACTATAAAATTCTCAGGGGCAGCATGGGTCTCTGCAGTGACTGGGTTTCTGTCACTTCTGTGTCCCGGATACTCCAACACTCGAAGGCTGCATTCTTCTCTCACCCCTGGACCTCCTGTCCTCATGGTCACTTCCACTTGTCTTCCATCCTTGGTGTTCCAAGCTCCTGTTTGCCTCCTGTTCTCGGCCAAAACCCCCACCCCAGACCAGCCCCTAGACCTGGTCCTACTGAGCCAAGTGTCCTTTCAGGGGCACCAGCCAGCAAGGGAAGTGTGTTTTCTGTGTCTCTGGCTTCTACACACTCACTGAGCTTGGACACAATTAAATTATCTCATCATTTCCCTCTCAGCATCTCTTAGTCACGAATTGGGGCAGTACTAACAATAAGAAGCAAACGTCCTGTGCTGTATTTCCAGAGAAGTCACTTTCAACAACAAAATGGGACACTTGCTGTTTCTTCTTTCCAAAGAAGACTCAGGCCATGAAAAGATGAAGGGCAGGGAGGAGCGGCCCCTGTCATTTATCCTTGGAGGCAGGGTGACCCTTTGTCCCAGGCTGCCTGGGACAGTCCCAGTTTATGCCAATTGTCCTGGCATCATTATTAATAGCGCCCTCATTCACTTTTAGGAGTGCCCTGGTTTGGATGATAAATTATATGAGCGCCCTATTTTGAGGAGACCTGTGCTGTGTGCCACCATGGCAAAGGCGTCTTCATTTCCCTCGCCCTGTCCTGTCATCAGACACATATCTTTCCAAGCAGAGCTAATTAGACTTTTGCATAAATGGAATTACTAATGAGAGATTTAGCCTGTGCTATTATTTTGACTTGAAACCTGTCCTGCCTGAATGGCTGATCACTGTTAAGGTGACAGGGTATCACTCAGGGCGGCTCCTAGACCCTTAAAATCTCATTGTGTGTGACCAGGTTAATTAAGGCATTTTTATGTTAATGACTCATTATGGCCACTGAGGGGAGAGTTCCAGTTCTAATATTGGAATTATTCTCCACCCCTGCCACTCTGAATTCCAGAGCTTAGAGCCACAGATTGTTCTAGCTCACATTCAGTATGTAAGTCATGGTTCAGTTATCTATTATTTAAGGAGAAAATGTGCAAACCAGTCTATTACTTGAAATCGAACTCAAGAGATACCTGCTATGTGGACAATTGGACAGTTTAATTTCTCTTTAGTCACATGTTACTACTTTCATTTTCTACTTGATATTTCTTTTGTGAGCCTCACTTCCCTCCTACTTGCAAACATTTGAAGCTAGAAATCCCTCCCTGCACCTACGCCAGGCAAAGGCAAGTGTTCTGAAACACCTTTGTGGTATCAAGTAAGCCTGCCCAATGCAGCCCCAATGCTGAGCCGAGCACTCCGGGCTCCCCACAGTCCTACCTCTTTCTCTGTTTTCTTCAACCTCACTTATCTGTACCTTCTTTTCTGTGCAAAATCCATAATTTAAGCGGGTTGGTGTTCTGGTCATTTCCAGGACGCACATCTTAAAACTCTCTTCTTGACTCTGCCTTCTTCCTGCTCACATAATCTTTATCTCCTTCTTCCATCTTTGCTCATCAAATTCCCATGCACACAGAAGGACTAGTCCAGTTCCCTACAAAATGACTCTGCTGATTGTTTTAATCAGGGCTGTTGGCATTAACCTGTAGGACTTGTGAAATTGTGCATACAACATTTATTTCACAGAAGGCTGTGCTGTTTGTGTATGTGTGAACTTGCAAAAGGGAAGCTAGAGCTGACTGTACTCTCCCATCAGCATTATATGTCAAAGATTCCCCACGAAGATGCACTGAATGAGGGGATGGGAGAATAGGAGAAGCAATGTATCACTGTATTAGACAAAAGTCTCCTATCTATTTCCTCCTTCAAATCTTCAGGACCATGTTGCTTTCCCAGGTCACTGGGTATATTGGGGTGAAATTGTAACAGGCTGCAGCCAAGAGAGGGGCCCCAAATAGGGATGTGGAATGGAGTCCATAGCTCAAGGTGTCCAGGAAATATTAGAAAGATATATAGGATGTCCTCACTGCCCCTCCCCCACCACAAGTGTGAGTTGGGGGAAGGGACAAATGGAGCAGGGCCATTGAGAGCTGTTTTGCATAGCAACAGTTTTGCAGCTAACCTCTGGCATGGTCATTTAACATATCTATAACCTTTAACTGATTTCATAGATATGTTAAATAGCTATGGCCATGCTTTGAGCCAGGGGGATAGAAGTGACTTCCACCCAAGAGGTGACTGGGAGGCAACTCCCCCTGGTTATAGCAACTGCATGAGAGCTTGGAGATGATTGGCTCCACACCACAGGGCCATGCCTGCCCAGACTTACCATGGTTGCCCAGAAAAGCTAGAAAATGTGGGAGTGCTGGCAAGTGAAGCTGATTGTGGGAGGAGTCGGAAATGAGTCTGCAGAGGAAGATTGGTGTGGGGATTTAAACCCAGAAGCAGCAGCCACTTAGAGAGGATCATGCAGCTGTGGCAGTGCAGAGAGAACCACATGGCTTTGGCCAGAGTGGAGACCCCTGAAGCTTTGCTGGGGAGAGGACCATGTGGCTTTAGTGTGCTCTCTTTGGCTGCATGGCTTAAGAAGTAGGAGAGACTTTGCCTGGAAGTAAAGGGGTCCAAGGACTTTTGTTGGAGAAGGTGCCACATGGCTTTGGATTAATTGGAGATCCTGACAGCAACACAGCTGATGGTGCCAGGAGCCTGAATCATGGACTGCAATTTTTCCTGAGATTTGGTACCCCAGATTAGGGCAGGGGGAGAAAGAAGGACTGTGTGCATCTGTGGGTATCTTAAAAGACTTTAATATTTTAATGAAGACATTAGGTCACTACTTTATGTTTGTATAGCTTTAAATAAACATTTTCTTTCCTTTTCACAAATCTCTGGCATTGAGACACATCTTTCCTCTGGCAGCGGACAATGCGAACCTAGTGGGGGTACTTTTGGTAATAGTATATTGTACCCTCCTTGGCCCTGTTCTGTAACAAAATGACTCATGTGGGCCCCTTGTCAGATATAACTCAATATAGAGAGTGCCTCTGGGCTATGCCTGGCAATTGGGAGGGGGGCATCTTCAGGACACACAATTTTTTTTAAAATAAAAACTCTCCCATTCTAGAAACTACATTGTAGGACACTGTTCTGTGTGGCATGGGCCCAGCTCCCACTTGGAGATGCACAGGACCCATACCCATGGATAGGTTCTCCCATGGGGAATCAGGCCTGCAATGTGTCTAGGCTGCTTTGAGTCTTGCTCTTGCTAAAAAACTCCCTCACCCTGAATTGAGGACATTTACTGCAAAGCAACTTCCTAAAATCCATGCTAAACCTTCCAAGGATAAGTGTAACCAGTTCAACCACTTTTGCGTTTTCATTTGCAAATATCCCTCTTCTGCGATGTGATTAGCTGCGTTGGCTCTTTTGTTTTCTGTAAAATGTAACTCCCTAAAGTGAACCTGTGTATAGTAAATGAGTGCCGAGAAACCCAATAAAGGCCAGTCACAGCAAGGGCCAAGGCTTTTGCTCCCCTTGAGAGAAACCATGCTGTCCCTTTTTCTCCACCGGACTGGGTAGTCTGTGTGAATGTTTCATGGACATTTCATCCATAATGACACAGACACTGCGGGCCGGTGTCTGCATCACTCCATAACTGCGAACTGCACCTGCATTATCATATAATAATCTTAATTTTCTCTTTGCCAGAAGAACACAGTACTCTGAGGCAAATGGTGATATCTGAGTGCCTATTTACTAGGACTAGGGACCCCTCTGGAAACGTGACTTAAAAATGGCCCTGAGAGAAGTGGACAATATCAGGTGTCCTGACACCCCCTGGGCAGAAATAATGTGAAACGAGAGCAGCTCCATCTCATGAATAAAGCACAGCCTTCTAGTCATCCTGATTATAAATAAATCAACTGATTTCATTTGCTCAGGGAGAACCTGTAGTAGCAATGAAACAATTTTCATGTCTGAGTTGCGCAGGTCGGAATAAATGTTGCTTCAGCCTGTTTCCTCAGAGCAGCCCGCCCTCAGCCGGACTGCACAGCGCATGATGCCTCATGTCGGGTGCGACAACTTGCATAAGAAGATTCCCAGAGACCTGTTACTGTCACTGCGACTATTTCATTCTCTTTGTTACGAGAAAGTCCAGAATGTAAAGAGAGCAATATAGTTAAAAAAAAAAAAAGAACAAGTAAAAAAGGCCTAACCTAAGAATTAGGACACAGATTCTAGTCCAGGGTTTGCAATAAATTATCTGTGTCTTTGGGCAAATTGTTTGGCCTCAGGGTCACCTTATCTGCAGCTGTAAAATGAGGTGATTAAATTGGACCATCCAGGGGTTTCCAAGATCCCCACTGTCCTGCAGTTCTCCAGTGAAGTGATGGTCACAATGGCCCCATGGTCCCATGTGGGGCTTCTGTTACCCCACACAGCCACCCGCCACCTTTGTAATGGTGCCTGGTTACATTTATTTCACATACAACGCATGCCCCGTGGGCCTAGATGTCTAGTTTAATTCCCTGCAAACAACCTCCTGGCCACTGAATCCCAAGTAAAAGGGCAACAAATAGAAGTTGTGATTCAAAGGTGTATGGATACATCACAGGAGAAAGCAGCTTTGTTGTTAACGAGCAGAAGACATCCCCAG